>NC_139558.1:87777287-88377287 GCF_965112155.1 Podarcis liolepis | reverse complement strand
TCCTCAGCTTGCCTCATTTGAGTCCTAAAGTTCACAATTATTTTGTACCGCTGCAGCTCCCTGGAAGCCTGAGCTGAAGATGAGACTTCCACAGATCTAGGCAGTGCGTGTAAGTTAAGTTATAGCCTCTATCCAAAAGGACCTTCCAATTTAAGCAGACAAGATGGATGAAGGTGGGGAGGGAAAGGCAGAGGGAGGTGATTTACTGAAATGCCATTGCAGCAGTGGTGTGGAGGACTAATGGGAAAACACCAGTGTCCTGCTGACTCTAGCATTCCGGCTCCATTATAGAGGTGGATCCAATATTATCCAGGCATTTCATAGCCACTGAATCCAACCAATTTAAATGGCCTAAGGGTGGAGGGTGGGGAGGCATTCGTTCGGCTCATTTTTCACAGCAGTCAAATCTGAGCTTATGCTCCCAAACTTACTTGTGGATCAAAATGCAACTCCCAGTCAGATCACACACTTTTCAAGATTTAAAACGCAAAATTCACGCAGAAACACATATTGTTTTGACATGTGCACAAAATGCGCCTTTTGCTGACGACTGCATTGAAAGACCACTGAAAAGGGTGCACTTTTATGTTAGAAATGTGTGTGTTTTATGTAGAAGTATGCAAAAAATGTGTACAAGGAAGCAGGAGGGAACAAAATGCAATGGGACGGAACAGGATGGGATGATGGACCTCAAATCTTCACTGGGTGACCTTGGGCCAGTCACTGTCTCTCAGCCTAACCAACCTCACAGGGTTGTTGTGATAAAAGCAGGGGAGGAGAGCCATGTGATCACCTCCAGCTCCTTGGAGGAAAAATGAGGGAGGGGGGCATTCCAACATACCTGAAGCCTCATATGGAAAATCTGTTCCACCAGGTGCTCTTGCATATGCAGATTGACGCTTAATAATTTGCTCCCCTAGGTTCTCATGCAACATTTCCTTCATGTGTTTTTTATTATTATCCCTGATTCTCCCTTCCCCGGTGAGGTAGATTTGGAAAAGGGGAAGGATGCTGGATATTGCATCTGTTTCCTACTGATGACACATCCCCCGGGAAGAGCAACATTGATTACATTCTCTGATGATCAATCAAAATCAATGATGGAGGAAAACCCAAACAGAAATGTATGAAATGCAAATAAGAGTCGGCTAAAAGGGCTACAACGGATGGGAAATGCAGTGAGTGGAATCAACATGATAGATGATAAATGTGTTGGGAAATGACATCTTGCAGCCTAGATACGTTTTATGCCTGCAGTGGATATGGCTTTATGAAGCATGTTGTGTTATGGGTTTTGATGGCACTGCTCAGTAGAAAGTCAGAAAGGAGCAAATGCAGCACTGAACACAGTTGTGTCTCCCCTAACAGGTGACCGGATGTCTTCAAGATCCCCTTTCTCCATCTCTGCTGAGTGGCACATTACTGCCTTCTCAGTGATTTGCTCAAGTGAGAGTTGGACCGTAAAGAAGGCTGATTGCCGAAGAATTGATGCTTTTGAATTATGGTGCTGAAGGAGACTCTTGAGAGTCCCATGGACTGCAAGAAGATCAAACCTCTCCATTCTGAAGGAAACCAGCCCTGAGTGCTCCCTGGAAGGACAGATCCTGAAGCTGAGGCTCCAATACTTTGGCCACCTCATGAGAAGAGAAGACTCCCTGGAAAAGACCCTGATGTTGGGAAAGACTGAGGGCACAAGGAGACGGGACGGCAGAGGATGAGATGGTTGGACAGTGTTCTCGAAGCTACTAACATGAGTTTGACCAAACTGTGGGAGGCAGTGGAAGACAGGAGTGCCTGGTGTGCTCTGGTCCATGGGGTCGCGAAGAGTCGGACACAACTAAACAACAACAACACTGATTTGCTCCTAGGGCCAAGGGTCCCAACACAGATCACATTCACACCCTTTATTTAAAGCACTATGATTCTCCCCCCCATGAAGCATAGGGCCTCCCCCAAAGAATTCTGGGGGCTGTAGTTTGTTAAGGGTGCTGAAAGTTGTCAGGAGATCCTATTTCCCTCCCAGAGCCACATTTCCCAGACTGGTTTAACAATCACTACTTCTTCCCAGTCTTTTACTATCAGGACTCAGCCTTCAGCTGGGTAAGGAATAAAACACACACACACACACACACACACACACACACACACACACAGTGGACACAGTGCACTTTCCTTGCAGTCACAAGTCTTCTCCACGCAAATGAGATCAGGAGTTTCAGGTCAAAGGGATGTGAGTTCAGGGACATTTGAGCTCCAAGAACTCTCATCGCCTTTCTTTATATGCATTTCGGGGCTAGAAAAGATCTGGGCGCCTGCAATGGCAGGATGCTTGTGTTTAGTTTCGTAAAAAGAAGAGGACATAAATAAAAGAAAAAGCCCTGCAGAAATTTACAGAAAGTTGAAGGGGAGGATAGGAAAAACATATTTACAAATTCAGATGAAAAGAGTAGCAGACTCTTTTCTTTTTGGCAGAACACCCACTGTGATCAAGCTAACAATCCAGCAGTTTAAAGAAACACATCTCTGAGAATGAAGGCAAAGGATTGAAGTGGGGAAGGAAAACCACCTACTTGGATGACCCAAAGACACTCCATGAAATATCTGGTGTTGTGTGTAGGAGCTGAGATATATAATTGCAGCAGCTCACAAAAAAACCCTTTCTAAGGTTCACATTTCAATACCCAACACCTGACGTGCTACAAAGACACAAGCTGGAATTCAGTCAAGACAAGGGGGAAGAGAGGTGTTGTGTGTGTGTGTGTGGTGATTGTAATATAGTGGTACCTTGGGTTACAGACGCTTCAGGTTACAGGCTCCGCTAACCCAGAAATAGTACCTCAGGTTAAGAACTTTGCTTCCGGATGAGAACAGAAATCGTGCTCCGGCGGCGTGGCAGCAGCGGGAGGCCCCATTAGCTAAAGTGGTGCTTCAGGTTAAGAACAGTTTCAGGTTAAGAACGGACCTCCGGGTGAATTAAGTACTTAACCCGAGGTACCACTGTATTAGATGTTTCAAACCAGTGCTGTGTCAAAATCTCCCCTACAATATCTTTCTCTGTCAAGGAGGCTTCCATATCACTGCCTCATTTCGTTTGAATTACTTTTGAATTTTGTTGGCTCCGGAGTGTGGTGCTTACTACATTCAAACAGTAGTTTATTCCATTCCCCCGACATTCCCCTAACTGTTAATTTCCACATTATATTTGATCTTTCGCATGACGTAAAAACCACTTATGGAAACGCAGCAGAATACAGCACAAGTGCAGCGCTTATTACCATGCTATTTGCAAACAGATTTCTCTCTCTCCCCCCGCCCCCGCCACCGCCAGGAGGAAATAGCACAGAAATGAGTGCTGAACTTGTGCTATATCCCACTCTATTTCCAGAATTGTGTGAAGCTCAAATCCAAGGTGGAAACAGACAGCTGGGAAATATTGGGAAATCAAAAGAAGCTGCCATGTGAATGCAGCCATTCCTTCAGACTCCTTAGCTGCCCACACTTCCTGATCCCAAAATAAAGCCCCATGGATGGAATTACCTCATGATTCCTTGCTCTGAGCGACACAACCAGAGCCAGCCCACCAATGATACTGGGCGAGGCCGCTGCCTCACACAGCTCTTGAGAGAAGTGGCACCGAGGAGGAATAGGAACAGGAAGCCTCTTCCCCACTGCTGCTCTCCATGGTGGAGTCACCATAGTCACTGTATGAAATGGTGGTGGCGGCAGCAGCAGGGCAGCAGCTTCTCCTCTTCCTCTAGGTATCACCTCTCTCTGGGCGGCCTTGGCAAATAGGTGTGCTGGTCCTGTGGGTCAACCAAGAGGCAAGGTCCGAGTCCAGTCCGAGGTCGAAGGAGCAATATGGAGGCAGTCCGTAGAAGCTGTAGCTGGGTGCAGGGCAGGGAGTCGGGTCAGGAGCAGGCATCCAAGCAAGGAACCAGGGCTGGTCAGGAGCTCCTGCAGGAAAGCAGGGCAGGGTTCAGGCAGGAACTGGCAATCAGCAATGTTGCTCCTGCAACTTGGGGCTGGGGCTGGGGCTGGCTGGCTTTTATCTGCCCCGAGGCATAGGGTGGCCCCGATCCTCAGGTGACTCGCCTCTCCTGGCCTGGAGGCGAGCACTCCTCCTGCGGGAACTTAGTTCCCTCCACCTCTCTGCCCTGAGCCTCTGCAGCTCAGGAGAGGCTGGAGGGTTACCGGACCCAGAGGCAACCTCAGCTTCCTCTGATGGGGCTGAGAGTGGAGCACCTGCAGGCAATGGGTCCTCCATCACCTCAGGAGCCAGAGCAGACTCAGCTGGTTCCTGCACCTGAGGATCCAGCACAGGTGAGGACCCTTCAGGCTCAGCTGGTTCTGGAGGCGGGGAATCCTGTGCAGGCTGGGATCCCTCAGGTTCAGCACCCGAGTCCGAATCCCAGGCCATCACAATAGGCTTGCTGTGTTTGAGAGCAGCAAATCTACAGGAGAGCAGCAAGGCTTTGAAAAACAAAACAAATAATGGTTCGACTCCTGCTTCTCTGACACACCATCATCATCAGGAACTCTCTTGCTGTTTCTCCCCTCACTTGCTGGATCATCACCTTGTCATGTTCCTATGACCCTTGTGAGCGAAGCTGTCAGGAATCTCGTACTCCCAGCAGGGTCACCCAAGGCGGTAAGGTCAAAGGGGAAGAGCTAGACAAAGAATGATCCAAGAAGTCCTAAACAGCAGAACAGGCAGATGATAAAAAGCAATACAGTGGTACCTTAGGTTACAGATGATTCAGGTTACAGTCTCTTAAGGTTACAGACTCTGCTAACCCAGAAATAGTACCTCAGGTTAAGAACTTTGCTTCAGGATGAGAACAGAAATTGGGTGGCGGCAGTGTGGCGGCAGCGGGAGGCCCCATTAGCTAAAGTGGTACCTCAGGTTAAGAACAGTTTCAGGTTAAGAACGGACCTCCAGAACAAATTAAGTTCTTAACCTGAGGTACCACTGTATATGAAGGCAGATGAAGGCTGCAGCAGATAGGATCTACTGGTTCGTCGTACTTACTCATGCCATCAGAACAGAGTCTTACTGCGAAGACTGTGCGTTGGTCAGCTAGACACATAAAACAAATTCGCGCACAGGCGTCTTCCAAAACCATGATCAACTCCCACCTAGAAACCTATGTCCCCACTGTGGAAGGATGTGTGGATCGAGAATTGGCCTCCACAGTCACTTACGGACCCACTGTTAAAACCATGTTTATGGAAGACAATCTTACTTGGCTATGAGTGATCGCCAAAGAAGAAGAAGCTGTTTCTCCCATCTGTGCCTCAGCCAAGACCAACCCATGGAAATTTACAATTCTGTGAAGATCTCTATGACAATTATGATAACGGTCTACTTGAGATACAGTGGCTGGACAATTCAGGAAGGTTTGGGGTGCTGTGATTGATGATAACCTACATGGGTTAAAACCTCATTCTATTGATCTAAATCCAGCAAAATATTTTTTGGGCGAGCCATAAATCCCACGGCTATCCTTTTTATTTTTTATTTTACTTTTCAGGACACAAAATGTGCCCTATAACTCAGCGCTTGCAGTCAGGCACCCTCATAGAGCTGGCCTGTAAACTTGAATATGTTCCCTGGAAGGTGACCACATCGACCAGGGCGGCATTGTTGAGAACAATAATTTTTTGGTGCCGTCAAATGTGCACAGATGCCAGCGTGATTTAGCATAAGCTCCAGCTGCAACCAGCCGAGCTGCTGATTTCCCCAATGAACTGTGAACCTCCAAAGTGTTTTTGCTGACCTTGATCTGAATATGCCTGGGAGAGGAATATGCTATCATTCTGAAGCAACACTTCTTTCAAGAACATTCACTTTTATGCTGGAGAGCTTTGGTCACCTGTTACACCCAGGACCAGACAGAAATGTGGTGATGGAGAGAGTATGTAGCTGAACTTCTAAATAATATAACGTGTACCCAAGAAAACAGTTAATTACATTTATATTTGAGGGCAGAGAGATGAACCACATCAACATCACACTCTTCTATCTACAAGGTCAAAGGATGTAACTATCTACATGGAGATGGGATTTCAACAGCATTTTATCTCGCTGTACTCAATGCTCAATTTGAGGAAAAGTTTAGCCCCAGCATAGATTTCTGGGGGCAGGGGTCCATCCACAGATTATCAGAGGTTGTCAAGAAAGAAGTTTGCGTTTCACAATCCAAATAATTTTCCTCAGATAGTGTGAGGCAGGTGGTTTTATGTGTCACAAAAGGACAGCAAATTGTCAAGTTTATATGCCACCTTTCTGAATAATAATAATGAAAATAATCCCCCAAGGCGATTTACAGGTTAAAATCAAGCATAACAGAAAAAAAATAGCCCCCCACCTTCGTGCAAAAGCTAGCAGGTTCATTCCCCCATAATCTCCAGGTAGAACTGAGAGAGCTCTTCCTGGAATCCAGCAAAATCCCTGTCCATCCATGTAGAGCATCCTGACCAGTAGTCTGATGCCGTGTAAGACAGCTTGGTATGTTCCCAGTGGTGGAGCTTCATGCTCCGGCACCAGGGGGTGGAGAGCAGGTGGGGCTGGCGCATGTCCCAGTGGCGTGGTGGCCAGTCCAGGCGGGCGGGGGCAGCCGCGATGGCACCCCACTGGGATCGCGCTGCCGGGGGCAGTGCGCTCCCTCCACACTCCTCTTCCTCCTATGAATAATGCTGCCAGCTTTTCACAACTTTCCAAATAACAGGGGGCGGGGATGTCAGTGTTTGTAAAAAGCAAAAAAAGGAGGGAAAGGTTCTGACCTCCCTTTGTCTCCTCAACCTGGTCCTCGGACCCTTGTCGGCACAAAAAGAGTCCACGAGAATATCCTTGCAGAGTTTTATTCTTAAAAGTCTTTGTGCAAAACACGACTGAATAACTATACACACCAGCACTAACTAACCAACCAACCCAAACACCAGCCTCAGCCAACAAACTAACATTTCTCACTTATATATACAACTTGGTGCAGACCGCTGAGTCATGCTGACCCAGCTTTATTCGCATTAAAGAAACAGCGGCCATTTTAGCCGTGACAGGGGAATGGAATGTGGTGGACTCCTAGATTTAAGAAGACAGGTGGGAACTGGCGGAGACTAGACTGAGGTTGGTGGGACACTGCTGCTTTGCCGAAACAGACTGGCTGCCTCAATTTATAAACCACATCAAATAAAGCTGGTGAGAGACTAAGGCAGTTTCTCTAATCAAGTTCCATCCCTGGTATCTCCAGCTGGGATAGATCCTTGTCCAAATTCCTGGTGAGCTTGTTAGTGTAGACCATTTTCAGCTGGCAGGACCAGTGCTCTGACTCAGTCCAAGGCAACTTCCCATATGCCTATAGCAGCTATAACAGCCCTACCCTAACCTGGTGCCCCCCAGCTGCTTTGCATCATGGGAGTTATTGTCCAAAATTTCTTGAGAGCACCAAGTGCAGAAGGCCAAGCTCAATGTACCAATGATTTCATCATATTAGACATTCTATTAGGCATAGTTCTGCTTTTAGCTATCCAATTAAAACACATTTCTTCCTCCAGGCCTATGAAGGTTGATTTAAGAATTGTTTTCTTCTGCTGGGTTTCAGCTTTATGATGTTTATTGGTTTTGTGGTTTGCATGTGCAATTGCTGTGTTGTGTTTTAATGAATTCTTTATGTATGACCTTGGAAACCTTCAGGGTGAAGAGCGTGTTATCAATACAATTAGTAATAAAATATCTTCTGTTTGTGGCAAAGGTGTCATGACTCACAAGCCAGGGACCTTGCCGTATGTCGTGAAGGACTCTAATGAGGCTGAGGTTAAGGCTGCTCCTTCTGGGGGAGTACAGTATTCAGGGCTGTCCTGAGCAGAAGACACTGCTACCATCTTCTGACTCAGGGGATGATTATCCTGAAGGACTTCCATCTCCCAAAAAACAAAACAAAGGAAGGACCCTTTAGCCATCCAGTCAATTTCTCTGGGGATGAAGAACCCACCACACCCCAGGTCTTCTCAACCTATGTAAGTGTAGATCCCTGCTGAGACAGCAACCAAAGAACATAATGTAAGAACATAAGTAGGGCCTGCTGTGTTAGGATATTTCCGTTCCACCTTAAAAGGGAGCAGGATGTTTGTGTCACAGCCTGTGTATTTCCTGTTTTCACAGGATGTTTCTGTTGTTATCTATTGCTTTCGTTTCTCTCTGTCGGAGACACTGACGCAGGCAGTCATGTCTTTCTCTGTTCTGATCAACACTGAATAAAGCTTGTAAATAATGCTCTCCTGAGTGCGACTTCTGCTGTCAATTATCTGCTGATAAGAGTGTGCATGAGCTCTGGAATATGGCAAGATATTTTCTAGAAACTCATGTCGCTAATCGCTGATACCGCGTGCCTACGGGAGACCGATGGATCGTCCGGCAGACGGCTTGGGGCCATGATGGACTTTGTCTCCCTGGCAGTATCCCAACATGCTGGACTAGGCCAATGGGACATCTGTTCCACCATCTTGTTCTCACAGTGGCCAACTAGATGCCTGTGGAAAACTCACATGCAGGATCTGAGCACAACAGCACTCTCTTCTCCTGTAACTTCCAGCATCTGATAATCAGAGGCATCCATGGAGAAAGAGCATAACATTCATGGTCACTAGCCGCCTTGAGAAGAGAGAATTTCAGCTAACAGTGACCACTTAGAGCTGTCCCCTGGTCTGCCCTCTGACATTGAACTGACTTGTCTTGCCTTCACTGGATGCTACCTGCTTCCTTTGAAACTCCTAGCCTTGTCAACCTATATAAAGCTAATATGTGTCGACATGCAGAGGGTCGGGAGGCCAGCTGGCTAGCCCTGGCTGGGCTGTCTCCTTCCAGCCATCCCGCTTTGAAGACCATCACCTCTGCTCTGACATAAATCAGTGACCCGGGCTTTGAAGCCAGGGCACACTATCAGCAGACAGAACTGCGCACACAGAGTAGGCGTGAGGCTTGTAGAAGCATACTACAACTACAGATTTATTAATAATAAATCAGGACAAAGAAACATGTCGTCTCTTTCTCTCATCGTCTCAGAGAGAACAGGAAAAAGCAAAAGCTATACACAACAGAAGTTCACAGCAAGCTGTGCTGGAACGTAAACAGACATGTGACATGCAACAATTCCACACGTCTGCTCCTTAAGGTGGAATAGAAATGTCAACATCATGAGGGATGATGGGAGTTGTAGTCCAGCTACTTCTGGAGAGCCACTGGTCCCCCACATCCCTGAAATAAAGGACTCATGTGCTTTGAATCCTTTAGCTCAGAAAGCAACACTCTGCCTACTGAAAGCTAGCAAGTTACGGACTAAAGACCAATGCTGGGGTCTTGTCAATAATCACACCGGGGTGGTGATTTATTTTTCAAGCTGCAGCAAGAAAGGTACGAGGGAATCAACTTCCAAATCCTACGTGTCTTTTCACGGTGTGCTCACACATTTTATAGTTTAATTGCACACGTTAATACTTACTATGAGTCTACTGGCTATCAGCATTTAGAGTAAGTGATCCCAGTGGCAAACTGCAACTTCTTTTTGTCTTATGTTATCTTGCAAAGCCAGCAGTTAGAGCTTCTTGATAAACAGGTTAGGAGGTGATGGGAGGTCTGGCAGTTTTAGCTTAATTTACTGGTTGGTACATTTTGGAGGGAAGCGGGAGAGGTAAAAAGGGCATTTTGAATTTGTACAAGACGGGGTGATGGGATGTTAGCAGCTTCTTGTCAGCTTCTGCTGACTATTGCAATGCAGTGTTATTTTGAGGTAGGTGGGGGATGTGCTAGAAAGGTCAAAAAGTTGCAGAGAAAGCTAAATTCATGTCTGTCTTGATTCGAGAGAATGCCTAATATGTTTTTAAAATATATTTTTTATTAAAGATTTCTTAGTTTACAAAAATACATATGTTGTTTCCTTTTTCAAGTTGCATTTTCTACAAATCACTTTCGTTTGTTGTGAGACATTAGTGTTGCATACAATGTTAGGTTAGGAAGAAAAGAGGGGGAAAGGGGGAATGTTGAGTGGGGTGGCAACGCTTCTATTCTTCTACTTAGTGTTTGTGTGGGATTTTGTGTCAGTGTCACTTGTGTGGATTCTCTTACTATTCGCTTGTTGTATTTTCTTTGTGGTGAGAGAGGTTGGGGGTGGCCTAGGGTGTGGTTGGTTGTCGTTGGTTGGCTGTAGTGAGATTTGGTTTTGTGTCTAATGCCTAATATTTGAGGCAAAATGGGGTGTATTTGGTTATCATCAATGAGGAGATGAATTAGCTAGAATCCGCTCCTTGCACTATCTCATTTTCTAGGTGCAATTTATTTATATTGTGGGGGTATGTTCAGTTTCGCAATTCCTCACCAGGCATTCTTGGTGGGTGCAGTCCTTGAACACTTATAGCAAATGATTTGATGTTTATGTAGACGAAGAGGGCAGCCAGCTCCCCTCTGCCCTCTATTTAGTTACGGTCTTGTGAAGGATAGAGTATTTACTTTCATTTATCAACGAGCTTTCAGCTGCCCGGCGCTCATCTACATTGTCCTTGAGCTGAAGGAGATAGAGAGAGAGAGATTTGGGGGGGGGGGGGAGATCAAATCCTAACTTTGGCTGCTGCCACTCTTCCTGCTGACCCCCGAAACTCAGAGAAGATGCTAACAGGATTTTTCTTCTTTTTCTTTTTTGCCTACAAGAGAGCTAAGTACTACACGAAGCTCGCTTACTCAAGGAGGCGATGTACTTAACCTCAGATTACCCTTGACAGCATCGCCTGGAGGGAACTGTTATATAAAAGTCATACAACAACAGCTGCCTCACAGACCTTTCTAATCATGTTGATCTGTTAGTTGTTGTATCAGAGGGGAACAATGTTCACCATCTCTCTCTCTCTCTCTCTCTCTCTCACTCACACACACACACACACATTGCTTCGATAAAACGCAATTTCCAATTTAGCTAAACGCATCCCATCGCTAGGCAACAACCGCCACACTTTTTGTCCCGAAATTTACAGTTCCATTCCATTGTTTACCATTCTCGTCCTGTGTTATGCTTTCTCCCTGCTAAGTCATAAATATGCTTTATGGTGTTTGCTTAAGTTATACGGGCTCTCTCTCTCTCTCTCTCTCTCTTGAAAGGTTTTTCATTTCTAAATGTGCTTCTCTGTTCTGCAAAGGCTGTGATTAGGTGGCTAATGTAATTGCTTTTTATTGCGGGTCAACTGGTATGAATTCCATCACCAGTAATGGCAAAGAACTACATTAAGATAAAGCTGATTGGGAGGAATCATTACCGTTGATTAGCATAACGATCACTCATTTCCCAAAGCTCGCGCCAGATAAATACGCTCGTGTATTTAGCAAAAATTACGTCTGTTTAAGAGAGTCGGAGGCAATTGTGCTTTCCGTTTGCTCCGGCAGAGGAAACGAGAACGTTCTTTGGCGCAATATGCATATAATTACATTGAAGCCAATTTCTCTTTCTCTTTTTTAAAAAAGACAACCCCATCACTCCTTCTCCAAACTTCCCCCCCAACACCCCCCCCCCAAATTGCTGTGTATTTTTGACATGGAGCTGCATATTCATGTATTTGTACTTGGGCCTGATGAAATTAATTATTTATGAACGAGTGAAATCAGAATTAAGAGAATGAGGGAGTGATAATCAGGTTCCCAATCAGTGAATCTTGAGCCCCAAATAGGAAGGAAGAGTCGCACCTGAGAGTTTTGAGGAGGTGTCGCCAGAGCCGGCACACCCATTAGGCAGGATGAGGCCACTACCTCAGGCGGAAGAGGCCCCCCAAGGCGACACACCGATTTGGGGCAATATCAAGTTCTTTTTTCTGAGGGTACTCAGGGGTACGCATACCCCTAAACATTTTGTGAATCTAAGTTTAGCTTCATTGAGGGGCAGTATTTCAATATGACTAGGCATATTCTTACCATCTGAAGTTCTTGGACTGCCAAAAGACGTGTACCTTGTTCCATCTTTCCAAAAGATGTGACAGACATGCAGATGGAGGTGTCGGCGTCTACCTGGTCACCTCACTCACAGGACTTCATCTCAAAAAATTGAGATGAGTCAACAATTAGCTGGTTTACAGTCATATAAGAAGCAAGATAGCACAAAGTGTTTGTAGTCAGCCTTCTGGCTGCCTATTAAAAATAAGTACCTGATTTCGCAGAATATTTCCGAGGCAGCTTTTCCCAATCTTGGGTGCTCTCATGCTGCTGGGCTGCAAACTCCACCAGACAGGGTGAATGTCAAGGATGAAGGATGTACTACAACAATATGGGACAAGCGTGGCATTGTGGTCTAAACCACTGAACCTCTTGGGCTTGCTGATCAGAAAGTCATCGGTTTCGAATCCCCATGGCGGGATGAGCTCCTGTTGCTCTGTCCCAGCTCCTGCCAAACTAGCAGTTCAAAAGCACACTAGTGCGAGTAGATAAATAGGTACCGCTGTGGCGGGAAGGTAAACAACATTTCCATGTGCTCTGGTTTCTGTCACGGTGTTCCGTTGCGCCAGAAGCAGTTTAGTCATGCTGGCCACATGACCCGGAAAGCTGTCTGTGGACTAACGCCGGCTCCTTTGGCATGAAAGCGAGATGAGCACCGCAACCCCATAGTCACCTTTGATTGGGATCCTTTACCTTTACCTTTTTACAGCAACAGCTGAAGATCCCAGGTTGGCAAAGGCAGTCGTAAAGGAAGAATCCTGAAAAACTCTTTATACTAACCAGTATATTTCTACATTAACACAATGAGGTACTTAGGAGAGTCTTTAACTAGTTGAGCGACTAATTTTAAGTCAATAGTCTAATTTCATTTTGCTTCACCCCAAAAATACCTTTGATGAGTGCCTGGCCAAACTTTTGGATTTCCCACAACAATATATTCTGCAAGAACATCTAGGATATATTCTTTTGCCTCCCTTGGCTATTTTAAACTCTTGATGGTTTGGACAATAGTATTTTGTTTGTTTAATACAAGCTCAATGTCAGCTCACTCCATTTGGGACCCTTTTGTGACAGAGAAAATTAGAAACTTCTGAGTTGTTAAGAATCAGAAAAGCCATCAGAAGCTCTCAGGTAGAGATGGGGGAGGAATTTATTGGGTCCTATTTACAAAGTGTAATGATTTGCTCCAACACTCCCTGTCTTGCTTTCAGATCAGAACACAACAGAACTTTGCAAATTCCCAGTTTCTGGAACAAAATGAGAACCACAGCCATCCTTCAAAATCCACATTTCTCTAAATTTTGTAATTTAGTTCTCCAGCCAAATGATGTGTTCCAACAATTCATATATATATTGTGGTAAACTGTGCATGAAAATGCATTTACTAGTAAAAATATACAAAAATTCACATGGATATTTGGACAATTCTAAACACTGATCTAATAAAAATATGGTTTGCACAAGTTTGGGACCCGATATTAATGTAAAAACTGACTAACAAAATTTGAGATCAAAGAATGCATACAAATTTCATAAAGCACAGCACAGCTTTATTTCCTATGCAATATCAAAAGAGCAGGGCTATAGACCACTAGAAACTCTTAGGAATCTGTGGAAATATATTTTTATTTGAGAAACATTTGTGTGCTTTTGAATGGGTCTAGGACTGTGCTGGGGGAGGTGATTATTTGTATGTTCATTATGACAATGATAAATAAAGCTTTTTAAAGCATATAAAAATATGTCAAAATGCATTACAGAAAATTGGTTTGCAGAAATTCAGAGAAATTAAGAATAAGATGCTGACGAAATTCCATGAGATGTCTTTGGGGGGGGGGGGTTAAGAACACCTCAAACTTGTGCAGAGAAATGAACTTGAAACCAAAGACAAGAGAAACCAGAATTGATAGATTCACCTGTCCCTACTGCTGAATGCATTGAAAGACACTGAAAAGCAATTTTTGTAGAAAGTGCTTGCAATGGGACAGCGCCCTAGGTGCTGCAATGGCGTACAAGGGGTAGAATGGGATGGAGCAGGCTTATGTCTTACTGCAAGAAGAAACCAAAAGGAAATGGAATTAGCTGCTTAGTCCATCCCTAGCGATTGGTCTTTAATATCAGATATAATATTAACGCACAGGAAAAGGAAATAAATCCAGATAATATATAGGCTGCTGCCTATGAAAGTAAGTGCTTCAATAAACCAGCTCAAGTCTACTGGATCTGATTTGATAGTTGACATGTAACAGCATTTAGTATCTGACAGCATTTGACAGATGCCATGCCACGCTGTTTAATACTTGAGAGTCAATAGCTTATGATTTGATATTTGATGCCTGCGCAAAGAGTCAGGAGATGCTAACAAGTCTAAGGCTCCACTCCTATACAGCGTAAATGGGACAAAGTTCTTTTGAACTCACCTTTTGAATGTTGAGGTTTGTTTTTTCCCCACATTCAAAATGTACATCTTAGTGCGGGACATTTGAAAATTTGACCATTTGCAGATATTACCAAATATAAAACAGTTCGCTTTGCCTCTTCAGAGGAAATAAGTTCAGTTTTTAACAGCTTTATGTTTAAAGTAAATTCATTTACAGTGGTACCTCGGGTTAAGTACTTAATTCGTTCCGGAGGTCCATTCTTAACCTGAAACTGTTCTTAACCTGAAGCACCACTTTAGCTAATGGGGCCTCCTGCTGCTGCTGTGCTCATCCTGAAGCAAAGTTCTTAACCCGCGGTACTATTTCTGGGTTAGTGGAGTCTGTAACCTGAAGCGTATGTAACCTGAAGCATATGTAGCCCGAGGTACCACTGTAATTCTGAAGGCAGAGGCTGGCAATCAGATAAAGCAACCGATATCTTGCAACAATATAAAAATGGAAGAGCAAGAAGCCTGCACCAACAGCTTGCACTTCCAGGAGGTTGGAGAAGAGACTGGCCATCATTGACCACTCCAACAGTTGTCATTTGCTGCTGTCAGCCTCCTCTGGAGTAAGGAGATAGGAGCCAGCTGCATGTCATCTAGCCTTGGGAGAGGACCCTGTTCCCTCTGAACTGTGTTTAAGCCTTGGAGTGCAGAACAACCACCACCAGAAACTTTGCATGGATCTACACACAGGGGAAAAACCACTATAAATAAGTCATAAAATAAATCATTATAACAAAAGAGAAAAAACCAGATATAAAATCGCATAGAAAAGATTGTGCTCTACTGCACCATCTGGTATTGCAAGTTTATATCACATTTAAAACACTGTTTTTTGATTAATGTAGCTGAGTACTTTGTTGTTGGTTAACAGTTGTTTTGCTTTATGCTGCTGCTGCTTCTTTGGCGAACACTCGTAGCCAAGTAAGATTGTCTTCCATGAACACGGTCTTAACAGTGAGTCTGTGACTATGGAGGCCAATTCTGGATCCACATGTCCTCCCACAGTGGGGACATAGGTTTCCGAGCGGGAATTGATCATGGTGAGGGTTTGCCAAACGTGCCTTCCTCTTAGCTTGTTTCTCCCTTTCGTCTTGAGTTCAAGTGTCTTCAAATCCCATGACACCTTTGGTAAAGGCTGTTCTCCAATTGGAGCTCTCGCAGGCCAGTGTTTCCCAGTTGTCGGTGTCTAGACTACATTTTTTTTAAGATTTGCCTTGAGAGAGTCTTTAAACCTCTTTTGTTGACCACCAGCATTACGCTTTCCATTTTTATGTCCAGAATAGAGTAGTTGCTTTGGAAGACGATAATCAGGTATCTGCACAACATGACCATTCCAATGAAGTTGATGTTGAAGAATCATCGCTTCAATACTGGTGATCTTTGTTCTTCCAATACGCTGGCATTAGTTCGCCTGTCTGCCCTGCAGCGCCCCCTAGGCTCGACGCCCAGTGCGGCAGAACAAGTTGCACATCCCCAAATCTGCCTGTGGGGGGAAGGGCTGTGGTAGAGCACGTGCTTTGCATTCAGAAGGTCCCAAGTTCAGTCCCAGATGTCTCTAGGTAGGACTGGCAAAGAACTCTGCCAGACACCCTTCTGATACTGAGTTGGGCAGACTGATGAGCTGACTCATTTTAAGGCAGCTTCCTATTTCTCTCACCTACCTAACAGAGCTAGATTCATGCAGCGCAAGGACTGGACTGAGAATGTGACAGGGAAAATTCCAGAGGACACGCCACAGTCGGAACTTGCAGGTGACGCATATTTCATCAATATTCTGGAGAGAACGCCGCTCAGATTTTGGCCAGCAATCGCAGCCCGAGTATCTGACATATCCCCAGTTCCCGTGCCATCTCTAATCAGCAAAACAAAATACTCTGTAGATGTTTGCGATATAATTCTGGTAGTCAAGCCTTAAAAATGATAAATGGTGCCAGGTTATTATGGGAGATGCGGCTTTGGCAAGCAAAGCATGAATGTGTTTGGGAAGCGCAGTGGATCTGTGTGTGTGGAAGTCGGGATGTATTTCACTCCCTGGGAACAATTTCAATCAAGGCAACTGTGCAGAAGAAAATGTTGCAGTCACGACTCTGACACGGGACCCTGTTTGATCCACAACTGACTGTTGACAAAGACTTTCTGGTTATTACAGAAGCCTGCAGAGAGCTGATAAAAGCAAAGCAGTTAGAACAAAAGGCTTGAAACCAGAAACCAGCTCCAAACTGCCTGTGTGGTCTCTGTGTGCTTTCTGCTACGGAGGTAGCACCAAGGCTTCCCTGTATTAAACCAAGCTATCAGCATGTTTCGCAGCAGAATCGATACTCTCTAAGGCAGGGGTCAGCAAACTTTTTCAGCAGGGAGCCATTCCCCTGTCTCTCAGTTCTTGTGGGGGGGCTGGACTATATTTTGGAGAGAAAAAAATGAACAAATTCCTATGCCCCACAAATAACCCAGAGATGCATTTCAAATAAAAGGGCACTGTAATAGGTATGAGTTACTCGTGCGTAAACTGGTGCCTTTCTTGGTTAATTTGCCTTGTTAAACCTTTCTGACTGCACAGCCCCTTCTCATCGTGGCTGCCTCAGTCACTGGCAGAATCCGTCAGTGGGCGTTTCTTGAACCTCTTCCAGCATAAAAGTTGTTTGACACCCAGTCTCCTCCTCCTCTCACTGCGCGGGAGTCTTCTGCGCAGGGAAGGCGTGGGTAGCGGAGGATCTGGGCTCTCCTCAATGGTGTCCAGGGAAGAGTCCTGGAGCCCTCTGTCCGATTCCCCCGTCTGCCCCCCTTTATCCCCGGTGTTGCTCTGATTGGCTTCCCCCTCTACTGAGCTGTTTCTCCCCCTACTGCTGGGTCCTTCGCCAGCATCATCTGGGAGCCTCCCCTTCGCCTCTCGCTCCGATGTCAGTTCCCTGACAGGCACATTCTACTCATGTAAAAACACGCTGATTCCTGGGCCGGATTTAGAAGGCCTTAGTTTGCCTACCCATGTTCTAAGGTATTTTATATGGTGCTGTCCAAGTTTGCAATGTTTTGCAGAGCTTCTCAAGCACAAAAGGCAGCCCCTGCTTCTGCCCCTTTCCCCTCTCAATTATGTAAATTCTGACAAGCAGGGAAAGCGACAGAGGAAGAAGAAGTGAGGCTAAGGAAGGTGAGGGACTAGGACAGGAAGAACCAGAATGGTACCCTCCAGATGTTGCAGCCTCCGGGCAAACTTCAAGGGCAGCCCTACGAAGAGCATATTGCAGTAGTCCATGCAAGAGGTCATGGACAACTGAGGCCACGCTGTCCTAGTCTAGGGACAGCCATAGCTGGCAAACCAGCCTCAGCTGGGCATAAGCACTCTTAGCCACTGAAGTCAGCTGAGACTCCATTGACTAGACCAGGGTTTCCTAAACTTGGGTCTCCAACTGTTTTTGGACTACAACTCCCATCATCCCTAGCTAGCAGGACCAGTGGTCAGGGGTGATGGGAAATGTAGTCAGGGAAACCCTGAGCTAAACACTTTATAGCTCATAGTTTAATTACACATCACATTTGACACAGGACAAGAATATCCCTCTGTTGAGTCAAATCAGTGCCCTATGTAGTGGCTGATTCTTGCTATGTCAAATCAGTCACCCCATGTCATGGCTGGCATCTGTCTGTCTCGGGAGACAACGGAGGAGTATACCTTTAGGGGTGAAGTCAAATTGTTGGAAGGTTGCAGCGCCTGCTGTTGCTGTAGAGACCAATACAGGAGAGACATGTTTTGTTTCAGCTGGGGCAGATGAAGGCGTTTGGTTGCGCTGCTGCAGATGCACCATGGCGTGTCTACTCTCTGCCTTCCTCCAAGTGGCCATTTGTCCTCTGGTCATTGTTATGGATGCTTTTCCCCAGCCCCACCAGTGATAACCGATGGTTTGAAAAAGAGCCAGAGGATTATAACATGTGGCGATGCCACGGCAAAGGGTTAAGTCAGGGATGGGGAACCTGTGGCCTGCAAGATGTTGATGGATCACAACGCCCAGCATCCCTGCCCATTGGGAATCAGAGTTCAACCACACCTTGGGGGTGGGGCACAGGTTTCCCCATCCCCATGATAAGCGTTTGTCATTGAGAAGCCATTTTGGAACATAACATGCACTTCTGCCTTTGCCGCTAGGCTACAGTATCATGCAGAAGATTAGCCCCCAGTTGGCAAGCATTAATGCACAGTTTGAAATATTCAAGAAATAAAGCGGATCCCCAGCAAGGGCTCAATTTACATCCCTAGATTTGGAAGCCTAAGGCTTTTCGTTTCCTTTCCATCGTGCTAGAAAAAATTCTTTTCTAAATGATAAAAAAGCTGACTTCTAGGACTTCCCAAAGCTGATGTTTTATGAAGAAATCCCCATATGCTACTCTTCATGACAAAACTACAAAAACAGTAATCTCTCATATCATTACACCCTTTGAATTTTTATATATATTTTTAATCGAAGTGAAGTGAGTCTAGTCCTACATATGTTACATACTTGGGGAATCTTAAAATTCAACTTTTGCTCGTCTTCACAGAGGCTAATCTTGGCCCCTTCCTTTGTTTGAGGAAAAGGAGCTTTGTGAAAGGAACGACATGGATGGGGGCATTAGGTATAGCAATGGGTTTTATCTCATGCAGAGCAGAAGGGTTATATACCAGAGCTGAATGTAAGTGGGATTTAATTAGAAGCCAGGGAGAGGCTGAAGGCCTGTGAGAGGAATAAATCAATGTTTTTGATCATTAGACCTTGTGTGGTTTCGGCTGCTGCTGTAACGGGAAACCGGTACAAGCTGCTGCCTTCAAAGCTCCTTGCATGGCTGTGATAGGTGCCTCTGGTGTGCTGGTGAACAGCTACCCTTGACTTTTCTCAGCCACAGGGCACAATTCTACCTTTGCCCATGTGTCCAAATGAAGCAGAAAATGGCTCATCATTCTGCAGCTGTAGCGAAAGGCAGCAGAAACCGACCTTTGATGAAGGACACAATCTGGCTAAAATGAATGGTATTTTAATTTGAACAGACAGGAATGAAGTACGCGCTTCTCAGGGAGATGGGTCAGGGACTTCTATCATAGTCTCCGATTGGCACGGAAATGCCGGGAGCTTCATGAAGACCCTTCAGCCATCACGGCTTCTCACTTGGTCAGGCAGAGTCCCAAATTCTCCACCGCAAGCCATTCATTGCCATTTTCATCTGGGAATCTGAAGTGTCACTGAACCGCCGCCACCACCTGCATGTGTAGAGGGTGTTTCATGCTTGGCTCCTGCTTTGAGAGAGGTGCAGAGAGATCTGATCCTGCAATTTGGCTCTCTCTCTAGGGCTTAGAACAGGGGTCAGCAACCTTTTCCCCAGTACGTTTCCGAGCACAATTCAAAGTGTTGGTGCTGACCTTTAAAGCCCTAAACGGCCTTGGCCCAGTATACCTGAAGGAGCGTCTCCACCCCCATCGTTCCGCCCGGACACTGAGGTCCAGTGCCGAGGACCTTCTGGTGGTTCCCTCACTGTGAGGTTACAGGGAACCAGGCAGAGGGCCTTCTCAGTAGTGGCACCTGCCCTGTGGAATGCTCTCCCCAGGAGATGTCAAAGAGAAAAACAACTACCAGACTTTTAGAAGACATCTGAAGGCAGCCTTGTTTAGGGAAGCTTTTAATGTTTAATAGGTTATTGTATTTTAATATTCTGTTGGAAGCTGTCCACAGTGGCTGTGGAAACCCAGTCAGATAGGTGGGGTATATATAATAAATTATTATTATTATTATTATTATTATTATTATTATTATTATTATTATTATTATTTATTTTCAGCCGTGGACCAGTCCACTGTCCCTCACACCATGTGGTGGGCCGGACTATATTTTGGGGGGGAAAACAATGAACAAATTCCTATGCCCCACAAATAACCCAGAGATGCATTTTAAATAAAATGACACATTCTACTCATGTAAAAACACACTGATTCCCGGACCATCTGCGGCCAGATTGGGAAGGCAATTGGGCCACATCCAGCCCCCGAGCCTTAGGTTGCCTACCCCTGGCTTAGAATGAAAGGGCTTTTGCTCCAGAGCCAAAACGTCTGCCTCCAACTGTGGACATAGAACATAGCCATGATTTTGTTCTAATTTTATTTTAAAGCCATCTAGGTTGGTGGCCATCACTGCTTCCTGTGGGAGCAAGTTCTACCATTTAACTATGTGCTGTGTGAACAAGTACTTTCTTTTACCTGCCTGGAATCTTCTAATGCTCAGCTTCACTGAGTGTTCATGAGTTCTTGTGCTATGAAAGAAGAAGAAAAAACTTTTCTTTACCCGCTTGCTCCTCTCAGCACTGAACAGCTGATGGAGACAAAGTGTGTGTCGCCTTATAGTTCACGGTGGAAGCAGACTCTTCATGCCTATCAGCAGATCAGCTGCTAGCCCAATGCTAATTTTAAAGGTGTACAATAACCTATAATCTTTTCGGGCTTCGTAAGATGGAAACATATCCTCTCTAAGCAGGGTTTGAAGGAAGAGGTCACCGTTCTCTGGAGAGAATGGCGCTAAACCATGACTGCCAACCATAACATATTTTGTTTACTTGTTTCGTTTGCAACCTGTTATTCATCATTTATTTAAAATAGTAGTTTCCAGAGCTAAAGGTTCCTGATACCTCTTTGCTCCATCCTCAATAGCAGCTGAATAAAGGCAGTTTCACATATGCCATCCTAGAATATGCAAGAAGAAGCGTAACTGGGCCTCCTGCTGCTATTTAGAGACAGCCGCGATTATGCTTCATAGTGTACTGGCATTGCCTAATGGGGGGGGGGTCCTACATTTTAGCACAATAAACGTCCTTGGTTGCAAAGCGGGATTGAAGCACTTCCCTTTGTGTATTTTCTTCAAATTGAAATTTACTTGAAGGACTCTTACAAATGAGAGTTCATCAGGAGTCCATAAACAGAAGCTCCAGATCAATATGCAACTCTCTTTGCGATGTCTAAGCCACATAACAAACTCACTGCTGGGTCACTTGTTACCAATTACCTTTGCGATGATCACAATTTACACCGGAGTGTTTTGCTTATGATGAAAGTGTGTCGGCGGCCAGTCTACTAGGTTGCAGCCACCATTAGCCATCCTGGTTCACTATTCAGTTTCTGACTATACTGCCCCTGAAATGAACACTAGTTCTTCTCCTGGTACCCTCATCTTCCCTCACCTCCTTCTATTGCCTCTCCCTGGATAGAAAGAAAGCTCCTAAGGCAGCCTTTCTCAACCTGTGGGTCCCCAGATGTTGTTGAACTACAACTCCCATCACCCCTAGCTAGCAAGGCCAGAGGTCAGGGATGATGGGAGTTGTAGTCCAACAACATCTGGGGACCCACAGGTTGAGAAACACCGTCCTAAGGGGAGAGGCACATCCATTTGTTATTTGGTAAAATGCACTGTAAATCAGTATATAAATATTAGCCCACTGGGTGAGGTGTCACTGTGGAAAGATGTGTGGATCCAGAATTGGCCTCCACAGTCACTTATGGACTCACTGCTAAGACCGTGTTCATGGAGGACAATCTTACTCGGCTACAAGTGATTGCCAAAGAAGAAGAATATTTTCCTAGGAGAACATCTGGCAAACGCAAGCAGCAGCAGCAGCAGTAGTAGCAAAACAGGTAGGTTGGTAGATGTTCAAGGATTAAATAATTGGGAATGGACACAGCTGGTCAAGGGACCTGCACATGGATTGCAATAAACTTAAAACGCCTACTATAGAGCTGGAGTAAGAGACCATGAAGGTGAAGGAAGAGCTCTTATGTGTACCATATATTTCGCAGCACATCACTGCCGTTGTTTTAACAACCTGGAGATTTGATTGCTACCTGGTTTAGACATAAGTGGAATTGTCCTCCTTGCCCTATTCAGTCTATCTTCCAATGATTCACAGAGATCAGAGGTTAATTGCCCAGCTATACTCGCAGAAAGGAAGATCTGAATGCCTTGAATGAATGAGGTTTTGTTACTAGGATGATATAACAGGGGCTGTATCAGCCTATTCATTGGCGCTTCCAACCTCTCTGTAATTACATGCTAATTCGCGTTCAGTTTGTAAGCAAGTTCTTTTGAAAAGGACCTCCCATTCAGCCTGAAAGAGAATCAAAGGAGAAGTATGACATTCCTCCTTCATCTTGGTGTGCAAAAGGAGGCGTTCCTCAGATATACTAAAGCTAAAATAATATAGGGGAATATATGCCTACTTCAATGTTAGGCTGATTTATCCTTTAAAATGAGGAAACAGCAGGAGTGTACATTGATTCTGGGTATACTCTGAATAATGAGGTGATGTGGGCTGTGATCTCACAGTTGTTGAGCTCCCCCCCAAAAAAAAATGTCCAAAAGAAATAATGGAGTTTTGGAGCTATTTTTAAGGCTATTCGCCAAAAAAGTCAACACTTCCAACATGGGTTGCCACATGACCAGGTTTTCCTGGACATTTTAAGTGATTTTTGGAAATTCCACCTGGACCGTATTTACGATGGACAAATCCCATATATGTCTGGGAAAACCCAGACGTATGGCAGCCCTAGCATATGTACCCAGTTTCAAACTGATTGTGTACAAAAAATTGGGGAGGGAACATGATTTCTGTTTTCACACCCCAAAGCCTGGCCTTGCTGGAGAACCGATTGACTCATCTTTCTCAAATATGGTAGGCTTCATCCTCTCAGAAGGGGAAACCATGCCTGAAATTTGCTTCCAGTTCAGCAGAAAATAAAAAAGAGATCTGTCTTCAAAGACAAAACAAAAAAATCAAGGTTCCCTGGTGGAAAACCTCATTGATGGATTCTTCTGACATTTGGCAGGCCTAAACCACTTTGAAGCTCTCCACTTTGCCAGCAAATCTGAACCACTGATGTGAAAAAACCCACATTATAGTCATTTTAAGATTCCCACACACACACACACACACACACACAGTGGTACCTTGGGTTAAGTACTTAATTCGTTCCGGAGGTCCGTTCTTAACCCGAAACTGTTCTTAACCTGAAGCACCACTTTAGCTAATGGGGCCTCCTGCTGCCGCCGCACCACCGGAGCACGATTTCTGTTCTTATCCTGAAGCAAAGTTCTTAACCTGAAGCACTATTTCTGGGTTAGCGGAGTCTGTAACCTGAAGCATATGTAACCTGAAGCGCATGTAACCCGAGGTACCACTGTATATGTATATATATAGTTTTACAATTTAATATTCAGTCCAATAACACAATTTAACATTTATCATATATACAAAAAAAGAACCCATCCCCCATGACTTCCCTCAACTTCCCCTTCTGGATCTTTGAATATTTACTACTTCTGCTTAATTGTTATCTTGTTTTTATGATCTTATATCTGAATACTCTTAAATTCTAATCATTTTTATACCAAATTTTCTTTCATAATTACCGGTACATCTCACACTCAATTACATTCCATATTATTGTTTCTTGACCTTTAAAGTTGTTTTCTTACTTGTAAGTATTTAATCGAACCCTGCTAGTGAGTCCATTTCTTTACAGTATTTCTGTAAATACAACATAAAAGGTTCCCAGTCTTTTTTAAAAAAATCTTCATTGTCATTGTTTCTGATTCTTTCTGTAAGTTTCGCCATTTCTGCATATTCCATAAGTTTGACCTGCCATTCTTCTTTCGTTGGTATCTTGTCCCCTTTCCATTTTTGGGCTAGGAGAAGATTCCCATTATTGTTTATGGGAGTGAAACAGGACTTTGGATTTAGCAGGTCAGATCTGGACTTGAATAACAAATTGAATCAGAAAGTCCACGCAGCAGATCTGAAACAGATCAGATTGCTTCCAAGTGCTGCAGATATGAGTCAAAACTTGTGGTCACGACAAACCCCTAGTAAGTAGACCTGCAGTGCCTTCTGATTATCCGACCCTGTAAAGAATTGATGCTTCTAGCTTCTCCTTTTTATCTATGTAGGTTCTTGAAGCTGTTTTTAAATATAGCTCTGTATCAGCCGCTTTGACCTAATTGAAAGTTAATCTTCACACCTTTTTAATGAATTCATTTTCCTCCTACAATTTCTCTCCAACACTGATAAATCTATAAAAATAATCTTTTCATAAAAAATGGGAAAGGGAAGGACATTGTTCCCAGAACCTGCCAAGAGACAGAGGAGCGATATAGATGACTTAAGTGTGATGAACTGTTCAATGATCATGCAGTGTAAGTTGGTTAGCTATCCATTACTTACACTATTATTTTTAAACTATAGCTGGCTGAGTACCCAGTATCAGTGAGAGACGGTGAATCCCAAATCTGTGCCTTTGTGGTAGAATGCAGAAAGGAACATCTTGTGTCTTTGCATGAAACATTTAAATCTGATAAAGGGGTATATACTCTTCTTTTTAACATGATCATGATGAACCAGGGACTCCAGATATAATTGATTGCTATGTTAACATGAATGAGAGTCAGTGTGGTCAGGTGGGTTGGTTTGGACACAAGGATCTGGATGGAGATACTTTCCATTGGCCCATGGTGGGTGAGGGACTTAAGCATCCCAGATCCTGTTCCTCACTCCTTCATAGGAATGTGTCTCGCTGGATCAAGACAAAGGCTAATCCACTCTAGCATCCTAATCTTACAGAGGCCAGCCAGATGCCTTCTCCACTTCCTTCCACCTTGGGGACCTCCAGGTTCTCTTCCTTAGTCAGTAGGTGATGCAGAAAGAAGGGAAGCCAGGTCTGATTTACAGGGATCCTGGTTTGTGCCCTGACATGCCTGATGCCAGTACGTTTTCCTCTCTGTCATTTGGATTGTGCACCAGATCAAGGGTATATGCGTATCAGAAACCTATATTTGTTTTATATCAGTTCCAGTGTCACAGCTTTCCCCAAAGAATTAGAATGGATTGGATGGTTTAAATGTATTTTTCCCAGCCAACTTTCCTGGACATCAATCATACAAGAAGTATGCAAAAGAACTAAGCAAGTATTAGAAGTCACTCCAGAACTGGCCTTCCTGAACATCTTCCAAGATCATAATGACCACTCGCATTATACAGAGCTTATAACCCACCTACTCCCAGCAGCCAGAAGCATCATAGCCAGACACTGGAGAGACCTGTCAGGAGTAAGCATGGACCAATGGTGTCAAATTGTATGGGAAACAGCCTTACTAGAAAAACTAACCAATAAACTGAAACTGACATAGGGACAAATAGAAGATGACGCCTTCACCCCAGTATGGCTCCCCTTTATCACATACATAGCCCAACAAGACACAACAAGAACCCGCGATCAGCATACAAATCCAGCCAGATGGGCGGGGTATAAATAATAAATTATTATTATTATTATCTAGCTAACCTGATCCAAACACACACACACACACACACACACACACACACACACACACACACACTTTACTACAGCCAATCAAATACAACCAACCACACCCTAGGCCAACCCCAACCTCTCTCACCACCAAAGAAATACAACAAGAGACTCGTAAAGAGAACCCACACAAGGGATGCTGACACAAAACCCCACACATACACTAAGTAGAAGAATAGATGCATTGTCACCTGACCCCACCCTCTTTCCCCCTTTTCTTCCCAACCTAACATGGTATGTAACACTGATGTCTCACAACAAATGAAACTGATCTGTAGAAAATGCAACTTGAAAAAAGAGACAATGCACACATTTTTGTAAAGCAATAAACCTTTAATATATATATTTTTAATCTATTTCTCCCCACTACCCTTTAATGTATCTATGCGGGGTTTTTTTTCTTGTTTTGTTGGTTGCGAGTCACTTTGAGTTGCCTTGGGCAAGAAAAAGCGACTCACAAATTTGATAAGTAACGATACGTATTAACAATCCTGAGAATTATAGTTTGGTGAAGGTTCTGGAAATTGTCTGCTAGTCACCTTGTAGAGGCAAACTGTGTGGATCTGGAAAATGTTGGTTATCTAAATAAGAATTATCACACTATTTTTTCTTTAAATACAGAATAAGGAGTTGGGATTTCATCATCAAGGCATTTTGTCAACTCCTTCCCCTCATTGGCATCCCTGATTATTTTTTTTCCTTTTGGGTTTTGGTCCACTCAAAACAAGCTAGCCTTTGCCAATTCCTGTGGGAGAAATTGGAACCTGCAAAGTAAACTGTAGAAATAAGAGACGGAAGAAACTAATGACCCCTTGTCCTTTCCAAGCAATGTCATTGCCACTGACATCACTTTTAGATATTTCTTTAAGTAAAACACACACGTTCCTACAGCTCTCCAGTGGGATATTTGAGCAGCTATGATGCTCGGGGAATTGTACAATTTAAGTTATGCCTTATTGCCTCATGACAACACTTCTCTTACCCTGGTTTCTTAACTCTTGATTTTTTTTTTTTTTGTTCAAACTCTCATCCCCTCCCTTTTCTTTACTAACCTTTACAAAAATAGAAATGAAAAAGAAAACAAATTCACCCCAGAAAGCATAGAAATGTAAGGATTATATAACAAGCATAAGACAGCTCAGTAGACATACATGCTGGTAATGTTAACACTTCCTTTTTCCTTTATGTTTTCTTTGCAGCGTTTTGAAACAAAGAGAAAAATAACTAAGTCAGTCAATCGTTGAGCTACATTGGGGGCAGAAGGCGGAAATTATCTGTCGCATTTGTATAATTAAACATTTTTTGTGTTGTCTCAAAGGAATCCTTTGTCTTGTGCCCCTTATTGTCCTTCATTTTTTTTTTGTGTGTGTGTTAATTTCCCTAAAAGAGCAAATTGCCAAACTCTTCGGTACCATCGGTCAATATTCACACTCTGAAATGGCTTCCACTTATGAGCTACCACTGCTTGTTTGGCCGAGAGCAAATAACTCAACAGCTCTTTATGATTAAGATCTGATTTTCTATCAAGAAACATATTTAACAGCTCTGGTGCCAAGAATTGGATATACCCATTGACAAGTAATTACACTAGTCTGTTGGGATACCAACTTCCAAACCCTCATTCTTCTCACAGTTTAAGTTTAGCCCAACGTTAGAAAGAGCTCTGATGAAAATGTGGTTTCATTAAGTCTTCAAGTGCACTCATTTTCGTTCTGTCAAATGAGAAAAACTGGGGTATTGAGAAACCTTTTCTCCTTCTTTTTCTTTTTTTTAATTTTCTTTTTACTTTTCAAATTTATACATTTCACCAATTTTACAATCATCTTAACATTTCAAAACTTGACTTTCTTCTCCCTCTTTCCACAGTTCCTTAAATTTATTTTTAATATCTTCTGTCCAAAGCACTTTAATTTGTTCATTTATTCATCTTCTTTGAATATATACTCCTTTAACACTGCAGGTTATTACAACAATCCTGCCAATGTTCTTAGCTGTTTACAATTTATCTGTAAATATTCAATAAACCATTTCCATTCTTTTATAAAAAGTTTGTTATCTTGATTTCTTATTCTTCCGTTAAGTTTTGCCATTTCTGCATATTCCATAAGCTTTTGTATCCATTCTTCCTTTGCTGGGACTTCTGCTTCTTTCCATTTCTGCCATATTTTCTGTGTAAGCCATAGATACAAATGTTTGAACTCTTGGTTGTGATCGTGCATGGCCAACAGATGAGCTAACCCAGGCAGGGACTATGTAGTTAGAATGGGAAATAGGGCAAGCCTCCCCCCCCCCAACTTGAGGGCCATATTTCATTTCTGTTCTCTCTCAAAGCTGATGAGAGTAAAAGGTAAAGGTAAAGGGGCCTCTGACCATTAGGTCCAGTCATGGACGACTCTGGGGTTGCGGCGCTCATCTCGCTTTATTGGCCAAGGGAGCCGGCATACAGCTTCCAGGTCATGTGCCCAGCATGACTAAGCCGCTTCTGGTGAACCAGAGCAGCACACGGAAACGCCGTTTACCTTCCTGCCAGAGTGGTACATATTTATCTACTTGCACTTTGACGTGCTTTCGAACTGCTAGGTTGGCAGGAGCAGGGACCGAGCAACGGGAGCTCACCCCGTCGTGGGGATTCGAACCACTGACCTTCTGATTGGCAAGTCATAGGCTCTGTGGTTTAAAGCTCAGCGCCACTCTCGTCCCTAGCTGATGAGAGAGGACGCCATAATTCTTTGTCTGTACATAGTGTGTAAATAAATATGTAGATTAGCTCTATGATGTCTCACGCTTCTTGCTGTGTAATGCTAGAAGATTAGTGTGCTTATACCATCTGGTATATGTCGCTGAGCGCACTGGAGAAGAAGGGAAATGCCTTTTCCAGAGCTGCACATATTGGAGGATGCTCAGACAGCCGGGACTGCAGGAGCACCTGAAGGCGTTTTCCAACAATGGTAGCAGAGGATGGTTCTGAGCCATCGCCTCTGCAGCAGCAACACCAGTTCTGCATCCAGGGGGAGTCTGCCGAAATTGTGGACAACTTCCTAGGGGCCACAAGGCAATGGTGAATGTTGCCATAGGCAAAGAGTGGGCAGAGCAGCAGAACTGGCTCTTACTTTTGGACGGTAGGCTACATTTCAGCCATGCAAAAGCCAGATGTCTACAAACATTGCTACAGGAAAGCAAGATGCATTATCACATTTCAAGGGCACAGTCCAACCAGGCAAGGAAGCGAATCCCAGTGGTCCATGCAGGCCAGTCCAGAGTCTTGTACGCATTGCTATGCATAAAATTATTTTATCAGTGAGCATGCCTGCACATGTACACACAGAGATTTTGCATCATCAAGGGCTTTGTTGCACATTTTAGTGAAGGGTAATTCCTTGAGCTTTCCTCTGTGTACAATGGTACCTCGGGTTAAAAACTTAATTCGTTCTGGAGGTCCATTCTTAACCTGAAACTGTTCTTAACCTGAAGCACCACTTTAGCTAATGGGGCCTCCTGCTGCTGCTGCTGCGCTGCCGCCGCACTATTTCTGTTCTTATCCTGAAGAAAAGTTCTTAACCCGAGGTACTATTTCTGGGTTAGCGGAGTCTGTAACCTGAAGCGTCTTCTAATTTGAAGCGTCCGTAACCCGAGGTACCACTGTAAATCCCTTCCTTCAAATCATCATCATCATCATCATCATCATCATCATCATCATCCTTGCTAGTTCAGACTGACAGTCTGGGGTTCAATTCTTAAAGGAACCAAATAAATAACTTGTTGCCTGTTTGCTTAGCTTACAGTGTAGCAACTCAACATTATTGCTGTGTTCTTGAAAAAATGTCATCTCACTTGACTATTATTTGCCTAATTAAAGCTTGCACGTCTCTGTGGAAGAGCTGCATGTTGCGGTTCTTTGTAACACAGCTAATAACGACTCTAATCCTTTGTCAGGATGCAAATAAGGCAATTGTCACAAAAGCACGCGAGGAAATTTCAGGATGGAAAAACAGAAGGAAACAAGGAGAAACAGGAAAATAGGTTGGTCTGTGAGTAACATGCTCAGTTAACATCTCTCTCTTAATGTTTGTCTGTAGTTGATTCTCTAGAGCAGCCTTTCCCAAACTGATGCCCTCCAGATCTTTAGGACTACAACTCCCATTACCCATAACCATTGGTGCTGCTGACCACGTCTGCTGGGGGGAGGTCATAGTCCAAAACATCAGGAGGGCAGCAGATTGGTGAAGGCATCTTGGGGAAGGACTGTTGCTCAGTAGCAGATGTCCTGGACTGGTTGGGTGCAGAGGAATGGTGGGAGGAGCAAGCTGGGGAGCAGTGGTGGGTGACAATGAGTGGTCTGAGGGGGAAGACTGGGAGGAGGAGGAGGTGTTGGAAGCTGAAGGGGTAACAGGGCTTAGTCTGTTGGAGAGAGAAGTCAGGAATCAGAAGCTGAAGCTGGCGAATGGGAGGAGGGAGGTCAAGAGGCAGAGACGAGTTAGGCTGATGAAGAGTCACGGGTGTCTCTTCTTCCTGTTGTGACCTCTTCCCCTCTTCCCATCTCCCAGAACCAGGAGAGGCATGAAAAGGGCAGAGGAGAGATTGGCTGCACATAGGTGCAGTCTCCGATTGCTTGGAGAAAGCCCTGGAGAGGAGGAGACATAAACATCTGTGGAGAGGCAGGGACCTTTAGTCCCAGGAACTAATTTCATGGAGGAAGACTCACTGAGAATGAGCTGCTGTGCTCCTTAGGCTTGACACTCAGCCAAGTGAAGATTGTATTTTTGCTAATAACTCAAGTTAACTCAACGGTTTGTGATTATTGCAGGCTCTGCAACAGAAGAACACATGATTTGCATGCAGGAGGTCCCAGGTCCTGTCCCTGGCAACCTCCAGTTTTTTAAAAGGGGGTTTGGGCAACACACTATGGGAAAAGCCTCTGCCAGAGAGTTTGGGGAGCTGCTGCCAGTCCAAGTAGACAAAGTTGGACTAGATGGACAACTAGACTGTCCTGGCCTAAGCTAGCTCTTTAGCAATCCATTGAGAGTCCAAAAAGCCAAGTCACAACTGTGAAGGTGGCAAATCTTACTCTCATAAAGACAACTTTTGAAGAACAAGGTACCTGGGATATTTTTGTTACCCTGCAGTAAGAAATACCTCCAGTCTGAGACCCTGGGAAGCTTCCACTGCCAGTCAGAGCAGACATTACTGGGCCAGAGGAACCAATAAAGCAGGAGAATCGATGAAAAACAATTGTCCAATTCGCTACCTGCTGAATGATAACGAAGTGTTTTTGTTGTTTTTAAAAGGCGTGCTGTATGCTGTTTGTTTGGCTCCTGGTAATAGCTTTCCAGTGTATACTTGAATCTTAAATATTTGTTCAGGGAACACGGATTTCTCATTCAGTTGTAAATGCGCTTTCTCGTGCTCTGCTGAAGCACTTAATCGGGTCTATTTACTTATCAGCAGAGTGCGCAGGCTTATCGCATCAATAAACATGCTGGTGTAGAGGAGTGTAAAATGCCTATCTTGCGTATGGCATTCAAGGAACTGTGTGAACAATTCAAATGGAAGAGATGAGGCTGCCCTTATGCAGGAAAGTCCAAGGGCTGGGATCTAAACTAAAATGATCTCTTAGGTGGCTAACCTTTTTGTGGTTGAGGGCCACATTGACCCGTGGCCAATCACCCGAGGGCCACATGGTAACATGCCTCTGGCCAAGATGGGAAAGTGGGAGCAACTGAAGAGGAAAGCTAATACCTTTGAAATACATTTCCCATAACAAAACACTGGCACAGTTCCATTTCCTTCTTTTTTCATTTTTAAAAACTCCATTCTTTTCCTTGGATACTTGACTTCATTCATTTTTTCACTCAATTAACCCCCTAAATTCATTCTCTTCCACCCCTTCATTACACCCCCAGGCTCATTATTTTTCTGTTTTTAACTGTTTCTACTTCTCACATATTTAAATCACATTGAGACAGTGGTTTAGAAGGCAATCAATATATTAACTGTAATTATAATAAAAATGTCATTGTTGTCAGTATTGTTATTATTATTATTTTCATCCTATGTCAGTCTGTCTTCTTTCTTAGTTTTCAAACACATTGGGGAACCTCAGTCTGGCCACTATTTGCAGACAGTTGGGGGAGAAATGGGTGCCACAGATGAGACATTTTATTACAAACAAAAAACAAACAGTGGTACAGTGGTACCTAAGGTTAAGAACTTAATTCGTTCTGGAGGTCCGTTCTTAACCTGAAACTATTCTTAACCTGAGGTACCACTTTAGCTAATGGGGCTTCCCGCTGCCGCCATGCAATTTCTGTTCTCATCCTGAAGCAAAGTTCTTAACCCGAGGTACTATTTCTGGGTTAGTGGAGTCTGTAACCTGAAGCGTCTGTAACTTGAAGCATATGTAACCCGAGGTACCACTGTAGTAGACATGTTTTATATGCAGACAGTCTCAGGTAGGGCTGAAAAATACTTTTAGCTGAAACCCCAAAGAACTTGATGCCGGACAATTTAGACAATGTGGAGTTAGATGAACGAATGGTATGACAATAAGAACAGAAGAAGAGCCTGCTGGATAATAATAATAATAATAATAATAATAATAATAATAATAATAATAATAATTTATTATTTATACCCCGCCCATCTGGCTGGGCTTCCCCAGCCACTCTGGGCGGCTTCCAAAAAAATATATTAAAATACTGTACAACATCAAACATTAAAAGCTTCCCTAAACAGGGCTGCCTTCAGATGTCTTCTAAAAGTCTGGTAGTTGTTGGATCAAGCCAATGCATCAAGTCCAACATCCCGTTCACACAATGGCCAACCAGAAGCCCATGAGAAGCTTACAAGCAGGTCCTGAGTACAATAGCAGTTGCCTTTTCTGCAGTTTCCAGCGACTGTTATTCAACAGTGAAGGGAGACCAAAGCCATCATGCCCAGTAGCCATTGACAGCTGTATCTTCCACGATTCTGTCCCGTCATCTTTTGAAGCCATCCAAGTTGTTGGTCATCACTGCGTTCTGTGGGAGTCAGCTACACAATTTAACGATATGCTTCCTTGTGCTCTGAGTGCAGCCTTTGCCAGCCTGGTGTCGTCCTCCACAGCTCCCAGAAGAACTGTATTCTAAAATATCTGGAGAGTTCTAGGTTCAGGAGGGCTGCTTTTAGTAGGTTCTGAGTTTCTGAGCTGGTCTAATGTGGGCTCACCCAAAGACATCATCACAGTTTACCTTTCTCCCCAGCCCCCACTTTGCTGTCAATCAGAACAGAATATTGGAAGGACATAGGGTAGTTCTAAGAAGTGATGGGCTTAAAACAAAAGCAAGCAAACAAACAAAGCAAATATACCAGCCACTTCCTAACCTTCCTTACAGGTTTATGAATCCCAAGGCTACTTTGCTTCAAAAGAAGAAGCCTCCTTTATCTTCACTGCTCAGAGCCAGAGTGCATCCCCACACAGCAAGAGACTACGACCCCCTGTTCCAGAAGGCATGTTTTTCAGATAATAGTCTTCAGCTGCAGACATATCAAAACCTACAGGGCTGTGGCCTTTTGCAATGTTTTAGCGGAGAAGAGAGAATCACCGCAGCAATGCTTTGTGACATTTCGGCAAATAAAGTGCAGTTGTCCACCACGAGAGCTTCGCTAGCTTTCTCTGGAGAAATGTCCAAGTGTAAAATAACTTTCTTTCAAGGCTCTGGTTTTGCTGTGAAATCTCTTGGTGGCTTTTCTAGTTCCATTTCTCAGGGTTTGGCAGCCACCAACACCCCATGCCTTTTGTTTCGTGAATAACTGTGAAAAGTGACAGATAGGTAGCCGTGTTGGTCTGCCATAGTCAAAATAAAAAATTCCTTCCAGTAGCACCTTGGTCTTTAAGGTGCTACTGGAAGGAATTTTTTATTGTGAAAAGTGAGAAAGCGCAAGTGTTTAAGTAGGAAACAGCTACCTTGTTTTAAATGTGTAGTCTGTTACTTGTGTCTCTGTTAGCACAAGGCTGGATTAGTGCAATACATTGTATGTGAGGCTGCCCCTGAAAACTGTTTGTCAGCTTCAGCTGGTGCAGAATATTCTGACCTGCTTTCTACCAGGAATTTGTCATTGGTAGAACATGATTCATGTGTGTACATTGACATATTCTCTTTCGGAAGCCCAATTCAGGATGATGGCTTTAACTTAACTGGGCCCAGTATGCATTAGAGCAGCATTCACTAACCTTAGACCTCTCTCTCTCTCTCTCTCTCTCTCCCTCTCCCTCTCTTCAAAGTAAGAAGAAAAAGTTTTTTAAAGCAATGATCCAATATACCGTATTTTTTGCTCTATAAGACTCACTTTTTCCCTCTTAAAAAGTAAGCGGAAATGTGTATGCGCCTTATGGAGCGAATGCAGGCTGCGCAGCTATTCCAGAAACCAGAACAGCAAGAGGGATCGCTGCTTTCACTGCGCAGCGATCCCTCTTGTTGTTCTGGCTTCTGAGACTCAGATTTTTTTTTCTTGTTTTCCTCCTCCAAAAACTAGGTGCGTCTTATAGAGCGAAAAATACGGTATATAACATTTCTGCAAAACATGATTAAAACAAAGGCTTCTCAACAAATGCATTCAATCTATGACTGAATCCAGAAATGGTGATAAAAAAAAAATAACATTGAGCAGGCCCCCACAAAATGTACTGGGTGAAATTAGTTTGGTGATCAGGATGCTATTTCTGTTTAGGCTGTAATGAGCTTGGCAAGCAGGATGGCCTTTGCCAAGGAAGCAAAGGGTTTTCAAAAAGCTTTCGAGGCACTTTCCATCTGAGCGGAATGACCCCATCTGAATGCTGAGCAGAGCCAAAGTGAACTGTTAATCAGAGATCAGACTCCAACAAACAAGCTGCTTGCCAATAAATTCCAAGACAATCCAGCGTTATTTGCTCAACGGCGTCAGGCTTGCAATTAAAAATTGCAGCCCGGTGCTGTTTTAATTTTCTCCAAGTGCTCTGTATGATGAAGTGCCCAGGATTTGGATGAGCCAAAAAAACCCTGTAGAAATGGGGGAGAATCAATCCATTAGGTAATTTCAGGTGTCCAGTCAAGTGATGAAACGGCCTTGGAAAGCAATGAAAAGAAATGTGAGCCGAGATGAACAAGTGACATGGCTTGGCCAACAGCGATGACATATTTCTGCTGCTGCTTTCCTCTTGGCTCACATTCTCTCCCTCTTCACCAGCTCAGAGCTGCAGCTGCTCTTCCTGGACACTCACTCCCTACAGTAGGCTTGCAAATAGTTGGGTGCCTGTCTACCTGTGGCAAATAAGGAATCCCTACAGATAGCAAGATAGGGAAGCATTTGTACTCATTTGGAAATGAGTCCACACTTTTCTTTTCCCAGGTCATTCATGGTTCTTTATTACATTTATTTCTCTCTTTTTAAAATAATTTTTATTGAATGGTTTTATGTTACAAAAAACAATACAGCCATACTACCACTAAATATAATTAAAAAATAAAAATTACATACATCAATATTTAGTTTATTTGTTATTTACCATCTTATTTCCTCCCAAACATTGCATACAACAATACACATATGTGCAGAAATCCACATACCCACACCTGCACAGAAAATGATAATAATGAAAGTAAATATTTTCCCCCTTTTATCTTCCAAAATCTTTTCTTCAACTTTGACTTCCTGTCAAGTCCCTTTGCATATGTTTTATCTTACATTTGAATGTACACAAAAAAATAAACCTTTCTATATAATTTTTCTAATACATTCTGAAAACATAATAAATCCTAAATTGTTGCCCACCTCCTTTTAGTTCCTTTATCACTCAAATACTAGCACGGAGTCAAAACTATTATTGTATTTTTGAACATATCTTCTATAACCATCCCATTTTCCCACAAATTTTTGCTTTGAGTTTCCTCTGAGTTTACTAGTCAGTTTACTAGTCTGAGTATTAGATTTATTTCTCACCATTTCCTCCGAGGAGCAAAAAGGTGGTATTCTCCTCATTTTATACCCACAATAATGCTGTGAAATAGGTTGGGCTGAGAGTGAGTGACTGGTCTGAGAACACCCAGCGAGCTTTGTGGGGATTAGAACTTCGGTCTCCCAGGTCTTCACCCAACAGTTTGATCACTACACTAGTCCTCCCCCATAGTTAGGATTTCCAGAGTTCCCAGTGAAGAGGGATGGATTGTTCAACCACTCTGGGAATTGTAGTTCCATGAGGGGAATAAGGCTCTCTGAACAACTCTCAGCACCCTTAACCAATTGCAGCTCCCAGAATCCTTTGGGGAAGCCATGCCTGTTTAAAGCAGGGGTTTTATTCAGTTGGAACTTGCTGGAACTCAACTGCCATTCTAAGAGAACAAGGGAGGCATTCATGGTGAGTTCGGACACCTCTTTTTCTAGAAAAAATTGCACTGGTTTAAAGGGGTATCACAGTGCTTTAAATGTATGTGTGAATTTGGCCTCTGTTGCCTTTTATCACAGGGGAGCTGCCCCAGCTTCCTGATGGTGAGGCTAAAACCTGAAGGTTTAGCAAAAGAAATGTTGGTCTCATTCACACAAGCCTATCCCCCATCTTCTTCATTTATGACTCTTAGCGAAGTGTGTCTCCATTTAAGAGTATTGGGATTAATCTGGCATGGCTGCTTCATCCATGCAAGTAACCCCTTGACAACAAGTGATGAACCTCTATGTGTGAAATCGATATGCAAAGTCACACAAGGTGCCAGTTTCAATGCTTGGAGTCCCTGCTTGAAACTCTGGAGATATATCTGTCAGGGAGTGCAGACCAATGCAGATTCCTGTGTTTTTCATTTGCATGCTGATCTGTGTACGCGTGGCCCCCACAAAAGAGCATTTCTGTAGTGTATTTTGACCTTATTTGTCAGACTTGCTCTCCTATTTGCACTTGATTCTTTGAAATGTCTGGTTCTTCTTGAGGAAAGGAGAGCTCGGAATAATGCTAACTATCTCCCAGAGGTATTTACAAGTGTCATTTTGAAGCTGCCCGGAGCTCTGCTGGCTTCTAATTTGTCTATGCAAATAAGCAGCCAGTGTTGAAGCGCTTCTGAAGATGACACAGGCGAAAGGTATTCGTAAAGGTGGGGAGGGGAAGGTGAAATTGTTTTGGCCCGAGGTGTCAGCCATAATTAAAAATTAATTGGAAACAAAATATCAATGACTTCTTCTCTTGTTTGTTTTTTGGAGAGGTTGCTTTCCTTTTTTCTTCTTTATTTTGGCATGATTCGAAAGCCTCCTCGATGCACAATCAACACAGAGTTTGGTATAGCTTAATGATGGCTTCAAGGATAGTTAATGAACGAATGAATGGGGAAAGAGTGGAAGTTTAGGAACGTAGAGGTTATACTTAGCATCTGAACAGACAACTTAGAGAGCCAGTGTGGTGGTTTGAACGCTGGACTAGGACTTGGAAGGCTAGGGTTCAAATCACCACTCAGTCATGAAACTCTCTAGGTGACCTTGGGCCTGTCACAATCCAGTATTATTATATTCCTGTTTCCCCTGGCATTTTATGGTTGAAATATATTGTTCCTGGCAACCTTGAAATTATTAGCTGTGAGAGTATGTAATCATTTTTATTTTCAGCTATTAATGTCATTAGATGTTTTGGGGTGGTGTTTATATTTTTAAAGTGTTAAATATTTTTGAATTGTTTTCATGTTTTAATTTTATTGTTATTGTTTTACCTTCTTTGCAGCCCTGGGCTCTTTTGGAAGGAACAGTGCGATATCAGTCAATCAAATAACAGTTTCCAGGGAGTAAGTCCCGCTGTTGAGTTTATATGCATATCTGAGATGAGATGCACAGGATCTGAAGTTCCTCAAACCATATTAATGTTCCTAGAAACCTGTGACAATGTCTATGTTTTCTGACAATGCCTGTAATGTATGTCCTAAAATACTCTGACAGTGAAGAACTTGATTGCAGGTCATGTAGCGCTTAGGTTGACCAATGTTATATTAGGACAATTTCTGCATGTATGATACATGAGCAGAAAATATTGCAAAATCAGTGCAACAGATATATATTTCTAGTGTGTGTGTGCACTTTCCTTCATTGTCAGTTGGTTTTCTCTCAACTGAAACACACAGAAATAAAACAGAAGGCGTGAAATGGAACCATCCCTGAATAAATCCACTTTTAAGTTCTACGGCAATAGGTTGAACAGTGCAAGGAAGTAATATATTTGAAATTGCCCTCGTATTTACATAATTACTGTTTGCATAAATTTCCTTAATATACGCTTCTATATGATTCACTCAAGTCAAGAGACATTTTTGTAACTGACGAGCCGTCTTCACAGAATCACCCATCTTTCTCTCTCTTTCTCCCAAATATTAAGGAATTTCTCTTCCAACTCTGGTTCATTAAATTTCCTTGTTTGATTTCCTGCTGTGATGATTAAAGTGGCAGGCGGCAGAATGTTACATTGCCAGCGCTTTGCATTATTATCCCTTTTCTCTTTAAGCAATGGCAATGAGCGTATTGCAGCTGTTTCCCTTAGATCAACCTATTTTTATCGTAACCATTCTTCCTCGGCAGTAAAAGTCGCTCATTATTTTCTCTGCAACTTCCATTCTCGAATTAAAAATAAGCTCCATCTCAGAAAGTTTGCAAGGAAATGTTGCTGCGGATGTTGCCACCCTCTGTGGTTTCCCCCCCAAAGTAATTACATCCGGTTCTAATCCCAGGGCAACGATTTGGCTTCTGTGTTTCATCTAAACATTCTAATTACTCCCCGTGTAATTATTCTCCCATTTGCAAGGCTTTAGCACTTCCTGTGCATCATGCTGGCAACAGCTCCTAGCCCGTATTCCTTTCCAGAGCGTAATCTTGCTGTCTCTCTCAGCCACCCAAGTTAGGGTATCACAACCTGTATGGAAATAATATCGTCCTGCAACACAGCTCAGTCAGTAGAGCACAAGACTCTTAATCTCGGGGCTGTAGGTTCGAGCCCCATGATGGGCAAAAGATTCCTACATTGCAGGAGGTTGGACTTGTGGTCCCTCCTGACTCTACAATTCTATGATTCTATCCTCAGCTGGTGGCCACCTTAGAAGAAACTTCATAGTGGTCAGAGCTGCTTGAGAGTGGAACAGGCTGGTTGGGAAGAAGAAGAAGAGTTTGGATTTGATATCCCGCTTTATTACTACCCTAAGGAGTCTCAAAGCGACTAACATTCTCCTTTCCCTTCCTCCCCCACAACAAACACTCTGTGAGGTGAGTGGGGCTGAGAGACTTCAGAGAAGTGTGACTGGCCCAAGGTCACCCAGCAGCTGCATGTGGAGGAGCGGGGAATCGAACCTGGTTCACCAGATTATGAGTCCACCGCTCTTAACCACTACACCACACTGGCTTTCTCATGGGAGGTGGTGGACTGCTCTTCATGTTATGCATTTAACAACATTTCTGTGCTGCTGAACTGTAAATAGGACCTCTAAGCTGTTAAAATCAGGATTGGGCTAGATGCAGGCATTTAAGCAGATACTAGAATATAAGAACAGGCTGCTGGATCAGGCTGATGACCCATCTAGTCCAGCATCCTGTCCTCCCAGTGGCCTACCAGATGCTTGTAGGGAGTCTGCAAGCTGGACATGAGTGCATACATGTGATTCTCAGCAACTGGTATTCGGAGGCATGATGCCTCTGGTAGTGATGGTAGAACATAGGCTTTGGGGCTAGTTGCCTTCCATACCTGGTCCTCCATGAGTTTGTGTCATCCTCTTTTAAAGCCATTCACGTTGGTGGCCACCTGCCTCCTGTGGGAGCAGGTTCAATAATTTGACTGTGTGAAGAAGCACTTTCTTTTATCTGCCCTGAATCTTTTAACTTTTAGCTTCGTTAATAATAATAATAATAATAATAATAATAATAATAATAATAATAATATCCTGCCCTGTTGTCTTTGTCCATGGAGTTTTCTTGGCAGGGATACTGGAGTGGCTTGCCGGTTCCTCCTCCAGGAACCTTGAAAGTCCCATGGACTGCAACAAGATCAAAGCTATCCATTCTTAAGGAAATAAACCCTGAGTGCTCACTGGAAGGACAGATCCTGAAGCTGAGGCTCCAATACTTTGGCCACCTCATGAGAAGAGAAAACTCCCTGGAAAAGACCCTGATGTTGGGAAAGATTGAGGGCACAAGGAGAAGGGGGTGACAGAGGACGAGATGGTTGGACAGTGTTCTCAAAGCTACCAGCATGAGTTTGACCAAACTGCGGGAGGCAGTGGAAGACAGGAGTGCCTGGAGTGCTCTGGTCCATGGGGTCACAAAGAGTCAGACATGACTAAATGACTAAACAACAACAACAAAATTTATATCCTACCCATCTGGTTGGGTTTCCCCTGCCACTCTGGGTGGCTCCCAACAGAATATTAAAAACACAATAAAACATCAAACATTTAAAACTTCCCTAAACAGGGCTGTCTTCAAATCTCTTCTAAAAGTCAGATAGTTGTTTCTTTTCTTGACATCTGATGGGAGGGCGTTCCACAGGGCAGGTGCCACTACCGAGAAGACCCTCTGGCTGGTTCCCTGTAACCTCACTTTTCACAGTGAGGGAACCGTCAGAAGGCCCTTGGCACTGGGCCTCAGTGTCCAGGCTGAACAATGGGGGTGGAGACGCTCCTTCAGGTATACTGGGCCGAGGCTGTTTAGTGCTTTAAAGGTCAGCACCAACACTTTGTCTTTCACTAGTTGACAGTCCTGTCAGAAAACCCACTTTTGGATTTCCATCACATTTTTGAGGCCCCTCAAGTACCGCTGATCAGCAGGAAGGTAACCTTGTTTTAGAAATTGTAGGAACATTTATCATTTCAATGGTAATGGTCATTGCAACACACATATCAACAAAACAAGATGAAAACACATTATCAACAACTGAAATAAAACAACTCTATAGCTAAAGAGCAGGGGTGCCAACATGGTGCTCTCCAGCTGTTGGACTCCATTTTCCATCAGCCCCAGCCAGCATGGCCAATGGTCAGGGATGATGGGAGTTGCAATCCAGCAAAACCTGGAGGAAACCACAATGACTACCCCTTGTGTATACACAGAGGGATTATCTCTGGAAGTCATAGAATTAAAAGCTACAAATATACTTTCCCTGCAGAATGAAAGAAACGAACAGTGATCAATAAGTCATATATTATAATATAACATCTCTACAATTCACCATATTAAACCTTGGCAAATATTTTCCTCAGCTTTCATGCAGTAATCACAAATCAGGTCACTCTTATCTGTGACAAATTCATCTTAGTTATTAGACAATAAAAATGTGTTTTTTCTCAAGATCACCAGCATTAACCATACCTCATATCAGCTTTGAAATATATTTCTCCCTTTAAAAAAGCAGCAGCAGCAGCAGCAACAACAACAACAACAGCATAAACAGCAGCATAAATCTTGTATTCAGGAGAGACCACTCTCCATAGATAGTATGGAATCTTAAGAGTGCTGAGAGATGTTAAGAGATTCCAATTCGGCAAGTTCTCTGGGAAGGATTGATTGTTAAACAACTCTGGGAATCATAGCTCTGGGCGGGGGAACAGGGTCTTCTAACAACTCTCAGCACTCTTAACAAATGGTAGGTCTTCAATTTCTAGAGCAGGGTGGAGTTCCTGTAGGCCACATCCACTCCATACAACTTAGACAATCATGGCTCCCTCCCCCAAGATCCTGGGAACTGTAGTTTGTTAAGTGTGGTCTGGGAATCGTAGCTCTATGAGAGTTATGTGGTCTCCTAACAACTCTCAGCTCCCTTAACAAACTAAAGTTCCCAGAATTGTTTGTTGGAAAGCCCATAGAGGCATGATACTGCTTTAAAAGTATACTGTACTAGATGGGGCCTTAGCTGTATACAACGCCATATGTTTAGGCTTCCAGAAATGCATCCCTTGCCCCGTTCATGGAAAGGGGCATGTTTTTCTCTCTGTTCCTCAATTACTGTAGACACAAGTAAGCTGCTATTGTCATGTTTGTCTGCAAGTGTTCCACAGAACATCTGCTTTACCTGCAGCATATGGTAAAGAACCAGATGCATATTTAATGCACTCATCCAATGTCCAAAATAATGATGTAATGGTACTTATTATGCATGAGTTACCTGTTTTTTTTATTTTTCATATCTCTTGGTGATTTCCTTTTTTTAAAAAAAATCAAAGACGAAGCAACCCCTGGGTGCATTGCGCAGAATGGGAATGAATACACTATGATTCTTCTTTAATTCCCTTTCCTTGAGACACCATTCATTTGCTTGGCAAATTCATTCGGTACAAGGCAAGGCGAAACAGCTTGTCTGTAAATTGCAAAGAACCATGCACTTCTCTGTACATAAATCATAGTACTATAGAATTGGAAGCCCTGTGGAACAACTTGTAAGTCATTTAGTACATCTTGTGCTCAGTGTAGGAAATATTATGGACTAGGATCCCACAGATATTCCTTTGGCTGTTAAGCATTATGTCTGTATAAAAAAGCAGCCATACTTTGGTTTGTTTGTTTTCTGGCACAACATGTGACCCATCAAACCCCCATTCATTCATGGCTTATAAGTTTATGCACAGTGTGGAGCAAGTAGAACTGGGCCATCCAACAAAGCCAAATGTTGGAAGATTTAGGACAGACAAAAGGAGGTACAGCTTCACGCAACATGGCATTCACTCCCGCAAGGCATGATAATGGTCACCAGTTTGCATGGCTTTAAAAGAGGGTTTGAAAAATTCATGGAGGTTGCTTACCCTGATGGTTTTGTTCTACCTCCAAAGTCAGAGGCAGTCTGCTTCTCAATCCCAGTGACTGGAAACTGCAGGAGAAGCGAGTGCTATTGTATTCAAGGGATGCTCTCCGGCTTCCCATTGGTGTTTGATTGATCAAGATGCTGGACTAAATTTGCCTTTGGCCTGAACCAGAAGTACTCTTCTTAGGCTTCTAAGAGGGATTTCAGCATGTGCTTGCCTTCATTTCAGAAAGACAGTTAGGTGGGTGCTTGTTTGTGATTGGTTGTGATGAACTTTGTTTTCATGAATGAATGGGGTGGGTGTTTTGAATCAGGTTAGCCATATTGGTTCGTATGCTTTTGGTGGATTCTTGTTGTTATCTTCTTGGGCTGTGTATGTGATAAAGGGGAGCCATACTGGGGTGAAGGCATCTTCTTCTATTTGTCCCCATGTCAGTTTCAGTTTATTGGTTAATTTTTCTAGTAGGGCTGTTTCCCATACTATTTGGTACCATTGGTCCATGCTTAATCACCAACGAAGGAACACAAGCGAATAGCAAAGAGAACCTACACAAATGACACTGACACAAAAGCCCACACATACATTAAGTAAAATAGAAACATTGCCACCAGACCCCACCCCCACCCACCATGGTCCCCTCCACCTCTCCCCCCCTTTTTTCTTCCTAAAGGCAAAGGGACCCCTGACCATTAGGTCCAGTCACAGACGACCCTGGGGTTGCAGTGTTCATCTCACTTTACTGGCCGAGGAAGCTGGCATACAGCTTCTGGGTCATGTGGCCAGCATGGCTAAGCCGCTTCTGGTGAACCAGAGCAGCGTACGGAAACACCATTTACCTTCCTGCTGGAGCGGTACCTATTTATTTACTTGCACTTGCTTTTGAACTGTTACGTTGGCAGGAGCAGGGACTGAGCAACGGGAGCTCACCCCGTCGTGGGGATTCGAACCACCGACCTTCTGATTGGCAAGTCCTAGGCTCTGTGGTTTAACCCACAATGCCATCCATGTCCCTTTTTCTTCCTAATGTAACACTAAAGTCTCAACAAATGAAACTGACCTGTAGCAAATGTACGTAACTTGAAAAAAGAGACATTGCACATACTTTTGTAAACTAAGAAATCTTTAATAACTGAAAGAAAGAAAGAAAAGAAAGAAAGAAATACAGTTATGTATTATGCTTAAATCCCCCCTACTAAAATCAATGAGATTTAAAAGTGCTTAAAAGTGGGATTTGTCTATCCTTCTAATATAATGGTCTGTATCGCAGGTCTGTTCAAAGAATCAGAGCAAACACAAAAATAAAGGGAAGCCACTGGGACAAATCACCCCCTACTTTGTTGTTTGCCTAATACGAGAAAAAACGGGGTGCATTCAGCAAGGTGGGTCTCAAGTTATGCTTCAGCTCTGTATTGAACAACATGCCAGGACAATGGTCTAGTTCATTCCTGGTGGTAGAAGATACATGCACTCATGACCCTAGCATGATTATTTGGGTGAGAACACACCAGATTTCATTCACAGTTCCATTTAAAATGGATTCTTCATGATCAGAAGTGGAGTTGGATCCTATCTCTGCATCACAGGGTACTAAAGGAGATGGGCACAGGAAATGTCAGCTGTATAGAAGTATTTTTTTGTCCCTTGGCTCCAGCAGCTATCATTATATCTATAGGTAGGAAAATTATAGCAGCCCAAGAAACTATACACTTGCTGGCTTAACACAAATAGACTGCTAAGACCGTGCAAATATTAAAGGAAAGGATAATTAAAGATATGAATGGTATGTGCAAATAAGACGCAATACAGAATATGTTCACAGTGTGTCAATCATGCTAGATTAATCCAATTTTCTTTTATTGAAAGATAACTGCTTTTTCTGGACAAGGGAAATGTGTGGGAAGTGGCACTGTAGCACTAAGAGGAAAGTTCCTTTAGGTTAGAGGAGAATGCAATTTCACAAATTAACAGCACAATCCTATATGTGTTTACTGAGAAGTAAGGACCGATGAATTCAATGGGGCTTGCATGCAGGTGAATGGGCACAGGTTGATATAGGATTGGACTACCACAATGTGCTCTATGTGGGGCTACCTGTGAAGGTGACCCAGAAACTACAATTGATCCAGAATGTGGTAGCTAGACTGGTGACTGGGAATGGCAACCCAGACCATATAACACTGGTCCTGAAAGACCCACATTGGCTCCCAGTATGTTTCCAAGCACAATTCAAAGTGTTGGTGCTGACCTTTAAAGCCCTAAATGGCCTCGGTCTTGTATACCTGAAGGAGCATCTCCACCCCCATCGTCCAGCCCGGACACTGAGGTCCAGCACCGAGGGCCTTCTGGCAGTTCCCTCACTGTGAGAAGTGAGGTTACAGGGAACCAGGCAGAGGGCCTTCTCAGTAGTGGCGCCTGCCCTGTGGAATACCCTCCCATCAGATGTCAAAGAAATAAACAACTATCTGACTTTTAGAAGACATCTGAAGGCAGCCCTGTTTAGGGAAGTTTTTAACGTTTGATGTTTTATTGTGTTTTTAATATTCTGTTGGGAGCCACCCAGGGTGGCAGGGGAAACCCAGCCAGATGGGTGGGGTATAAATAAATTGTTGTTGTTGTTGTTGTTGTTGTTGTTGTTGTTGTTGTTGTTGTTGTTGTTGTTGTTGTTATTATTATTATTATTATTATTGGATTGACTCCATATAAAGCAGCTTCCTGTGTTCCTGTCTCCTACAGAGGCCAATCAGAAGTTCATCAGCTTCCTATGACTTGCCCATCTGTGTTTTTATCCTCATTGGCTTCTTCTATTGCCCCATATTAGGATTAGATTTGAGATACTATTTGAAATCCTTTCTGGGCTTGCCCCTTTCCATCTATTTCAGTCGCTCACTTCCTGTTCTTCTCCATCAGTCCATTAATCAAATATGAAACCTTCTCTGCCTTCCACTGTGTCCTGTGTGCGTGTTTTCTCTCTCATAGCCTTTTCTGTGTGGAACTCCCGGCCTTTGTATATTTGGCTACCTTCAACCTTCTTTCAGAACAAAATATTTTTTTAAAACCATCTCTTGCATTTCCCTCTTGGTAATGTTGGTTTCTTTTTCTGTTGGTTTCTTTTTCTGTTACTCTAAGATTCATCATTGTATAGGGCTCTTCCTTCCTTCCTTCCTTCCTTCCTTCCTTCCTTCCTTCCTTCCTTCCTTCCTTCCTTCCTGCTTGCTTGCTTTCTGTAATGCTTGTGGTCTCACCTTTCTGTCTACTTTTATCTCATGTTTTTATGAGACTCACAATGGGTGTTTGGGGATGAGCATTTCTGGTGTGAAAACTGAGCTTTTTGGACTTTATCTCCAAATCCACAGAGCTTACCTCTTTGCACCTGCTACATAAGTAACAAAGGAAGCTGTCTTATGCCAACTGAGACCACTGGTGCAGCTGGCTCAACATTGACTGGCAGAGGCATTCCTGGGTTTCAGGTGGGATAATTTTCCAGCCCTGCTCAGATATACCAGGGAATGAACCTGAGACCTTATGCATGCAAGGCAGCTGTTCTGCTGCTGAGCTATGTCCTTCCCAATTTGTTTGCTGCCATTTCCTGCAGAAAGCAGACTTCGGGTCTAATGCCTAGCTGCTGCTGCTGCTGCTGCTGCTGCTGCTGCTGCTGCTTCTTCTTCTTCTTCTTCTTCTTCTTCTTCTTCTTCTTCTTCTTCTTCTTCTTCTTGTTCCTCTTCCTCTTCCTCCTCCTCCTCCTCCTCCTCCTCCTCCTCCTCCTCCTCTAGTATCTTATCCTGTGTGCAGATCTGTGTATTTTATTAATGCACAGCACCTATCCTGCTTTATTATATTCTGTCTTTCTTCCATACAGTAACAGCATGAGCACCTGGCATGCTTTGGCATATAATACCCTGACAGGTGGGGGACGCGGGTGGCACTGTGGGTTAAACCACAGAGCCTAGGACTTGCTGATCAGAAGGTTGGCGTTTCGAATCCCCGCGACGGGGTGAGCTCCCGTTGCTCGCTCCCTGCTCCTGCCAACCTAGCAGTTTGAAAGCACATCAAAGTAAAAGTTGATAAATAGGAACCGCTCTGGCGGGAAGGTAAATGGCGTTTCCGTGTGCTGCTCTGGTTCACCAGAAGCGGCTTAGTCCTGCTGGCCACATGACCCAGAAGCTGTACGCTGGCTCCCTCGGCCAGTAAAGCAAGATGAGTGCCACAACCCCAGAGTCGGCCACGACTGGACCTAATGGTCAGGGGTACCTTTACCTTTACCTTACCCTGACAGGTCCCATTGCTGATGCCTTATGCCTCCTCTATGTCATGATCCACTGAGAGCCCAAGCAGAGATGATGGTCTCTGAGGCAAGACAAGGCAAGGCAAAAAGGCAGAACCATGGAGAGAGATTAGTATATGGATTCGGACCATGGATCGTTCACCTGCAGCTCAGATGCAACATCCAAGATGCCTCAGCAAAGTCCTGGAGTTTTATAGCAGGCTTAGATAGTCATTTACTGGAGGTTTTGCGATGTGAGTGCTGGAAGCAGATTTGCTTTCTTGGGGAGCAGGAGAAGGAGGTGGGCTTCAGTGATCATGGGCCCACACAGGGCAGGGATCCAACTCTTCTTTAGAGCTGCAGTTGCTGGAGGACTGTGTCCCCAAGAATTCCTAGACCATCACAGACTGAACTCATCACCCCCCCCAAAAAAAGCTCAAGTTGGCAAGAGGCTCCACCGTTCAATTTTTTTAATCAATCTGGATTGCAAAATTTCACATCTGCCTTTCAGAATTCTTTCTGGTTCCAGCAGTCAACATTTGTGTGAATATATTCAAAGCACTTTTCCTAATTGGTTAAATGAATCATATGCAACATTTTCTAAATCAGGGGAAGCTGCAGTCCTCATAATGTTGCTGGACTCCATCTCCTATCAACCTTAGTATGACCAATTGTCAGGGATGATGGGAGTTGGAGCCCAACAACTTCTGTGGAGCCTTCTTCCTTACACCCCTGTTTTACAAATTATTGCAAATCAGTGAAAATATTACGGCTCTTGCATTCTAGCTGTCAGATGCTACCAATGGCTGAAGAAGAACATCAATTGTCTTCTGAATATTTGCACAACCAGAGGGCATCTGGAGGAAACCTGCTTCAGAGAATACACGTCTGAAGATTATTTGGGGTGCAGGGGCAAGACCAACTTACCACTGGAGCCATAAGCAGTTCACAAAAGTATACAAAAGCCTAACTCCGATTTCTGAATATGGATTTTTTTCTTGTATTTCTGTTTGTACACTGTCAGCCTTGATTATTATTTCACTGTTAGATCCTGTGCAGAAAGAACATTGGAGATAATCACCAACATCTGTGAATAACCGAACCACTTTGAGTAAACCTCCTATATGAAACTGCAAAACACTTACCACTTACCTGTTAAAGACTTCCATTTCCCTCTGTGTCCTCTTATTTCACATCACTGGAAACAGGAGAAAAAAGATTTGAAACTGGGCATGCATCTCTTTAGTACAGATTTGGATGTTGTTTTCATTTACATTAATGGCTCACTGTTCTTACGTTTGTCCATGGATTTAAGATCAAAACCCGTCACCTTTTTTTACACACACAGAAATCCTTTCTTTTCTTTTGATTGCATTTAAATTACAGTTAATAGTTCTTAGGGAAGGCTTCATCCTGCTCTCACAAACGCAGCCAGATGGCCCATCTTTCCAACAGCTTTGTTAAATTGGCACTACCTGCAAATCACATGTTCCTGAGTGAATTATTCCACAGCTGCCTATTCAGTGCTGCCTGCCTGGAGCAGACTGAGAAATGAGTCCTCGCTAGTCCAAAATGCCAGACCTTGAATCACAAATGTTCTGTAATTTAAAGCCCATGTTTCCTCATGTGTAGAGTAGGGATGGGGGAGACATTCAATTCAATTTCCATTTAAAGGTGAACTTGGCTAATTGGTACTTTCTGAAACAACATGTGAACCGAAATGCCATACTTCAAACTTTGCACCACTCTGAATTTTGCAGTGAAGTTCTCTAGCTAAGTAAATTGTACAAAAATACATGCACCGGAGCAAAATGTGCATAAAATGCATAAATTAATGGAAAAGAACCCACAAAAATGCATTGTTGGGAAAAAATTGCTTTGCAGAATTGTGTATATTAGGCTTTTTTATTATCACAGAAATGTGTGTGTTATGAGAAATTTGCACAAACAAAAAATGCCACCCCATACTAACTTTTGCATACAATTAGGAAGCTGTTGCTGCTACTATTCAGGGGTAAGAATCAATCTGTTCCTTGCTGAAGCAACATCAGAGCTCTGCTATACCACAGCATCTGGCCTGACCCTGGCTTTCTGTTAAATCAGTGCTTGCCTCGTAAGACCTCAGCTCTGAATAAAATGTGTGCAGCCCCAACCCAAGGACGGTTAATTAATGGCTAATGGGGGGGGGGTAGGGATGTGAACCCTCAACCATGAATATACTTCTAAAATGAGGAAGCATATATAAGATCAGATTGTAAGTCTAACAGACATTGGTGGGGTTTAAGGCTGTCCCAAAACTCACTTCCATCCATTATACTTGGGAGATAAATCCCATTGATGGGATTTATCCCATGATAGTTATATACATCCACAATATCTTTGAGTTTAAGGAACCTTTCTTGTCACCATCAAAGCTTATTTTTTATCAATAATTTGATAGATTAAAAAACACACCAACCAATAAAAGTTTCATAGACTATTTCAGAACAGAACTGTAAATGCCATGGCTATTTGGAAACAGATGGCTATATAAAGCAGTCTCTCATACTGGATAGCATTTAGTATGAGTTACAGATGCTTGAGGTCTTTCCTAATGTGCTCATTCATTCGTGGTTTCTGGCTTATATGCCAATTTGGAAGAAGAAAATGTGTCCCCGTTGCTCAGCTGATTGCACTTGCAGAATATAAGAATTGCAACACGGTCCTAGGTGGTTCTATTTAGAATAAGATTTGGACTTCATCCAAGGGTGATTCAAATCAAGATATGTATTCACTAGTGCTATGCTGAGGCCTACTCTTCAATTTCTTGAAAATAGTCTTCTCCTGCAACAGAACATCCCATTTTCCTGTATCATTCACAGGTGACTTAAGCATGAATGTAGGCTTTCAGTGAGTGAAGTGATGAACTTATCCCATTGCTTTGAGGTGGCCAAGGATGGCGTGAGTTTTTCTTTCCAACCTTCTTCCAAGAAAAGATCAGAATGATCCACCATGGTCTCATTGTCCAAAATTGGTTCAAAATTTACCTAGAATTTACACATACAACATATTTCTCCCCATCACCTGCACAGTAGTAAACAGTGTCCCCAAATTCCAGACACTCATCATTCGTTGTTGTTTAGTTGTGTCTGACTCTTCGTGACCCCATGGACCAGAGCATGCCAGGCACTCCTGTCTTTCACTGCCTCTCGCAGTTTGGTCAAACTCATGCTGGTAGCTTCGAGAACACTGTCCAACCATCTCGTCCTCTGTCATCCCCTTTTCCTTGTGCCCTTTTCCCCAGCATCAGAGTCTTTTCCAGGGAGTCTTCTCTTCTCATGAGGTGGCCAAAGTACTGAAGCCTCAGCTTCAGGATCTGTCCTTCCAGTGAGCACTCAGGGCTGATTTCCTTCAGAATGGAGAGGTTTGATCTTCTTGCAGTCCATGGGACTCTAAAGAGTCTCCTCCAGCACCATAATTCAAAAGCATCAATTCTTTGGCAACCAGCCTTCTTTATGGTCCAGCTCTCACTTCCATACATCACTACTGGGAAAACCATAGCTTTAACAATACGGACCTTTGTTGGTAAGGTGATGTCTCTGCTTTTTCCAGAAAAACATCTACTTCTGCTTCATTGACTCATCATTTACATTTCTGTAAATGAAAAACACATGGGACAAAACAACATCCTACAAATTCTATTCACTTTTGCCATTGGGGTGTCTTTTTGTCTCAGTCAGTGTTATACTAAAAAAAAGTTACAGATAGGTAGCCGTGTTGGTCTGCCATAGTCAAAACAAAAAAATTCCTTCTAGTAGCACCTTAAAGACCAACTAAGTTAGTTCTTGGTATGAGCTTTCGTGTGCAAGCACACTTCTTCAGATAAGTGTGCTTGCACACGAAAGCTCATACCAAGAACTAACTTAGTTGGTCTTTAAGGTGCTACTAGAAGGAATTTTTTTGTTTTGACTAAAAAAAAGGTAAAGGTACCCCTGCCCGTACGGGCCAGTCTTGCCAGACTCTAGGGTTGTGCGCTCATCTCACTCTAGAGGCCGGGAGCCAGCGCTGTCCGCAGACACTTCCGGGTCACGTGGCTAGCGTGACGAAGCTACTCTGGCGAGCCAGAGCCGCACACGGAAACGCCGTTTACCTTCCCGCTAGAAAGCGGTACCTATTTATCTACTTGCACTTTAGGGATGCTTTTGAACTGCTAGGTTGGCAGGCGCTGGGACCGAGCAACGGGAGCGCACCCCGCCGCGGGGATTCGAACCGCCGACCATGCGATCGGCAAGTCCTAGGCGCTGAGGTTTAACCCACAGCGCCACCAGCATCCCCTTAAGTGTTATACTAGCGGGTAAAAATAAAATGTCTTGTGGTTTCTCAAGCAAAGAATGAACGCAGAGAAGCAAATAAGTGCATACCTTCTGACTCAACAAACATGCCTTTGTTTTGTGATATTTTACCATCTTGGGATACTTTTTATTGGCTTGGTGTAGAAAACTACTACATAAAACTGTATGAGTCAATGTGTACTACTCTATGTCAATTTTATATGACCCTGGAAGTTGCATGTGCTAGAAAACTATAGTAAACCAGGCTAAATTCTGTTTTTAGTTTGCTTGGTATATTGGCTGGTTTCATTTTTAAAGGAAGTAATTTTACCTCCACTTTTTAAAAAGGCTTTACATACTAATTTGTTTAAAAGTAAAATGGCTTCACTTCAAACAACAAAAAGCAGCAAGAAGCTATCATTTGCACAGTGGGTTACCTTTCTGCGCTTACAGGAAAACCCAGCTGATGTGAAAATGTGTGCACTAGGAAAGGTGGAAGAGTGCAGACCACTAGAGATATGATTTGCAGAATGAAAGACGGGACAATCCCAAACATCACTTGGCTATCTAGAAAGAAAGGTAAGCAGATTAAACCCCATGCACCTCACTCATGAGAATTTCACCAACCTTCCCTTTTGATAATTTTTGAATGCAATCTTTTTCTCATCAATTGATGGAGAATGGGGAGGTTTTTTGTTTTTTGGCACAGCACTAATATGCACATAGCCCTCTAAAATAAATATGTTATTTCTAGCTCGTTCATACCATCAAGCTGCTTCTGTATTTATACATTGAAATGGTTAGTCATGCTTTCCATTCCTTCAGGGTGATAAAGAAGAAGTACATTCATCTATACATTCTAAAACTATTGTGAAACAGAACAGGGATGGGGCTGTTGTCCTCATGTTGTGTTTGTGGGTTTCCCAGGGAGTAACTGATTGGCCACTGAGAAACTGGATGCCAGGCTAGACGGATCTTTGGTCTGAACTGGCAGGGCTCTTCTTATGTTTCTGTTAATGATCCAATTCTGCACAGATGAGAAGTGACAAAGTATAGTGACAAACACCTTCAGCTGGAGTGTTGACAATCAGTGCTATGTTCTGTTATTGATCTGGGGAAAGCGATAGTCGCAGCAATGAGAAGGATGCTGAAGAGGAGTGTTGGATCAGAATCTGTCTAGTCCAGGCTTCCAGTTTGATGAAGACAAATTCCCTGTAGAGCTGAAAGCTTTATGTCCCTTAGATCTATTTATGGGTAGGCCAAATCTGCCTGTACCAGTGCCATTTGGGAAATGCCTTCAGCACACTGCTGTGCCCACCAGGTGAACTACCTGCAAACCTTATGGTAGGACACTATGATAGGAATAGGCTCACTGAGGGCATCTTACTGATTCTCCTCTCAAAACACAAAGCCAGATTTGCAGACTCCAGTTAATTTAAACTGGGAGAAATCTAGTTCAGAGAATCTGAACCACAACTGTTGGCCTGCTACTGACCCCTGCTCCCCCCACCAACCTACTCTGAGCAGGGATTGCAAAGCAGGAGTATCTGCCAAGCATTTGCCTGGCTGCAGAATGCCTGGCTGATGGACCACGGTGAAAGGATATTGATGGGTGATGTTGTGCTTGGCAGAGCTGCACAGCTGACCAAAGACACAGTTGAGGCTTTGGGGCTGGAAAAGATGGCAGTGAAATAAGGTGTCGGGGGAGGATGCTGAAATAGTCTCCTAACATATTTTAGAGCATCATCAGGGAGTATTCTGTCTCAGTCCCAGTTGAAAGCGGAAGGAAGAGGGGGACAGGAGTGAAGATGAAGAAAGTGAGAGGAGACAAGAAGGAAGCAAAAGAGGCAGGAGGGGAGGCACAGGAGTTAAAGGGAAACAGGTCAACCTACAAAACGAAGTAAGCCAAATTGGAAGGGAAAAGGAAGGGAAGGAGAAAAAGCAATATGAGGTCAACCCACAATATGGGTTTCTGTTGAAAAACTATGTATATTGTTTCCCCCCTTCTGTTTCTCTTGGAAACCGTGTGACTCTTTTGCAATTTAAATAATGAGTTCAGTGCAAGTGTGTTCTTTATGTTTTATGCTCCATGGGTAGATATATCTTAGTAATTGCCTGGACCCTTTAGACACTTATGAAATGAGATCGATGGATCATTTATTGGGTAGCTGGTTCACGACGTTGAAAGGCATACAGCTATGAGACTGATTAGCGGTTAAAATTCCTTTCCCTGGATTTTTAATTTTAATTTAATTATATATTTGAAGAAACAAGGCTTGACGTGATGTCTAACCGACTGGCGTCCGCTGCTTATCCATATTGAAAACAATCTCAGAGATATCAAACTGGAAGCATTTGTATTGCCATCTGACAAACATTTGAATTTTCATGAAAGAAAAGCAGTCTTTTCTTTACCCCCCTCCCATTCGTGCCTGAGACAATCTGTCTATTGGAATCAGTTCTGTATCCTCACTGTATTTCATTAGCTTGTTGGAAGCATTAAATGAACATATTTCTTTTTAAGTGTCCAGGTTTCTGCAGGTCTTTAAGAAGAAACGTCAGCTGCAAATAGTATTTAGAGACCTAAATGGTATTTAGGTGTTGGCTAAAATGTTGGACTTGGATCAAGTTCAGTTCCCTGCTTGAAATTAAAGCTCAGCTGGTGACCTTGTGCTAGTCATTCTCCCTCAGTGCCTTCAGAAATTAATAATTTCACCAGTGAAACTACTACTGAAGTGCACTTGTCACATTTCTGACAAATATGCACTATTTTACAAATGTAGACTCAGGACCAACCTGCTTTCTCCATCAGAGCAGAAGCTAAATTTCCACAGTGCTGACTTGCCAGACCTTCTGTAGTCATGAAGGAATTCCTCCACTTCTCAGAACAGGGCTGAACAGGGCATAAATACTCTGACACTGGTGTCTCTCATGATACTACCCCTTGTGTTGAAAACAAAAAGGCCATGTCTATTTTAGTTCTAAAACATTTTTAACTTTACAGATGGCTACCAGAAAAATCCCTGGAGTGACCTATCTGGATCCATAAGGCTCATCAACCTCAGAAGGCAGCCCATCTAGGAGAAGGAAAACTCTGATCCTAAACCTCTGCTTCCTTGTGGGATATATCTTCTGGAGAAGAAAAGGCTAAGGAGTAAAGCCTACACAAATCCGTAGTGGAGTTCCTAAGAAGGTTGGATGGTGCTTTGCACTTCTCTTTCCAGCAACTCCCGCAACCAAGCTGGTGCCAAATGTATTGCTTTCCTTTGGACCACATCAGTGAGGTCAAGTGTCTTGTAGTCTGGACATAGAATCATAGAATCATAGAGTTGGAAGAGACCACAAGTGCCATCGAGTCCAACCCCCTGCCAAGCAGGAAACACCACCAGAGCACTCCTGACATATGGTTGTCAAGCCTCTGCTTAAAGACCTCCAAAGTAGGAGACTCCACCACACTCCTTGGCAGCAAATTCCACTGTCGAACACCTCTTACTGTCAGGAAGTTCTTCCTAATGTTTAGGTGGAATCTTCTTTCTTGTAGCTTGGATCCATTGCTCCGTGTCCGCTTCTCTGGAGCAGCAGAAAACAACCTTTCTCCCTCCTCTATGTGACATCCTTTTATATATTTGAACATGGCTATCATATCACCCCTTAACCTCCTCTTCTCCAGGCTAAACATGCCCAGCTCCCTTAGCCGTTCCTCATAAGGCATCGTTTCCAGGCCTTTGACCTGGATTTTGGTTGCCCTCCTCTGGACACATTCCAGTTTGTCAGTGTCCTTCTTGAACTGTGGTGCCCAGAACTGGACACAGTACTCCAGGTGAGGTCTGACCAGAGCAGAATACAGTGGCACTATTACTTCCCTTGATCTAGATGTTATACTCCTATTGATGCAGCCCAGAATTACATTGGCTTTTTTAGCTGCCGCGTCACACTGTTGACTCATGTCAAGTTTGTGGTCAACCAAGACTCCTAGATCCTTTTCACATGTACTGCTCTCAAGCCAGGTATCACCCATCTTGTATTTGTGCCTCTCATTTTTTTTTTGCCCAAGTGCAATACTTTACATTTCTCCCTGTTAAAGTTCATTTTGTTTGTTTTGGCCCAGTTCTCTAATCTGTCAAGGTCGTTTTGAAGTGTGATCCTGTCCTCTGGGGTGTTAGCCACCCCTCCCAGTTTGGTGTCATCTGCAAATTTGATCAGGATGCCCTTGAGTCCATCATCCAAGTCGTTGATAAAGATGTTGAATAAGACCGGGCCCAAGACAGAACCCTGTGGCACCCCACTAGTCACTCTTCTCCAGGATGAAGAGGAACCATTGATGAGCACCCTTTGGGTTCGGTCAGTCAGCCAGTTACAAATCCACTGAGTGGTAGCATAGTCAAGACCGCATTTTACCAGCTTCTTTACAAGAATATCATGGGGCACCTTGTCAAATGCCTTGCTGAAATCAAGGTAGGCTACATCCACTGCGTTCCCTTCATCTACCAGGCTTGTAATTCTGTCAAAAAACGAGATCAGGGTAGTCTGACATGACTTATTTTTCAGAAATCCATGCTGACTATTGGTGATCACAGCATTCCTTTCTAGGTGCTCACAGACTGTTTGCTTAATGATCTGCTCCAGAATCTTCCCTGGTATTGATGTCAGACTGATTGGGCGGTAATTATTTGGGTCCTCTCTTTTCCCCTTTTTGAAAATAGGGACAACATTTGCCCTCCTCCAGTCTGCCGGGACTTCGCCTGTTCTCCAGGAATTCTCAAAGATGACTGCCAGTGGTTCTGAGATCACATCTGCCAGTTCTTTTAATACTTTTGGATGCAGTTCATCTGGCCCTGGAGACTTGAATACATCTAAATTAGCCAAGTATTCTTGTACTATTTCCTTAGTACAGCTCAGGACCTTTATACACACTGCCCAGGGTTGCGCCCAGGGAGGTCACTTTGGGAATTTTGGTGAATCAGGGAAAACCTGAAAATGCGATGGAAAAAGCAGTGGAAACAACTTTTTTTTAGGTTTCCCCCCCAAAAGCTCATCAATTTGGTTTTGTTTCCAAAACAATCTCAACAATTTTGGTGTCTTCCTAAAAAAAGGCAACAACTTTGACTCTGGGGTTGCGACGCTCATCTCGCTTTACAGGCCGAGGGAGCCGGCGTTTGTCCACAGACAGTTTTTCCGGGTCATGTGGCCAGCATGACTAAGCCACTTCTGGCGAACCAGAGCAGCGCACAGAAACACAGTTTACCTTCCCGCCAGAGCGGTACCTATTTATCTACTTTTACTTTGATGTGCTTTCAAACTGTGCTTTCAAACTGAGTTTGCAGGGCAGCAGTTGAAGAAGGAGCAAAAAGGGTTTTCTTGTGTGTGTGTGTGTTTCTTTGTGGCTGATTAGCTGTTTTCCCTGTGTAAAGGTCAGAGGGGGCAGGGTTTCTGTTGAGGCAGGGGATTAGCTGTGGGAGGAGCTTATCAGAGTTTGCAGGGCAGCAGTTGAAGAAGGAGCAAAAAGGGTTTTCTTGTGTGTGTGTGTGTTTCTTTGTGGCTGATTAGCTGTTTTCCCTGTGTAAAGGTCAGAGGGGGCAGGGTTTCTGTTGAGGCAGGGGATTAGCTGTGGGAGGAGCTTATCAGAGTTTGCAGGGCAGCAGTTGAAGAAGGAGCAAAAAGGGTTTTCTTGTGTGTGTGTGTGTTTCTTTGTGGCTGATTAGCTGTTTTCCCTGTGTAAAGGTCAGAGGGGGCAGGGTTTCTGTTGAGGCAGGGGATTAGCTGTGGGAGGAGCTTATCAGAGTTTGCAGGGCAGCAGTTGAAGAAGGAGCAAAAAGGGTTTTCTTGTGTGTGTGTGTGTGTTTCTTTGTGGCTGATTAGCTGTTTTCCCTGTGTAAAGGTCAGAGGGGGCAGGGTTTCTGTTGAGGCAGGGGATTAGCTGTGGGAGGAGCTTATCAGAGTTTGCAGGGCAGCAGTTGAAGAAGGAGCAAAAAGGGTTTTCTTGTGTGTGTGCGTGTGTGTTTCTTTGTGGCTGATTAGCTGTTTTCCCTGTGTAAAGGTCAGAGGGGGCAGGGTTTCTGTTGAGGCAGGGGATTAGCTGTGGGAGGAGCTTATCATGTGGGAACCAATGACACTGCAAGCAATAGCCTCCAGAAGATCAAAAGAGACTACGAGGCTCTCGGCAGGAAATTGAAGCAACTAAATGCACAAATTGTCATCTCGTCTGTCCTCCCAGTTGAACGACGTGGCCCAGGGAGAGAGGGGAAAATAGTGGAAGTGAACAGCTGGCTTCGCAAATGGTGTAAACAGGAACGGTTTGGATTCTTAGATCACGGACTGCAGTTTCTTGAAGATGGACTTCTGGCAAGTGATGGGCTGCATCTCACAATGGTTGGGAGAAATGTTTTTGCCAAAAATCTCAGAAACCTCATCAGGAGGGCTTTAAACTGACTGATGTGGGGGAGGGAGACAGTGCTCCTGAAGGTAGGAGTCTATCAATTAATGAAGATGATCATCCAAATGTCATAGACCAAATGGAGCAAACAGCACGCGGACCTAGTGGTGGGAGGAAAAAATCCTTAAATAAGAGACACGGGGGAATGATTAATGGACTTCAATGTCTGTACACTAATGCGCAAAGCATGGGAAATAAACAAGATGAGCTTGAGCTCTTGGTACAGCAAACTAAATATGACATAATAGGCATCACTGAAACCTGGTGGGATAAGTCCCACGATTGGAATGTAATAATGGGGGGATACAATCTATTTCAGAGAAACAGACCAGACAAGAAAGGAGGAGGAGTGGCATTATATGTCAGGGATGTGTATGCCTGTGAAGAGATCCAAGATTTAGAACCTCAAAGCCAAAGTGAGAGCATTTGGGTCAAAATTAAGGGAGAGAAGAATAACAGAGACCTCATTGTGGGAGTTTACTATAGATCCCGAAGCCAAACGGAGGACATAGATGATGCCTTCCTGGAACAGATGGCCAAGCATGCAAAAGGAAGGGAGATAGTAGTAATGGGGGACTTCAATTACCCGGATATTTGTTGGACGTCAAACTCAGCCAAGAGCATAAGGTCAAACAGATTCCTCACCGGCCTTGCAGACAACTTCATTGTCCAGAAAGTGGGAGAAGCAACAAGAGGAACAGCCATTTTAGATCTGGTCCTAACCAATGTTGATGACCTGGTTAGTGGGGTAGATGTGGAAGGATCATTAGGCGCGAGTGATCATGCTCTTCTGAAGTTTACTATACAGCGGAAAGGAGCAACCAAGCATACTAGGACTCAATTTCTTGACTTTAAGAAAGCCGACTTCATAAAACTTAGGGAAGTGCTGGGTGGGATCCCATGGACAGCAATACTAAAAGGAAAGGGAGTTCATGATGGCTGGGAGTTTGTTAAGAGGGAGATAGTAAAAGCACAACGTCAGGCAATACCAATGAGACGGAAACATGGAAGGTGCCTAAGGAAGCCAGGGTGGCTATCTAAAGAACTTTTAACTGAATTAAGATTAAAAAAGGATGTGTACAAAAAATGGAAAAGGGGGGAAACCACCAAAGAGGAATTCAAACAAATAGCCAGCATGTGTAGACACAAAGTCAGAAAAGCTAAAGCACAGAATGAACTCAGGCTTGCTAGAGAGGTTAAAAGCAACAAAAAAGGCTTTTATGGGTATGTTCGTAGCAAAAGGAAGAACAAAGAAACAGTGGGGTCACTCAGAGGAGAAGATGGTGAAATGCAAACAGGGGACACAGAAAGGGCTGAACTCCTCAATTCCTTCTTTGCCTCAGTCTTCTCCGATAAAGAAAACAATGCCCGACCTGAAGAATTTGGAGCAAATGATTCAGCAAAGGAAACACAGCCCAGAATAACTAAGGAGATAGTACAAGAATATTTGGCTAGTTTAGATGTATTCAAGTCTCCAGGGCCAGATGAACTGCATCCAAGAGTATTAAAAGAACTGGCAGATGTGATCTCAGAACCACTGGCAGTCATCTTTGAGAATTCCTGGAGAACAGGCGAAGTCCCGGCAGACTGGAGGAGGGCAAATGTTGTCCCTATTTTCAAAAAGGGGAAAAGAGAGGACCCAAATAATTACCGCCCAGTCAGTCTGACATCAATAGCAGGGAAGATTCTGGAGCAGATCATTAAGCAAACAGTCTGTGAGCACCTAGAAAGGAATGCTGTGATCACCAATAGTCAGCATGGATTTCTGAAAAATAAGTCATGTCAGACTAACCTGATCTCGTTTTTTGACAGAATTACAAGCCTGATAGATGAAGGGAACGCAGTGGATGTAGCCTACCTTGATTTCAGCAAGGCATTTGACAAGGTGCCCCATGATATTCTTGTAAAGAAGCTGGTAAAATGCGGTCTTGACTATGCTACCACTCAGTGGATTTGTAACTGGCTGACTGACCGAACCCAAAGGGTGCTCATCAATGGTTCCTCTTCATCCTGGAGAAGAGTGACTAGTGGGGTGCCACAGGGTTCTGTCTTGGGCCCGGTCTTATTCAACATCTTTATCAACGACTTGGATGATGGACTCAAGGGCATCCTGATCAAATTTGCAGAGGACACCAAACTGGGAGGGGTGGCTAACACCCCAGAGGACAGGATCACACTTCAAAACGACCTTGACAGATTAGAGAACTGGGCCAAAACAAACAAGATGAATTTTAACAGGGAGAAATGTAAAGTATTGCACTTGGGCAAAAAAAATGAGAGGCACAAATACAAGATGGGTGACACCTGGCTTGAGAGCAGTACATGTGAAAAGGATCTAGGAGTCTTGGTTGACCACAAACTTGACATGAGCCAACAGTGTGACGCGGCAGCTAAAAAAGCCAATGCAATTCTGGACTGCATCAATAGGAGTATAGCATCTAGATCAAGGGAAGTAATAGTGCCACTGTATTCTGCTCTGGTCAGACCACACCTGGAGTACTGTGTCCAGTTCTGGGCACCACAATTCAAGAAGGACACTGACAAACTGGAACGTGTCCAGAGGAGGGCAACCAAAATGGTCAAAGGCCTGGAATCGATGCCTTATGAGGAACAGCTAAGGGAGCTGGGCATGTTTAGCCTGGAGAAGAGGAGGTTAAGGGGTGATATGATAGCCATGTTCAAATATATAAAAGGATGTCACATAGAGGGAGAAAGGTTGTTTTCTGCTGCTCCAGAGAAGCGGACACGGAGCAATGGATCCAAACTACAAGAAAGAAGATTCCACCTAAACATTAGGAAGAACTTCCTGACAGTGAGAGCTGTTCGACAGTGGAATTTGCTGCCAAGGAGTGTGGTGGAGTCTCCTACTTTGGAGGTCTTTAAGCAGAGGCTTGACAACCATATGTCAGGAGTGCTCTGATGGTGTTTCCTGCTTGGCAGGGGGTTGGACTCGATGGCCCTTGTGGTCTCTTCCAACTCTATGATTCTATGATTCTATGATTCTATGCTAGGTTGGCAGAAGCTGGGACCGAGCAATGGGAGCTCACCCCGTCACGGGGATTTGAATCGCCGACCTTCTGATAAGAAAGCCCTAGGCTCTGTTGTTTAGACCACAGCGCCACTTGCGTCCCCTAAACTGAAATGTAAACTGAACCAAATCCCCAACCCCTTCCGCTCAGCAACCTCACCCATTCACTCCCATTTCTCTGGATGCATTTTTTTTTTATTCAACCTAATACACCTTTAGAGGGTAAAGTGGTGGCTGGGAAATGCCACTGGAAGATGTGAGGGCTACAAACCTGATGGTGAACACAGGGACACAGGAAGGCATCTTAAACTGAATCAGCCCATTGCTCAATATTGTCTATACTTATTAGTAGTGGCTCTCCATTGTTTTGAACAGGAGACTCACACAGCCCTATCTGGAGACACTGGGGATTGAACTGCTGAGCTACACACCTTCCCCACAAACCTGCTGATGCCTTCCTCTTGCGCATGAATGATGCTGGTTCAGCTACTTAAAGAGCCACTGGGTTCTCTCTTTGCTTATAGAATTAAGCATCATAATAATTGCATGTGTATACATTAAGCCTATATGCCCCCCCTTTCTGGCTTTAATTCCCTTTCTTAAGTGCATCATTAGTATTCCAGAGAAATTATAAGAACATAATGACTAGAAAATAACATTTCTGATTACTCCAGTTACATCTCAAGCAAACTGATATGTAGGCAATAAAGACTTCTTAAAACCAACCAACCTTGCTGCATCTCGGCTCAAGTTGAGATGCATCATGGACTCTTTGAAAACTCCAAGATACTCTTGTTAGGAATGTGGGCTTATACCTGACAAAGAACAAAGCTCATTACTGCTAGAATAATCAATAACTCCTGCTAATGTGTTCAGCTGGCGACATAGACTAGATCGATCCAACCTGCCACATGCTTTTTGTTTTAGGAAATGAAGGCTTTTAGTTCTTAATTAAGGGGAGAAGCCTCCCATTCTTAATGATGTTTGGAATGAATGTTGCCACAGAGGAGAAGAAGGTCTGCTCAGAAAAGACCTTGGAGCCAAGGAAGCACCCAAAATGCTCGTCCTTTGAATTTCTCCCTAGCTTGTGGAGTTCTGAATTACCAACCACTTCTACACTGATAAAGCACAGTCTCGAACCCCATGTCCAATAAGACCACATTCTTTGGGGGTGGTGTTTTATCAATGTGCAGGAAAGCTGGCATTGGAATAACCCTCCAAAATAGTCCATTCCACTGTCAAAAAGCTCTTAATATCAGAAACAGATAGGTAGCCGTGTTGGTCTGCCATAGTCAAAATAAAAAAATTCCTTCCAGTAGCACCTTAAAAACCAGTGTTGGTCTTTAAGGTGCTACTGGAAGGAATTTTTTTATTTTAATATCAGAAAGTTCTTCCTAATGTTTAGTTGCAATCTACAATTAGCCTCTTGTAGCCTTATCTTCCATGAATTTATCACATTCCCCTTTAAATCCCCCATCCAAGTTGGTGGGCATCACTACATATTGCGGGAGTGAATTCGATAGTTTCACTATGCGCTGTGTGAAGAAGTACTTCTTTTGTCTGTTTTGATTTCCCCACCATTCCTTTTCCATGGATGACTAGAGGTCGTAAATGACTCAGGCTACAAATACCCGAAGGACCGTCTCCTTCCTTACAGATCTTCTCAGGTGCTAAGATCGGCAGAGGGAACCCTCTTGGTTGAAACACTGCTCTCAGAAGCTCAGGGTGTGGCAGCTCAAGAGAGCATTTTCTGTAGTAGAAAGAGGAAAGGTCTTCATCAGGCTCTGAGAAGACAACAGAGATGGCACTTGTTAAATATCCAAGGGTAGGTGGCACAATACTAAAGGTCAGATTCCTTTATTATGCAGAATGAACCTCTTGGTATGATGGTATCTGGAAGAGGTCCCCACCTGCAGAGCACAATGATCAATTGGGTATATTAGGGATGAGATGATTTTTTAGGTATACCACAAGTTGTATAGGGCTTTATATACCAGAACATGCACACTGAACTTAGCCCAGTAGTTAACTGGCAGTGCAAAATGGTTTTTGAGCACCTAGGGGGACACTGGATATGATTTTCACTGCTTGGCAGCTTCAAGAAAAATGCAGAGAGCAAAACCAACCCCTGTATATGGTGTTTATTGACCTGACTAAAGCCTTTGATGCTGTAAATCATACCGCCCTGTGGACTGTCCTGAAAACTGGCTGCCCAGATAAATTTGTGAACATTCTTTGGCTTCTCCACAACAATAAGATAGCAACAATCACGGATAACAATGACTCTCAAAGTGAACCATTCACAATGGGAACAGGTGTTAAACAGGGATGTGTTATCGCCCCAACTCTATTTATTATCTTCATTGCCATAATTCTACACATTTCTGGAGTGAAACTCCCCACTAGGGTAGAAATCATATATTGAACAGATGGAAAGCTCTTTAATCTAAGTAGACTGAAAGGAAAGAGTAAGGTTACCATAACTTCAGGCACAGAGCTTCAGTATGCTGATGACAACGTAGTGTGTTCACACACAGAGGCTGACGTCCAAACTATCCTAAATATCTCTGCAGATGCTTGTGAAACATGGGCCAGTTATAAACGCCATCTCTAATTCCTTGAAAGCTTCCATCAATGGTGTTTCCAATTTTTTTTACACATCACTTGGGAAGACAGGCAAACCAAAGTCTGTGTACTGGAAGAAGCAAAGATCACCAGTGTCAAAGCAATGATTCTTCAACATCAACTGGTCATGTTGTTTGGATGCCTGATTATTGTCTTCCAAAGCAACTATTCCCAATTTAAGAATGGAAAGCGAAATACTGGAGGACAACAAAAGAGGTTTAAAGATGCTCTCAAGGCAAATCTAAAAAATGTAGTATAAGCACTGATAACTGGGAAACACTGGCCTGCGAGTGCTCCAATTGGAGAACAGCCTTTACCAAAGTTGTCGTGGACTTTGAAGAAGCATGAACTCAGGGAGAAAAGGAGAAACAAGCTAAGAGGAGGGCACGTTTGGCAAACACTCACCATGGTCAACTCCCCCTCCCCCAAAACCTATGTCTCCACTGTGGAAGGACATGTGGATCCAGAACTGGCCACCATAGTCACTTATGGATTCACTGTTAAGACCGTGTTTATGGAAGACAATCTTACTCGGCTACGAGTGATTGCCAAAGAAGATGAAGAAATTGGCAGCCAGTGCAATTCTTTCACAGTGATGTAACATGATTGATCATGCACCAATGAGCACTAGAGCTGCCACATTCTACACTAGCTGCCGTTTCCAGATCAACCTCAAGGCAGCTCATTGCAGTAATCTAACCTCGACGTTACCAGTGCTTGGGTGACAGTGGCCTGACTATCCTGGTCCAGAAATGACTGTAGCTGCCTTACCAGCCCAAGCTGGTAAAAAGGCATTCTTAGCCAGTGAGATTACCCGTATCTCTAGTGGCAAAGATGGATCCAGGAGCATGTAAAGTTGGCATGGATTTATGCCTATTGAATGATGCATTTTGCAAAAGAAATCAGAAATGAAGTCTGGAGAAAGAATTAAATCTTTTCAAAACTACCACCATGTTACAGAGCTGAAAAGCACCTACACTTCTCTGCTGAAATATTTAATTAGTCAGAGATACAAACAGATGATTATGCAATCAAGCCTACTTTTAGCATGCATAATTTTCATATAATTTACATTGTTTCTTTAAAAAATAAGCATTTATGCTTTTACAAACTAACTGCATGTTTAATGCTAATGTAATCATGCCGGCGTGATACCTAATCTTTAAAGGGCAGATCTGAAAGTGGGAGAAATCACTGGAAGTATTTTGCAAATAAAGAGGCCACAGACCCCATACATGTCATTGGCAAAACTCATTGATGTGATTTGACAAAACAAGAAGCATATGTGTGATTCATCACACCTTCTGATAGGACAGGGGAGGGGGAGTATTTTCCAGATCAAGGGATGTGCTCCCTTTGTGGGTAACCTTCCCAAGGCTTCAAGGCAGTGGTGGCTGAGTATATTTTTCAGAATAAAATAATTAAAAAGCATTGAAAAATAAGCATTTTAGGGCAAATGCATATCAGATGATTTAATCGCAGGCCTCATGCATTCCTTTGTTTCTTGTTTTAAAAAAACTGCATCAAACAGAACAGACTTATAATGGAGCAAAATTGTTTTCTTCTGCTCTGGAGGGTAGACTTGAACCAATGGCTTCAAGTTACAAGAAAAGATATTTTGACTAAACATCAGGAAGAACATTCTGATGGTAAGAGCTGTTTGATAGTGGAAAGGACTCCCTTGGGAGGTGGTGGACTCTCCTTCCTTGGAGATTTTTAAGCAGAGGTTGGATGGCCATCTGTCATGGATTGTTTAGCTGAGATTCCTGCATTGCAGGGAGTTGGACTAGAAGACCCCTGGGGGACAACTCTACCATTCTATGATTCTATGATTGCATGCCAAAGAAGAAGAAGAAGAAGAAGAAGAAGAAGAAGAAGAAGAAGAAGAAGAAGAAGAAGAAGAGTAGTAGTAGTAGTAGTAGTAGTAGTTTGGATTTGATATCCCGCTTAATCACTACCTTAAGGAGTCTCAAAGCGGCTAACAATCTCCTTTCCCTTGCTCCCCCACAACAAACACTCTGTGAGGTGAGTGGGGCTGAGAGACTTCAAAGAAGTGTGACTGGCCCAAGGTCACCCAGCAGCTGCATGTGGAGGAGCGGGGAATCAAACCTGGTTCACCAGATTATGAATCCTCCGTTCTTAACCACTACACCACACTGGCTCTCCCAAAGAAACTGAAACAGGTCATAATTTAGCATGAACTGTCTGTTCCTCAACAGGACTGCCTTAGAGAGACTTAACCTGAGTCCTTGAATACAAAAAAATCAGGTCAACCAGGGCTTTTTTCAAATCCAGAACTCACCGGAACTGAGTTCTGGCACCTCTTTGGTCCAACCCAGCACCTCAATGGTGGCAGTTAATATGATTTTGCTGTGGTTGTGGGGCGAACAGGGGAAGAAGAGATGTCTCCCCCCCAAAAAAAGCTCAACGACTCTAGAAAAACTCTAGAAAAAACCCCAGAGGGCAACCACTACTGAATGGCAGTCCCCCCACAATTCTTTTAAGTGTAAGACCTCGCCGAACAGGTTTCATCCTAGAAACTATTTTTCTTTATTAGCAAGTTATAAAATCTTGGGAGGAATGGAATGTAGCTTAAAATGAAAGTGCTGACACAACATTAACCACGGCGAGACGAATACCACAACAGTAATTTACTTACACGCCGCTTTTCGATTACTTTTGTTGCCATTGTTATCATTTTTACGGCGAGGATTATTTTTCAACCGGTTTCTGATTTGCTGTTTTTGACTTCAGTCTTTACAGTTGGCTGAGGTCTTCATACAAATTAATTACGCCGTTCACAGGAATTGCTTAGGCCTGGGAAACTGACACAATTCATTACAGCTGTGAGTTATGCTGGCAAGAGGAAGACAAGCCCCCACCGCAGGCTGCTCCATCCAGCATCCATTGGAAAAACAGCATTAATAACAATGTTATGGTAGAATTTAAATCAAGTGCAGACACTTGTCTATAAATCAAGAGAGACTCCAGACTCCGCTTTCATTTCTCAGCATTCCCCCGCCCCACTTCCATCAGGGCTAATTTCATGGATTTTAGTACACTGATGCTGAATTTTTGATTTTAAACAGGGCCAATTAATATTTGTAAATGAACGTCAGTCCAAAGCAAAAACCCAATCAAAGATAACGTGAAGTGTATTAGGACTCGTATCTCAATTCAGCAGGGTTCATTTACAACTAAAGCTGAAACAGGCATTTTTTAAAAATCAAAAATTCTTTACAAAATTGCTCAAAAGGCAAATGGCATCAGCAGATGGCATCCGGGGCCCCTGAGAGGGCCCATCACTGATGCCATCCCTGGGGGTGCCTCCTTCCAACAAACAAACAAACAAACAAACAAACAAACAAAGCCTGCATTGAAACAGCGCCAAGTAGGGTGACCATTTACTACACACACACACACACACACACACACACACATATGTATATATATATATGTATGTATGTATATGTATGTGTGTGTGTATATATATGTGTGTGTGTGTGTGTGTGTATGTAAAGGGACCCCTGACCATTAGGTCCAGTCGTGGCCAACTCTGGGGTTGTGGCGCTCATCTCGCTTTATTGGCCGAGGGAGCCGGCGTACAGCTTCTGGGTCATGCGGCCAGCACGACCAAGCCGCTTCTGGCGAACCAGAGCAGTGCACGGAAACGCCGTTTACCTTCCTGCCGGAGCGGTACCTATTTATCTACGTGCCCTTTGACGTGCTTTTGAACCGCTAGGTTGGCAGGAGCAGGGACCGAGCAACGGGAGCTCACCCCATCACGGGGATTCGAACTGCCATCCTTCTGATTGGCAAGTTCTAGGCTCTGTGGTTTAACCCACAGCGCCACCCGCGTATGCATAAAGTGCATACAATAGAATATAATGTCACTCATTTGGATGCAGTGGCAGATAACAGGATAGATGGAGTTGGATGGAATGGATCAATGGCTGAGCACCACCTAAACCATAATGAATTAGCTGCTCAGCCCATCCCTAGAGTGGGCCTGACATAGACTCCAGGGTACCATGTTCTAACGCTGACACTGTGCTAGGTGGTCCTTTAGCAGCATCCTGATTAGGGTCAGGAAGATGCACATTATTCAGGGTTTGTCTTTGGCTGCATAGACTTGGACGTTTTGTTAACCATGGCTGCATTCCCCATTTCGGAAAGGCTTTGTGGATATTTCGAGCCAGCTCTGTTCTTTTTCCATTCTGAGTTGGAAAATATCCTCACATAAAACATTTGTTAACTGACAGCAACAACAATCAAATTAGAAGTACTGTAATTATTATGAGTTTTCCCTTACAGAAAAGAACGGGGCTGAATATGACAAATTGCCTGCTGCAAAACAGCTCACCATGCTCCACATATAATCTCCAGCTGTGTGAATGCTGTAAATGTGCGCACTAGCTTCCTGTTCCACTTCTTCTGCTGCTTCGCCCAGTTTGTTTTGTTCTGTTTATACAGGCAGCAGAAAATGGCTCAGTTTGTGGTCTATAGCCAGCAATTAACACCATATAACAGCTGCTAAATGGGGTAATCGCCTGTTGTTATCCTCATGGAGCTTAATTCAAATGTTAATTGCTCTCAGTGCACTCCTCATAAACCCACCGAAATACCAGGTAAGATCTGATGGGGAGAGATTGGTGCAGAATATGAGTCCAGCACATTAGTGGTTTGATGATCAACAAAGATGCTTGGGATTGTCAGCGATGGGTTAAGTCCGGAGGGAGCCAGGGATGGGAAGGCAGGACCAGAGAGGAAGATGCTAGTCAGGACCAAAGTTCAAGATCAGAAGCACAAGTCACACCAGATCTCAGGTTGACTTCCTTGCTCAAGCAAAGCACCATGGAAACAGGAAGTGATCTTATAGTCCTTCCTGCCCGGGCTGAGCCAATGGTTAATCTAGTGAGTGGAGCCAGTCCAGGTTCTTGACTGAGAGGCTGCAGTTATACACCGAAAGGCTGCATTTGGCCCCTGGAACTGAGGTTCCTCACCCCCTGATTTAGGACTTTCTTTAGTCTTCTGATTGGCAGTAGCACTCTGTTGCCTTGGGCAGAGGTTTGTCCTAGCTCTGTTTTCTGAGCTCATATCAACTGGAGATACCAGGGATCACTCCTTGTGCTTTCTGCATCCACTCTGCTATTGAGCAGATCCCTCGTGAGACAAATATTCTACTAAATATTTATCCTTATGGTACCTGTCTGTTCACCACCCTCGAGGACAGGGGTGGGGAACTGTTCTGGCTCCATGGGCCAGATCTCCTGCTGCATATAAGCAACCTTGCATTCCCCTGGCCAGCAGAAGGCAAAGCTGAGGCTAACAGTCAGGGAAAACAGACTTTGTAGTTTCCCAGCAAGACCCCATAGTTTCTTCTCCTCATGCTTCTTTTTATTCCATCCTCTTGCATGAGGAACCATGGGAGTTAACACCAACCATGTGAGCTCCAACTTCAGCTTTCAAGGTTTTCATTGAACTACCGTATTTTTCGCCCTATAGGACGCACTTTTCCCCCTCCAAAAATGAAGGGGAAATGTGTGTGCGTCCTATGGGGCGAATGCAGGCTTTCACTGAAGCCTGGAGAGCAAGAGGGGTTGGTGCGCACCGAACCCTCTCGCTCTCCAGGCTTCAGGAAGCTCTGCACAACCCTCAGGAGACCGGCTCCAAGGCTTGCCCAGAGCTGCCTGCAGTCCCGGGCTCAGCGCAGCTCTGCGCGGCCACCGGGAGCCAGGCGCAAAGTCCCGCCCGGCTCCCGATGGCTGCGCAGAGCTGCCTGCAGTCCCGGGCTCAGCGCACTTCTCCCCATCGCCAGCCCCACAAGCTCGGGGGACAGCGGGGAGGCGGAGCGCGCCTTCCCACTGTTCCCCAACCTGGTTCTTCCAGCTCCGCACCTGGGGGGGGGAAATATTTTTTTTTCTTTATTTCCCCCCCAAAAAACTAGGTGCGTCCTATGGGGCGCAAAATACGGTCATTAATTCCAACATGCCGTTGGTGTGTTCTGCTGACTTGAGCCTTTCTTTTTGACTGACAGCAGTTTCCCAAGCTCTTGGGGTAAGACCTCTCCTGCTAAGTGAGGTCCTTTAAGGTGAAGATACCTGGAAATGAAACTGAGGACTTTCTTGCTGGTTTGTTTAGAATATTTGCACACAGCCTTTCCAAGATGTTATGAAACAAGCTATAACCATAATTATGTATAACACCCACAATTCAAGATGACACAAATGCATAGATTTCTGACTCAGAATATAAACTCAAGCAGTACACAGTGTTTGCTTTCAGTGTGAGGTCAAACATAATGGCCCAAGGTCTTCTCTGGTTTAGATTTTATTCTGAGTCGGCGAGGAAAACCAACCTTCCTTCTCTTTCTTCTACCACAGTTACTATGAGGTAACACATCTCCGGGTTCTGTGGACACATGTATGGTTGATGAGGGGATGTGCCTTCCTGTTCATTAAAAGTGTTGCTTTCTGAATAACAGCATTCTCCCACCCCCCCGTAAAAGGCCAGTGTCCTGAATATTTATTTATCTTTCTCTATGCACCTAAGATATATAGCATCATTACATTTGTTGGTATTATGCTGCAATAACAGCAGAGGACAAAAACTAGAGGTCATCAAATTTCTCTTGCTTGGTGGACAGGTCAATAGCAAAGCCCATCTGGACCTAGGGATGCTCTTGAGATATGCTCTTTTAATTAGCTTATGATTAATTCATAGCAAATATGTATACTAAGCAAGGCCGCAAGGCGGGGGATGTTGTGTTAGTAAGTTTTCAGAATGATTGTATAGAAATTTATCCCCCCCTCCTCCCTTTCATTTTTTGGAGACCACTTTGTGTGTGTTTTTTTTCTACCCCACCATGATGTGCAGTCTTCATTTCACCATTTTTAAAAAAAATAAAGTTGTGATCGTTGGAAGAATTATTTACACAGAATCTGGCTCCAACATCAAGTTCTTAGCACAGGGAATGGAAATCTCCCATTATTGCTATGGCATTTTATTACATGTCAGCACAACTTGAGATGAAATATTATCCCAAGTATTCAGTATGGCTGCCTGGGATTAAAAAACAACAACAACAAACCACACATGCAAACTTTAGACTCAACTTTGCTTACAAATCATTATACATTCCAAACCTTATTCAATGAAAATGATTTTCGAAAGGTTGTCGAGTAAGCTATGCCAGTGCAGTATAGCTAGACTGTCAGACAAGTATTGAGGAGCTCATGGTTCAAATCCTTACTCAAACATGAAGGTCACTGGTTGTGCTTGGGCCAGTTAGTCTCTCTTTCTTACTTACCTTATAGGGCTATTATGAGGATAAAGAGCAGGGGAAAGAATTATGTTCACTATCCTGAGCACCTTAGAGCAGTGTTTCTCAAACTAGGGTCTCCAGCTGCTGTTGGACTACAACTCCCATCATCCCTAGGTAGCAGGACCGGTGGTTAGGGATGATGGGAGTTGTAGTCCAACAACAGCTGGTGACCCACTGCTTTAGAGGAATGTTGGGATAAAAATGGAATAAATCATGTAGATCAGGAACAGGAAACACTTAGCCCTCAGGGTGTGGATGGACTACGATTCCCTTCATCGCTCACAAGTGGCCAAGCTGCCTGGCCAGCGTATTCTCACCCCTGTCATAGAGAGTATGGCTATGCTGCTTCTACAGTCTCCCTCTATCACATATGGTAAGGATGGGGAAATGTTCACAGTTGGTGTTGGGACTCCATTTGCCCTCAGCCCCAGCCAGCATGGCCAATAATTAGAGATCATGTAACCAATCAATGCCTACTGGTTGCAGATGATGGTAGCAAGTTGCTAATGTGTAGAATGCAGGTCTTCCAAGAGTCCCTATTTTCTAGGGACAGTCCCGGATTTACAGAAGCCATCCCAGTTTCTGATTTGAACCTGGAATGTCCCACTTTTCCTTAGGAAGTCCCTATTTTCATCTGTGAAATATTGAAGGGTATGGTAGAACTTCCCTATTTTCATCAGATAAATCTTGGAAGGTATGGTAGAACTTCCCTATTTTCACCAGAGAAATGATGGGATGTCCCTATTTTCACTGGAGAAATGTTGGAGGGTATAGAATAGACTGTCCCTATTTTCAATGCAGAAATGTTTGGATAACCCTATTTTCATCAAAGAAATGTTGGGATGCCCCCATTTTCACTGGAGAAATGTCGGAGGGCATGAGCATGTGGTGCCAGAAAATAAAGTCCCCGTATCCCCTCTAAGTCATTGATGGGGGACCTATCTAGTCAGCAGATGGCACAAACTGGTCTTTTTCACGCCACAGACTGGAGGCACCTTGCAAAGAGTGCTGAGTCAGTGCACACCATTAATGTCCCTCCAGAAGACTCTTAATTTTGTAATAATTACCTTGTGGGAGCCCCCCGGTTTACAATAAACTAAAATTCATACAGCAGAACAAATCTAACGGCTGGAAATGTTTGGTTCCCTCGGACTCATTATTATCACACAAGGGGTTGACAATAAAACCAGCGAAGCTTCCAGTTGCCCTTCTCCAAGAATCTCAAAGAAAGTCTGCCTTGGTGCCTTGTTAATCAAAGTGGCAAGATGACAACGGCTGATAAAACACAGAGTGGTATCCAATGCACTCATTGTTAAGAACAAGGATTTACCTCCAACATTTCTCTGATGAAAATAGTGGTGCATCTGATGTTGTTGTTGTTGTTGTTGTTGTTGTTGTTGTTGTTGTTGTTGTTGTTGTACTCCACCCATCTGACTGGGTTGCCCCAGCCACTCTGGGAGGATTCCAACATATAGAAAAAACATACTAAAACATTTGAAAACTTCTCTATACAGAGCTGCCTTCAAATGTCTTCTACAGCTTGTATAGTTATTTATCTTCTTGACATCTGATGGGAGGGTATTCCACAGGGTGGGTACCACTTCAGGTTCTGCATTTGAGCTTCCCATAGACATCTAGTTGGCCACAGTAAGAACAGCATGTTAGACTAAATGGGCATTTGGTCTGATGCATGAGGCTCTTAAGTTCCTTTGGTGTAGCCTACATTGATGCGGGTGGCGCTGTGGGTTAAACCACAGAGCCTAGGACTTGCCGATCAGAAGGTCGGTGGTTCGAATCCCCGTGATGGGGTGAGCTCCTGTTGCTCGGTCCCTGCTCCTGCCAACCTAGCAGTTTGAAAGCATGTCAAAGTGCAAGTAGATAAATAGGTACCACTCCAGTGGGAAGTTAAACGTGTTTACGTGCACTGCTCTGGTTCGCCAGAAGCGGCTTAGTCATGATGGCCACATGACCCAGAAGCTGTATGCCGGCTCCCTTGCCCAATAAAGCGAGATGAGCGCCGCAACCCCAGAGTCGGGGGTTGGACCTAATGGTCAGGGGCCCCTTTACCTTTACATGGGGTAAGTCTTGCTACACATTGCAAAGGGGGAGAACTCAGCAGTCAGTGGCCCCCCCCAATCTCTAGCTCCAACTTTAGAACCTTGTGCGGTCCAATAAGGACTGACACATATCTCTGTGGATCCATCTGTCAATCTCTCATCACTCGATTGCTTGGCACTTCCACTGAAAAGTAATGCAATCGAGTTAATAAGAAACTTCTGTCTGTGATGGATTTCTTCTTTAAAAGCTGGACATAGGGCGATCAGTAGCTGGTTGCTACAAGCCCCCCCCCCCCCAAGCCACTAAGATAAAGAAACTTCCCACAATTCAATAATACAAACCAGCCTTTCTCTCGCTTTCTTTCCCTCATGTTAAATACATTGGAAGACAAATTAGAGTGCATTAGGAACCACAGTGATTAATGCTGACAAGCATATGTGGCCATCTTGTTACTTTGGAAGCATGGATTGGATTACATTAACCGATGGATTTAAAGCTGGCAGTGCATTTATGGATCTGATACCAGGTAATGGGACAGACAGAGACACAGAAGGGGAATGGAGAAATATTAAGACGACGGCATTGGAAAGGCCAAGGCGTGTGTTTGGTTGGCATAAAGAAAGCGGCCATCAGATTTAATTGATGCTTGCAGAAGTCTTGTAGCAGAAGTCTCAATGGGTACTAGGGGATAGCCTGCCAATGGGATGGATGGAATGAGCTCCAGCTTCTTGAGATATGTGGTTCTAGCTCAGATTCTAAAACAGGAATGTTACTTAGAGAAGGTAGATAGTGCAATGCATTTGTAGGACAGGGCTCAGCTGGGTCAGAAGTGAACAGTGTTGCCCAAGCCCAGCAAAGAAATCCATAATCAGTGATCAAGAGTCTAGATCATGGGTAGGTAAACTAAGGCCCAGGGGCCGGATGCGGCCCAATCGCCTTCTAAATCTGGCTCGCGGACAGTCCGGGAATCAGCGTGTTTTTACATGAGTAGAATGTGTCCTTTCATTTAAAATGCATCTCTGGGTTATTTGTGGGTCATAGGAAGTCGTTCATTTTCCTCCCCAAAATATAGTCCAGCCCCCCAATAAGGTCTGAGGGACAGTGGACCGGCCCCCTGCTGAAATAGTTTGCTGACCACTGGTCTAGATGATATATTACAAGGAAGACTGGTAGGCCAAGCTCAGATGGCCCAGAAGCAGGTGGCACAGTCCAAAATAGGAAGGCTGTTAGAAGGCAAGGGCCAGTGATTGGCTACTTAAGGACTTGCTGAGCTTGGGGTATAATAATAATAATAATAATAATAATAATAATAATAATAATAATAATAATTTATTCTTTATACCCCACCCATCTGACTGGGTTTCCCCAGCCACTCCGGGGGGCTCCCAATAGAATATTAAAAACACAATAAAACATTAAACAGGAAAAAACTTCCCTAAGCAGGGTTGCCTTCAGATGTCTTCTAAAAGTTAGATAGTTGTTTATTTCCTTGACATCTGATGGGAGGGTGTTCCACAGGGCAGGCGCCACTACTGAGAAGGCCCTCTGCCTGGTTCCCTGTAACCTCACTTCTTGCAGTGAGGGAACCACCAGAAGGCCCTCGGAGATGGACCTCAGTGTCTTGGCTGAATGATGGGGGTGGAGATGCTCCTTCAGGTATACTGGGCATAGGACCATTATTAAGTAAGGCTGGCAATGCCTTGCTAGCTTCTTAGATTTCCTGGTACTTCTAGGGTGTCTTCCTTCTTGACACTATCAGGATGGCACTGTGGATTGACAAAGTTTAGGCCAGCCATTTCCTCCACTTGCCTGTTGTCCTGCTGGCATATTTTCCTGCTACCAAATTCCTTGGTTCAAGTTCTCCTGTGATGAGAAGGGTCTTTTCCTCTTGCTGGTGTTGAACCTGGAGTAAAGAACCTTTCTGGGGCTGTGAAAGCACTCAGGAGGGGAAACTTGACAATGCTCATTGAAATCTTTGGTTGCTTTCCATTGCTATAAGCTGCTTTCAGTGCCAGTGGAAGCAGGTTATAACTGTTCAGACAATAGGAGCTGTGAGAGGTGAATAATTTAAAGACCTACCTGGTTGGGCCTCCACCTTCCACCTGTTTCTTCTGCATGAAGGTAACAGGAAAGAGAGGAGCACTTGCTATCATCATTGTCCTCATCCATGGTGAGGCCCACCACCAAAGGAAGGCCCAAGAAGATGGAACTCAGGAGACCTGTGGAACAGATAGGAAGGTAAGATTGGCTCAGATTGGGAGCATTCCTATTGGAGAGTAAGGGACTGTTTTGTTGCAGGTCCCACTCCACCATTATAAGAATATCAGAAAAGAAGCAGAAGTCCCAGCAAAAGAAGAATGGATACAAAAACTTATGGAGTATGCAGAAATGGTGAAACTTACTGGAAAAGACCCTGATGTTGGGAAAGATGGAGGGCACAAGGAGAAGGGGACAACAGAGGCCGAGATGGTTGGACAGTGTTCTCGAAGCTACCAGCATGAGTCTGACCAAACTGCGGGAGGCAGTGGAAGACAGGAGTGCCTGGCGTGCTCTGGTCTATGGGGTCACGAAGAGTCGGACACGACTAAACGACTAAATAACAACAACAACAACAGATGCAAGGGACCGTATTTATTTATTTATTAAAAAAATTATACCCCGCCTTTCCATTTAACTTTTCGATAACGCTTGTGGTTTACCATTCATGCTAAAAATAAAAATAAAAAAATCAAACAGTAAATGATTTTGGTAATGTTATATTATTTATTTATTTAATCAGCATGCCGCCCGGTCAGCCCATGATCCCAGGGTGGTTCACAACATAAAAATACAAAAGGAGAATGCAAAATAAATAAGAAAGCCAAAACAAACGCAAACCAATACCTCCCCTCTCCCACAAACACATTTAAAAGGCCATAGGATATTCAATCAGCCAAAGACCTGGTTGTAGAGGAAAGTTTGGGCCTGGTGCCTAAATATATGCAATAAAGGCACCTGGCGAGTTCCACTCCTCTTCCACCTGCTAACGCTGCTTATTTGTGAGTAGAAGCATCATAGGTGGACCCCTGCTGATATTTTGGAACTTTGTAGCCTCCTGCTGGCCAGAAGGTGGAACTTACTGACCTCTAAATGATTGGCAATACCTTTGGGAGACCCCTCCCCCCCATTCCCAAAGTAAAAGTTCAGCCTTCGGTTTTCTGCTCTCTGATATTTACTGGAGTGTCAAAAATCAAAGAGCGCTGTATTGCAAAGCAACAGAAGGCGTTTGTTATCCTGCTCACCCCCACCTTGGCCCATAGCCTCTGCTGCAGGCGCACTGGAGAAACGCTAAAATATTTATCAAAGTGTTTCATTTGGATGATGTACAGGAAACCGTATCACCTGCTTGTTGATCTTGGCACAAAACTGAGAGGAAGGGGAAGCTCGGGGCAAGCTAACAAATAAAACATGGGAAGTCATCAACATTACACGGAAGGTTCCAGGGAGGTAGACCGGGGTGCAGAAATAACTGTGGCAACCAGCAAACCGATGATAGAACCTGGGTTACCTCAGGTGAAGTCACACAACTGCAAACAAAACAAAAAACCCAGGCATGCTTCATTTTGCAAACTTTCACAGTGGAGGTTTTGTCCCTTCTCTGAATTATGACACAAATAAAAGATTCTTCCAGGTAAGCTAAAAACTAACTGGACCGTCCAGGGATTCCATCATCTTTATTATTATTATTAAACCCTGCCCATCAGATTGGGTTGCCCCAGCCACTCTGGGTGAATTTCAACGTACAGGGGTAACTCTGGTCATGTATTTAATTCGTTCTGGAGGTCCATTCTTAACCTAAAACTGTTCTTAACCTGAAGACCACTTTAGCTAATGTGGCTTCCTGCTGCTGCTGTGCCGCCACCATGTGATTTCTGTTCTCATCCTGAAGCAAAGTTCTTAACCCAAGGTAATATTTCTGGGTTAGTGGAGTCTATAACCTGAAGTGTATGTAACCTGAAGTGTATGTAACCCGAGGTACCACTGTATTTAAAAATATTTAGCATTAAAAGAAACCTTTCCCATACAGGGCTGCTTTCAGATGTCTTCTAAAGGTTGTCTAGTTACTTATGGCCTTGGCTCAGGGGGTCACATAACTCCATACCCTCCAACATTTCTCCAATGAAAATAGGGACGTCCTAAGGAAAAGTGAGACATTCTGGGATTAAATCGGAAACTGGGACAGCTTCTGTAAATCCGGGACAGTTCCTGGAAAATAGGGAGACTTACTGTAGAGGATCTGAGATCTGGGATCTGGGATCTAAGGTGCTCATTCCAGTGGATCTTGCCACTGCTTTGTGTTTGCATCTCCCCAGATAACATTCTTCTCCTAAAACCAGCCAGGGTGGTTCTGGGCTGGTGGTGAAGTACTGGGTGTGTGTTTATATCTGACCTGTTTCTCTATCATTCCAATTCTATTCCAGATTTCCAACCCTTTCCTAATAGCCACAATTAGCCATTGAAGGAAGAAACAAAACAAAGAGGAACATATAGGAAGAACATAAGAATGTAACAAGATCAGGCCAAGGGTCCATCTAGCCAATCATCCTGTTTTCACAGTGGCCAACTATATAATAGGGTCTATTTGGACTGGGCAAATCTGTCAGTTTCAGTTTTTCTCAGTTCCTCATTCCCCCCCCCCCCCAATTTTAACTTCGGTTCTCCAAATTTCCACTTTAGTTTACGAATTTGTGTGTGTTTAAAAAAAATATTAATGAAAATTAAGCAGTATTTTAGTGTGAGCTTCTAATATGCACTTTTTTGAAAGCAATTTTGCCTAATACAGTCGTACCTTCGATCCTGAACATCTTGCAAGTCAAACGTTTTGGCTCCCGAATGCCGCAAACCCGGAAGTGAGTGTTCCAGTTTGCGAATGTTCTTTGGAACTCGAACGTCTGACGGGGCTTCCGATTGGCTGCAGGAGCTTCCTGCAGCCAATCGGAAGCTGCACCTTGGTTTCCAAACTTTTTGGAAGTCGAACAGAGTTCCGGAACGGATTCCGTTCGACTTCCGAGGTATCACTTCATACATGTTTTTGCAAAACAATTTCCCCCTAATATAATGCGTTCCGTACATCATTTTCACCAACATCTGCATTTTAATGCATGCTTCACATGTGTCCTCATTTATATGCACATTACTTGGTTGTAAGACAACGCTGCAAAATTCAGAGAAGTGCAAATTCCAAAAGGATGGATGTGTTTGGATTAGCGTATCGTTTCAGAAAGTGTGAATGAGATGGGTTCACCTTTAAAAGAGAATGGAATCAAATTTCTCCCCAATCCTTAGTGCCTATATAATTCCCCTCTTCAGTTAATGGCAGCTTTTAAAAGGACAATCTGGATCAGGCCTGACCTTCAGAAAGATGAGCAAGATCTTATTCCAGAAGGCAATTGTTCCATAAGGTTGATGGATGGTTTTTTAGAATTCTTTTATTGGTTTCTCTGCTGGCTGTTTAATCTATTGTAATTGTTGTATCTGATTTAGTATTTCATTGTGTCACCAGTTGATTTGTGTTTTGTATTTATTTTATTGTAATGGATTTTAATTGGGAGCTCTTGCAGCAGGAGCTTTCCTGAGCAAGGGACGCAACGAAGGCACTGCAGACATAAATAGACGTTGAAGGGATAAAGGTAGTTGGAATAAAAGAGGGCATTTAAAAGCAAGGATGGGCCCTTGCTCATTACTGAAATGATTTGATTTTTAATGAAAAAGGTGACTTTGGCACAGATTGCGTCTGTATAACATAGGTCTCCTTCAAGACTAAACCAAACGAAGGGAAAGGTGGAAGGGAACAAATATTAGCTCCTTTGCAGAAGATCCCAGATTCAGACTGCAATCCTACACAATGTTGCAGACATTAAATATTGCAGTGGGTAAAGGACTGTAACAGGGTTCTGTCCTATCTTACCTTAAAGTCAGGTTGGCGAGCCATTTTACCCAGTCCTATAGGACAGGGATGAGGAATCTGCATTCTGGACTTCCACCATCACTCATCATTGATCATCCTTGCTGGAGCTGATGGGAACTGGAGTCCAGATTCAACTTTCAGATTGGGAAAGGTTATGGAAAACCAATTTGAAATTCTCGGTGTGTTGTATGCTGAAAGAAAACTACAGTGGTACCTTGGATCTCAAACGCCTTGGTACTCAAACAACTTGGAACCCCAAAACTGCAAACCCGGATGTAAGTGTTCTGGTTTGTGAACTTCTTTTGGAAGCTGAATGTGCTCTGTTTTGAGTGCCCACGCTTCCAATTTGAGTGCCACAATTGTGTTTGGAGTGTTACACTGAGGTCTGTCTGTTTTCGCTATTTATTTTGTGTTTTAGTTTTTGCAGCTCTTTGATGGATTGTTTGTGTGACTGCAGTACATTTATTATTGGTTTCATTTTATGGATCAATGGTCTTGTTAGATAGTAAAATTCATGTTAAACTGCTGTTTTAGGAGTTATTTTTAAAAGTCTGGAATGGATTAATCCATTTTGCATTACTTTCTATGGGAAAGCGTGCCTTGGTTTTGGAATGCTTTGGTTTTGGGACAGACTTCCGGAACAGATGAAGTTTGAGAACCAAGGACCACTGTATATGAAAATGATGTACTGGTGGTATTTGACTCTTAGTAAGTTAGCAAAAAGGTATAAGACAAGTACAAATACCTACTGGAAATGTAAAGAAAAAGAAGGTATCTTTTACCATATGTGGTGGTTGTGTAAGGTAATAAAAGCATTTTGGGAAATGATATATAATGAATTGAAAAAAAGTGTTTAAAACAACCTTTAAAAAAACCCAGAAGTTTTTTATTAGGAATTGTAGGTACCGATATCCCAAAAAGAGAAGAAAAGACTTTTTATGTATGCATCAATAGCCACACGGATGGGTGATATACTCAAATGGGTATGGTAAACCTGTCGATGACTGTTGATGTCAAATCTGACACCAGGAATCACAAGACAGAAAAGCCAGTAGGAAAACACTTCAGTCTCCCAGGACATTAAACACAGAATCTCAAAGCAGCTGTCTTATTACAAAAGAATTTCAGAAATAGACTTGAAAGAGAAGTTGCTGAATTACAATTTATCACTAAACTGGAAACTATGGAGAGACCTGGTCTTAATAGAGAGATTGGATTCCTGTCTCATTACATATGCTAATCATCTGCATACTGTCCCTTGCTTTTTCCTGTAGGACTAATGGCAGTCATTAACAGTCATCAACAGGTTTACCATACCCATTGAGACCACCACCCATCTCCTACTACCCTCCTGAGAAAAACCCCACCCCACCCTCCCACTATATATAAGGGTCTGGTGACTTCGGTTTCAGTGTATCTGAAGAAGTGGGCATGCACACGAAAGCTTATACCCAGAAGAAACTTAGTTGGTCTTTAAGGTGCTACTGGACAATTATTTTATTTTATATATATATTTCAAATGTGTGTTCAGTTGCCCTACTCCTAAACCCTGTCAGAAAACTCTGGCTGATCTGCTGCAAATCACCCATAAATCTACCTGTAGTTCTCGATTTGTCTTTTGCCCATCCCTGCCTTAGGCTGCAGGCTGTTATTTTATCTCCCTCTAACTCTGTAATCTTCCTCATGTATAGATTGGAATTATTTAAATGATGTTTTCTTGTCCCTTTCTCCTTTGCCTTTTCTGAATAAGTACTTATGTCATAGGTCATGCAGTATTAGATTCGGACTGGATGTGTGTTTAGTAATCAATATGTACTCAATCTGCATTGATCTGGAAGTACTTTTTTCAGTTTTTGTAAACTTTTTGCAGAATAAATCCCATCCTATATTGGAGCTGAGTGTGGGACCATTCTGTGGAAGGGGCAGATTAAAGGCTAGGGGGAATAAGTTCAGATCAAGTCCCAAATGAAGAACAAACAAGCCAAGTGCAGCCACTCACAATTTGTTGAGTTTCACAGGAGATACAGGATCAGGCCGCGAAGTCCCACCTGCCCAAAGTCCTCATTTCCCAGTTGGTGCTTACAAATAAGCCTTCCTCCAAGGCATCAGTGTTTGGGGAGTGAAAGTTCCAGGGGCTCTGCTGTTGGTCCCTTCTTAAAAAACCCCAAGGCCACCCAAAACTGCCAAGTTCTCCCAAATGCCAATCCCCGTAGGGTTGGAGAAACCAGCGACGTCTTCTCTCAAGGCTCCCTCTGCTTTTCTACAACCACACGACGGTCACCTCCAGACTGGATTATTGCAACTCACTCTACGTGGGGCTGCCCTTGAGACTGACCCAGAAACTCGAGCGGGTGCAGAATGCTGCGGCGAGACTCCTTACGGGGTCCTTGCTGCGGGATCACATTCACCTGGTGCTATACCAGCTGTGCTGGCTCCTGGTGGAGTACAGAATCAGGTTTAAGGTCCTGGTTTTAACCTTTAAAGCCCTATACGGTCTAGGACCCTCGTACCTATGGGACCGCCTCTCCTGGTATGTCCCACGGAGGACCTTACGGTCTTCAAACAAAAACATCTTGGAGGTCCTAGGCCCACAGGGAGGTTAGGCTGGCCTCAAACAGAGTGAGGGCTTTTTTGGCCGTGGCCCCGATCTGGTGGAACGCTCTGCCACAAGAGACTAGGGCCCTGCGGGACTTGACATCTTTCTGCAGGGCCTGCAAGACAGAGCTGTTCCACCAGGCCTTTGGCCAAGGCACAGCCTGATCCCCTCCTTTGGTAATCCTCACAGAACTCTAGCCCAATGCTTGCCATTAGTTTGATTTGAACTGATTTTATAATGAATTGATTTTAGAATGCTGCATTATTTTACTGTTGTTAGCTGCTCTGAGCCCGGCTTCGGCTGAGGAGGGCGGGATATAAATAAAATTGTTGTTGTTGTTGTTGTTGTTGTTGTTGTTGTTGTTGTTGTTGTTGTTGTTGTTATGAGATGGGACAGCAGTGGAGCTGAGTAAAGGTGGTCCCTGTTCCCTCCTCCCTCCAGGAAATCACTTCATGTGTGCTTCCTCTGGGCTGTTTCACCTCCCGAGCCGTTCCTTAGGCCCTGGTGGTAGCAGACCCTCCCTGCCCTTTCCTGCACCTGACTGCACTAGCTGAGTAGCAGCAGTTTTGGATCCTGGGCAGGTGGATTGGGGCTGCCTTAAAGTGACAGCAGAAGCTGTGCTATCCAAGGCACTCCTCAGCAGATCATCACCTTGAAGAAGACCTTGGTCTCGTATCTGCTCTTTCCCGTGAAAATGTAGGAGCAAACCTAGCAGAGGAAGGATGCTTTCCACTGCTTCTTTTGAACAGTTGGGTAACAGTCTCCATGCGCCTCCAGGGCTGAGGAAAAGAGCTGGATCTCCCCTCCATTCACTGGGAGGCACCAGCTGCCTCAACAATTGACTTCACATAAGCAAAGTGAAGACTACAGAAGAAAATATTATCTCTTCTGCTTGGCGTCTAATGAGCTTAAGTGTTTAAGTGTTAATTAGCCTGAACAGCCTTGATTATGAAAACCACAAAGCTGATTTTTTGGGGGAGTTGTTTTGAAAGTGAGAAAGAAATTCCCAGAAACAAATGGTAAACACACTCTCAAACTAATTTATAGTGCTGAAATGTAACGAGTTTTAGAGGAACTGTCAGTGCAATGTGGCTTCCTCCCCCCTTTTTTTAAAAAAAATATATCAGATTTTCTTTGGAGCTTTTAATCATAAGAGTTTAAAGGACACTGGCCTATGGATTGAGCGTATGACCTTCCAGTCGCTGTGTATTAACAACCTCTGCTCTTTAATAAATAAAGGCTAAAATGCTTCCAAATAATGAGGATAAAATCAATTAGCAGGGCTCATTAATTTTGAAGATCCAGCTCCTAGATAGAATGCAAAGTTTCTTTGCCAGCTGCTTCCAGATAACTGTCACCGCATCTGTTTGGGAACTTGCTTTTTTTGTGTGTGTGACATGCCCATTTATATCTGTGCATGCTTGCGCAACTTGTGACCAACCGAGCCAAACACATCCCATTATGGGAAGCCATCTGGTTGGCTGCTGTGAGAAGAGGATGCTGGACTAGATGGGCCATTGACCTAGTCCAGCAGGGCATTTCCTGTGTTCTTATGCACTACCTATATACTGTGCGGCCTGCCATGTGCTGGATAAATTTCGTGCTCACTCTCTCTCTCTATGTAATCTTCCACAGTTCAGGATGTTCTGGTAAACCGCTTGGAATGACCATCCATATGGCGCCTAATGCATTGTATTCCTCATTGCTTGTAACAATAATGAATGGTATTGTTACTGCGCAGGAAGGGGGCAATTAATAAATGTGTCCTGAGTGGCTCTTGGGTCCTCTTGATCCTGCAGAACCATTGGCAGGCAGTCTGTTCTTCCTGGACTTTAATGTATGAGTGCAATGTTCTGTAGAAAAGGTCACAGCATTAGACAAATGCTCGGGAATAAATTCAGAGGGCTTAATGCAACAGCCTGTTGTGGTGGCTAACTCTGAAATGTTATCTTTGAGGCCCTTGATGAATTATGTCCCTACCGTGGCATAGGATTGGTCTTGGCCGCAGAATGAGAAGGAAACAAGGAGGAAGAGCACTTAGATCATAGAACAGGCCATTCCATTTTAGGTTGAAGATTGGAGGAAAGATCCCATTTTTCAATGTTGTCTTATGCAAATACCTCCTTGCTAGTTGAAAGCTAGCATATCGGGGACAGCATATCTGCTTGACTGATCATCCATTATCCTTGACCATTGGTCCTGCCAGCTAGGGATGCTGGAAATTGTAGCCCAACAACCACTCAGGACCTAAGGTTGAGAAAGGCTGGATTTGAGTGTTGGAACAACCTCAACGGTAGTACTTCAGTTAGGGAACCCTTGGAAGCACACATGACCACAACATAAATGGATTTTTACCAGTCCAGAAGGCTCATCTTAGATCAAGACAATGCGATTTATTTGTCACATCAATGATGCAATCCTATGAACATTTACTTGAGTAGATGCCACAGACGTCTATGGACTTACTTCTGAATAGACATGTTCAGGGTTGCACAGGATTGTGAATGGAATCCTGCAAGGCCTGAAGTTAGCCGAAGCATCAAAACCCCGCCAGGCTCTTTGCAAGAGAGGACAATGAGTGTTAAACCACTCTGCAAACCACAACTCTGTGAGGGAAATACAGGTCTCCTAACAACACTCAGCACCTTTTATAAACTAAAATTCCCAGGATTCTTTGGGGGAAGCCATGGCTTCCGAAAGTGGTATAATATTGCTTCAAAATTTCTGGCGCAACAAACTGGGATAGGTAAATACTAAGACATCTGTTTTTATAAAAAAGAAACCAACAAGTGATTAAAACATCTGACCTTTCACTTTGCAAAATCCTTTCTTCTGTTCTTACAGTGGAGATTGATTTTTTTGCAATGCAGCAAACAGGTTTCTATCACTAAAAGGCAGGTCAGTGGCTTCATGTCCCCAGAGCACTACACTGACACTTGGAAGCTTTCATTTCTGACAGCCAGGCCATTTACTCATGTTGCAGATAATGCGATTTGACATTCCATAAACTCATCTATAAAGCCTCACGTCTGGAACTGAGATATGTGTCTTCAACCACTCACAACACCACTCACATGGGTGGAGTTTGCCAGCATAAACAAAAGACACTCTTATATCACATTTCTACCCTGGTCTTCTTCTGCTGAGCTCAGGGAAGGGCATATCAGGACATCCCATCTTTCTATCCTGGAGAAGATCCTCTTCCAGTTCCCCAGAATTGGATACCAACATCATCTCAAGGGGCACGGCTCCCTCATGTCTGCTTTATACCTTTCATCTGAGGGTGTCAGCTCTCTAATAAACTCTCTACCTCAGGGGTGGGGAACCTTTCTTAGCCTGAGGGAAAAAGAAGAAGAAGAAGAAGAAGAAGAAGAAGAAGAAGAAGAAGAAGAATAAGAAGAAGAAGAAGAGTAGTAGTAGTAGTAGTAGTAGTAGTAGTAGTAGTAGTTTGGATTTGGTATCCCTCTTTATCACTACCCTAAGGAGTCTCAAAGTGGCTAACATTCTCCTTTCCCTTCCTCCCCCACAACAAACACTCTGTGAGGTGAGTGGGGCTGAGAGACTTCAAAGAAGTGTGACTGGCCCAAGGTCACCCAGCAGCTGCATGTGGAGGAGCGGGAAAGTGAACCCGCTTCACTAGATTACGAGTCCACCGCTCTTAACCACTACACCTTCTGGGGGCCACATGCCATTGAGTGAAGGGCCAGAGTAAAAGTGGAGTAAAAGTGGACAAAAATCCCTACATTCCAGCAATGCAGAAATCTCCATCCAGGCAAACAAGAAGGTTGATAACAGTTTGAGGACATATTCCAGCGACAGAGAGACAGGAGCAGGCTAGAGAGGAGCAATGACTGAGGCATTCTCTGAGAAGCGGCCTGAGGGTATAGAATCCCTGGAAGGTAGGACTTGGCCCCAAGACCTGAGGTTCCTAACCCTTGCCCTATCCTTTCGCTCTCCAGCCAGCCACAGTTCTGACATTTAACTTTGACTGAATCACGTCGATAATGGTTTTTTTAAAAAATCATATTAACTTGGTCTACCTAGGCCTCGTCCAAGACATTTGTAATATTGTGGCTGGCTAGTTTTATAACCACTCATAAATGTGCATGTCAGACACAATGATATGGGTAATCAAAATTCAATTTTTGAATTCATCATTTCATTTGTTCCACTTGGAAGGCCTGAGTTGTTCCACTTCAGAAATTTTTGTATTTAACATTTGAGCTGATCTTCGGTTCATTCTGGCTGATAGCTTTGTCTGGCTCCATAGATTTCCCCTCAAGAGAATACGTATCTATTCCAGCTTTTATTGTGGTCCTGGTTAAGGGGACGGGGGAGGGGGCAAATAAAGGGTGGGATGATCTCTTGACAAAGAGTTGCTCTCAGAAGTGGTGGAGGAGAATTTTGTTGGGTCCATGTTTTTTTAAGTGAACAGACCTAATTCATACCTTCTGGGCTAAAACACAGATTAGAATGTATTTTTCCTTTTGATCTGCATTAACATCAACAAATGAAACCCAAATAGTTTTGCCACAGCTTGATGAGTATCGGTTTGTGGTAATACAGGGATGGGCTTTTTCAGTATTGGCATTCCTCCAGTCTGTGAAGACACACCTGTTTAGACAAACATTCTCCTGATCTATTGACTTGAAACCTCCTGGCTTAGTTCTTGTTTTAACTGTTATACTGGTCAAAATAAAAAAATTCCTTCCAGTAGCACCTTAAAGACCAACTAAGTTAGTTCTTGGTATGAGCTTTCGTGTGCATGCACATCTGAAGAAGTGTGCATGCACACGAAAGCTCATACCAAGAACTAACTTAGTTGGTCTTTAAGGTGCTACTGGAAGGAATTTTTTTATTTTGACTATAGCAGACCAACACGGCTACCTATCTGTAACTGTTATACTGGTATAACTGGCTTCTCTTTAATGATGGGCGCTTTAGTATTTTGATGAAATTGTTGCACTATGCACTTTAAGTATGGATCGCTATAGTTTTACAGATAGCTACATTTTTATTTGGTCATTTTGCTGTTGACTTGGCTGGATGGCCATCTCTCAGGGATTCTTTAGTTGTGATTGCTGCATCACATGAGGTTGAACTAGATGACCGAATCAGCTTCAGCCTTAGCATTTATCTCCAGATGTTTGGTACTATAATTCCTTTATTGCTGTGATGACTGGGGCTGATGGGAGTTGTAGTTCAAAACCTCTGGAGGACACCAGGTTGCCAAAGGCAGCAACAGAAGATGACACAAGTTCACAATCTGCATTCCGCTGCCATTACTGAACCCAGCAGGGTTGTTTGTTGGCATCCATCTCTCTTGAGAGACAATGGTGTGTGCCTTCAGGGATCAAAGAGCTACATTAACAGCACTGAAGTGACCTCCCTGTCTGCAATCCTGGGCAGCATGTATGGAGGTCCTGGGCTGCGCAGATGACAAGACCTCCCTCTTGGCCTCACTGATATGGTCCAAAGGGAAGCACAGCAATACGTTAGGCACCAGCTTGGCTGCAGAAGTTGCCGGAAGGGTTGGTTGGCGCCATGATATTAGCAACATCCCTTGATATCTGCTGCGGTTTGATCATCCAAGTTGACATTGGCAAAATGACCAGAGGACTATATGGAAGACACCTTTTCCCTGTCAGTAAAGTAATTCCAAATCCTTGCTCTTGTGTCATGTTTCATGTTTGCTAGCATCTCTTTCCTGTGGTGAACAGTCCATTGAAGTCTGAGCTCAATTGCACTTGTCAATTGGCATATGACACAAGCAAGAGATCAAATAATTATGGATTCAGTGCTTTCCTGCAACACGTCTGGCACTGAACATAAAAAACTTCTGTGTCCCCCCCCTGCTTCCCCCCCCCATAGCTTCCTCCACTCACTACTCCCCCCCTTTAATAATAATAGAGAGATTGTGGAGGAGTTGAATGAGTTCTTTGCATCTGCCTTCACAATGGAAGATATAGGGCAGATCACAATGCATAAACTAACCTTTGCAGCAGGTGAGTCTGGGGAACAAAGACAGATGGTATTTGAATGAAATTCTCTGGCCCACTCCTGTTATTTAAGAATTGGTGGAATATAGGCTCCACTTATCCAGGCCAGACAGAATTCTGGCAGTCTAACTCTGAATCACCTTCAAGGGTAGCCTTATGAAAAACATGTTACAGTAGGGAGTTCCCAGAGCAGGGATCACTGCAGTTTTGCTATCCCTATCCATGAATGGCCACAGGTGGTGGACTAGCAGATGGAGGGATAGATCTTTCCACACCATTCCATGTTAGGTTCCAGAGCTGGAGGAGAGTGGGTATGTAAACTAGCACACTGCAAGTGCATATCTGCTAACTGGGTGGGTCATCTCACAACAACAACCTGTACCCATGCTGGGTGAAGAGGTAACTGTGTGTATGCATGGTGCTGGTTTCCACAGTTTCAAAGTTCTTAATATAATGCAAAACATAAGTATTTTCTTTTCATCTGTGAGCCAGTGTGGTGTAGTGGTTAAGAGCGGTGGACTCGTAATCTGGTGAACTGGGTTTGCGTCTCCGCTCCTCCACATGCAGCTGCTGGGTGACCTTGGGCCAGTCACACTTCTCTGAAGTCTCTCAGCCCCACTCACCTCACAGAGTGTTTGTTGTGGGGGAGGAAGGGAAAGGAGAATGTGAGCCGCTTTGAGACTCCTTAGGGTAGTGATAAAGCAGGATATCAAATCCAAACTACTACTACTACTACTACTACTACTACTACTACTACTCTTCTTCTTCTTCTTCTTCTTCTTCTTCTTCTTCTTCTTCTTCTTCTTCTTCTTCTTCTTCCTCCTCCTCCTCCTCCTCCTCCTCCTCCTCCTCCTCCTCCTCCTCTTCAGCACTGCCAGATTCTTTTAATGCCACCCCTACACACAGACACACAAACAAACAAACAAACAAATGCTATGTGGTTTGCTTTTTATAGGCATCACAATTTATTTCCTGCTGGAAAGTGAGCATATTTCCTTGCCCTTCCAATGCCTTTGGCTATTGATGGGCGATTCACCATTTATATGTTCTGATAGAAAGATCAATTCTGTAATGTCTTTTGTGGGCTTCTGAAGCGAAGTAGGCTTCTGCCTATCTGACGCGGTTTTCTTTTGAAGCTTAGAGGTATGCTCTTGGCTCCTTCATCTTCATTGTCATGTGGATAAAGAGAAATAAATGGCCAGGGACATGCCTCTGCTGGTTCCAGTTACTGCTAGGGCTGAGCATCCATTCCAGACAAATCCCAGATCCTGAACTAAACTGGGATTTGTCTGGACTTGATCAAGGGAGCCCCAAATTGCCCCTGGATCGGGTCCACATGGAGGAATCCAGGAATGTTGGAAGGGGTGGTGGGTCAGGTAGCAAGGGGTGCGGATGTAGCTGAGAGTCTGTACCTGCATGTCTCCTTCTTTCCCTCCTCTCACCGCTGCTGACTACATCTTTAATTAGGATTTTAAACATTAAGACTGTGCACGGCCCCTGATTCCGTACAGGGCTTTGATGGCAGCAGGTTGGATCGAGGCCTGGTCAGGATTGCCAAGCTGGCCCATGAACCAAATCTGGGTTGCCTAAAGAAACATAAGACAAGCCTGCTGGGATCAGGCCAATGGTGTATCTCCTCCAGCATCCTGTTCTTACAGCGGCCAACCAGATGCTTGTCCTGCAAACTGGCTATGAACACAGCAGTACTCTGCCCACTTGTGGTTTTGAGAGGCATAATGCACAGCCTTAGTTACTACAAGTGCCTGATAGCCCAACTGATCATGCTGATTGACATTAAGGCACAACAGACCCAGCTTGGGGCTAAGTACCATGGGGATACAAGACCCAGTGCTTTGTCCTTTCGAAATTCAGAATCCCATGTAGGATGCCCATCTCTAATGCTTAGTTCATAAAATAATGTCCTTGGAAGTCTTTGCAAAGCAACAGTCTTAGACTCATAGAATTGTAGAGTTGGAAGGAAACCCCAAGGGGGGGCAAGGGACCCCGGCCCCCTATAGTTGGTGCCTATGTCTACCAACATTGAAGCTCTGCCATTGGCAAGGTCAAAAAGGGAGTATGGCAGAGTGGATAGGAAATGGGCATGGGGAAGGTTGACATCTGAAGGATCCAAAACTTTCCCAGTTCTTGAAAATGCCCCCCACCCCAAACAGAAGAGGTAACTACACCCGAGCTGGAGTTGATATATTTTATTTCTTTCCTTTGTTTCCCATGGGAGGCAAAGTTTATTTATTTATTGCATTTATACCACACCTTTTTCTCCAAGGAGCTCACAGCAGCACGTATTGTTCTCCCACTCCTTATTTAATTCCCACAGAAACAATGTAAGATAGATTAGGTTGAGAGGTAGTGACTGGCCCAAATTCACCCAGTGAGCTTCAAGGCTGAGCAGGAGGAATTTGAACCCTAGTTTCTCTGGTCCTAATCCAATGCTCTAACCACTAAGGTAAAAAAAGGTAAAGGACCCCTGGACGGTTAAGTCCAGTCAAAGGTGACTCATCTTCCTTTCAGGCCAAGGGAGCTGGCGTTTGTCCACAGACAGCTTTCCAGGTCATGTGGCCAGCATGACTAAACCGCTTCTGGCACAATGGGACATTGTGACGGAAACCAGAACACATGGAAATGCTGTCTACTGTCTCACGGCAGCGGTACCTATTTATCTACTTGCACTGGCGTGCTTTGAAACTGCTAGGTTGGCAGTGTCAGGAGTTACATTCTCTCTCGTGCTGCAGAATATGTGACTACTCTGTACACATGCTCTCTGTGTTGACATTCCATTCTTTGGAAGTGTGGGAATGGAAGGAATTGTACACCACATCCATCTTCTTTGTTCTTTGTTTTCTGTGTCTGTTGTTGTTCTCTCTTGGAGGAGACACACACCATGATTGTTCTTTTCTTTATTTTGATCCTGTAAATAAATCACAAACCCAGATGCTACGTATTCTCAGTCTCAGCTTCTACTAAGCTCTGCTGCTTGTTTGAACATCTGGAGGATTGAATGCTGTGCTATGCTGTGCTATGTGTTCCGGACTGGTGCCGGGAGAAGGCCTTCTCCCACCCAGAGGCACCAACAGGCAGGAGCTGGGACAGAGTAACAGGAGCTCACCCCGACATGTGAATTTAAACTGGCAACCTTCTGATCAGCAAGCCCAAGAGGCTCAGTGGACCACAGCGCCACCCATGTCCCTTTAACCACAACACTACATTGGCTCTCTACTGGAAACGGACAAACAAGGACAAGAACATGCATCATCACGGACTTCCGGGTTGGTGCCTCCGCCAATGGCGGAATTCCTCTGATCGGGAGGAATTTGCCCCGTGGGAATTTGGGTCTGTACTGCCACGGCGAAGGCAGAGACCCATAAAAATCACAGGCGGGAGAAGCCTGTGAACGTGGGATTCGGCGGGCACCTTTTGCGCCTCCCCTACTCGCGGGGAAACCCGGTTTCGGGGATCCGGAGCGACGTGGGGTGAGCGGCGCGGTGCTTCGAATTGTCTGCTTCTTCCACGGAGCGAAGCCGCATAGCTGTTGCCGGAGAGCACTGACTTTTTCCTGTGGACAATTTGACTCTAAAGTAATTACCCATGAGTAGAGCTGAAGTGGGAGAATTGGATTTTTAAACGTTTAATTTGGCATCGAAACGGGGAGGTTCAATACAGGAAGTCTGCCTCCCCCCTTTGTAAATAAACTAAAGCAATGAGCCTGCAAGCTGAAGTCTTGGAAAGCCTTTTGTAAAAAGACTAAATCTCCATCGGCAAAGAACTAACCCCCCCCCTTTGGAGACAGGAGAAGAGGGGGGGGGAGTGGTGGACTGAATATGCCTGTAGGAGAGAGTCAAGAGAGTTAAAATACCGCCGCTCAGACCCTGGAAATGGGCTGCTAGCAGGATCGATGTCTTTTGGAATGTTCATTGACAGCGTTTAGAACGTTCATTGACAGGTAGCTAAACAAGAGAATACATTGTTTCTACTGTCTCCGGCTGTTTTTTTTTTAAAAAAGGAGTAAAAGTAACTGAAAACTGAAACTAACTTTGGATTATTGGAACATTGTTTAAAAGAGGACAGTACTGACTAATACAAATAGAAACTGTTTTCCCCTAGTGGAAGCTTTTGAAATTGGTTGCTCTACAGGAGCTGGGCTAGGGGAATATCCAGCTGCAAGATAAAAAATTGTGAGACTTTGGGATTGACCTTGAATCTCTTAAGTGTTATGGCAAATGGAAAGGAAAAAACAGACGGAATGTTGACAGAAGAGGCCTTAGCAGTCGTATTAGTGAAAATAAACGATTCGCTGGAACAGCTTCACACGAAAACAGACGCGATAAATGTGAAAGTGGATGCTGCAAATATTAAAATAGACTTAATTGTAGAAAGTTTAAATAATCTGGGACAAAAGGTGAATACCAATACAGAAACCATCCAGAAATTGATACAGGAATCTACTCTGATACAGCAAACTGCGGATGAAGTCAAGGAGAAAACCCTTGCTGCTGAATGTAAAGCAATACAACTGGAGAGAGAGAGAGTCCCATCCATACAAGGACAACTTGATGAACATAAGCTGACATTTGTTATGATTGAACTTAAAGAGAAACAGATGAATTTGAGGATCAGAGCCCTACCTGAGGAAAAGGAAAGCTTGACAGAGTTTCAGGAGGAGACAGGACTAACATCGGTTGAGAAAGAGAGGTATTTGGGTATTAGTATGACTGCCAGAAATGTGAATTTATTAAAGGATAACTGTGAAGGACGTTGGATTGAAGAGAAGGGGGATTTGGAAATATGGACAAATCTGAAGTTGTTATTGTTGGGCCGAGTTGCTGTGGTGGGGATGAGGGTTACTGTGTTGTCGGGGATGTTGCTTTTGTTTCAAACATTGCAAGCTTCGGATGGGATGGATTGTTTCAGGAGGTGGCAGAGGGACGTCTCTAGATTTGTTTGGCAGGGCAGGAAGCCTCGAGTAAAATTTAAGATATTGACGAATGCCAAAGAAGGAGGTGGACTTGCCCTGCCAGACCCCTAAACTTTGTTGTGAACCATCTGCTTTTTGCTGGCTGAGAGAATGGCTGCTTCTTGAAAGTACTGAAGTGTTGAATAATGGCAGATGAAGTTGATGGACTATATGGAATTGGCGGAAATGACTGGCAAGATCCGAGACCAGGGAGAAGAGTCGGCGGAAGAAGACTGGAAAAAATTTAAAGACTATTTATAGAAATATTGTAAAATTAATGAATGTTAGAAGAATGTTGGAATGAAGTTATATGGCTTTAGTAGAAATGTTATAGGGAATTAAGTATAAATAGATTAATAGAAAATTAAAGGAAAAAATAAGGCAAGAATGTGTTAAGATAATTATAGGATAGAAAACAGCGGAAGATGGAAAGGAATTGCTGAAACAATTAATAGAAGTGGAATACAAAAAGGGAGGTGTGAGCAGTGGTGTAGCGTGGGTTGTCAGCACCCGGGGCAAGGCAAGTAATTTGCGCCCCCTATCCCATGGATTTGCGCCCCCTAACCCGTGGATTTGCGCCCCTAACCCTAACCCCCAGATGTTGCGCCCGGTGCGGCCGGCCCCCCTGCACCCCCACGCTACGCCACTGGGTGTGAGGAGGTCGTTGGAAATAAGCGAATGAAAGATAAGATATTGAAAATGTTTGAGGTGTTTTTAAATTGTTTTTGTTTTGTTTTGTATGTAGTGTTTTTGTATTGTATTTGTATTGTTCTTTTTTTTGTAGTGTTGTGTTGAAACCAGTGGCGTAGCGTGGGGGGTGCAGGGGGGGCCGGCCGCACCGGGCGCAACATCTGGGGGTTAGGGTTAGGGGGCGCAAATCCACGGGTTAGGGGGCGCAAATCCACGGGTTAGGGGGCGCAAATTACTTGCCTTGCCCCAGGTGCTGACAACCCATGCTACGCCACTGGTTGAAACTGTTTGAAAAGTAATAAATATCATTTTTTTTAAAAAAAGAACATGCATCATCACTTGCACTCTGCTGGAGGAGAGGGGATGAGGCAGTTCAGCCATCTTTGTTTCTCTCCCCCCCCCCACCCCTTTGCTTCAGGATTGTACCTTAGACAGTAACAAAGGCCCGTGCATCAAAGGAACACTCACAGAAAAACACAATAAACACTTTTTCACTCTTTCCCTGCATCCCGGTCCTTCTTTCTCTACTCATATAATGCGAAGCACATCTCAAAAGCAATACTGCAAAAAAGCAATTCCCACCAAAGCAAACAGTTTTCAAAGAAGAAAAGATTAGCCTTATCCCTGTTGCAAGGCGATACGAAAACACAAGAAAGAGCGGCGGCACTTCAGTTCCTTGAGCAACTCGGCTAAAGTGCTTTAGAGAGCTCTCTGGCTCAAATTTGGAGACTTTGGACTATTGTGCTTGCTTGGGTTGCATCCCAGAATGGCGTTTACATTTGATGGTACCATGCAGGCTCTCAGGTCCAAGACCACCACCACCACCACCATTTTATTTGTATGCTGTCTTTCCACAGTTAAAAACGACGCTCAAGGTGGCTTACAACATGACAAGATTTACATAATTACAAAAGTCATAAACGATAAATACACCACATCAAAAAAATACACAACCAAATGGAAAACAATTTCCACATAAAACTAAAACTAAGAATACAGCATTAATATCACAGTTTAAAATGACATAGGTAAAAAATAACAGCAATCTAACCCCCCCCCCAAATGGAGCCCTCTCTGTCCAGCAGTGGCAGCAGCAGTCCTTTATGGAGCCTGTCAGGCCCCACCCTAGGCCAGGTGGTGAGTGGCAGGACTGTGGCCCTGAGGCGCTGAGCAGGGGAGTCCTCCTGGGCAAGATGAATGGAGAAGTGGTAGCCAGTGTAGGTTATCAACATAAGAGCCTGCTGGATCAGGCCAATGGCCCATCTAGTCCAGTATCCTTTTCTCACAGTGACCAGCCAGATGCCTGCGGGGAACCCACAAGCAGGAGCCAAGCACAAGACCCAAGCTCTCTTCCTGCAGTTTCCAACAACTGCTATACAGAAGCATTACTGCCTCTGACTGTGTATGCAGAGCATAGTCATCATGGCTAGTAAGCTGGCTAGTAAACTGGAGCTTTCCATGCTGGTCCTTGTCACCTGGCAACTGGGCAATATCCATAACTTGCAAGAGGTGTATACTTTTATCATTGCTATTATTTGTTAGTAGCAGGATGTGTTACAAAAGTATTGAAGCATAATATTAAAATCAGTTTAAACCATTTCACTGTTCTTGAGGGACAATGAGGTTTTGCTGGTGCAAACTCTCTTTGGCTCTAGTTACGTACTTAAATCGGGTAGACAGCATCTTAAAAAGCAGAGACATCACCTTGCCGACAAAGGTCCGTATAGTTAAAGCTATGGTTTTCCCAGTAGTGATGTATGGAAGTGAGAGCTGGACCATAAAGAAGGCTGGTTGCTGAAGAATTGATGCTTTTGAATTACGGTGCTGGAGGATGCTCTTGAGAGTCCCATGGACTGCAAGAAGATCAAACCAATCCATTCTTAAAGGAAATCAGCCCTGAGTGCTCACTGGAAGGACAGATCCTGAAGCTGAGGCTCCAGTACTTTAGCCACCTCATGAGAAGAGAAGACTCCCTGGAAAAGACCCTGATGTTGGGAAAGATGGAGGGCGCAAGGAGAAGGGGACAACAGAGGATGAGATGGTTGGACAGCGTTCCCGAAGCTACTAACATGAGATTGACCAAGCTGCGGGAGGCAGTGGAAGACAGGAGTGCCTGGAGTGCTTTGGTCCATGGGGTCACGAAGAGTCGGACACGAGTAAAAGACTAAACAACAACAACAACAACCTAAATCTGAGGGCTAGCATATCTGCTGCTTCTTTTTAAATTTTTAAATTTACATTTGATTTGGTGATTTAATGGGTTAAAAGGCTACCTTCTACTATGAAGATGGCATCTGATGACAATGGAGTATCTAGGGCCCAGTAACAGGCAGCTTCCTAAATAGCAACTTCATGAAGCCGCAACATTCCACACACAGCAATAACAACATTCTGGCTATTTTAAGGCAATCTCTTCTGTAGCAGCCATCAGTTTTCTCATTGCATCGGTTTTGTTAAGCAAAATTTGGTTTTCTGGGTTGTGACCTGGGGAATGTAATGGCCATGAATTGATGCCTGATCTAAGCACAATACTCATACTAGTAGGTAAATCCTGCTTTACAATGGTAATCCATCTTCCCGGAAGCTCTCCCTGTACCTGACTGCAGCACACCTGTTTCTGCTCAGGCAAACATGATCTGTTTGCAAATACAGTCACATTCAGCAGCATTTGGGAAATCGACTCTGACATAATACTTATGTCTACCCATTCCTAGCGTCTGTTTGCACATTCTCTACCCCGTGCTTGCTTGAGGATTGGCTTCTAAATGACCTAATGCTGTCAGGTCAGTTCAGAAATTTGAGGATGAAGACGCAGAGAAGCCAGGAGTAGCTAGAGAAGCATGTAACAGATTGGATGCTGCAGAGCAGTTTAATGAAAGTGTGATAAGAAAACTTCTGAAGCCTAATGCTTCCCGGTTAGTAGCAAGGTGGTGTCTCTGCACTTGCCACTCTAAGGCAGGGGTGGAGGACTGGAACCAGCTTTCTCTAACGACTGAGTTTGACAGGGTAGGTAAGACCACACACCTGTCAGTCTTCTGATATCACAGTGTCGCCAGGTGACCTGTTTTCTTTTGCCTGCACACTGTGAAATCAAACTGCTCTTGCAAAACAACAACAACACCCCGTTCTGTCATTATTATTATTATTATTTTAAATACCTCAAACTTTTAAGATGCCCAACACACACATACAGAACAATTTATGAGCTAATTACAGGTAGGTAGCCGTGTTGGTCTGCCGTAGTCAAAACCAACCAACCAACCAACCAAAATACTTTCCAGTAGCACCTTAGAGACCAAATAAGTTTGTTATTGGTATGAGCTTTTGTGTGCATGCACACTTCTTCAGATACTGTTTATGAACTTTTGGTGTGTCAGGCCATGCCTTGGAGATCTTCCTACCTGCAGGCAGGGGAGTAGGAAGGAAGGGAGTAGGAAGGGAGGCGGTGGGGGCGTACTGCCCCGGGGGCCCTCACTGAGGGGGGGGTGACATTCGGCATGCCGCCTGCTCGTGACGCCCAAGCCTACCCCGAGTCGTCGGGGTACGGGGGGAGCTGTGCCACTTTGCCCCTTCCCCCTTCATTTTGACAGCTTGGGGGAGGCTTGGGAGTCACAGGTGGGTGGTGCGCTGAATGTCTGCCATGGGCGGCTTGCTCCGCCCCCGTGAGCAGCTTGCTCCGCCCCTGTGGGTGGCTCGTTCCACCCCCGGCTGCAGGGCATGCATGCCACTCTGGGAACCTGAGCGGCTATCCTGGGAGGGCACCCTCCGTGCCACGCACGCCTCGGGAGCATGCCTGCCCTGGGCAGCGCGGGCATATACTCCTCCGCTGCCTGCAGGAACTGCCCCTGCATTTTTTCAGATGCTTCTGAAAACTTCACCATTTAGTCAGACCTTCACAATTTGAATTTCTCTTTTAACCAGCTTCTATCTACTGATGTGCCATTTGTGTGTTGCAAGACACTTTGCTATACTTTATGAAGCTGTGGATTATAAATGCTCAGATAAATAAATAAATGTTCTGAAAAGGTTTCACAACAGAGCCTGCTAATTCAATTAAAACCCTGGCGAATCAATACCCCCCGACACGGCAGTTTATTCCATCCCCCCAATGTTTCCCATAACTGTTAATTTCCGCATTGTGCATTAATGGAATATAGTGTATGTTTCGTGTTACTTTTCATCATGTTATTTGGTTCCAGAAAAAATAATAATCAATTTGCAGCCCCTTAACCTAAAAAAATAGTGGGAGTAAAGAGACAGAAATGTGGGGGATTGTGAACACTAAAAGCAGCAGAAATATGAGATGACTGGACCCTTACTGAATTCGAAGCATGGGAACCCCCAACAAAAATTTATAATTTGGCAAAATATTTGGACTTTATGATATGTATTGGTATAATTCGGAATAATTAATGTGATATGATTGGATTGTTAAATGGAAAACTTAATAAAAATTATTTTTTTTAAAAAAGGGTGGGGGGTTGTATTCTGGTACACAGATCTTTCCTGCGGGTTTGATGGTGGGGAATTCTAAATAACCCTGAGATATTGGCCACTGATTGTGTAAGGAAGCATTTTATGTGGTATTTGTCATTAGGGTACTTTACAATATGTATTTGGGGCTCATCTTTGCAATAAACTCGGTGTTTTTTTTATTATCATGAGAAAATAACAACAGCAATATAAAAACAAGTAAATTCCCTCACCCACCCACAGAAGAAGAAAAACTGTCTGAAAAGCCTCTGCAGATATCCAAGTTGAAGAGATTAGAGTCCAAATGACAGAGGACACAAGCAACTTCAGACAGTGTTTCAGTTTCTCAGGAAGGCAGATGAAAGATGAAGACCTTGCGTATGTCCCTGAGTGTATCCACTGAATAGACTCCAACTGGCAAAAAGATCAAGAGGTTTTCCTTTTCCTTTGGCCAATTTTATATTGAACTAGAGCTTCTGTAGGCAATCCAGGCAGCAGCTCAATATTATTACCTACACGGTTACATTGCTTGCATCTGCTCAGGGCTAACACAGTAATCACAACGGTTCTTCCACGCTGTGATCACTTTCTAAGGTACCCTCTTTTTTAATCTCCATTTGCTTCTTGCTTCATGGATATGTTGGTAGCAGAAGTCTGTGCCCAAGGTAACCATGTTGGGAACCCAGCAGCTCTTAATGGTTGAAACTGTGGAGCCTTGAAGTCTGAGCTATAAAGTCACTGGCTCTGGAGCAATCCTTTCGCTGATTTATACGAAGCTAGCATTGGGCGGGTACAGAGAGAAGCACCTATAAAAATTCATAATGCGGCCTACTGATTGATTTAGCCCAGCGCTGATGACGATTCCCAGAAACACTTTGGGATGAGGTTGCCGGTAGGCACTTAACTTGAAATGCATCATAGAAAATCGCCGAACCAGGAACCGCTGGTCTTTTGACTTTTCGGCAGGATGTGAGGGTCACAGCACTCTGCCCAGCTATGATTCCCCACAACTGGTGTTTGGAGGCATGATGCCTCCAACTGGAGGCCAAACGTAGCCATTGTAGCTGGTTGCCAATGTCAGCCTTGTCCTATATGAATTTGTCTAATCTTCTTTTAAAGCTATCCAGGCTGGTGGACATCACTGCCTCCTTTGGAAGCAAGATCCATAGTTGGACTATGTGCTCCAGCAGACGTCCCAAGTGTCCCTCTTTTGTAGGGAAAGTCCCAGATTTACAGAAGCCATCTCGGTTTCTGATTCAATCTCGGAATGTCCTGCTTTTCCTTTGTTGTTGTTGTTTAGTCATTTAGTTGTGTCCGACTCTTCCTGACCCCATGGACCAGAGCACGCCAGGCCCTCCTGTCTTCCACTGCCTCCCGCAGTTTGGTCAAACTCATGCTGGTAGCTTCGAGAACATTATCCAACCATCTCGTCCTCTGTTGCTTTTCCTTAGGACATCCTTATTTTCCTCAGAGAAATATTGGAGGGCATGGAGTTATCTGACTCCCAAGTCAAGGAGATAAGTAACTATACAGTGGACACTTGGGTTGCGAATGTGATCTGTGCGGGATGCAAGTTCGCAACCCACAGCGTCCGCAACCCACAGTGGCATGTCTGCGCATGCATGGGTCATGATTTGGTGCTTCTGCACATGCACGACCACCAAAACCCGGGATTAACCCGTTCTGGTACTTCCAGGTTTCAGCGGTCCGTAACCCAAAAAAATGCAACCTGAAGCGCCTGTAACCGGAGGTATGACTGTACAACCTTGAGAAGACATCAGTAGTTTTTTAATCTTGAATTTTTCATTATATTTTTATATATGTTGGAAGCCACCCAGAGTAGCTGGGGCAACCCAGTCAGATGGGCCGGGTATTATTATTATTATTATTATTATTATTATTATTATTATTATTACTGATAGGACACCCCTATTTTCATTGGAGGGTATGCTCCAGAGCTGCTTATAGGGGGCCAGAAATGCTGAACACATTGAGGATATTATCCACCTCTCCCACCCTGATACCCTCCAGATGTTGCTGACCTTCAGCTACCATCATCCATGACCATTGCCCATGCTGATGGGGGTTGGAGTGCACCAGGGGGGCAAAGGAAGCCTTATGCCATTAGACGGTATGGATGCGGCAACCACACAACCCACCATGAACCGTGGCGGGGCCCCAAGTTAGTTTGTAATAGAAGCTGCATTCAATTTCTCATCCCACAGCTTCTGCACCCTGAACCGATAACCATACAGAGATCTCCTGTGTTTGAAATATTAATGAAACCACTTCTAAAAGTGGCATTAGTTATTGGTTTGAAGCTGCTCAGTGTTCACTTCGGCGGTAATGAGTCAGCGTTATAAATGGCTGTTTAGTTTAGCGTACATTTATGAGCAATGTGACAGCTATAACTTTTTCATTCGGAGCCATAAATTTATATGACTTAATTCCCCCCCCCCCCCGGAAGATGACACACACATCAATAGCAGTTTGCAGGAAAACACACACAATCCAACCGTGTGTGTCGCCGTGACTTAAGAAGATGGAGAGGTAGAAATATATTTTTAAAAATTATTTTTAGTAATTTACAGTGCATCTTAGGCATAAATTTATCTGTGTTAGGTGTGGAATGTTCGGTGCTACTTCTGGTTGGCTCTTATAGGTGACATGTGGGAGAAAGGGCCATAGTCCAGTTTTGCATGCAGAAGGTCCCAGGTTCCATTCCTGGGACCTCCTGGTAGGGCCAGGAAGACTCCTGCCTGAAACCCCAGAGAACTGTCAGTATTTGTTAGAAAATGTATTTTACAAAGAATAAATTGTACTGGAGGAAAGAAAAGCTATGTACAGTGGTACCTCGGGTTACAGACGCTTCAGGTTACAGACACTTCAGGTTACAGACTCGGCTAACCCAGAAATAGTACCTTGGGTTAAGAACTTTGCTTCAGGATGAGAACAGAAATCGTGCGGCAGCAGCGGGAGGCCCCATTAGCTAAAATAGTATCTCAGGTTAAGAACCGTTTCAGGTTAAGAACGGACCTCCAGAATGAATTAAGTTCTTAAGCCGAGGTACCACTGTAATCTGATGTAACAGTGGCAAAATCTTCTGACTCCAGTTAAGATCACAGAAACTGGGTGCTGGGATAGATGGTCATTTGTCCAGCAGGGCTCTTCAAATGCTATGAGCCCCAGATTTTCTAACATCTGTATACAGAAGCAGATGTTCCTGTGGAATACTTGCCTGTGATTGGCCGCAATGCCCTCCCTCCCATTGTGTCCTTGGCATGCTAAGGTCCCTCCAACCAATAGAAAGTTCCCAGTGGCTGCACTTAGCTTTTTGTCTTCTTGTTCCGAGTCAGTAAGCTCCAGAGAGTTCTGACTTTATTGTAGTACATACACATCTGTGCTTTTCCTGAGTTACATCCAATTCTGCCAGAATTCCCTCAACATAAACTAGACATTCACTCTCATAAATGTGCCACAAGCTTGTAAAGACTCTTTGCCGCTTGAAATATTGTTGCTCTGACCTTTTCTGACCCTTGAAAGTGTAAAAAAAAAGTAATTTAATGACTTAAATCTTTCATTTTTAGAATTTCTTTGGGAAAGCTGGTAGATTCTGTGACAGGGGACGAGGGCAGAACTATAAATCAGGCTACCAAGGGCTGATGGTGGGTATGAATTATGACAATCAGAAACGGGGAAGGGGAAAGCTAAAGGAAATTACTTCCTCGTTTACGAGGAGCAATCTGGGCCCTTGCTTTCTGCACCCCAGAGACTGATACAGAGTCGGCTTTCATATACTCAAGTAGAGCTTGAAGCAAAAATGTTGCAGTGTGAATGGCTCCCCTTTAGGGTCCCTGCCAGCCCTGCCTTTTTCTAAGATGCTCTATTCCACCCTCTGATTTTCTGTTCACACTTCCCCAATATTCAGTCAGCATTCCATACCCACTGAGCATGTGCAGACTTCCTTTAACTGCTTTGTGGTTCCCATCCTCCACGAGCCAGTGTGGTGTAGTGGTTAAGAGCGTTGGACTTGTAATCTGGTGAACCGGCTTTGCATCTCCGCTCCTCCATATGCAGCTGCTGGGTGACCTTGGGCTAGTCACACTTCTCTGAAGTCTCTCAGCCCCACTCACCTCACAGAGTGTTTGTTGTGGGGGAGGAAGGGAAAGGAGATTGTTAGCCGCTTTGAGACTCCTTCAGGTAGTGATAAAGCGGGATATCAAATCCAAACTCCTCCTCCCCTCCTCCTCCTCCTCCTCCTCCTCCTCCTCCTCCTCCTTCTTCTTCTTCTTCTTCTTCTTCTTCTTCCCTCTGCAAACCTTGGATGGAGGCATGTCCTCCAGGCCTGTTGATACCTTTCTCTTGTGCTTTTTGGGGAAGGTACATATGGAGTAACATGTAATATGGAATAACACATGGGGAATGAGCTTGCTGGGATTATATAGGATGTATGCAGGCAGCTGGTTGTTGCAGAGAAGGCAAAATGTGTCCTCCATCCTGGCACTAGGATTCCCAGCCCCACTGGAAATTGCATTCTTCTGGTAAGCCTGAAGTACCTTGCAGGCAGTAATTCAGCAGGTGAAGCTGCATCTCTGTTGGAGAAGGGCTCCACTTGTTCGTGTTCTCCTTGCCGTAGAAAATAAGAATCTCCTGGTACCATCCTGGAAACCATCTCAGATCGTGTTGTTTACACTGACTAACAGCAGCAGCAGCTGAGAAATCTTTAGCAGGCATCTTCAACAGCTCTAGCCAGAGATGCAATTGAACCACTGACGTTCTGCATACAAAACATGTGCTTTACCACACAGATGGGTTTTATTAGGTAGGTAGGGAAATATGAGTAACTATATTTTATCCACCTACAGGCCCACGTGTCAGGGTTAACAGACAAAAGGATCAGTTTACCACTTGTGTTTAAAATTTTGCAGCTGAGCAGAATTAATGCTCACCTTAAACATAAGAATTAGTCATTAGGCTGATCTCTCCCCTTTGTTACCCTGTTTTTCAAAGAAACAGGCTGCAGAGTGAAATGTAAGTTAAAGGCTTGCAGTGTACTCACAAACATTCCTCCTTAGCAGCAACAGCATTGAAAGTAAATGCAGGTAAAATGCTTGTGTTTACAGCAAAAATAGCCTGGAGCAATGAGAGGCAGATCTTTCTTCATGGCTGGTTGAAGGGGGGGAGAGAGAGAGAGAAGGAAAAAAGGAACAGGAAATACTTATTTGCTTCTTCCCTCCCAGAAGAGGAGGGGAAATGACATCACACAGAGCCTTCTCTACCAGTTATGTTTCTTTGGTCTGAGTCTGCCTATCAACAATACAGCTCTATGGTCTTAACCCTTTCACATGCTAACTACAAGAATATGCATTGTTAGATTTGGCTGAATAGCTACCACAGTCACAACACTTCCCCAGTGCTTCTTTAAAGTAGATCTTATCTTGCACCAAGACAGCAGGTCAAAGGATCCAGCTACAGCAGGGAATCCAGCAGGCCATCTATCTGCTGTTTGAATCTAATATTGGATGAGATTTCATCAGATTGGACCAGGGAGAACCACTCTAGACAAAGGTGTCATTCAGATGTTGTTGGATGCCCCAGCCAGCATGACCAGTGGTTGGGGATGATGGAAGTGGCAGCCCAACAACATCTGGGGGCTGCTCCTGGATTACATTCACACACACATACAACCCCAAGACACACACACACACACACACACACACACAGATATCCATTAGCTTCTTTCACAATTTCTCCCTCACTTCCTTCCTTCTAATTTTTATGAATTACTTTATGTAGCTTTATTCTTTTCCTTATGTCATTTGTGAGATTAAATGCCTTCCCAATCAAGCAGAGAAATTTCAAGGAAGAAAACAAAAGGTGCTACAGTAAACACATTGGTAAGATCAAAGAGGTTTCAAAGCAAGGAAGCAACAAGAGGACTATGTAAATACAAATGTAAAAGAATTGTAAATGAGTTTTATTATTTATTAATCAAAGATTCCAGCAAGAGTAGCTGTGTAAAAGTGGGGAACGCTCTGACAAGTTCTGTCAAGAGCTCTGGGAGCAATGGAAAGTATGGAGAAGTCTTGCACTGCTTTTGAGCAAAACATTAAGAAAGTAGAGCTATGAAGAGAACGAATGGCAGTCAATAATAAAACCTGCCAAGAGCTCATATTAAGCCAACATTGCTAGAGGTTCCAAGATTCATCAAAGTCAATATAACAAGGAGTGTTACTTCTTCAGCCTGAACAAGGGACAACATACTGTTTCTCAGGATTGAAGAATTGCCACATGGGGTTTGAATGCAATGGCAATTATGTCACCCAAGGAATCTGTAAAATTAACAACAACAATAACAACTCAGCAACTGGTGGTTCCAACTAAGGATGGGGAGAACTTTGGTTGAGTTCACATACTGATGTTAATCTTTCCAATTTGCACTTCCTAAAGTAATATGCGAACCATAAAGCAGCTATACTTTGAAATTTGCACTTCCTGAATGTTGTGATTGAGTTTCCTAATACAGTGGTACCTCGGGTTACATACGCTTCAGGTTACAGATGCTTCAGGTTACAGACTCGGCTAACCCAGAAATATTACCTCGGGTTAAGAACTTTGCTTCAGGATAAGAACAGAAATCGTGCTTTGACGGTGTGGTGGTAGTGGGAGGCCCCATTAGCTAAAGTGGTGCTTCAGGTTAAGAACAGTTTCAGGTTAATAACAGACTTCCGGAACAAATTAAGTACTTAACCCGAGGTACCACTGTAAATGAATATGTACAAAAATGTATCTATTCAGTGAAAGTGTGCATAAAAATAGCAAAAATACCTTGGGGATGCATTATATGAGGGGAAAGTGCTTGGAAAAAAATGGGTATACTGGGGAATATTGCATATGGAAATATGCATTTTTATGTTATGTTTTTATATATGTAATGAATGTTAGAAGGATGTCGGATAGAAACTAAGTGGTTTCCAGCTGTAATGCTTTAGGAGACATGAAAAAAGGTTTACAAATGGGTAAAAGCTTAATGGTAAGGATTTGCTGAACTAACAAATTGAAGTGGAATACAAAGAAGGGAGGTATGAGGAGGTCCGGGGAAATAAGCGTAAGGAAGATATGTTATGGAAAATTATTTGGTTTTTTAACTGTTTTTATGTTGTATTTTGTATTTTGTCTATTCTTATTTTTCATTTTCACTGTTATACTTTAAAAACCTTAATAAATATCTTTTTTTTAAAAAAATATGTTTTTATATATGTAAATTGTTTTATATATGTAATTGTTTTTAACTGGTTTTATGTATGCATTCTGTGTGTATGTAATTAGGCAATCAATTTGCATTACTTCGTATCTCCATGATCTTGTCCAATCCTCTTTGAATCTATACAACCATATTGACAACATTAAGAAAATAGCAACTAAAAGAGAGAGAGAGAGAGAGAGAGAGAGAGAGTTAAGCATGGTTAAGTTCATACACACGCTCTCTAAACCCCCACAACTCATAATCTTTCACTCCATGCAGTTCATTAAAATACACATAATGCTCATTGTTAAGACAACTTAGCCAGGTGCTGCACTGGCTAGTGCACTCAGGAAGTGAGTGGGCAATGGTGGAGATGGTGGGGCTCTCCAGCCTACTGCCAGTGGTAAGGTGGAGGTTGACTCTGGGTAGCCCACCCAGGCGCCGTCGATGAGGAACTCATCTAGATCCCCCTTGATAATCAAGAGGTACCTTCCCACTCAAGGAAGTCTGAGAAGAGCCTGTCTCTCTGGAGTGGCACTGCTGTTGATGTGTGCTTGAACTTTTCACTCATCATTTTCTTCTTGGTAGCAATATAGGTTATATGCTACCAAGGTATATGTGCCCCTGAAGGACCAGGTGTGCAGCATGGGAGTCATTCTGGACTCACAGATGTCCATGGAGGTGCAGATCAATTCTGTGTCCGGGGCAGCTGTTTATCAGCTCCATCTGGTATGCAGGCTGAGACCCTACTTGCCCACAGACTGTCTCTCCAGAGTGGTGCATGCTCTGATTATCTCTCGCTTGGACTACTGCAATGCACTCTATATGTAGCTACCTTTGAAGGTGACCTGGAAACTACAACTAATCCAGAATGTGGCAGCTAGACTGGTGACTGGGAGTGGCTGCTGAGACCACATAACACTGGTCTTGAAAGACCTACATTGGCTCCCAGTGCATTTCTGAGCACAATTCAAAGTGCTGGTGCTGACTTTTGAAGCCCTAAACAGCCTCGGTCCAGTATATCTGAAGGAGCGTCTCCACCCCCAACGTTCTGCCCGGACACTGAGGTCCAGTGCTGAGGGTCTTCTGGCGGTTCCCTCAGTGTGAGAAGCCAAGTTACAGGGAACGAGGCAGAGGGCCTTCTCGGTAGTGGAACCCGCACTGTGGAACACCCTCCCACCAGATGTCAAAGAGAAGAACAACTACCAGACTTTTAGAAGACATCTGAAGGCAGCCTTGTTTAGGGAAGCCTTTAATGTTTAATAGGTTATTGTATTTTAATATTCTGTTGGAAGCAGCCCAGAGTGGCTGGGAAAACCCAGTCAGATGGGTGGGGTATAAATAATAAAGTATTATTATTATTATTATTATTATTATTATTATTATTATTCAGATGAATTTGTTTTGTGGCAACGAAACAAAGCAGCGGCAGGAACTGGGATGTGGGCAGGACTGAGTGTCTTACATTCTTATCCAAGTATTGAAAAAATAAAAAAATTCCTTCCAGTAGCACCTTAAAGACCAACTAAGTTAACTTAGTTAGTCTTTAAGGTGCTACTGGAAGGAATTTTTTTATTTTGACTATGGCAGACCAACACGGCTACCTATCTGTAACTGGAACCAAGTATTGAAGACATTGAAAAATTAAAAAAACAGGACAACAGAGGATCTTCTTCTTTTTGCTTTCTCTCTGTCTCTCTCCCTGTCTCCCCACATTACTTAGATGTTCGGCACAGCAATTAGCAGACTGTTGATGCTAAATATATGCTAATTAGTTGTAGCTGTAATTAATGCACACTGACCCATGGGTTATTCTGGAATCTCATTCGGTTTGTGGGCGTAATGAAGGGCAAAGCCAGGGGGGGGGGAGCATCTCTTTCCAAAACAGGTTGTGGGGAGGAGAGCAGGGAGGGGGAGATTGCATCCAGACATCAATGTGTCACTCTTCAGCCCCTGAATCTTGTATATCAGCTGTATTGGAGTTTCAGCAGATTGTTTTGCTGTACTAAAGGCCAGGGAATTTCACATTTGTAATTACATGAGCTCATGATCTTTGATCGTGTTTGCAGCTAATGTACAAGGCCGTTATAGCATAATCAGGGGAGGGGAGAGAGAGGGAGAGGGGGAAAAGCTGCCTAAGTCTAATTCTGAAATGAATTCCATTTAGTCTTGTCTAATTACTCGCTTAATTTCCAGACATGGCATGCGGCTGGGAAGGAAATTGACATTGTGTCACTGGCTTCTTCCATAAACTGGACTCAAACCACTTACCCTCTAGGAAAAGTCACGAGGGCCTGAACCACTTCCAAAGGAAATTAGTGGTCGAGATTTGTTTGCGAAAATTATTATCCGCACCATGAAACCTTTCTGACAGTTGTTCAATTGAGCACTAAAATGGGCAATCTTTCTTCAAAGGAGCTGGTCGGAGCAGTGAAGGGAAAAGTCATATATCTTGGGCTCTTGGACGTATACTCGCCGGAGGGAAATATATCTACCTTAGGCATCAGTTCAACACGGTAATAAAATTTAGCTATTTTTATGAATGGCGGCTTGTTGAAAAGTCAACAAGGCTGGCAGCTTCTCATCAGCCTGGATCAAATTAGATGCACGTTACAGCTGGCAGAAAAGATTAACCCATTATACTGTCAAGCACAAACTGACGAAACGAATGAGACTTAATGCAGTTGTATCCATTGAGTACTGGTGCAAACACAATGGTATCATTTGAGAACCTTTAAAATGATATTCACAATGTGATTAATCTGCCTGTCGATTCCTAGAAATCTGTTGTTGTTGTTAAGGATTTATTAAAAAAAAATCTCCTTCAGCATCTGAGGATGTTGTTAGTTTTTTAAAAAAGTAATTATGAAATGTTTAACTTGCAGAAACAGGTGCCAACATAGGTGCCAACTCCCTGGGGCCCTGGGTGCTCGAGCACCCACAAAATTCCCCATGAACGGGCCAGGCACCCACAAATTTTGTTGCCAGGGCCATGCAAACTGCATGGCACCCACTGATCCAGGCACCCACAGTTGCGGGGCCAAGCTGTCACTCCTGGGTGCCAATGTTCTTGAACACTAACTCTGGCTGTGGGGACTAAGAAGTGAGTATAGACTACTCTGCATATACAGTCATACCTTGGTTTTCAAACTCCTTGGTACTCGTACGTTTTGGCTCCCGAATGCCACAAACCCAGAAGTGAATGTTCCAGTTTGCAAACATTTTTTGGAAGCCGAATATCTGACGGGGCTTCCGCGGCTTCTGATTGAGTGCAGGAAGCTCCTGCAGCCAATCGGAAGCCACGCCTTGGTTTTCAAACGTTTTCAGACGTAGAACGGGCTTCCGGAATGGATTATGTTTGAGAACCAAGGTACAATTGTAATAAAAGACAAAATGATTCTTTACTGAAGGATGTCAGGCTTTACGAACCAAAGGCAAATCTAGTTCAGCATCCTGTTCTCCCAGTGGCCAACCAGATGCCTATGGAAAGCCCCCATGAAGGACCATAGCGCTCTCCTGCTCCCTTGTGATTCCCAGCAACCAGCATTCAGAGCCATACTGCCTCCAACAGTGGAGATACTGGTTTTAGCTTATGTAATGGAAAATCTTATTTTTAGCAACCTGGGAACCCCTCAGAGACTTCAGCAGAGAAAGCTTGCAGAAAATCACATAAATTATCATTGCCTGACTCATAGTCCTTCCTTGCCTTAACATGCATGATATGATATGGAAGTGTATTCAGGTTACGCAGTTTTTAAGACAGAGGTAATTCAACATTGTAAATTGGTTCTACATCCCAAGTGTATATTTTTCTTCCATCAAGGGATGTTAAGACATTTTCTCGGTGATTTGCGAATTAGTGAATGAGTCATGGTGAAATCAGGCATTTTTAGCAGCTAAAAGTGAATTAAGCAGGACTTACTTCCAAGTAGACATGGTTAGGATTGTTCTGTGAGAAACTGATTATTCCACATGGAGGGGGTTGTTATTGTTGGCATTTGTCTGTCCTGAGAGACAATGGAGCGTGCCTCCAGGGGTGAAGGGCAAACTGCTGTGTTAGCAGCACTAAAGTGACCTCCCCAAGGTGCAAGCCTGGGCTTGTGTGTATGAAGGTCCTGGGCAGCCCAGACAACAACACCCCTGTCTTGGTCTTGCTGATGTGGGCCAAAGGAAAGCAGAAGAATACGTTTAGCACCAACTTCGCTGTAGGAGTTACTGGAAGGAGGTGCACAAGATGCCATCCAAGCGTCTTAGGGGCTCTGCTCTGGATTTGTATAGAAGAAGAAGAAGAGTTTGGATTTGATATCCCTCTTTATCACTACCCGAAGGAGTCTCAAAGCGGCTAACATTCTCCTTTCCCTTCCTCCCCCACAACAAACACTCTGTGAGGTGAGTGGGGCTGAGAGACTTCAGAGAAGTGTGACTAGCCCAAGGTCACCCAGCAGCTGCATGTGGAGGAGCGGGGAAGTGAACCCAGTTCACCAGATTACAAGTTTATCGCTGTTAACCAGTACACCACACTGGCTCTCAACTTACTCATTAGCATTTTCTTCTCCTGAAGATGTCCCACAAGGCAGTGGAAATTTAGGATCTGAGTCTTCCTTCTCCTAGAGGGTTTAGATATATTGAAAAATGGCAAGCCAAGGAAAGCATAATTTTGATAAGTGTAGTAAAATGGCTTTGTTCCATGACATCTGTCTTCCTGTTTGGGCGATGCTTTCTTCTTCGACCACTTCCCATTGGCTTACTGGGTGTGGTGCTTCACAGCTTTGGTCAATTGTTTGGAATTAGTCTGGGCGTGTAATTAGTGTGTAAGGTTCACATTCAGAAGTCTCACTGAGCAAGGCAATGTGGGAAAACTATTTCCTCATTCAACCTTTTAAAAAGCATGGAAGATGAGATGGCCCCTTTGGAAAAGCAGCCTGTTTTCCACCTTTGTTTCAGGGGTGGGAGACCCCTTTTTCAGCCTGAGGGCTACATTTCCTTAAGGGCAACATTCCAGTAGTAGGAAGGGTCAGAGGCCAAAGTGGCCAAAGGAACAGAGGCGAAATATACCTTTGAACAGTTAGTAGGCTAGTAGTAGGTTAGTAGTAGTAGCAGTAGACGACTAGTTTCTCTACACACTCACACACCCCACTCTATCCCTTATACAGACAATCAAGAGGCAGTATTGGAGTTCTACAGACATTCCAGCCAAGCAAAGACACTCTGAGTGTGAAGCAGGGGTACTAAACTCCACAGACGGATTTAGGGCTATGTGAGCAGTATGAACTCACTGGGCACTGAGCCAAGGGGGCGCCATCTGGTAAACGAGGCACTGGGTTTTGAGAAAGAGGCATGAGACTCTGACAGGGTCCTAGATTCCTCCCACTTGCTTCTCAAATCCTAGTTAGCACTTCCCCAGCTTGGGAAGGAGCTGTGAGGGCTCTAGGACCCTGCCAGTGTCTTGCACCTCCTTCCCAAAGTCGGATGCCTCCTTACCTGCCTCAGGGAAAGGCATTGCAAGGACTGCGGTGTGTGCACACACCAAATTGTGGCCTTGCATGGGGCACCATAGTACTCAAGTCCACCACTGCTGCAGGACTGGGGAGAGTTCCAGATAGAGAGGGCTAGAGGGGTGCATCTAGTCCCTACCCTTGAGGTTTCCCACCACCGTTTTATTGGGAAAGAAATTTGCATGAAAATAAAATCCAGGCAGCTTGGATAAAAATATGATTCATCCCCTCAGGTTCTTCCTCCAGAGATATTGCTGAGGTTTCAACTCCTACTCATTAAACTTGTGCTAATCTTGGGAGAGCACTCCTTGAAAATTAGTTGCCAGTTGTTTTTCAGGCCACATGATGTTTGCTCTTCCCAAAGTTTCCTTTGGTATTTAGAACTTCTGAGATGAGTTTCCTTTAAATGTTCTTTCTTTGGGGAGAGCTGAAGAAATGTCAGGGAGGAACTTGTAAGCCTTTGCCACACCGGCGTGTTTTGAAGTGTCAACGAACCACGGAAATCAGACAAGCAGAAGGCATACAATGGAGTTCAAACACCCTACCCTCAGGGAAACCTATGCTATTTGGAACAATCTGTCTTCAGGGTAACTTGTCCACCATGATCTATATTTTCAATGAAGAATCCCCTTGAGATATTTTACTAGTCTTATTGAAGCTCTCTCTCTCTCTCCTCTCTTTTTAATCCATCAACATTCCTTAGATGTTTCTCCTAAACACGAACCTTCACATTTTGTGATGTGGGCAAATTTCAATGACAAATCTAGTCTCGGGTCTTATCAGCCCTCTCCACTGCATAAATGTTGAGTTTCCCCATCGATATTCTAGGCCAGCTTGTCTATGGAGCAAACTATTTGGCTCTGTTCTTATTTTGCAGCGATGGTGTATTGTCATTTTAACTAACAAGGATCCTGGGACTGCAAAAGTGCATGTCACAGATTGTGTCTCATTGACCTGAGAATCCAGTGGAGGGCACGACCTCCACATGTCCATGTGTTCAAAATGGAAATGCTGTTTCTGGAGCCATCCTGCAATGCTTTGGGCCTCTGAACAGAACAGACAACACTCACTGGAAAGATTAGAACGTAATCTCATTCAGAATCACAGATGGCTTGACTAACAATCTTCATATAATCTCTTCTGGAGAGATTTGTGCATGACCCTTGGGGTGGGGAATGCACTAGATTTACTAAAGCCTTTGTGTTGTTGTTGTTGCTTCCATTAAAATTCCTTAGATGGTTTTCCTGGTAGGAGCTTCCAAATTAGCTGTGAAACATTTCATGTAACCCTTGCCTTAGTTACCGTACATCCTGTTTGGATTACTGTGATATGTGCTATATGGGACTGCCTTTGAAAAGTGCTCAGAAACTTCAACTGACTCAAAGAGCTGCAGCCAGATTGTCAAACTGGGCTGGTTACAGCAGACAACATCTCCACTGACTACCAGTCTGTTTCTTTTTTGTAAATAACTTTTTATTGGTTTTACAACTTCAAATTCAACAATTATTTTCCATAAAAAAAGAAGAACGAGAAATACAAAATATCCAACGTGGAATATAAGAACTAAAACAAAAAACATCTTTTGAGAGGTTCTCTTTAACCTCCCGACTTCCTTCCATTTCCTTTCCTGGTTCATTGAATATACATATTTTCTGGATAATTATACTCAAACCTCTTTTTTCTTATCCTTGTTGTTTTATCTTAATTACATACCATCAGTTTTTATTGTTTCAGTTCAAATTTCCTTCCATAAACTTTATCATATTTTAGCTGCTTGCAAGTTTTTAGTCAAAGCTACCAATCTGTTTCCAGGCACAATTCAAAGCGCTGGTTATGACCTAGAAAGCCCTATACAGTTTAGGTCCAAGCCATGGGTAGGCAAACTAAGGCCCAGGGGCTGGATCTGGCCCAATCGCCCTCTAAATCTGGCCCATGGATGGTACAGGAATCAGCATATTTTTACATGAGTAGAATGTGTCCTTTTATTTAAAACACATCTCTGGGTTATTTGTGGGGCATAGGAATTCATTCACCCCCCCAAATGTAGTCCAGCCCCCCACAAGGTCTGAGGGACAGTAGACCGGCCCCCTACTGAAAAAGTTTGCTGATCCCTGGTCCAAGCTATCTGGAAGACCATATCCCCTCATACAAACCTGCTCAGGTTTTGAGACCTTCAGGGGAGGCCCTTCTCTCTGTCCCATCACCCTCACAGACATGCTTGTTAGGGATTCAGGAGAGGGGTCTTGTTGGTGGCTGCTCCCAGACATTGAGACTTCCTTCCTAGAGAAGTTAGATTGTCTCCCTCCTTGTAGTCCTTACACCAGTAGGTGAAGCCCTCCTTGTTCCAAGAGCTTTTCCAAACTGACTGGTTCTAATCAACGGCCTGGTACAATGCTGTTTTTATTGTAATTATTTGTAGGGTATTAATAGTTTTTTTTAATATGTATAGCTTTAATACTACCAATGTCTAATTTTTAATAATAATAATAATAATAATAATAATAATAATAATAATAATAATAATAATAATAATTTATTTATATCCCGCCCTCCTCAGCCGAAGCCGGGCTCAGAGCGGCTAACAACAATAAAATAATACAGCATTCTAAAATCAATTCATTATAAAATCAGTTCAAATCAAATTAGTGGCAACCATTGGGGTAGAGTTCTGTGAGGATTAATGATTTTTTTTTTGCTATGTTTTTATTTTAATCTGTAGGCTGCCTTGAGTCCCATCAGGGAAAATTACGGGCTATAAATCATCATCAACAACAACAACAACAACAGGTTATGTCTAGGTGAGGGCCACATTCTCTTCTGGCCAAAATTCTGAGGGCCACATGTTAGTGGGCAGGGCCACCACTAGTAACAGTTGTTTGATGCAATGTCATGTAACCTCCTGAGGAACAAATCAGAATGGATGCTTCAGAAGCAACTGACATTGTCTAACCTCCCTTCAAACTTTGTGAGAAAAAATCATGATGAATTGCTCAATGAACAGGCTGTCTGGAAGCATCCTTAAACTTCTGTGGGTTTATTAGCGTGTGGAGCAGGCTGCTTGGCTCTGTTCTTATTTTTTCAGATGTTGCACTGCTGCAGAGGTGTGTTATTTTCTCCAATAATAAAGAGCCCAGGGATTGCAGAAGAGCACCTTGTAGGCTAATTCTTAGTGACCTGAGAATGAAGCCAATGGAGGGGATGCCTCCAAGGTAATATGTGTGTTCAAAATGGAAATGCTTTTTCAGAGTCCTTCTGGGATGATTCTGAGTAAGAATCCACAAACCTTCACAGAATCACCAAACAGCACACTAGAGCCAAACCTTTACTAAAGCAGAAGAACCTTGAATAAGATCATAGAATCATAGAGTTGGAAGAGACCACAAGGGCCATCGAGTCCAACCCCCTGCCAAGCAGGAAACACCATCAGAGCACTCCTGACATATGGTTGTCAAGCCTCTGCTTAAAGACCTCCAAAGTAGGAGACTCCACCACACTCCTTGGCAGCAAATTCCACTGTCGAACAGCTCTTACTGTCAGGAAGTTCTTCCTAATGTTTAGGTGGAATCGTCTTTCTTGTAGTTTGGATCCATTGCTCCGTGTCCGCTTCTCTGGAGCAGCAGAAAACAACCTTTCTCCCTCCTCTATGTGACATCCTTTTATATATTTGAACATGGCTATCATATCACCCCTTAACCTCCTCTTCTCCAGGCTAAACATGCCCAGCTCCCTTATACAGAGTCTATATATGGAAACTGAAGAATGTGCAGAAATGGATGCATTTCCTACAAAAGAGACACAAAACTTTTGATTCCTGAGTGTGCTAAAGCTATCCAATATTAGAAGCACTGGGGAAGCCAGCAGTATATTTTTTAATCACAGGTTATTAATGGGCATTTCTATGGGCTTCTAAGTAGTTTACAAGTTTGCAAGTGGTTTACAAGTATAAAATCAATACATGTTTAAAACACACCATAACAAATCAATTGGGCATGAAAACACCTTTCATAAACATATACAATAAAAACAAGCCTTTAAAAAGCATAGTAGTTAAAACATTTTTTGGGGGGAAAACCCCAGTTAAAACTGGAAAGCCAGAAGTTCACCCAGTGGAATGCTTGCCTAAACAGTTGTGTCTTCAGGAGCTGGTGGAATGCCAACACTGATTGAGCTTTTTGCATTTCAGCAAGGAGGGCATTATATAACACCATTGGGTTAGCACAAGCCAATAACCATCAGGCCATAGCAAAACTAACTGGGTTCAGTGGCAGATTTAAAGGTTTTCACCTTATGCACAGAATTAGGGGCCCCTGAACCAGTGGCGTAGCGTGGGGGGTGCAAGGGGGGCAAGCCGCACCGGGCGCAACATCTTGGGGGGGGCGCACGCTCGCTGCCTCCGGAGTCGCCGAAGAGCCTCGGGCGCAGGCTGTAGCAGAGCCGACGAGCTGTGCGCGCGTCCGGGCTGAAGGCGCCCGGCAGGCAGCGGCTCTCAGCGCTTGCCGCGGAGGACGCACCAGGCAGCCCCTCCTCACAGCCCCGCCTCCGCCGCTGCTGCTGCAGCTGCTGGGCCGTTGCATTTTTCTCGCCTCTCTGCCCCCCTCCTCCTCCGGGCAAGCGGCGTCGTTTGGGCGGCAGCGCCAGTGGCAACTCGCAGGTTAGGGGTTGGGGGGGCGCAAATTACGTGCCTTGCCCCGGGTTAGGGGGCGCAAATTACTTGCGTTGCCCCGGGTGCTGACAACTCACGCTACGCCGCTGCCCTGAACCTGCCCTCCCAGGTTATAGGTACACATTGCTAACTTAGATTATACCTTTCCACTGTTGCTACAAACAATGATTTGGCACTGATGGGTTCTAGAATTTGAGTTTGTTGCATTGTTTTCTTTCTTCATTTCATTGGCATCTGGGCAGGTACCTCTCTGGTTTCTAGCTGGTGTGCCTAATCTAAGATATGCAGAAACTCAAGCACACATTTTTGCAAAACACCGCAATTTTTTTGCAAAGTATCAAACCCAGTGCAGCTATGAATTATGAGAGACAGAGCCCCATCTTCATCAGTTATACTTCTCACTGTCCTGAAAAGTAATACCAAATAACTTCTTTCTGTGCACTCCTATCAGATGTTTTTTCTCCCTAGTTTCGAAATGTCTGAGCAATATTTTTTCCCAAGCTGACAATAGCAACATAGCAGCATGGTGTTGCCAGCTTGCAAAGGTGTGGGGAAACAGAAATGCCTGGCATGTTGTCATAGATCAAATAAGAATAGGAGTGGGTTATGAAGAAGGGGAGACAGAGATCTTCCACTAAAGCAGGAAAAGAAAATCTAGAAAGCAACATTTCCCTCGGTGCATTGCACTGGCTTTGAGCTAAACCCCCTGGGCTGATGCACTGAGATAGCTGACAAATCCCGTCTTTATGATAGCAAACAAATGGGAGCAGTTTATTTATGGAGATCTAAATATTGGTAATGTCACAATAGGAGTTTCAGAAATTTCCTGTAGGAAAACAAACTTTTTTGGAGACTTTCTGAGCACTCTGCTGTGCTCAGGTCACACTTGCAGACTTCTTATAAGCATCTTGTTGGCCCACTGAGGGAACAAGATGCTGGAACAGATGGGGATTCAGCCAGATCCGACTGGACTCTTCTTAAGTTTCTCAAAAAGTAGTTTTTAAACCCTTTAAATAAATAAAAACAAAGAAACTTTGCCCTACGTGTCTCTGCTCAATGGTGCCACTTGGGGACATTCCAGAATTAAGCTGCTAGATATAGATAGATAGATAGATAGATAGATAGATAGATAGATAGATAGATGATAGATAGATAGATAGATAGATAGATAGATAGATAGATAGATACTGAGAATAACAGCAAGGCTGAACTCCTCTGTAACAAAACACCAACCCAATCTGCAGTAACTTCCCTCCCCAAAAGGCAACTTCCATGCTAGGGATTGTTAGGCGAGAGACTAAAACAAAACGCTTGGCACATACAGGGATGTTGGGGTTGAGTGGACATGCATACTCACGTATAAAGGGTAATATTTTAAACCCTATGGACCCCAAATTTCCTCAGCCTGCTATCTTTCCCAAGATCTCAGGTAATAGGTCCGCACAAGCCTTACATTTTCTGCAAGGTTCTCTGCGGCCCTCATGCATGCCAGGAATTGCCCTCCACCGAAGATAATTACTAAAGCAATCTATATATGTACAGTAGTAGGTAACCTTCTCACTAGTAGAGAAGGTTAAACACATAAATTTTAATTAATGAAGTTGCAGCCTGCTGACTTTCTGGTGTATTTTAATGTAGATACACTAATTAGTAAATGTACACCAAGCTTGCCCATGAAATTTTTGATTCACCTTTCTTTATTCTTTCCATCGCTCTGGGAATAAATCTGGATGTGTTTTCTTTTGTGGGTGGGTGAGGTAGGTTTAGCAACTTTGCTTTGCACCAATAAACTGCATATGAAATGAACTGGGGTGTTCCCCCCCCCTTCCTTTCTTCCCAGGCTCCAACATAATTTTATTGAAATTGTGCTCTCCTGAATGCCCAACAGGAGGATGTGGTTAATAGTGTTACTAATGCATCTGTAGAATATTAATGCCAATACCTAGCCTTTGCTACATGGAGGTGGCATTAGATGCTATCCATCCCTTGGACAGAGGACAACCTAGACAGTTTCATTACTGAAGGAGAAGCAAATTTTGTTGTTGAGATTGGAGATGCAAATAGTTTAGAGTGAGTTTGGGGGACCTGTGGCCCTCCATACATTGTTGCACTACAACTCCCTTCAGCTTTAGCAAGCATCACCAATGGTGAGGGATGATGGGAGATGGAGTCCAACAGCGTGGGTTCCCCATACCTGGTTTAGAGCCAAAGAACATGGGAGGATCAAATGACCATATAATACCGCATGCTTGTTCTCACAGCGGGCAACTGGAGGTCTTCAGGCCTTGAAGGCAATAACTTTCTCCTAGCTGGTATTCTATGGTTGGCATCCATCATTCTCAGGAAGCAATGGAGGAGTGGGCCTTTGAAGGTGAAGTAAAACTGTTGGAAGGTTAATAGTTATACAGTGGTACCTTGGTTCTCAAACTTAATCCGTTCTGGACGTCTGTTCCAAAACCAAAGCGTTCCAAAATCAAGGCACGCTTTCTCATAGAAAGTAATTGAAAATGGATTAATCTGTTCCAGACTTTTTAAAACAACCCTGAAAACAGCAATTGAGACCATTGATGCATAAAATGAAAGCAATAAACAATGTACTGCAGTCACACAATCAATCAGTAGCTGAACTGGGTTCCACACAGTCACACACACACACACACACGAGCCACAAAAACACATAATAAATAGCAAAAACAGACAGACCTCAGTGTAACACTCAAAATGGAAGTGTGGCACTCAAAACGGAGCACGTTCGGCTTCTGAAAAATGTTCGCAAACTGGAACACTTACTTCTAGGTTTGCAGTGTTTGGGTTCCAAGTTTGTATGAGTTCCAAGGTGTTTGAGTTCCAAGGTACCACTGTAGAGACTTATATGGGAAAGTATGTTTTGTTGCAGCTGGGGCAGATGAAAGTATCCAGTTTCTTCTCTTTGTGCTCCTCTCAGCAGTCATTCCCCCTCTGGTCACTGCTATGGATACCTGACTGTCTCCAGGCACAGTGGTCATTTGCAAGGGATTCCCACAGGGCGGGGTTGATGTTGCCAGCTTTCATTCACATTTGCAGACATGTTTGTTACACAGAGTTGGTTAACCAAAGGGCCTGGTGCCTGAGGTCAGCTCCCTGTAGAACACACACTTGGGGATCCTGCCATCTTCCTTTCTGTGGACAGGACCAAGGCAGCGTAAATGTCACTGAGACAGGAGTGTGAACATGCTGGGAATGTGGGTTTGGGAGAGCACATCTTTGTGGGAGATTCTGTGCTGCCATGTGATGCCCAAAATCTTCGTGACACAACACATGTGGAAGGTGTTGAGGCATCACTCCTGGTGACTGTAAATTGCCCACAAATCACTGCTATAAAGCAATGTGCTCAACACGCAAGACTGGTAGACCTTCATCTTGGTTTGGGACATTAGTATCACCTTCTCCCATACCCTTTTGGAGAGGCAAGCCATTGCCATAGCTGCTTTGCCAATATGCTTGTCCAGCTCAGTGTCAGTGGAGAGGTGGCTGGTTATGGTGGAACCCAGGTAGACCAAACCATCTGCCACCTCAAGTGTGTGGTCACCAATCCTGATGCATGGAGTGCTGGTGACATCCTGACCCAGTATGTTGGTTTCCGTCAAGCTGATGGTAAGGCAGACTAGGGAAAAACCGTTGAGTCTCTGTAGAGGTTCCTGGGGGTTCCTAGAGGTTACTGTCAAGGCTGCATCATCTGCAAACAGAATCTCTCAGATAAGGACCTGCCATGCTTTTGTCTTGGCATCCAGATATGCCAGGTTGAACAGACCTTGGTCGCTCCTCAGGTGGAAGGTACACACTGTCTTCAGTCGAGCTGAAGGCATATGAAAACAACAGGGAGCAGAATATGCTCCAAAGAGAGTTGGGGCAAAAACACAGTTCTATTCCACACACAAACAGTTAAAACAGACTTTTTTTAGTGTTGCTAAGAGGGAAAATTGAATATTTTAAACACCCAGGAAATCCGCCACGTTACCCAGCTCCCATCTTTCAGTGATGGAGGCTGTCGCAGATGTCATGACTGAAGTGGGATGACACTACTTTAAATGTATGGTGTGGACGAGGCCTAAGTCTCAGACAGAAAGCGAGCTCCTCTCAGTACGATGCTACAATAGACCTGGTGGTTCTGCCACTTACGATTCTCAGACAACATCCCCCTTTCACACACCGTGGAACAGCATTTTATTTTACAAGTACAGAAGAAGAAGGAAGCCCTCCCAAGTGTAGGTTCACATTTAATTTTATTGTGAGAAATGTTGAAAGGGCCCCAGGTCATTCCTTAATGGTAATATACCATGTGGTGTCACTTCCGCAGAACGAAATGCTTTCTTGTAGGACTTTATAAGCATTCTGATAGGAAAGCCACCCCAGTGGGGACTGTATTTTATGAAGATAAAGGTTACTTTGACTCCACATTTACCAGTAACACATGCAGTGCACCAAAGCTATATCTCAGATTGCTTTCCTGCGTGAACACAATGAAATAGCTCTGTTCTTTTGAAAAAAATATTATTGCAGCTCCCTTCTTCTTCTTCTTCTTCTTCTTTATAAAAAAAGAAGGGTATGGTTTTCTTTTATTTTTTTGTGGGGTGTGTGCAGGAAAGGTTCTTAATAAAGCTTTCCCGCTCGCATATTTCAGTGTGTCAAACTCTTGGTGTTGCTTTCTTTGATACGATGATCAGTACTTGCTATCATCAAAGGGCAACGATTATTAAAGCAACAATATTCAGTGTAGCTATCTTGATGCGAAGGCACGCATCAAATAGGAATGCATGAAATCAGGACGTCAATCAAACTCCTGCAACAAAGCGCATGGGGAACAAGCCATAAACGTCCTGCATTTAAAACGTGGACTTAAATCATGAGCTGCTTGGGGAAAGGGAAGCTCCCAGTTCTGAATACATTCTTAGGGGAGGGAGGCTGTAACTCAGAGGCAGAGCACGCAGGTCCCAGGTCCAACTTTTGGCAAATCCAGGTAGTTTTTTTTTGGGGGGGGGGAGATCCTTGCCTAAAACCCAGGAGAGCAGCTGCCAGTTAGTGTCATTGATACTGATGGACCAGTGGTATAAGACAGCTCCCAAGTCTTCCACAAGTGCACTGGAAGTGGCACACATGAATGTCTAAACCACTGAGCCTCTTGGGCTTGCTGGTCAGAAGGTTGGTGGTTTGAATCCCTGCGACGGGGTGAGCTCCCGCTGCTCTGTCCCAGCTCCTGCCAGCCTAGCAGTTCGAAAGCACACCAGTGCAAGTAGATAAATAGGTACTGCTGCGGTGGGAAGGTAAATGGTGTTTCTGTGCACCCTAGTTTCCGTAACGGTGTCCTGTTGCGCCAGAAGTGGTTCAGTCATGCTGGCCACATGACCCGGAAAGCTGTCTGTGGACAAACACTGGCTCCCTCAGCCTGAAAGCAAGATGAGCGCCACAAGCCCATGGTCGCCTTTGACCGGACTTAACCGTCCAGGGGTCATTTACCACTGACAGTTACCTTTTTATTTTTAACATGAATAGAGGAGCCCAGTTCCAGCTATATCAGGCTGGGTACACACATGAAGCCTGAAATGGCCTATGTAGTTCAGCTTCCTGTTTTTACAGTGGCCACACAGGTTTATGTGGGAAACCTGCAAGCAGAACCTGAACACAAACATACCTTCTCCTTCAGCAGTTTCCTCCTAACTACAGGAGCACAAATCTGCTCAAAATTTGCCAGCTGTCATTACTGGGGGTTGATCCTGTCACTCCTAGCAACCTCTAGGGGGGTTATCCACACCCCTGTTTGCTCTGCCGCTTTACCCCAGGGAAACCTGATCTTTTGTGCTGAATTGGAACAAACGGCAATTGGGTTTTCTGCAGATGGCTGTTTGTTCCAATTTAGTGCTAAAGAGAAGGTTTATCAGGAGAAACTGTTGGGGCAAAGGCAAAAGCACTTGGACTCATGTGCAGAAAGTGCGAGACAAGTGGAAAACCACTTGTACCCATGCTTCCTAGGTACAGAACAAGAGGAAGGGAGGACAAGCCCTAGGTGAGAGACAGCCAACACAGTTTCCTCCAGACTCCTTGGACTACAACTCCCATTGTCCTTGATTACTTGCCATCCTGGCTGGGGCTGATGGGAATTGTAGGCCACAGCATCTGGAGGAAAATGCATTGACTACCCCTTCCCTATACTTTGCAAGAACTATTAATCCTCCTGTCCCAGATACACACCACGGTGTCCCCTGATATTACAGGCAGAATATGTTGAGATTTCTGATTGGCTTCTATGAGCTGATTAGTTCCTCTCTGCTTCTAATAAAGCATAAGGAACATAGGAATTTAGAAGTGCATTGGGGGTGTCGATTCTTGTAGGAAGAACTGCCCTGCTGCTAGAGGCAGATTTAGGGCATTGTAACGGGTTCTGCCATACTGGGGGCTGAGCCTAGGAGGCGCTGCAGGGCCTCATAACTAGGATGAAGTTAACTGAGCAGAATGGAAGGTGGGGCTGCTGGGATTTTGGCCTTGCACAGGACGCCACTGAAATTTGAAAAACCAAAGTCTGGCCCTGCCGCTGCAGCCCCCTTAATTTGGCCTCTGGTGTCAGAATGTTCTCTTCATTCTTGCATTTCTGGAGCAACGTAAGCAGGAACCACAGGGGAGTAGCAGGCACACTGCTCTCATAAAACACAGCCCCTTCCCATTCTCTTTTCCCATGTTAAAGGTAGAAATCCAAATGCAGTCTTTGAAATAAGCTGCATGTCGGATCTCTGCCAGTTAAGCTCTTTCACTAATCTTATTGTATTTGCAGTCATTCTTATCTTGATTCCCCCCCCCCCCTTTAAGGATTAAGCCTTCAGTTTTGGCCAGAATTTTTCTTAACCCCTTTAAAATGTTAATGCGTTTGCCAATTACATTGGGAATGGAATAAATACATGTGTTTTGCTTCGAGAAGAACTACGGTCACTTTATTAACTCCCTATATTTCACCATTTAATACTCCTTTTCTTTTTTCTCCCTCTTAATTTTTTCAAAAAGCCCAGACATTGCTAGTTCTGTATTAAAGGAATAATGATTTCTCTGTGATTTCCAACCGTGATCCTTAATTAAATTACCATCAAATTACAATCATTGTAGTATTTAAGACCCTTGCAATCTCCAGAGAGCTTTTCTCGCTAGCTGCTCTGATTTGCTTCAATAATTCCAAAGTTCAGCATTTTTATGGGAGACCAAGTATTTATTCCTAGGATTAGATGGGGGGAAGATAGATAAACACATGGGCACTGATCCAAGAGAGAGTGTGTGTGTGCAGAGCAGTTGGATGCATAGCTTTCCAAAAGAACTGAAATATTTCTAATCAGTTGTTTGTTGGGAATGGATGAGTTGGGAGGGCAAAGACTAAATGCAGGGGCATAGTGTAGAGAAGGCCAAGGAGACCATATCCCCCCAGACACATGATTTTGGGGGGCTGTGAGCCAAGCACAGGGATCCCCACCCTCCCTGTTTCCATGGTTCTCTGGGACCAGAAGCCTAGCCTAGCCTTGCCTTGCCACTGTGTCCCCAGTTCACTGAATGGCTGCCTGGCTAGTGATGAGGGGATGCACATGCCAAGGGCTGTGTTGGCCATCCGGGCTCCACCCTGCGCAGCCCCGTGAACCCTCTGTGTCCCGCACCTGCCCAGCAGTAGCGGAGGCAAGGGTTGGGCTGGTATGGTGGGCTTTGTTTACCCTATGTGCCCAGCCCCTGGTCCCGCCTAGTGAGTGTTACGATATTCCGTTCCACCTTAAGACAGATGTGTGGATTGTTGTATGTCACATGTCTGTTTACACTCCAGCACAGCTTGCTGGGAACTTCCATTTGTGTGTATGCTGCTTGCTCTTGGATACGAAAGGGAGAAGACATGTTTTCCTTTGTATGCTGAATAAGCTGCCTGTAAATATGCTCTCACAGCTGTCTCCTGCCACTTCTGTTGCGTATTATTTACTCTGCTGATCAGAGCGTGCTCCAGCTTCTGAAGGCTTCTGAAGCTGTGGGTGGCTGTTTCATGCTGAGCCAAGGACCGGAGATCTCCCGGCTACCGGACGTTGGGCTGGAGCCAGCTGTGGGTTTGCAAATTTCCCCCGTTCCCTTGGAAGCATCCCAACAGTGAGCACGCCCCAGTGAAGGACGTAATGCAGCCTCCTACTTCCCCTCGGGAACAATGTGGGCATTTCATGGGGATGGATCCAGACTTAGTCATGCAGGAGTAGATCCATCGAAATCAATGAGACTTCAGTAAGTCCCATTATTTTCAACTCATAGGAACATAGGGAGGGAGCAGTCTTATACCAAGTTAAACCCCTGGTCCACCTGGCTCAGTATCACCTGTGCTTTCAAAAGCTCTCTAGGGTCTAAGATGAAGGACTTCTCCAGCTCCACCTGGAGATGCCAGGGATTGAAACTGGGACCTCCTAAATGCAAAGTAGATGTTCTGCCATGGAGCTGAGGCCCTTCCTTGATCTACATTAAGCATTGCCAGTTGGGCAATGCTCAGGGATGATGGGAGTTGGAGTCCAGCAACATCTTGGGAGTTGGAGCACAGGTTCTCCACATCTGCTCCTGTCCACGGAAGTGTATGTCATAATAAATATGTTAGTCTTCGAGGCAGCACAAGACCCTTGGTTGTAAATATTCCAAGGAATCAACCTTGGAAGCAACCTTAGAAGGGTCTGTTGGTCACATGGGAGTTTGCACAGTCAAGGAAGCAATGCCTGTCATTTTGCATGCTGTTCAAAGAACACCACACACAAACACACAAAGGTAATGAATCTGGTCTCAAATAAGGACCAGTATCAATAACCACCGAACACATCTGCTCTGCTTTAGTGGTATTCTTCCTGCCAGAGTGTAACAATGCTTTGCAATTGCCTTTCTGTAGCCCAAGCTGCTCTTCATTCTAGCTCCAGTTTAGAAGAATGCTGAAGTTAGAGGGAAAGAAAACAGAAAGAGCAAGAGACAGACAGACAGACAGACAGAGAGAGAGAGAGGGAGAGAGAGAGAGGAGAGAGAAGTGGACGAGATGGACAACTTTTTGAGTCTTTTTCAATTGAACCCCATGACCTGAAGGTATCAAGTCTTCTTGAACCTACTCATTCCTGTCAGTTCTAATTAGAAAAGGCCAGGAGAGTGTGTTCTGAAAGCAGTGTTTCCTGATGCACATGCTCGTCTCGAAAGGTGGCCTGCCGACCTGCTTTAATTAAGAGAGCAACATGCTCTCCCGCTCGTTACATTAAGTGGAACTGTCGTTGAGCTTTGTCTCGAGGTCTCCCAACACATGTGATCTGCCAGGCGAGCACATGAAGCCTATGTAACAGCTCCTGCTGGCAAACATCCTTTTTTTTACAGCCTGTCCTTGCCATTGCCAAGCAAGGCGGGGAGGGCAGGGACAGAAAGAAAACGTGTCTGGGTGAGAAATCTTTTCAGGTAGATCCATCTGGATTTACGTACGCTGGGGAATTATTGTCTTCCAGAGGGACTCAAAGGTCTGCACCATCAGATTTCATTTCCTGTCTGTTCCTTCCTCGAAGCAGTGATTTAAGGGAGCAATGATTCTTAAGGGAGCAATGACTTTTAGTACAAAAGCAAACTTCAGAATATAAAATGTGTCAAAAGGAGAGGGGGGAGAGGACAGCAGAGGAAATCGTCTAGGATTCTTTTCCTGCATATGGTTGTGTGAGGAGAGGTCAGGAGGGTGTCGCGAATTCTCTGAGGCGCTTTAGAAGAAATGCTCAGAGTTCCAGGTTCTTCAGTGCAGTGCAGTATATTTATTGTGAACTATGGATATACAAATACTGTACAATAATCTACAGGCTATAATACATGAGCAGTTCATACAGTCAAACAGAGTACCTGGCTGCACCTTAAGGCAAATAGGAAGACCTTCTATCTCTCTCTCTCTCTCTCTGACCACAGTCCTCACTTACTGCTGGACAGGTTTCCCTTTTAAACTGATGACAGCCAATCAACTGACAGCACATTACTGCTGAGTCTTTCTGACCCAGCACTTCCATAGAAAGTATTGCAGGCTGATTGCATCAGCCAGTTGCATCAGCTAGCAAACTCAAGCCTGCAGGCTTACTATCTCACACAGCATTCTGTGAATCCTGACAGGGGGACCACACTGAGGATGCAGTGCCACTCAGCCCAGCAGAGGATGGATTGAGAGTGGGTTGAGAGATGCATTGGGTACTGGTCCTGCCCGCTGAAAAAGGGAAGGGAGAACAGGACGGGAGGAGGAGTGATTGAGCGAGCATGAAGTGGAAGGAGGAGCAAGAGAAACAAGGAGAGAGCCATGTAGTAACCAGAGGAAAAAATGGAAGGTAACAGGAGATGAGAGTAAAATACTGACTGTAGCAAGAACAAAAGCAAATACATGCATTTGTGGAAATAAGATACAAAATGCATTGTACAGTGGTACCTCGGGTTACAGACTCTTCAGGTTACAGACTCTTCTAACCCTGAAATAGTACCTTGGATTAAGAACTTTGCTTCAGGATAAGAACAGAAATCGCGTGGCAGCAGCGGGAGGCCCCATTAGTTAAGTGGTACCTCAGGTTAAGAACAGACCTCCGGAACGAATTAAGTACATAACCAGAGGTACCACTGTATAGGGGAAATTGCAAATATTAGGGGAAAATATGCTTGGAAAATGTATGTATTAGATAAAATTACATATTTTCAAAATATTTCATTTTATTGCATTTATGCTCCTTTTTTCCAAGGAGCTCCAGATGATGTCATGTGCTCTTCCTCCCCATTTTATCCTCACAACAATCCTGTGAGGTAGGTTAGGCTGAGAGACTGTGACTGGTCCAAGGCCACCTAAATGAGTTTCATGACTGAAGTGGGGATTTGAACGCTGGTCACCTACGTCCCTGACCAACACTTTGCCACTATGCCACACTGGCCTATTAATTTATGCACATTAGAATAATTTCATGCTAAAATCCTTATATATTTTCATGAGGACTTAAAAAAACACCCCACCATGTCTATGGGAATTGAATTTAATAAAAATGAGAATCTGAAAGCAATCAAAACTGACGGATTCACCTATCCCTACCAACATTCTCACAGTATATCCATCCATCCACCCACCTACCAACCAACCCTACTCTGATGTTATCCAGCTTCCATTGTCTCTCCCAGCTCCCTGCTCCCTGACATGATGAGATCCCATCAGTGTCTGTTTGATCCTATATGTCAAGGATGTTATTGGGTACTTAATAGGTTCATGGAATAGGCCCATGGCTTAAATTTGCTTCTGGGCAAATTAAGATGATGTTCATCTGGTGCTTCACGATAACTGTGTCTTGCAGTGCCCTCAAGTAATTAAAAATATGGGCCAAAGTTTGGGGGAGGTATGAGATTCAGACCCCCAGTCCAAAAGTCTTGCAACAATGTCCCTGTTAAATCCCCTTCAGTTTCCCCCTGTTCTTTTCCTTCACAAGGGGCTTAAAACTATAGCTGTCAACTTTTCCCTTTTCTTGCGTGGAATCCTATTCGGAATAAGGGAATTTACCTTGAAAAATGGAAAACATTGACAGCTATACTTCCAACTCATGCCTGTTTCAGAAACGATACCTAATAACTTTCCTCATTACTGTTGATTTGGAGAGTTTCTAACTGCATAATGGTGAGAAAAGAGGAGCCAACTCAAGGCGTGCAACTATTCGAGTTTCTTTATCAGGTCTCTGCATCCATCTCTTCCGGGAACATTGTGCAACGTCCAGAGCTTTTCCAATTATTGTGGCACTTTCAATGGCTTCCAGATTACGTACAACTTGTTCATCAGTATGAAAAATTCCCTTGCTTGATTCATAAGCATTTCCCTTACATAATGAATCACTATACATAATTAAGCACCGCAGGAGGAATTGCCTAACAGGTTTTTAAAAAACCCTTTGCTTAATTCAACTTCAAAACAACCGAAACAAGGCAATCGCGTCTCCTTAATTCCTTCCATAATATTAATTCAATCATTACTGCTTTCACAGGGATCAGTTTATATGGACTTACTGATCATTACAGAACAGCCAGTGTTTCGGTCCCTTCCAATGCCGCAATTCTACAATTCTCTGTTGTTGCTTTCAACAGAGAGGAAGGATTCATTGCCAATGTAATGCATATTACTAGGAAGCAAATTCTGTGAACTGAATCCCTTGTGTACAGAAGCCTCAGGCTGTCTGCAGTAGCTATCATTTCTGACAGCTGCTACAGGCACTTGAGCATAGAGCCTCACTTCTGCCATATACACATAACCTGTGCTGCCATCACTTGCTTCATAACAGCTGGCTTATTCAAAAAATGAAATAGAATAAAGAAATAGGTGAAGCTTCCTTCTTCCTGTTGTATTCCTATGCTGTATTGTTTTTAATATTCAGTTGGAAGCAGCCCAGAGTGGCTAGGGAAACCCAGCCAGATGGGCGGAGTATAAATAATAAATTATTATTATTATTCCTCCCTGTTGACTGCAGAAGTCAAACGCTGATGATGAGTGAGTGGTTTGTGGCAGTAATGGCACTGCGGCTACTCAAAAGATTGGAATCGGGTTCTTTGCAGGTGCTTGTAGCAGTTCTCAGAACTACTGTCACAGTCACCTAGAGGCTTCTCTACACTTCAGCAGTGGTTCACAGGCTCCTGTGTGAGACTCCTGTCCACAGCACTGCAACCTAAACGTTTATATTTGTACCCATTGCAAAGATTCTTCCCTCCCCACCTTGTAGTCCTTGCTAGCAATTTACATAATTTGCCAAGGAGGCTGAAACTTTCAATCCATCCCTCACTGCTTCAACAAATTGATTCAGCCATTTTCTCTCTCCTGTTTTCTTCATTGTCAATGTCAATCCATCCCCCCCTCTCTCTGAGCCTGGTAAATATTCCCCAAGAGGAGCAGCAAAAATGGTACAATGAATATTCATACGTTGCTATGATCTCCAAGTTCTAAAATAGAACTGCCTATTGTGCAACACTTGGTGTATGTGTGTTTTTTTAAAAAAAATTAAACTCCTCACCACAGTTGTGAGCTGTATCTAGGGCACTTGGTTAGGCTTTCAAAAGAATTTCATTTAGTGTCTCAGAAATCAATTGCAATGGACTGCCCTGAGGAATTGTAATTTAATTTTTTTTTCTATTTTGAAAGATTATTTCCTCTTTCAAACACATGTTATTCTAGGGAATGAGATTTCATATATTTATTAATCCATCCAGTGGCCTAAATCAATAAAGCTTAAACTTCACATGCCAAACTGTGAAAGCAATAATAGTTTTTACTGAGGGTGGACTGACTTCAAGTTTATTTGTTAGATTGAAATATGTAGTTCCCAACACACTGGGAGTGTTTTTTTATTATTATTATTCAATGAAATGAGTAAAGAGGGGGAAAAAAACATTTCTGTTCTTCTCAAATGGTGGTTGGAGGACCTCCATTAATCCCTGGTTTATATTACTTCTACTACAACTACTAGTTACATTTTTTAGTCATTTGGTGTTTTCTTGTTGTTCTTGTTGTTTTTACAAAAAGTTGCCCTAAATGGTCACAGAAACCATTATGAAAATGCTGAAGAACCTTTGTTTTCTTCTGAGTACCCATCAAATGCTGAAGAGGCAATTCACATTTCTCAGTGCATTTGTAGCTTGTATCTTCAGAACGAAAGTGTAGTAGACACATCATGGCTCTTCCTTGTGTCTGCACTGAATTAGAGCCAGAAAGCTCCAATACAACTTCCAAATTTCAGCTCATGTCCTCTTGTGTAATAGTCATATTGTAAAGGGCAACTAGCCGGCATGACTAATAATCAGGGATAATGTCTGGCGACATTTACAGGGCCACAGCTTCTTCACTGATGGTTTAGAAAGAGGTCTGCCCTTTTGAGTGGATTTCCTTTCCTTTTTGAAAAAAAAATAATCTGCTGGGATGAGCAGTTTAGGATGCAGTGGATTTCCAGCTGGCCGATTCCTGGTTCAGCTGGGCTCAGCTGGAGTTAACACCCCAGGCTTGGCTTAGCCAAAGATACACTGTGTCAAGGAGCCCATAGGCATAGCAGGTTGTTCATAGGTCAGAGAGAGAGAGGGAGGGAGAGGGAAAGAAAGAGAATTGGTGAACTTGCAGTTAGTTTCTTTATTAAGAAGAATAATAATTTGGATTTGATATCTCGCTTTGTCACTACCCAAAGGAGTCTCAAAGCGGCTAACATTCTCCTTTCCCTTCCTCCCCCCACAACAAACACTCTGTGAGGTGAGTGGGGCTGAGAGACTTCAGAGAACTGTGACTATCCCAAGCTCACCCAGCAGCTGCATGTGGAGGAGCGGAGACGCGAACCCAGTTCACCAGATTACGAGACTACCGCTCTTAACCACTACACTACACTGGCCTCTATTAAGGAAAGCAAAAGAAAGAACACATGGAAACAAGGGTAAACCTGTCTAAATGGAACAGTTGTTCGAACTGGCTTGTAACCCCTTCCTCACTCTCTGGCTCTCTGTGTCAGGCCCTTCCTTCTGTGATCGCTTCTTATGGCGAGCTCCAAGGGACTCCCTCTGTGTCTTCTTGGCTCACAGCTCGACAAGATGCAATTAATGCCTCATTCTAGGGGAGTGGGGCGCTGCCAAACTATCAGCGGAGAAGCTGTCACAGTGGCTTTGAGGGAGAACTGCAGGCTCTGTCATTGCTGTTGGTGCCTGCAACGAAACAGGAAAGCTCCTCACCCTGTCCTGTACTGGGTCACCTGCCTGCTTCTGCCTCTTCGCTATCCCTCAAGCTTCCTGCTTCTAGCACTTCCCAGCTTATCCCTTCCACTGAGGTGTGGCCTGTGTCCAATCACCAGTCCCCAGGCTCGAAATCCTCTTCCTCTGTGCCTTCGTGGTGGTGGGGCTACTCTTGATTGGGTGGACTCCCCCCGCTTTTCCACATCCAGCCAGTCCCTGGCACACTGGCATAACTTGTCCACCCTGAAGCTGACCATGCTGAAACTTGGCAATCTGGTTTTTCCATGGAATGCTGCTTGTTCTGATTCAGCAGTAAAGAGTGGGTTTTCACAGGGGGGGGGAGTGCTTGCACCTGGAGTTTTGAAGCACAGAGCTGTGCCTAGGAATGTGGCACAAAAGGAGGTCTGGATGGGTCCTTACACTGGCTTGCATTATGCCAGCTTGTTGTGCATAGGATTCCTCCCTAAGCAAATATGCAGCCATTAGTTCTTCACCGTGTATGCATTGACAACAGGGGTGCCAATTTCAATCAAATATTGGGGAGGAGGGCCAGTGTCAAGCTTCAGGGAATCAGCTTCCTCCTCCGGTGGCAGTAGATAAGCAGAACAAAGGAAAAGAAGTCTTCTTACCTGTTAGAAACTTTAATAATCACAGTGAGAGAACAAAGAAGAAGAAGAAGAAGAAGAAGAGTTTGGATTTGATATCCCGCCTTTCACTCCCCTTCAGGAGCCTCAAAGCGGCTAACATTCTCCTTTCCCTTCCTCCCCCACAACAGACACCCTGTGAGGTGAGTGGGGCTGAGAGACTTCATAGAAGTGTGACTGGCCCAAGGTCACCCAGCAGCTGCATGTGGAGGAGCGGAGACACGAACCCGGTTCACCAGATTACGTGACTACCGCTCTTAATTGGCAGTGCTCAATTTAATCTACGTCACTCCTACATCTTGTAATCTGAGTTTGGAGCTGCTGTGTTTTCTGTTCTGACACTTTCTGAGCTCTCCGGGACTTTGGGAAAAGGGGGTGCTTACTATCCAGAGACTGTGAATCTGTTAACTCTTTCTCTTCTAGTGTTTCTTCTCCTAGCTGTTCCACATCCAGTATTTCCCAGCTTCTGCCTTCTGAGCTATGCCCCTCTGCAAACCACTGTTCGAAATCTATACTGTCTTCCTGCTCCTGGGAAGATTCAGGATCAGGATCAGGGGGAGGGGGAGGCTCCCACCATTCTACCTCAGTGCAGCCCTCCTCAGCACGGTCCCTGACAGCCAGGTAAGCCCTGCCCTGCACCATCAATCACAAGACACCATTTGAATAGCAATGTCCATCAACTTTGTGGGGGCGGAACTTCCCTAGGAATTGCCACCTATGGATGAAAATGAACTGACATTCCAGTATATAGCATTTATATTTTCCTGTTCTGTGTATTTTAATTTGCCATGTTTCTTTTGAATGTTACGGTGTTTTTATAAGATGGAAAGCTGCCTTTGATGGCCTTTGCTCCAAATGACAGCCTATCAATAAATTTTACAAATAAATAAAATCAAATAATCCCAGCTGGTAGGTAAGAAATGAAGAGAGAACAATCACTTACATGGCTTTTTCCTTGTAGAGGCCACCACAGTATTTCTGGACCATCACACTATTTTTGGAAAATGTTCTCGGTAAATGAAAATGTCATTTAATGAAAAATGTGACCGCGGAAAGAAATTGAGGCATTTGAGGGAAGATAAAAGTATGAAAGCTTAGGGCGGGGGAGAAAAAGACTTTTAATATAGCGGAAAAACAGAGCAGACAGTCTTTATCTTTTTTAAAATAAAAAATACATTGATTTGCAGCACTTAAGTAAATAATATGTAGCAGTTATTTTGTCAAAGCAAGTAATGAAGATTTACTAGGATAAAAATATTTCTGCTACTTGTAGCAGGAACACCGATAAAAATGAATAACCCATAAGCCTTCTGGGCAGCCTACAGATAAACGTTAGTGGAATACCATTTGACTTTAGTGTTTATAAATGATTATTTGAAGTGAACATTATTTATGGGAACAATTAAGTTATAGCACTTTTCCCCTGGATAAATGTCTGTGTGTTCTCCCCCCACCCCACTTGACAACCTCATCTTCTTAACCATGTAAGATTCTAGAAGCTGCTACAAATGCAGGGAAATGAGAATTAGAGTTCTGTGAAAATGCAGGAGCCCCAATCTATGCAACCTCAGGATACAGGACACAGCAAATGATAGGAAATGAAGATGATTTGTGTTCCTGTTATTTTTCATTAGCAATGTTGCAGAGCTTTCAGTGCTCTGGTTGCATGCATGAGCGCAGCCAAGGATTTACATTTTCCAGTTTAAGTAATAGTCAAATTAAAGCAGATCCCAAATTTATCCCTGGTTTCAGTGGTAATATACCACCTTTGGCAATACACCACCCTGTGTGAGGCCATTTAATTCCCTCCTCTCCCAGTTTTCACAGTGCTGGGCTTAAGCCAGGCTTTGGGAAGAAGGTGTGAGGCTCTGGGAGGATCCTAGAGCCCTTCCAGCTCCTTCCCAAAGCCCGTAAGCAGTTTCCCGGATTTGAGAAGGGGGCACGAGGACCCTGTCAGAATCTCCTCCTTCCTCTGGCTGTCTTGGCTTCCTCTTTAGCTAAGCACAACCTCTCCAGCCAGGACAGGCTCCGTGAGGCTTCGCTTTTAGCCATGGGGCTGGGGCGGGGGAAGCCTGAGCTTCCCCCGACCGCAGCCCCCAGAACAGGTCTGGGAGCAAAGGCAAGATTGTGCAACCTTGCCGCCACTCCCGGACCTTTTGGGCTGGGGGAGCGCTCCGAAGGTTTGTGGAGAGCTGCCTGAAGCCCGGGGAGCGCAGTGGGAGTTGGCACTGCGCACCCCGGGATTCAGGCTGCAGGCTGCTATCCGCAAGCCTTTGGAGCCCGGCGGGAACTCCCGCCTCACTCCGAAAGCTTGCGGATAGCTTCGTGAAGCCTGGAAAGCGAGAGGGGTCGGTGTGCACCGACCCCTCTCGCTCTCCAGGCTTCAGTGAAAGCCTACATTCGCTCCATAGGACGCACACACATTTCCCCTTCATTTTTGGAGGGGGAAAAGTGCGTCCTATAGAGCGAAAAATACGGTGAATCCATAGTAAGGGAGCAGGGCCACATCTCCTGCAAGATGAAACTGCAAGGCAAAAAGGAAATGCAAGATGGTCATAAGGTACAGAATAGTTGAATAAAGTGAACATTCATTGTCTAAAGCTCCACCAGGCAATAAAAATAAACAAATCTGGAGTTTAAAAACAGAATTGTAGAGTTGAAAGGGACACTGAGGGTCTTCCAGTCCACCCCCCTGCAACACAGGAATAACTATGGAGATCCATAACCAGCCATTTTTAACAGTATTCAGAGCACGGTGATGGTGTAAATGAAAAACACATTGCCTTTGTGTGCTGCTCCCCCCACCTTTTCCCTCCCCCCATTACCTTGTTTCATGACTCAGGCCCCATCTGCACTAAACATTAAAAGCGTTACCATACCACTTTAAAGTATCCACCATACAATCATGGGAGCTGTAAATTGTTAAAGGTCCTGAGAGTTCCCAGGAGACCCCCTATTCCCCTCATCTAGCCACAATTCTCAGAGTGCTTTAACAGTCAATCCCCTTTCCCTGCAAACTCTAGGAACTGTAGCTCTGATTGACTGCTTCTGCCCATGTGACTATTTACCCCCTGCCTTGGGAGAAACCAACGTGAGTGCCTTTCATCTCTCTCTCTCTCTCTCTCTCTTTCTGTGTGTGTGTGAATGCAAATTTCATAGCTGTCAACTGCCCTGGAAAAAAATGAGACACTCATTTTTTTCTCATGAGTGGCCAAAATGGCCGTCTCTGTCTCACAAGATTTTAGGCTGCACATTTTTCAGACATGGCGCCCCAAAATGTGTGTTTTGGGGTGCTGTGCAAGACTGCTGCAACCAAAAAGGTGCATCTTTGGATCAGCAATCTTATGTGGTACCCCAAAACACACATTTTGGGGCACTGTACACCCCAAAAGCACTTTGGGGGGCAGTGATCTTGCACAGGTCATGTGACTCTTATGGGAGTGCAGATTCAGAAGATGGTGCCCCAGTTTGGGGCCACTTCATATTGGAAGGTATGAAATTTGCCCCCACTGAGGGGGGGGGGCAGACACATCATTTGCAATCTCTCCCTTTGAAAACCTTTGAGGCCCAGAGAACTTGTATTTTGTCCCTACATTTCAGAGTAATGGCGAATATATGGCAATGCATACTCCAATTATTTATGCCCAAAGCTATTTACTCGTTTCTCCTTATATCAGTCAAAAAACAGAAGAAATATTGCCCAAGATGAGTACTCCTTTCTTAAATCACATACCTCTTATGCTGAAGAAAATGAATTCACACCAGTGAAATGGGTTTCAAGGCTGTGCTCAATATATTACTTACCTGATCCTCCCAATTGGTTCCCAATTGGTAGCTTGTTGAAAGGGATGTGCAGAAGGGATTTTCATAAAATGCAACTTCCTCTTCTTCTTCTTCTTCGAATTTATATACTGCCCTATACCTGGAGGTCTCAGGGCGGTTCACAGAATAAAATAAAAATATAAAACTCTAAATACATAATCAAAATAACAATAACAGTCCAATAACTCCCTCCCCCCCAAACCCTCACATTTTAAAAGGGGATAGGATGTCAATCAGGTCAGCCAAAGGCCTGGTTAAAAAGGAACGTTTTTGCCTGGCACCTAAAAGTGTACAATGAAGGCGCCAGGTGAACTTCCCTGGGGAGAACATTCCATAGACGGGGAGCCACTGCAGAGAAGGCCTGTTCTCATGTTGCTACCCTCCGCACTTCTCGAGGAGGAAGCACACAAAGAAGGGCCTCAGAAGATGATCTCAGGGTCCGGGTAGGTTCATATGGAAAGCCCAGTGGAATTGGAATACCATCTTCTGTACCGGTTTTCCACCATCATTTGAAAGCACATCTGTTTGCACAGGCATTCTCTGTCTCTCTCACTCGGAGTTTATTTTAATTGTTTTTTTAATTTGATTGTTTTATTATGTTTTAATTAAGGATGTTTATATATTAACATCTGTGCAATGGGTTTTTATAGCTTCTAAAGGACTTAGAAGTATATTTTATATTAAGAGGTATATAAATCTAATAATGATAATAGCGTGTTGACTGCATGTGTGCATATGTAGCTGTGAAGTTTCATTTAATCTGGATAACCTTTAAAGGTGGCTTAACCAGGCTTGGGAAGGGATGATTTTGTGGAAGGTTTTAGACTTCTAAAAATGGACCTGGTTCAATTTTTAGAGGGCTTTTTACATATACCTTTAAAGACTGCTTCAGTGATCGCTTGCTCTTAGCAATGTCTAAAACAGGAATCCCCAACCTTCGGCCCTCCAGATGTTTTGGCCTACAACTCCCATGATCCCTAGCTAACAGGACCAGTGATCAGGGATGTTGGAAATTGTAGCCCAAAACATCTGGAGGGCCGAAGGCTGGGGGTGCCTGGTCTAAAACCATCCTGAGAAATGTCATTAATTTCATTTAGGTGTGTCACTCAATTACAAAAAAACTTGGTCAATTAATTGTTTGAATATTGATTTAATTAATGTATTAATTGGTTGATAGAATCTGTATGCGTTTGCACATGCAGCAGAGTGAGGGCAGGAAGTCTTGCTCTTCATCTGATTTGGCTTCATGACACGTAGCGGCCAATGAGATTTAGCAATGCCAGGATCTGAAGCCAAATCAGAGTGAGGGAAGCACTTCTTGATGGCTTATAAATAGAATCATAGAACTGTAGAGTTGGAAGGGACCCCAAGGGCCACCTAGTCCTGTTGGACTTTTGTGCCAACGCAGAGTGTGCACAGCAACTGGAGCATAGAAATAAAAGGCTATTTGCAATAACTTTGCTTAGTTTTATTTTCAAAAACATAACAGCCAAATGCTGCAAGCCATCACACCTCCTCACCAGTACACGTAGAAAACATTTAATCAACATAAATAAAGTTTTCAAATAATCAATTATCCTATCACATCCCTGTCAGGAGTTCAGCCTACACTTGAGTAGGACCCTGGCAGAGACACATGCCCGACTGGCATGTTCCCTCCCTCCTTGTCATTCGTTCGGGAGCTTCATAAGCTTTCTTCAGCCTGAACATCACAGCGACCGATGCCAACCGACATCGGCACACTTAGGGATCCGCAGAGTTTGCACAGCTTTGCATAACAGACCTCAGCAACACAGCATTTTGGCTAATCTACTTTATTTACATATAAACACACATGGAGCACTGCAACATTGCTCCCTCTCTCTCTAGCATCAGACAGCAAACATAAAAAGAACAAAGCACAATAGTCCCACTTCATGGAACAAGTAAACATCCTGTCTCTGTCACTTCCCACTCTGTGGAGTCAAAACATATAATGTCATGTGAAAGACAAAAATCCCATGACTGCAATCTTGGAGCAGGAATTCTAACAATCCCTTCCTGCATCCGGTGCAGAAAGTAACTCCCCTTTCTAATTAGGCAAAAAGTCAAGAGACCACAGGTGTGCAGCTAAGTAGGTCAAACTACAAACATACACCTGTGGGCTTCAATTGACCAACCCCATCATTGACCACTTTAAGATAAAGAAAAACCAACAAGTCCAACCCCCAGCAATGCAGGAATCTCAGCTAAAGCATCCATGACAGATGACCATCCAACCTCTCCTGACAAACCTCCAAGGAAGTAGAAAGAAAAGGAGAGGGAAATAGTGCCAAACAGCACGGTGGCCACAACCAGTTCCACAAGTAGGTGATGAAAGGAACTGGTGAGCAAAACTCCTTTCTCTTCCTTCCCCATCTCTGTATCTAGCTGGAAAAGTTCGATAGGGAGCTTTTTATTCAGCCTCAGCCCACGGCCTCACATGCAGAATCCTCATCGCTTTAAAAAAATCACCACATGTTGCAGAGAGATGCAATTGTATGACTCCAACCCTAAAATTGCGATTCAACTGGTGTGCTGAATCCAGTGATATCTGCAAAGGATTAAGGGGGCTGCTGTAATCCTGCTGAAAGACCTGTCCTTTGAATAAAACATTAAATCAAGGCCTTGTCTCCTTTGTAGGCATTATAGACAACATGACATGTCTAAAAGGAGAGCAATAATGATTTGATATACCCCAAAGACTCGACAATAGCTGCCTATCAGTCATACCGACTCGATTACAAAGACAGCTCGTAATAGCTGATCATATGCATCCCGATTTGCCTAAGTGTACCATTCCCTATACAAATCTTACATCTGCACATTCTAATCTAAAGAAATCATCACAGAACCTTGACACCGTAAAACTAGCTGCGCCACGGACTCAAGAACAATTAGATTTCCCAAAGTATCTTATGGCTAATGCGTAACTAAAGGACTCGCATTCCTGGGCATAGCTGACGGAGGTCAAGCTCACAGAGGTTCATTTGGCGCAGTCAGTTATTCCTTGAGCAGATCCATTCCTGCCCTGATCTTTTATTCATCCTCACCAGGTGAATGCCAATGGACTCAGTGAGAAGATGAGTTGAAATCAAAGACTCCAAATTCTCTCAGTATTTCGTGCTACATTGTCTGTATCTCATCATCTTCTAAGGTATCACCACTACCACGCTGTGAGTCTTTGCACCTTTGCTCCAGTCTACTCATGGGTGGTGAGGAGACTCACGTGACAGTGATGGGAATCCAGGTGGCATATAGTCCCACAGATTATGGCTGGGGGAGGTGCTGCTCACCGCGATGGTACCATTTTTTTAAAGTATCCCTCCCTGGCTTTTGCAATGCATGTTCTGGACTTATAATAATAATGATAATTTTATTATTTATACCCCACCCATCTGGTTTGCTTGCCCCAGCCACTCTGGGCAGCTTCCAACACATGTAAAAACATAAAAAAAATCAAACATTAAAAACTTCCCGATGGAAGGCTGTCTTCAGATGTTTTCTAAAAATTGTGTAGCTCTTTATCTCCTCGACATCTGATGGGAGGGTGTTCCACAGGGAGAGTTCCCCTGCTGAGAAGGCCCTCTTGCAAACAATACACTGGGTCACTAGTGATATAAGAGCAAAATGCAAAGTCACACCAAAATATACCACCAAGGGCAACTGCTCCACGATAAGGCGTATAAACAAGCAAACTCTGATATAGTCCTTTTCTTTACATCACTCGTTTCACAAAGCGCAAATCCGGTAGGTTAGCTCTTAAATGTGAATGGAATCAAATTTCCCTCCCACTCCCAGTCTACACCAACCCATCATACTCACAAACCCAGTGACTTATACTGACACTTTGGTCTTTTAAAACAATAACTAAAGGTTCTAGTTACAGGTAGGTAGCCGTGTTGGTCTGCCGTAGTCGAAACAAGTATCTGAAGAAGTGTGCATGCACACGAAAGCTCATACCAATAACAAACTTAGTTGGTCTCTAAGGTGCTACTGGAAGGAATTTTTTTTTTTTTTTTGTAATGACTAAAGGAATAACTTTCTGGTGGTAAGAGCAGCTCAACAGTGGAACAAATTCCCTCAGGAAGTTATGGACTCTCCAAGATTAAAGATCAGGATAATAAGGAGGGAAAGAAATTGCTGAATTAATTAATTGAATTGGAACACAAAAAAGGGAGGTACGAGGAGGTCAGGGAAACAAGGATATGAATGTAAGATATGGAAAGATTGATTTTTTTATTTTTATTTTTTCCTTTTTTCTGTAAGTGTACTTACTTTTTTATTCTGTATTTTTCTTGTATTTTTATTTTTGTCTTTTACTTTTGTATTTTTTGTTTTTATGTAATTACTCTTTCTGAAACTTTAATAAATATTTTATATAAAAAAAGGAAGTTATGGACTCTCCTTCCTTGGAGGTTTTCAAATTGAGGATGGATGGTCCGTTGTCATGGATACTTTAGCTGAGATTCCTGCATTGCAGGGGCTGGACTAGATGACCCTTGGGGTCCCTCCGTATTCGACCATTCTATTATTCTAAACTTCCAGAGTAATTTCCCTCCTCATTTGCATCAAAAGCATTTACTTTGTGGTCACGATGATTTAATATCTTCCTGAGTCTTAGCTTCTTCTTTTTTGGTCAGCATAATTACCCCAAACATTCTGTTATTAAATTGCAGTAAACAGAACACAAGACAGCAGCTAATATATATCTCAGCATCTCAGTTTCCTCTTTTCTTTAAAGGAATGTTATAATCATCTCTCTTTTTTATACTTGCATGTGCGATCTAGTAAATGATGTGAGTTCTCCACGTATAAATGTGTTGTGGGGGAAAAATTGCATCCATTAAAGAGATTCTTGGCACAAATGTTCTTCTCTCTCCTGAGGTCTGTAAATTAGACTATAAACAAAAGCTACTGGAGTCAGCAAGCAGCAGTTTTAAAAAAGTCCTGTATGCTGGTCGATGGCTGTTATACATAAAATGATTAGACGGCGAAATGAAGGGGGGGGAGGAAAAAGAAGAGGAGATTTTGCTTTGATGTAGTACGACATTAATCTAACACAATTTTATGCGGCATCGCCGCTGAAATTTTGACTGAAGCAACTTTCAAAATGACTTTAGGGTTTGATCCTCCCTTAGTTGAAATGTTTGAGAAGTTTCAAGGAAAGCCAACAGAGCTTTGATAAGGACAATAACATTTGGGGAAGTGGTTTTGCTATAAAGACCAATGTGAAGGTTCCTTTCTGCTCTGCTGGCTGTGTATAATCGAACATTAAGCATGGTACCCAGGCTAGTCTGTTGCAGCAAGAACCACAAGCCTTTTGACACCTTAAAGCTGAGCACATTTTCCAGTGTAAGAAGAGTCTGCTTGAACAGACCAAAGGCCTATCTACCCAACATCCTGTTCTCCAAGTGCATACCCTCCAACATTCCTCACATGAAAATAGGGCTGCAGCTCACATCAGGCCCATCCTGGTTGGTGCTGGACTTGTGGGCTGAGGCTGCTGGGGGTTGCTGCCCCAAACATCTCAAAGTTGTGATGTTGGGGGACATTGGTATGATCTTTGATGGACTAGGGCTCGCTCTATCAAATGCGCAGAGTGCGATCCCCGGTTGTCAGGCAGACGACTTGCCAAAAGTCATTTTGCTAAAGCTCGTGAAATTTCTCCAGAGGATTCCATACAGCCAAATAAAGGTTCTCTAAATCAGGATTAAGCATATGAAGTCCTTCAAAGACTTAAATGCCAACACCCGCAAAGCAAACAAAGCAGGCTGTTTGCATTTGATAATGGCAAGCCTGGCTGGGCTTCGACCCCAGTCCAGCACCCTCGTTTGTGCGACAAGCTGTTCATTGTTTTGAAATTAATTCAGAATGAAGTTTATGTGTGCAGGAAGCCCACCTAACCCTTTGTATTAGCAAACTGCACTTGATGCCTATATAACATTTCCCCCTGCACATTGCCATACAATATATATCCAAAGGTACAACAGTTATTATATTAGTAAACAGCATTATAGTGAGTTAGAGCCCATCAAACCCAATATTGTCTACACTGACTGGCAGTGGCTTTCCAGTGTTTCAGGCAGGAGTCTTTATTATCTGTACCTGAAGATGCCAGGGAAACTGAGACCTCTTCTTGCAGTGCACGGGCTGTACCACAAGGCTATGCATTGGCTACTATTTCCACCAAAGGTGATCTCTCATTCCCCTCCCTTCTGATTCTAATAGCTGTTTGTGATAGCTGTGATGCCTTCATTGCAGAAGACTAGATGACTCTTGAATTCACTCAGGAGCATAAGTAAGACCAAAGAGTTAGAGAAGGCTAGAAAACTGTATTCTTTGATGGGTCTCCCAGAAGCAGCAAACCTGCGAGCTCATGATGTTGGAATCCTTCAGGAAGGAATGCTTGACTCGTGTTGATTTTCAGTGTGGCTTCGGTTAAACGGGCCATTGTTTGTAAAACTGTGTAAAAACTACCACTGTAGCTCCCCACAACTAGGGTAGGCAGCATTACAACTCCTAATTAACATGACTTCATTACATTCTGGAGAACACTGGTGACATAAAATTGTTAAGGATTTTTTTTGGGGGGGGGGAGGCGGGGAGACTATTCCATTCAACAACTGTAGAGCTTGCTGTTGTTGTTGTTTAGTCGTTTAGTCGTGTCCGACTCTTTGTGACCCCATGGACCAGAGCACGCCACGCACTCCTGTCTTCCACTGCCTCCCACAGTTTGGTCAAACTCATGCTGGTAGCTTCGAGAACACTGTCCAACCATCTCGTCCTCTGTCGTTCCCTTCTCCTTGTGCCCTCCATCTTTCCCAACATCAGGGTCTTTTCCAGGAGTCTTCTCTTCTCATGAGGTGGCCACAGTATTGGAGCCTCAGCTTCAGGATCTGTCCTTCCAGTGAGCACTCAGGGCTGATTTCCTTAAGAATGGAGAGGTTTGATCTTCTTGCAGTCCATGGGACTCTCAAGAGTCTCCTCCAGCACCATAATTCAAAAGCATCTATTCTTCGATGATCATCCTTCTTTAGCATTACATATTTTTAATCTCTAAGGGTCACATGGCAGGCAAAAGTAGGCAGAGCAACAAATGTACATTTAACCTTGGTATAGGCAGCCAGTTTCTCACATTCACACATGCTCATATTCCCCTGTACTCCATCCAGATAAACAAGAGACAGAATTCAAGGACACATCTCAGCCAAGCAAGGGCCTATGAGGAATGTGGCCAAGGAAGGGTTCTGAAGACCAGTCTTTGCTGGTCAGATTTGACCCCTGGCCCTAAGGTTCCAATTCCAGCAATATCATAACAAAAGTCATTTTTCAGGAAGAATGTTTTTTAAAGGACATGTCTCATATTTGAACCTTGCACATATACGCAGAGCAAAGAAATCTTTGTGTTATAAAAAGGCATTAACTTGAGGCAAACTTACCTTTAAAGAGTTAATTGGGGAAATGGTGTACAATTTTGGATGTTAATTCTTAAGGATCTTGGCAGTTTTTAACAGGGCACAAGTTAATGAAGTCTGGGTGAGCATTCATATTACCGGACTTGGAGTCACCGGAACAAGAATATACATTTGACTTTAAAAATATGTGGAGAATTTGTTTAAGATCACTAGTACTATGCACAGTTATGACTTAGCATGCAGGCCTTTTGAACTTGCAAGGAGAGAAGGGGGGGGGAGCCCATATCAAAGGCATAAATTATAGGTTGAAATTCTCCAGAGGGGCGCCACTGAAATTATAAACCACAAGGGCAAAGTTTCGGTGATGTATGTTTTCATCTATGACTTGAGATAGAATTATAGCTCAATAATTCAAATGACTGTTTTTTATTTGATGTGATATACAGCTTCTTTGTAACTCTTTCATTTTTGTTCTCACAACATGTCTTCTTCTGTGCTTTGCTTCCTCTGAGTTAACCCTACGTTTCTCCTTTAAGCCTGAATTGAGGTTTCCCTTGATGTTCACCTTTCAGCAAACTTTCCCCAACCCTGCTTTTCTGAATGGTCATCTTTTCCCACACCTGTTTACTGCCTAATGTGGTAGTGCTGGTTCAGTAACATTCTTCTTCCAATTAAGTGATTTTCTTATTCACTATGTGAGCCCAGCCAGTCAGAACTCAAGCATTATATCCAATCATATTTGGCTGTATGAAAATGTCATGGAATGTAAATGAACCTGAGAGTGATGGCAATTAGTTGGCTTCCTTCTGTCTCAAGAGACAATGGAGTGCGCCTCTGGGGGTGAAGCCTGGGCAGTGCGTAAGGAGGTCCTGGACTGCATAGCTGGCAAGACCCCCCCCCTTGCTTCAGTGGTCCAAAGGAAAGAAGAGTGATACATTTGGCACCAACTTGGCTGTAGGAGTTGCCGGAAAGAGGCGTACAAGATGCCATTGAACCATCTTAGGGACTCCACTCTGAATTTGTGTCGGGTTTGCTCCTTAGCCCTTTCTTCTTCCAAAGATATCGTGCAACACAGCAGAGGTTTAGGATCAGAGTTTTCCTTCTCCTGGATGGGCTACCTTCCCAGGTTGACGAGCCCCATCTGCCTCTCATTTCCAACTCCAGCATGTGCAGGAACTGCTTTCTAAACTGTTGGACCCACTATCGGTCTCATCCATTGAATCCTCCAAAGTCTGTCTTCACAGGCAGGGGAAGTCCCTAACTCAGCAAGGGTTTGAGACCCATTAACTAGCCTCACCTGGCTTAGCTGGTCAGTCAAAGTCATTCCTGGGGTGTGGCTGTGGCCAGCTGACAGCTTCTAGGAGCCACAGGTGGGAGCTGAGTGCAGGCTGGGGACCAAAGATGGACAAACTACCCCAGAAGGAGCATGATGTGTCCCTCACCAGAGGTACTACGCTTGCCCTTTGTTTAGTTGTCTTAGTTGTGTTTGACTCTCTGTGACCCCAAGAACCAGAGCATGCCTTGGAAACCCTCACTTTCTTCTTAAAGCTTCTCCTTTTTTATGTCCGTGAAGTTTTCTTGGCAAGATACCAGAGTGGATTGTCAGTTTCTTCTCCAGGTGGATCACATTTAGTCTAAACTCTTGGCTATGACCTGTCTGTCTTGGGTGGCCCTACATGGAATAGCTCAGAGCTTATTGGAGTTATTCAAGCCCCTTCGCCACAGCAAGGCAGTGATCTGTGAAGGGGACTATTGCCCTAACCCCTCCCCCCAATTATCTAAAGAAATGTGCATGCACACAAAAGCTTATACCCAGAACAAACTTAGTTGGTCTCTAAGGTGCTCCTGGACAATTATTTTAAATATATATTTTGACTGCGTCAGACCAACACGGCTACCTACCTGAATCTACCCCCCAATTAAACTGCTAGTATTAGTTGTGCAGCCAGAATGTGTGTAGCAAGGTGTTTTTATGATCAAACAGGACATGGGTGGTGCTATGGTTTAAACCACTGAGCCTAGAGCTTGCCGATCAGAAGCTCAGCAGTTCGAATCCCCATGACGGGGTGAGTTCCCGTTGTTCGGTCCCAGCTCCTGCCAACCTAGCTGTTCGAAAGCACATCAAAGTGCAAGTAGATAAATAGGTAAATGGTGTTTCTGTGCACTGCTCTGGTTTTGCCAGAAGTGGCTTAGTCATGCTGGCCACATGACCTGGAAAAACTGTCTGCAGACAAACGTCGGCTCCGTCGGTCAGTAAAGCGAGGTGAGCACCGCAACCCCAGAGTCGTTTGCGACTGGACTTAACTGTCAGGGGTCCCTCACCTTTACCTTTTACAGTTGATTTTAGGTCACCTTTGGATATACGCTGTCCATATTTTCACTGTATGCAACTCACTGCAATCCAGTGGCTCCATGGGCCACATTTGGCTTGCAGGCCAGAAAATCCTTATCCCTGCATTAGAGTTGTGTGGAAATGCCCCGATAACATACCAACGTCTGTAGAGCGCTGTGCGGCTCCCAGCCTCCCAGCTGCTCTGTACTTTGGTGAAGGTACTTAGCCCTTTGGAAGTGTGGGCCCTATAAGCGCTAAGGATTATGGTGATTATCCTTCTCACTTGCAGGACTTAATGGCTTTAAAACCTTCATTAGTTTTCTGCGCTGATCTGTTTGCTGCCATTCATCTGCTTCAGCGCCTTTCCAGCGCACTAAATCAGCAACTCTGAAAAGCTCTCCAGAGTCTCTGCTTCCAGAGGTGCTGACTGAAGACGGGAGGAGAATCAGACTGATGGCTCAGCAGAGGCGGGACGGATTAAGGTGGGCATCCAGTTCTCCCATCAGTGCAATAGTCATGAGCACAAAGCTTCCAAACTTGTCATCGGTGCTGCGGGGAATGAAGGCAGAGAGAGAGATATGAATGAAGTTTTGCATCTAAATAAAGGCCAGCCATGTGGGATTCCTTCCGGAAGTTTCAGCCAAGTAGCAAAAGCTTTTAAAAACATTAATGCACAGATGTGCTAGCAGTGGCATTATGGGGAAATGCCTCATGCAACTATGTCTGGAACCCCAAAGAACCTATGAATAAAATATTTATGCCTTGTTGTTTCCAGAACATGAAAATGTGGAATATTGCTTTAAAAGTGAAAGCTGGAGACACATAGGAGATCCTGCCCACCGTTTCCAGAATAGTCCTGAGGGCATTTCGAAATTAGGCTATATGTGTGTAGATGTGTCTGTGTGTGGAGGGTAGCACACCTCAAATTCCTAGAGGAAATTCCATCAGATTGAAGACACTGCCAGAGAGGTGGGTGGTTGGTTTTGTTGTTGTTGTTTTTTTTGCAAAATTAGGGTTGAAAAGCACTTCTAATGCTCCCATTTGGAGAAAAACAACAACACACTACTGGGACATTCTAGCAAGCTACAAACCAATTAATTTAGTATTTTGGTTGTGGTTGGAATTCATAGAATCATAGATTACCATCTCTTTTCTTATCTTGGGCTGCATCTCTTCCTTGCATCATTTATTCTGCTATTGCCAGGTTGGGCACTGTTTTCCTTTTGGGTGAAGACAGAGGAAAAGTAGGTGTTGAGCAGTTCCACCTTCTCTCTGTCACCCAACTTCCCTGTTTAGGGAAGTTTTTAATATTTAATGCTGTATTGTTTTTAACACTCGATTGGGAGCTGCCCAGAGTGGCTGGGGAAACTCAGCCAGATGGGTGGGGTATAAATAATAAATCATCACCATCATCATCATCATCATCATCAAAATCATCATCATCATATAATAGCATTTCTCTGTCCTCTCCACACAGAGGGACCTACTACCTTCTTGTTCGTCCTCTTCTTTCGAACATAGCCAAAGAAACCTTTTTATGATTTCTAACTTCTCTTGCAAGCCTGAGCTCATTCTGATCTTTGGCCTGCCTGGTGTTCTCTCTACAACTGTTGCCTACATCTCAGTTCAGCTGTAAGCTCATTATGCAGCCACACTGGGGTTGTTTTTTTTAGGTGCCTTGCACTTTTATTTCTTGGAATTGTCTGCATTTGTGCCTTCAGTGCTTCACTTTTAAGAAACCCCCATCCATCTTGGACTCCCTTCTCTTTGAGTATTCCTTACCATAGGTTCTCAAGCAGTAAGTTCCTTAAAGTTTTTGAAATCAGCCTTCTCTAAAGTCTAGAGTGCATGTCTGAATGCACCCAGCTTTCTCTTGCCTCTGTATCATACAATCATAGAATTGTAGGGTTGGAAAGGAGACCCCTTGCAAATGAATGCATCACAACAGGCTTCAGAAGGAGGCCATATGGATATCTGCAAATCTCCCTGAAATCTATTTTTCAACATGAACTGCTCCATTTACTTTTCCTGTAGGGTTATGGGGCTGATCAAGGTCACAGGGATGCTGACTCCAAGCAAAAGGCAGATTAAGAGATTGGATGATTATAGTACAGCATGAAGAAATGTGAATGAAGGCTTCTGATGAATCCTGGACTAGATGAGCCTTTGGTCTGATCCATACTCATAATTGATGGGGGGAGGGAAGGGATTTTTACAGAATACCATGATGGAAGAGAAAAGGAGCAACTGTGAATTCAGGGGGGGGGGGGAGAATATCACCATAAAGAATCATCTGCACATATAAAGCCATGAGGAATAGAAGCTGTGGTGAAAAAGAAGGCAATTAACAAAACAAAAAACAAAACCTGGAAATACATTCCAATTACTGTAAGAACTTTCACATCATTTTGAACCATTTATCACATAGCAAAATCAAATTGCCCTATCAGACTTACTACGTTTCCCCCCTGCAGTTTAGACACATCTAATTATACTACGTTAACTATGAGGTGTTCTTTTCATGCTGGTGATCAATAACTGACTGTAACGCTTAGCCTGGTAAAGACGAGACAGAGAGAAGATACAATAGCCACCAAAAATATCTTAAGGGCTGTCACACGGAAGATGGAGCAAGCTTGTTTTCTCCTGCTCTGGTGGGTAGGACCCAAACCAATGGCTTCAAACTGCAAGAAAGGAGATTACGACTAAATATCAGGAAGAACTTTCTGCCACTAAGAACTGTTTGACAGTGGAATGGACTCCCTTGAGAGGTTGTGGACCTCCTTGGAGATGGATGCCATCTGCCATGTATGATCTAGCTGAGATTCCTGCACTGCAGAGGGTTGGACTAGATGACTTGTAGCAGGCATAGGCAACCTCGGCCCTCCAGATGTTTTGGGACTACAACTCCCATGATCCTTAGCTAACAGGACCAGTGGTCAGGGATGATGGGAATTGTAGTCCCCAAACATCTGGAGGGCCGAGGTTGCCTATGCCTGACTTATAGGGTTCCTTCCAGTTCTACAATTCTATGATTCAAAGGATGATTGTGTACTAAATCAAGCTTATCAGCAAAAAAGGGCTATCAATATGGTAAATGGCCCACAGGATAAACTGATTCTAAACCAAAACTAGCCAGATTTGAAATGAAAGGAGCTCACATTGCCCCTCCCCCCAATACACTTTGAACATTGATGCATTGCAGGTTTTTTTGTGACACCCTTCTGTTTTCCTTGCAAAAATGTTTAAAGTAAAAGCAGTTTCCTGGTAGGGTTATTTAATGTATGCATATGGCTGTGCTGTGGGTCACCTGCAATGCAAATATAATTTCTTACTGATTAAAGCCTATTCACATGTCTAGAAATTGGGACTGAACAGCCGTAAGAGAATAATGAGTCCATTCCTACTTCCCCAAGCCTTGATTTCAGACTTGTTAAAGGTTCTGTAATTTTATTTTATTTTTGTAAAAAAGCAGATGTTAAGGTCATTTTCATTTATTGATGATTTATATATGCCACCTGCTAGGGATCAGGCTTTCTGATAGTGCCCATAAAAAGTTGAATTAGTAAGAGACTACAGCACACTAATACCTGCAATTTAATATGCTTGCTTAATTGGGTACAACTTCTCTGGTGGAGAATACGCACACACACACAAAAAAAACGGGATTCCAATTAAGCTGGCAAAGTTTCCAAATTCCTCCATATGTACACACTCCAAGCCAATCATTTATTTATGTTCCTTTCTTCCGTAATGTATACCACACAGATTGCTAGTTGGTTAAAATTAGAGCTGAGTTTAAACCACTCACCCACATCCAGTTTTTTTCCTATTGCTGAGAACTGATCTCTGGTTCAGAGGGCTGAGTGTCTGCCCCCTTCCAGTAGCTCTTGCAAAATGTTCAACCATATTCACTTGTGTTTTTTGCAGCATTGCCAACACAGTCATCCTGCTGTAATCATGTTACCATGTTATAGCGTAGCATGCAGTTGTGGAGACAGCATGTCAATTATTGTTCCGGCCAATGTGATTTAATGTGCTGATGGTTTCCTATTGATGTGATATGCCAATGCTCAACAATTCCTGTGTGTAAAGGGTATTCATTCAATTATTCATTCAATTTTTATTTAGTTTCTTTGGGGGGGAAAGAAGCAGTGAAAAATATTCCAAGGCTTGCATAATATTAAAACTATTATGAAATAGCCAACATTCTAGATTATATAAACAACAAAAACAAACATAAGAAAAATAAATAAAATAGTATCAAACCTCATAAACATCGTAAAAGCATAAAAATTTAACCTCCTTCCACCAGGCCTGTAAGACAGAGCTCTTCCGCCTGGCCTTTAATTTGAATTCAGCCTGATCTTTAATTTCCCTTCTCTTTCCTCCCCCTCCCCTTTTATGAAGGTCACCTGCTCTGAGACCCCACAGCTAATTCTCCCCTGGCCTCCTCGCTGGCCCAAGTAGGACCAATTCAGGCAGCTAGCCCTGGGGATTAACTAATTGATTTTTGATTTTTTAAATTTTATTGTTATTCATGTTTTTATACTGTATTTTATGCTGCTTTTATAATTAAGTGTTTTAAATTTGTTGTTAGCCGCCCTGAGCCCAGTTTTTGAATCGGAAGGGTGGGGTATAAATAAAAATTTATTATTATTATAAAAATAGCCAGTGGGCCATCCAGTCCAGGATCCTGTTCTCACAGTGGCCAGCCAGCTACCAAGAGGAAGCTTTGTTGGGATACTGCCAGGGAGATAAAGTCCATCATGGCCCCCAAGCCGGCTGCCGGACGATCCATCGATCTCCCGTAGTCACGCAGTATGAGCTATTAGCGACACGAGTTTCCTGGAAATACCTTGCCACATTCCAGGGCTCATGCACACTCTTATCAGTAGATAATGCACAGCCAGAAGTCGCACTCAGGAGAGCATTATTTACAGACTTTATTCAGCGTTGATCAGAACAAAGAAAGACATGACTGTTCTGCGTCAGTGTCTTCGACAGAGAGAGAACGAAAGCAATAGCAAACATAAACATCCTGTGAGCAGGAAATACGCAGGCTCTGTGACTCACAGCCTGCTCCCTTTTAAGGTGGAACGGAAATATCCTAACAAGCTTGCAAGTAAGAGTTGAGCACAACAGCACTTTTCTTTCCTGTGGTTTCCAGCAACTGGTATTCAGAAGCATATGGCACCAACAGTGGAAGAAGTATCACCACCACCAGTAGCAATTTTGCTCCACAGAATCTAGGAAGGTATGTCACATGGTTTATTGGCTGCATAGACCCATGTGATTCATTCTCAGCAAACAAAAATTTGCAATTAGTGAGCATAAGATACACTGTAAATGTAGGATGAAAATCCCAGGTATTGTATTGAATGACACGCTGTGAATGTTTGAGCAAAATAAATTAATATTTTGGTAATGGTTGATGGTTCTCCTCTCACTGTGTGATAACCAGCTGTTGCATCACACTGAACTTGCACAAATTGCTCTTTTCTTCCTCCCCTCTGCACTCTGAAGAGTTGTGAATTCCAAGCTTTGTGGAGAAACATTCAGAAGCTGGTACAGTGGTACCTTGGGTTACATATGCTTCAGATTGCATATGCTTCAGGTTACAGACTCCGCTAACCCAGAAATAGTACCTCGGGTTAAGAATTTTGCTTCAGGATGAGAACAGAAATTGTGCTCCAGCGGCACGGCGGCAGCGGGAGGCCCCATTAGCTAAAGTGGTGCTTCAGGTTAAGAACAGTTTCAGGTTAAGAATGGACCTTCGGAATAAATTAAGTACGTAACTAGAGGTACCACTGTATAGGGTTGGATCCAGACTTGACCATGCTTAGACTAAACCCATTGGAATCAATGGGACTTGAGTCAGTCATAACTATCTTTCCCCACTGACCTCAAAAGGTCTACTCTAAGCACATCTACTACTACTACTACTACTAATAATAATAATAATTTATTATTTGTACCCCGCCCATCTGGCTGGGTTTCCCCAGCCACTCTGGGCGGCTTCCATAGAAACCAAAAAACACTAAAATATCATACATTAAAAACTTCCCTGAACAGGGCTGCCTTAAGATGTCTTCTGAATGTCAGGTAGTTGTTTATCGTTTTGACATCTGATGGGAGGGCGTTCCACAGGGCGGGCGCCACTACCGAGAAGGCCCTCTGCCTGGTTCCCTGTAGCTTTGCTTCTCGCAATGAGGGAACCACCAGAAGGCCCTTGGCGCTGGACCTCAGCGTCCGTGCAGAACGATGTGGGTGGAGACGCTCCTTCAGGTATACTGGGCCGAGGCCGTTTAGGGCTTTAAAGGTCAACACCAGCACTTTGAATTGTGCTCGGAAATGTACTGGGAGCCAATGTAGGTCTTTCAAGACCGGTGTTATGTGGTCTCGGCGGCCGCCCCCAGTCACCAGTCGAGCTGCCGCATTCTGGATTAGCTGTAGTTTCCGAGTCATCTTCAAAGGTAGCCCCACATAGAGCGCATTGCAGTAGTCCAAGCGGGAGATAACTAGAGCATGCACCACTCTGGCGAGACAGTCTGCGGGCAGGTAGGGTGTCAGCCTGCGTACCTCAGCGTACCTCAGGTGGAGTTGGTAGACAGCTGCCCTGGATACAGAATTGACCTGCGCCTCCATAGACAGCTGTGAGTCCAAAATGACTCCCAGGCTACGCACCTGGTCCTTCAGGGGCACAGTTACCCTATTCAGGACCAGGGAGTCCTCCACACCAGCCCGCCCCCTGTCCCCCCAAAACAGTACTTCTGTCTTGTCAGGATTCAACTTCAATCCATTAGCCGCCATCCATCCTCCAACCGCCTCCAGGCACTCACACAGGACCTTCACCGCCTTCACTGGTTCTGATTTGAAAGAGAGGTAGAGCTGGGTATCATCTGCATATTGATGGACACCCAGTCCAAACCCCCTGATGATCTCTCCCAGCGGCTTCATATAGATGTTAAAAAGCATGGGGGAGAGGATGGAACCCTGAGGCACCCCACAAGTGAGGGCCCAAGGGTTTGAACACTCATCCCCCCCCACCACTTTCTGAACACAGCCCAGGAGGAAGGAGCGAAACCACTGTATAACAGTGCCCCCAGCTCCCAACCCCTCTAGACGGTCCAGAAGGATGTTATGGTCGATTGTATCAAAGACCGCTGAGAGATCCAGCAGAACTAGGAAACAACTCTCACATTTGTCCCAAGCTCGCCGGAGATCATCAACCAGTGCGACCAAGGCAGTTTCAGTCCCATGATGAGGCCTGAACCCTGATTGGAAGGGATCCAAATGGTCCGCATCCTCCAGGTGTGCCTGGAGTTGTTCAGCAACCACACGCTCAATCACCTTGCCCAAGAATGGAAGATTTAAGACTGGGCGATAGTTGGCCATACTGGCCGGGTCTAAAGATGGTTTTTTTAAGAAGCGGTTTAATGACCGCCTCTTTCAGCGGATCTGGGAATGTTCCCTCACAGAGGGAAGCATTCACCACCCCGCAGAGCCCATCGCCCAGCCCCTCCCGGCTTGCTTTTATTAGCCAGGTTGGGCAACCCATAGATTATGGGGAACCCGTGACCCTCCAGATGTGATGGACTTGAAGTGTCACCATCCTTGAACACTGGCTAAGTTAGGTGGGACTGATGGGAGATGAAACCCAATGGCATCTGTTGTGTTTCCCCATCTTTGCTGTAGAGGATACCATCCCTTCAAACAAAGGACGATAGCGCTAGTTAACATTCCACTAACCTCTGTCACTTAATTAAAAACCAACTGCAAGCAAACATTGCTGGAAATTAAGAAGCAATTAAGCTGAGTAATCGACTAATGTATGGATGCTGTGGCTGTTGGACTAATGAGGAGACAACTTCCAAGCATTACTTGATTTGAGCTTCAACGTCTCTCATCCAAATTGTGGCGTAATAAATAATGGTTCTGCTTAACCTTCTTCTTCCTGTACGGAGATGCCCAGCAAGCTGTTCTGCCTCACTCATAGAGATAAATCAAAATTAAAAATAAAATAAAAAAACCCTTCCCTCCTCCTTTCCCCTTCATTATTTGTTTCTGTCATAACCATCAGCTCCCAAACAGAGTGGATATCAAAGTGAATCAAAGGGTAGCTTTCAAACATGTTCAAACAACTATGTTCTGCAGAAACTGAACCTTGTAGAATGCATTCTTTGCTGTATTGTTTCTTTTCATCTTTCCATTCATTTATTTCTTTATATTTCAGAACGAGGAGTACTTTTATTTATTTATTTTCCCACTCACTCTTCTGTTTTGATCTCTCTCTTTTTTTTAAAAGGCGGAAAGGTTTCTCAGTGGAGCAAATATGGCTGCTAGACATTAAGTAGCACTCAATAAAATTGGAAGATTTGGCGAAGGCAAAAGGAAGCTCTTCTTCACATGGTACCTTCTGAAACAATGGCATTTGACCTCACATGATGCCATGGAGGCCAGGGACATGGATGGCTTTAAGAGGGAGCCGGATAAATTGGTGGAGGACAAGGCTTACCAATGGCTACTACCCATGATAGGCATATAGGCTATCTCCAGCAGTGTGCTACCTCCAAATACTAGTTTCTGGAGAACATAAAAGGGGAAACTGCTGCTGCATTCAGGTCTGGCTTGTGGGCTTCCCTCAGGCACATGCTTGGCCACTATATCGACAGAATGCTGGACTAGATCGGCCTTTGGTCTGATTCAACAGCAACCATCCTTTCTAATTTTCCAACACTGACTGAAAAGGGAGGAGAAAAATTTAAATACGTTCATGGACAAGTTCCAGAGGTGAAGCTGTGCTAGTGTGCTGCAGCAGAAGCAATTATCCTTGTAGCGTCTTAAAGGATTTATTGTGGCATAAGCTCTAATGGGTCCGAGTCCATGAAGTATCATAAAACAGAGGTGTGCATCCGCTCAGGTGCGCCCAGGATAACAAGGCAAACTGGGGTGCTTTGGGGCAATCCTCCAAGTTAACAAGTCAGTTTGTGCTGTTAACAAGGCATGTTGTAGTGGATCAGGAAGAACCCAACCTTCTAAGTAGATCTGCTGCCTCAGTTTTTCCATGGTTGAACCCACAGTGTGGTGTAGTAATTAAGAGCAGTGGACTCATAATCTGGTGAACCAAGTTCGCGTCTCCGCTCCTCCACATGCAGCTGCTGGGTGACTTTGGGCTAGTCACACTTCTCTGAAGTCTCCCAGCCTCACTCACCTCACAGAGTGTTTGTTGTGGGGGGAGGAAAGGAAAGGAGATTGTTAGCCGCTTTGAGACTCCTTAAGGGGAGTGAAAGGCGGGATATCAAGTCCAAACTCCTATTCTTCTTCTTCTTCTTCTTCTTCTTCTTCTTCTTCTTCTTCTTCTTCTTCTTCTTCTTCACAGTCATTTCCCCCTTTCTTTTCTGATGAATGAAACCAATTTGACTGAGGAAATGGCTGTAGTTCAAGAGTGGAGGGGGCAGGTGCATTTTTTTGGGGGGGGCAGTTTCTTTCATTTTTATGGGCAGCCTTGTGTAGCTTTGAGCTGTGATCATAGAATCATGGCGGTAGAAGGGACCACAAGGATCATCTGGTCCAACCCCCTGCAATGCTGAAATATTTTGCCCATGTGGGGCTCAAACCCTTGACCCTGAGCTTAAAATTATCACGTTCTACCAACTGAGGTACCCCAGGTCTTCAGTTACAATCACAGTTAATTCTTTCCCAAGTGTACCCTATGACGAAAGATTGCATTGTTCAGGACGCTGGACTAGGTGGATCCTTGGCCTTATTGAGCAGGTTCTGTTTTACGTTCTTAAATTAGGACATGCACTCACCTGATCAATCCCCTCCAGCTAGATTTTAAAAGCCACGAGGCTGGAGAGAGCAAGTAAATAGGCTGCATTCCTTCAGTGGCTCAGGGGCTGCCACAGCGAAGGTCTTCTCCCAGGCTGCCACCAACACAATCTTAGGAAGGTGGTAGTACTAATAAGACGTGGCAGCCCTCCAGATATTTTAAGAAAGCTATCATGCCCCTTCACCTCAGTCTACAACCTATTCTCATATGACATCCCCCCTTTTTTATTTAAGACTCCTCGTTGTTTTTATTGTGGTTTCAGAAGAGAATATTGAGTGAGGTTTTTGGGTGCATGTATGTGTCTGTGCCAAAGAGGGTTGAAGAAGAGTTGAAATGTCTAAACAAAAGTCCGTCCAACTGAAGCTTGAGAGGAGTTGAAAGGCTGATGAAGAGGAGAGGGTGAATTAGATCTGAATGCTTTCCACACCCCTGAGGCTATGCAGGAAATTACTTGCATGGAATGTAAATCCTTTCAAAATATTTCAAGTCACTACAAAATGACCTCTCGCCTCCCCCTCTCCCTTGAGTCAGATTTACTAGCTATGCTCTTACGGTTGGTAATATCCCTATGAGGCACACATGCCCTATACTAGTTTTTGCCAACCTGGTGCCCTCCAGATACTTTGGACTACAGCTCATAGAATCGTAGAATTGTAGAGCTGGAAGGGACCCAAGGGGACAATAGTTCAACCTCCTGCAGCGCAGTCATAACTGTTATGTAGTGTAGTTTCACCCTGGGCCAACAGGGGGATACTGTATATAGTTTTCACTCAGGTCTGTAGATAGTTTTCACTCAGGTCCGCGGCAGTTATTTTAGGCGGGAACTCTGGGCTGTTGTGGTTACAATGTTGACAGCCGGCTGCCTATAAATACAGGCCGGCTGAGCTGTCGCAGTCAGTTGTATTCCAGCTTACCATAATAAAGAGCTACTTGAAGAAATCGCTGTGCCGGCTGCTATGTCAACCCACGACTTAACACTGGCGACGAAGGTGGGATTGATGGACATCAGAGCACAGCCAGATGCGGCCAGCCTCTGAACTGAGCTGAATCACTGAGCTGAATCACAGAGCGAAATCACTGAGCGAAATCACTGGGCAGAACCAATTCAGAGCTGACTGTTCTGGCTAGAGCACTGTGTTCCATCCATCGCCCTTCACGCCGGCATCGGAATCATGGCTTCACTTGTGCCTCTACCGCCGTTTGCGCCAGCCTCTGAATCGTGGGACTCCTACCTCGCTCGGTTCGACTGCTACCTCCAAGCCAACGAGCTGACAGCAGTATCAAAGGATCGGAAGCGGGGCCTATTCCTCAGCCTCTGTGGGCCTGAGGTGTTTGAGACGGCCCGAGCGTTGGTTGCGCCTGAAGCAGTCCAGGCAACACCATGGGACACGATCCAAAAGAAGCTCCGCAACCACTACGCACCAAAGCCGTCCAAGATTGCTGCCCGCCATGCGTTCTACCACCGGAACCAGGCAGAGGGGGAGTCAATCAACAACTACACCACCGCCCTGCGACAGGCTGCAATGCACTGTGAGTTCCGAGACTTAGACGATGCCCTGATGGATCGAATCGTCTGCGGGGTCCGGGACATCCATCTGCAACGGCGCCTCCTAGCCAAGCCAGACCTCACGCTACAGAAAGCCATTGAGGAGGCTGTGGCCTCAGAAGCTACTGAACGCTCCGCCCAGGAGATCCGCAAGTCCAGCAGCCCGCGTCTTGCTAGGAAGCCAGTTCCAGTGCATCATGAAGAGGCCAGCGGTGATGAGGCATCCTCCAGTGAAGACGATGACGTGCACCAGACAAAGCGGGAGCGCAGGAAGTTCCAACAGAAGTCCAAGGGCCAACCGGAATGTGCTGGCTGCGGAGGCAACCATTCCCGTGCCAAGTGTCGATTCAGAGACGCCATCTGTAGGAAGTGTTCCAGAAGGGGCCACATCGCTAAGGTCTGCCGATCGGCTCCGTCTGACACCCCCCCTTCATCGACTCGCAAGTCCAAGTCTTCACTCCAGTCTGCCAAGGAAAGTTGTTTCGCTCTCACCAACTGCCGCTGCCCGTCTGGAACCACGATTGGCCAAACCGACTCGCCTACGCGACGCAAGCTGAACGTCACGGTGCTCATTGAAGGAGCTCCATGTGACATGGAGATCGACACCGGGTCTGCCCTGTCCATCGTGTCATGGAGCACCATCAAAAGACTGGTACCCAGAGTGTCCAAAAGGCAACTCGACTCTCACCGCGTACACCTGAGAGACTACCAGGGAAACGACATTCCCGTGGTAGGCGTTGGCCGGTTCCGGATCGCTTTCAAGGATTTTTCGGGCCTGCTCCGGTTGGTGGTGGTCGAAGGTCAGCGGCCAAGCCTCCTAGGGCTAGACTGGTTTGATGCCCTCGGCCTGGAAGTCACCGGCATCAACTGCATCTCTAACGCAGAGACTGAGGGTCTGGTCAAAGACTTTGCCGAGGTTTTTGACGGCACCTTGGGCCAATATACAGGTACGCCCATCTCCTTTAGCCTTGATCCACAAGTCGCCCCCATCAAGCTAAAGCCACGCCGGGTTCCCTTTGCTCTCAAGGCTAAGGTGGACGAACAACTGGACAAACTGATCGCCCAAGGAGTTTTGGAGCCGGTTGACCACGCAAAGTGGGAAACCCCCATCGTCACGCCTGTCAAGCCAGATGGGTCGGTGAGAATCTGCGCTGACTACAAGTGCACGATCAACAAGGCACTTCAGCAGCACGCTTATCCGGTTCCTGTTGTCCAACACCTGCTGCATTCCCTGGGTGAGGGTAAGGTCTTCGCTAAGCTGGACCTTGCCCAAGCCTATCAACAACTGCCAGTCGATGATGCCACTGCTGAAGCCCAGACGATCGTCACCCACCGGGGGGCTTTCCGTTGCCGCCGGTTGCAGTTCGGGGTGAGTGTGGCTCCTGGCATCTTCCAAAGCCTTATGGAGCGTCTCCTGCAAGGGCTTCCGGGTGTGGTACCATATTTTGATGACGTCTTGGTGTCTGCAGACTCACACCAGCAGCTGTTCGAGCGCCTCCGTGCCGTGCTGACCAGGTTCCAGGAGGCCGGGCTCAAGGTAAAGAGGGAGAAGTGCCAGATCGCCGTTCCACAGGTAGAGTTCCTGGGCTATCTTATCGATGCCTCCGGTCTTCATCCAACCACATCCAAGATCCGCGCTATCCAGCAGGCCCCCACCCCAAAGAACAAAACGGAGTTGCAGGCATTCCTGGGGCTGCTGAACTTTTATAACATGTTCCTGCCCCACAAAGCCACAGTGGCTGAGCCTCTTCACCGACTCCTTAGCACTAAGACGCCTTGGGCCTGGGGTCATCGGGAGACGGCGGCCTTCAACGCGGTCAAGGCTCTCCTTTCTTCAGACAGTGTGCTGGTACAGTACAGTGAATCCAGGCCGCTGGTCCTTGCCTGCGACGCCTCACCTTTTGGCATTGGTGCTGTCCTTAGTCACCGTTTTCCAGATGGAAGAGAAGCACCGCTCGCCTACTTTTCCAGGACACTATCTCCGACGGAACGGAATTACAGCCAGCTCGACAAGGAGGCATTGGCACTTGTGGCTGGAGTGAAGAGGTTCCATGAATACCTCTATGGCAGGACTTTTGACCTCATCACTGACCACAAGCCACTCCTGGGCCTCCTCGCCGGTGATCGTCCAACTCCACCGGTCCTCTCACCACGCATGCTGCGATGGACTGTTTTCCTGGCTGCCTACCACTACCGGCTCATCCATCGCCCGGGGAAATCGATGGGCCATGCCGACGCCCTCAGCCGTTGCCCTCTTCCAGCATTTGTGGAAGACCCGGCTCCAGCTTCATCGCTCCTTCTGATTGAGGATCTTCCGGCAGCGCCTGTATCGGCTGCCACTGTGGCCTCCGCATCTGCCCAGGATCGCACCATCAGCCGGGTGCTCAACTGGGTGTGGAGGGGGTGGCCACAAGGGCCTTTTGCATCGGAGTTCCAGCCCTTCGCAACCAGACAACATGAACTCTCAGCTCATCGTGGCTGCCTGCTGTGGGGAGACCGCGTCGTGATTCCCCAGGGACTCCGTCAGCGCGTCCTGGAGGCTCTGCACGTTGGCCACCCGGGAATTGTCAAAATGAAGGCGTTGGCTCGGTGTTACGTCTGGTGGCCTAATATGGACGATGCCATCACTGCCTGGGTGTCCGCCTGTCAAGCGTGCCAGGAGTCGAGGCCTGCACCACCGGCAGCTAAGGGACACACCTGGGAGACGCCAAAGACACCCTGGTCGAGGGTGCACATCGATCTGGCTGGCCCCTTTCACGGCCGGACCTTTATGGTAGTGGTGGACGCCTATTCCAAATGGCTGGAGGTCGCACTGATGCCCTCCACCACTACCGAAGCTGTCATCCGGGTGCTGCGAGGCCTGTTTGCAACGCATGGGTGTCCTGATGTCCTTGTCTCTGACAACGGACCGCAGTTCACGTCAGGCACGTTTGAGCGGTATCTTTTGGGACTGGGCATCCGCCATGCCCTAACGGCACCCTTTCATCCATCCAGCAACGGGCAAGCGGAAAGAATGGTGCGCTCGACAAAAGAGGCACTGGCGCGCCTGGACCGGGGAGACTGGCATGAGCGGGTCGCCGAATACTTGTTCGTGCAACACATCACCCCTCATGCGGCCACAGGGAGGAGTCCTGCTGAACTGCTTATGGGCCGCCGCCTCAGGTCACCGCTCGACCGGCTACACCCAGACTTTGCCGTGGCTGAACCCCCAGGCTGTGCCAACGCACCACGGTCATTTGTCCCAGGAAACCAGGTCTTTGCCCGGAACTATGTGGGGGACATCCCTTGGGTGCCAGCCACAGTAGTGGGAGTCACTGGACCTCGCTCGTACCAGGTGGCACTCGAAGACGGACACTTGTGGCGACGGCACATAGACCAGCTTAGGCGCAGGGTTGGGGACTTGGACACTACCGAGGTGCCCCCAACTGCGCTTGCGGCTCCAGAAGAGACACGTACAGATGGCGAGGCCCCACCTACACCTCCCTCGCAAACTGCCAGCGTGGAGCCGAACCAAGCCGTTTCAGAACAGACTCAGACCACTCCACTTGCGGAGGCTCCACCCACAGCAGCGGATCCAGGGGAGTTGGTTCCAACGCCACCTAGGGTCGCACCACAGCCTCAGCGAGAACTGTGTGGCCCTCCGGACTTGGCTACCAGTTCCCGGCGGTCTGGCAGAGTTTCCAAGCGCCCAACTTATTTAAAGGACTATGTTGTTGGACAGGTATCACTGTTGGTCTAAGTATGGGAAATGTAACCGATATGCTTTTGTGCTTAATGGAACCATTACGCGTAGTGCTGTATATAAGGAAACCATTACGATCGTAACTAACGCCTTATCTCGGTGGGGAGGGGTGTTATGTAGTGTAGTTTCACCCTGGGCCAACAGGGGGATACTGTATATAGTTTTCACTCAGGTCTGTAGATAGTTTTCACTCAGGTCCGCGGCAGTTATTTTAGGCGGGAACTCTGGGCTGTTGTGGTTACAATGTTGACAGCCGGCTGCCTATAAATACAGGCCGGCTGAGCTGTCGCAGTCAGTTGTATTCCAGCTTACCATAATAAAGAGCTACTTGAAGAAATCGCTGTGCCGGCTGCTATGTCAACCCACGACTTAACAATAACAACTAAAGAATCCCTGGCTGATGGCAATCTAATGTCTTTCTGCAGTGATAGAGATACAGCTGATGAGAGGTGTTGCCTAAAACAAGGGTCAGAATTGGTGTGCGTGTGTTTGTGTACACATATATATAAGGGATGCGGGTGGCGCTGTGGTCTAAGCCACTGAGCCTCTTGGGCTTGCCGATCAGAAGGTTGGCAGTTTGAATCCCCACGATGGGATGAGCTCCCATGGCTCTGTCCCAGCTCCTGCCTACCTAGCAGTTCGAAAGCACACCAGTGCAAGTAGATAAATAGGTACCGCTGCGGCAGGAAGGTAAATGGGGTTTCCGTGTGCTCTGGTTTCCGTCACGGTGTTCTGTTGCACCAGAAGTGGTTTAGTCATTCTGGCCATATGACCCAGAAAGCTGTCTGTGGACAAACGCCGGCTCCCTTGGACTGAAAGCGAGATGAGTGCCACAACCCCATAGTCGCCTTTGATTGGACTTAACCATCCAGGGGTCCTTTCCCTTTCCCTTTTATCACCTATCTATCTATCTATCTATCTATCTATCTATCTATCTATCTATATGAGAGAGAGCTTTGCAATGTCCACACTCTCTATATTCAAATGAACTTTATTTCATAAACATATAACTGAGAAGAACATATCTACAATCTCATCCTTAATCACTTTGTTCCTTATAGTGAGCACAGATTTCACCCTATTAACATTTAGGGATCTTCATCTGTGTGCTTCACCCCAGGCAGACCACTCTGACACACACCATCCTCAGCAGCATCCAAGGAAACCTCTCTCAGAAGCCATTCTCCCTCTCACACATAGAGAAGAACAGAAAACAATTAAAAATGACAGTTACTTGAATAACAGTCACACCAGAATGGAATGCCTCTCTCATGTGACTCTCAGTCAGCCAGTCACAGGACGGAGCAACTCCATGCTAAAAATATGCAGCAATTCAACATAAGCAACATTCCCATTTCAGGAAATTAAACCATTATCCTTAAGAAGAATAGGGCAGCCAACCTGATCGATGGGATGGAGTGACACTCCTGTGAGGAAACATTGCAGCTTCTGGAACTTTTTAAGTTTAGAGAAAAGGCAACTAAGAGGTGACATGATAGACGTGCATGAAATTATACATTTCATGGAGAAAGTAGATATCTAGGGGGGGTAGCGGAGAGAAATCCACCTCTCTCAGAACCCCAGAACTTGTAGACATCCTATGAAGATTTGTAGCAGAAAAGGGAAGTACTTAGTTAAGCACATGTTCAAACTTGCTCACACAGGAGGCAAATGATGGCCACCAATTTGGATAGCTTTAGAGAAGGGTATTGGGCAAATTCATGGGGGAATAAGACTATCAATGGTTTCAAGCCATGATGAAGGCTATGGTTGGAGGCAGCAATGCTTCAGAATTCCAGTTACTGGGAACCACAGAAGGATAGAGTGCTCAGGTCACATAGAGGAGGGAGAAAGGTTGTTTTCTGCTGCTCCAGAGAAGCAGACACGGAACAATGGATCCAAACTACAAGAAAGAAGATTCCACCTAAACATTAGGAAGAACTTCCTGACAGTAAGAGCTGTTTGACAGTGGAATTTGCTGCCAAGGAGTGTGGTGGAGTCTCCTTCTTTGGAGGTCTTTAAGCAGAGGCTTGACAACCATATGTCAGGAGTGCTCTGATGGTGTTTCCTGCTTGGCAGGGGGTTGGACTCGATGGCCCTTGTGGTCTCTTCCAACTCTATGATTCTATGATTCTAGGTCCTGCTTGTGAGTGTCGGAACCTCCGTACGACCGAGCTGAAATGGCTATTCCTGCGGCCGCATCTTTGGAATCCCCTCCAATGGTGATTAACGACCTAAGCCTTTCATGAGGCTTCAGGCACGCTCCCCATTCTGCAGAGTACCCAGACAGCAGCAGAAAAGACAGAAATATGTGCTACATTGCTACGTTTATTTCTAACTATGCAGGACAGAAAGAATATGCGTTTGCTCTCTGTGAGAGACAGAAAACAACACAGGAACAAAGAAACAGGAAACCAGTAACATCAACATCCATCTCCTGTCTCCAGTGAGACTGCCAACAGTCTGGAATGTCGACAGAGTCTTGTGACTCCAAGAACTGCACAGTGGCATAACAGAAACCTAACAGTGAGTTTCCTACAGGCATCTGGTAAGCCACTGGACCAAATACATAGGCCATTGCCCTGATCCAGCAGGATCTTATTTTGTTCTTATCTGGAAGACACCACGTTGGTGAACGCTGCCTTATGCAACCAATAGGCAGTCAACTCTCTCCCTCCCCACACTCACGATTCAGCAGCAGCAGCAGCAACAGGAAGCAAATTCAGCAATGTGTATAGCAACTGACAGAGCTGTGTAACAATATTGTCCAATTTCCCAGAGAAGTGGTCAACCTGTCCACAAAATCTAACCTGTAATAACTCTGAGTTGATCCAATTTGTTTCCTTTCCTTTCTTTCTTTCTGGTCCTGAAGGAAAGTACAATTATTTTTGAAGCTGTGCCTTACAGTAGACCTGCACAACTCGCAACCCACCAAGCCTAGCACTGCATGTATCGTGACCTTTCAGGAGTCGGGTACTCCCCTCTTGTTTTCAGTCCCAGGAAAACAACAAAATAAGGGAGTTTATTGAGTTTATGTTGGGCTGACGCATATTACTGATAACCCTCCATCAGGGTCAAGTCAGAGAGGCTTGGATAACAGCATATGCAGGGAGCATAATGTGATTTTTCTTGCATATCATCACACTATGAATAGCACTGCATAAAAGAAAAGTTGCAACCTGGTTACGATCGACAAAAGAGCAACATATGCATGTGAAAAGACCAAAGCTAACAAGAAAAAGTTTTTCTTTAATTCCAAAAAAACCCTCTATTACAAATAAAATAAATATATTTGGAATAATTTTCAATCCAGAAATAAGAAGAGGTCACTGGGGCCCTGATAAAAAAGCATATATTCTTTAATTTCTATTTATTTCACTAATAATAATAATTACAAACTATGCTTGCATCGAATTATAGCTTGTACAGGCAGCAAAATTGGGGTAATGGCAAATGAGGAAAGCCTGCCTTTGGGCATGCTATTTGAATATTTTGCTTTCAACCTTTCCTTGATGGTTTTATTGATGTATGTTTTGTTTTATTTGTATCTGTCACAGTTAACCTTTCCTGTTTAGGGAAGTTTCTGAGTATATTTGCCATCCAAATTTCTCCCCAGATTTTGGTGTTCTGAGCTACCTGGACGTATTATTAATGAGGAACCAACCAATGCATTAGAAAATCTCATTTTCCTCTTTTTAAAAAAATTTCCTATTTTTATGCTGAGTACTGTGCATTAAAAGATTGCTGCTCTCCCCCCTGCCCCCCAACACTACATTATTATGATAAATGTTTGCACTGATAAAGCACTACAGAAAGAGAAATCCATCTTAAGCCAGCCAAATTGCATGACTGTGTCAACATTCTTTTGGTGTAGGGTTTTACACATGCACACTTGTACACATTGATAAAACACTGCAAAGAGACAGATCACGCAATACATGTTTGTACTGATCCATATTTGTGGATCTACCAGCACTGGAGCCCAGAATCTGTCCCCTGGAGACATCTCTGCCACTGGACTCTGAGGGCTGGACCACAAAGCTTTCCTCAAAGTCCCTAAAATGCGAGGAAGAAGCCAACAGCTGTGGAGAAAGGCACCATCCCTTGAACTAGCTAGATGCAATACTCATGGAGCTCTGCTTTCATATTGATTACCTAGCCCAGACTTCAAAACTCTGCCAGTTACTTGAAAACATTGGTGAGACTACATTGGTGAGACTGCAGGGCTGCAGTCCACGGTCCTGATCTTAGCTTAAACTTCCAGAATCCTGCGCCTACTCATCTGCGGTCAACTTGCCTTGGTGGTGGACATCATGATCGATCATAACTTGATTAGAAGGCACAATCACTCCACCTCTATTTGCCTTTTGCGCAAAACCAACTTCATTAGTGGTCACTGCCGTAGAGATGTTTCCCCATCACTGGCATCACTGCAGTATTTCTGAGTGGGGTGTGGGCCGGGGTGGAGAGAGGGCAGTGGGAAAGTTCAGGCTACATGAACAAACCAGTGGCGCCAATCCAGTGCTCCCTCCAGTTTATCCTCAGTATGCGAAGTGTGTATGTATAGTCTTTTTGCCAGAGTGAAACATCTGAGGGAAATTAATAAAGCTGATAGCACTAGATGACCCTCATGATCCCTTCCAACTCTACAAGTCTGTGATTTTCTGATTTAGTGACATTCCTCAGGATGGGGAAAGACCATAGTTCAGTGGCAGAGCATTTGCTTTGTATACAGAAGCCCCCAGGTTAATTTCCCAGCATCTCCTAGTTCAACAGGGACAATTATGTCTCCCTTGAGAGCCAGCATAGAAAATCATGGGCTAGATGGCCCAGTGGTTTAACTCCACATAAGGTAGCTTCTTGTACAGTCATACCTCGAGTTGAATGTGCTTCGGGTTGAGCGCATTCGAGTTGCACTCCGTGGCAACCCAGAAGTAACAGAGTGCGTTACTTCCAGGTTTCGCCGCTCGCACATGTGCAGACGGTCAAAATGACGTCACGCGCATGTGTGGAAATGGCAAAACATGACCTGCGCACGCACAGACGCGCCGTCGCATCTTGTGTTCCATTCAGGATGTGAACGGTGCTCCGGAACGGATCCCGTTCGCATCCCAAGGTACCACTGTATTCCTATTCCACACAACTATACTTTGTCATCCAAAGTGAAATCTGAAGCAAATTTGCAGGTACCTCAAGCAACAGATGTGAATAATTTCACTGATTACCCAAAGAGCTTGGATGAGTCTAGCAAAATTTTATCAGGGCAGTTTATGACCTTTGACTAGTTATCTTTTGTAGCTCATTGATGTGCCACCTCCAAAATAGGTTGATTCCTAAGTATCCCACTTCTTGCGCATCTCTCTCTCTCTCTCTCTCTCTCTCTCTCTCTCTCTCTCTCTCACACACACACACACACACCATTGTTCACTTGTATCAGGGCTGGGCCATGAGCAACATTCTGAGGTAAGTCAGGACCAAAGACTAAATCAGAAGCAAATTATAATCTGACATCCCAGGATTCAGGAAGACCATGTTGCTCAAGCAAGGGGCGACTAGAGCAGGAAGTTGCTTCATGGTCCTTCATGTGGGGCAGGATCAATAGCCAATCTGGGTGAACAGAGTCAGACCAGAACCTGAAGGAACTTCACTGAGAAACTTTCATCTGCAGTTCAGGGACTCCCCACTTGGGGCAGCTGCCCACAGATCCCAGCCGCTCCTGCCAAACTAACAGAAGTTAGAAGTTTCCTCCTCATTAAAGTTAACTTCCTTTTTTAAGTGGAGGGTTGCCTCGTAACTCATTAACAACTCCAAAAAAAACCACTTTGGAAGGCAGTCTAAACTGTCTGGCAAAGGCAGACATTTGGGAATCCATTCCTTCTCTTAATGTGATGCATTTTCCAAACAGAGCTTCGATCTATTTAACAAGGACTGTCCAGTGGTCACAGAGCCCATTAAAGGAAGTCTCAGAAGTGCAGTCTCTGACCGCTGAAAAGTTAAGTGCCCTTTCCAGGAGCATTAAGGAAATCCCTGCAATGCCTGAATGGTTTGCTGAAAAAACGTGGGAGCTTCACTTGACAAATAAGGTGAAAATATAATAAACTTTGTGGCGACGTAGTGCAACAGTTGTCTGGTTGGTCTTTTATTCTTTTGGCATGCTCCTCCTAGATGTCACACTGCCTTTTCCATTACTACCCTCCAATTTTTGTTGTACAGATCAACAAAATAACTTTGTTATTACAAAGCGTTGGCAAGAGTGTGTAGAGGACTGGTCTACTGCTAGCAGCTCTTGCAGGGCATTATTAATCTCTGTTCACTTTGATCAGCAGGCAGGATGCATCCCTGCTTCATGGAGTCACCAAGTCAACAATTTCAGGAGAAAAGACACTGCTGAAGCTCTGGAAACTTGTGGAATTCCTGAATGCCATTGTGGTTTTTCCAATGAGCATGTGTGATGATCCCCGAGGGGAGCATGCCACAAATGGGGAGCTACCACAAAAAAGCCCCTTTCTCGTGTTGCCACCCTCCAGAGTTTACGTGGAGGCAGCACACAGAGAAGAGCCTCAGATGATGAACGCAGAGTCTGGGATGATTTATATGGGGAGAAGCAATCCTTGAGCCATTAAAGGCTTTATAGGTCAAAACCAGCACTTTGAATTGGGCCCGGAAACTAATTGGCAGGCAGTGCAGTCTGGCCAGGATTGTTAGTCCTCTGAGGCTTGCAGAAGGAAGGAAATTTTTAAAACCTCAAGCAGGGCCAGTGCGTCCTGTTTTGCCACATGAAGTGAATTGGTAAGTTCTGTCCTTTGCTACCTCTGCCACCTGCGCCATCCACCCTGCTGTCAGGAGCTCAGCCTACACTTGAGTAGGACCCTGGTAGAGACACATGCCCAACTGGCATGTTCTCTCCCTCCTGGTCAATCGTTCGGGAGCTTCAAAAGCTTTCTTCAGCCTGAACATCACAGCGACCGATGCCAACTGACACCAGCACACTTAGGGATCCGTAGAGTTTGCGCATCGACTGTAACAGACCTCAGCAACTCAGCATTTTGGCTAATCTACTTTATATACATATAAGCACACACGGAGCACTGCAACATGGCTCCCTCTCTCTCTAGCATCAGACAGCAAAGAGAAAAAGAACAAAGGACAATAGTCCCACTTCACGGAACACAGTAACACAAACATCCTGTCTCCGTCACTTCCCACTCTGTGGAGTCAAAACATACACCTATATGTGATAGAAAAAATTCCCATGACTGCAATCATTGAGCAGGAATTCTAACACCTGTTACCTCAGCTACTGGCAGAGAAGCAGCACCAGCACCAGAACGGATTTCAAGTGAGGTTACACTGATTTCTGGCAAGATCTTGTAGATGCCACCCTCATGTTTCTTGGTGGTCCTATTTTGGCTCTAGTCCTGTTGACACTCACCACTCGAGTTTGCTGTTGGAGGGAGGGGTGCTGGAAATAATCTGGCTACAATCAGCATCCAGCGAGGACTTCTGTCTGTGAAAAATATCATTGTCTAATGCAACTGGCCTGCTTTAAATGAGCTGAAATCTGCATTGGTTCTGAAAGCCTTTCCCAACAATTGCATCACAAAGCACTTCCTTAAATATGAGACATTGAAAGTTGCTAGGACAATAGCCTGCTACTGGAGTAAAATAACTGCCTTTTCAGCTTATTTGAATGATGGAAGCAAAGTCATGAAAAGGTACAATTTCAATCTTGATTTAGAAACAGATAGAGTCGCAGCGTAGCATTTACTGTGAAGGGAAAAAATGCCATAAATGAAGAGGAGAGCAGGTAATAGCTTTTCTCTTCACACATAATACCACCTTGTGGGATTGTAAAGTTAGTTAGCCACATTTCAGCAGAAATACCAAGTGCGTGCAGCAGCCAGGCAACTGCCGAATTATAGTTAATTGTAGTCTCTCCAGTTGGCTGACTATTTTTAGAATTTCTTGCAGTATAATCATAAATATCGTTCACCATAGCTCTTCTATGGCTCTTTTAGAAAGAGGAAAATAAAAGTACCACATGCCAAACTTCGGTGGGCCTTCTCTGTTTCTAGGCCTTTGGGGCCTTGATGGAGTTCTGCTTACTTAAGTGGATGAGTAATTTTTCTTTAGCAAATGTCAAACTTTAGGGAATATCAGTCAGAGCTGGTGGTGAGGTTGGGCATTTGCCGAGACCCCAAGGCCAATTGCAGATCCGCTGTTCTAGCAGTGCTGCTATTATTTATTTATTAATTAAATGAATTTATATACAGCTTATAAATAAATAAATCTATATGGTGACATCATTTCATCAGCAACCAAACACTGTTCTCATGCTTTCAATGGATGGCAGTGATCTTTGCTGTTAATGAAGCAGCCAGAGCTCCTTGTTGCTTTGTGGATTTTTTAATAAATTATATGCATTATGACTTTCCTGTATTTTTGACCTATGTTTATGCTTTTAAAAATGTAAATCACCTAGGGACATATTTGTGTGTAACTGGGTAGCTAACAAGTTCAAATGGTGGTGGTGATGATGATGCAATTTAAGAAATAGGACTCCCCACCCCATTCTCTTCAAAAACAAATATCAAAAGAAACTATGCCAACAGAGACTGGGCAGAAAGGGGCAAAACCAGGGGAGAGACCATGGAGACAACCTCCTGTTGCAGAGTGGGGAGTTCTTAGAGGGTTTAATGGCTACTGCCCATAATGGCTACACTTGTCTCCACTTGTCAGAGACCGTAAGAAGAGTTTGGATTTGATATCCCTCTTTATCACTCCCCGAAGGAGTCTCAAAGCGGCTAACATTCTCCTTTCCCTTCCTCCCCCACAACAAACACTCTGTGAGGTGAGTGGGGCTGAGAGACTTCAAAGAAGTGTGATAGCCCAAGGTCACCCAGCAGCTGCATGTGGAGGAGCGGGGATGCAAACCTGGTTCACCAGATTACGAGTCTACCGCTCTTAACCACTATACCACACTGGCGTAAAGCTTCTGAATGTCAGTTGCTGGAAACCACAAGATGGGAGAAGGCTCTTGTGTTCCTTTGGTCTTCCCACAGGCACCTGGTTGGCCACTGTGAGAACAGGATGCGGGACTAGATGGGCTATTGGCCTGATCCTGCAGGCTCTCCTTATGTTTTTAATTAATGTGTCCAATTGCAATGTCAGCATATGCCCTGGGAGTTATTCAGCTGGTAAAGTGCTGGAAGCTCCCCCATCCCTTTGACAAAGGGAGGAATGTTTGCCATGCCCATCTATACAGCAAGGGCCACCAAATGTGCCTCCATCAAATTTATAGCCAGCGTTGTTGATTCACCTTCCCAAAACTGATAACCATTTTGAGGAGATTATAGTGCAAGTTTAAAGCTGCACTGCTTATGCACACATATGTACACATGCCCTCTTGAATATTTCCTGTACTTTTTGGTACAAATTGGTGCTCGGGAGACTGCTACTCACTGACAGCTCTCATCTGGCTTCAAGTTGGGTCCTTTAATGCATTTTCTTCAATGGTCTCCTGGCTTTGTTAATTTTACTTTATAGCTTTATATACTACCCCCTTTTCTTTCTGCAAACCCTTCTTTTGTCAGAGTTACTGTTCCGTCTTACGCTCACTGTCTCCCTCAGGCTCTTCTGATGTCTTATTAGCCCTGGCCTTCATCTTTCCTCCTCCTCCACCTTTTATCTCTGGGAAGATTAAAGTGTGCTTTCAACTGGTTTGATACATTTGGGAAGGAGAGGAATCAAAAAGAGAGAGAATTGCACGGGGCATGAAGGTTTCTTTGCAACTTAAGGTGTTTCCTGAAGAGGGCCCTACGCGATCACTGCTTGGTGAGGAGACAGTAAACATGGAGAAGATCGTAGCCAGTACTGAGTTCAGCAGTTTGTGGCAACACCAAGGAGATTTAGGATGATTTGTTATTTACACAGCAATGTCAACGTATGTGGTATTTTCAGAGGTTTGGGGAAAGGTCACAGGCAGAAGTCTGAGGTGAGCAAGAAGCCCAGAACTGTATGCCATGGAACCAGTCAGTAATCAGGAACAAGAGCAATTGAAACTGTAGGAAAAACCACCCTGAGGTACACCTGGTTGCGAAGTGAGCCGAAAGCTCAGCCCAAAAAGCCTGTGAGGACTGAAGAGTAGAGTTGAGAAGGTCAAGGGCTGAAGGACTACCAAAGGATTCAGGAACACACCAGAGCTCAGAAAGGGCTTGCTGCTCAAGCAACTTTCAGCTGGAAGAGGACATCTTCTGATACTCATTCCTGCCCAGGAGGATCCAATGTTCTGGTTGAGTCGGTGGACTTCACCCAGGGCCTGAAGGTACTGTGCTGAGAAACTGCCACCTGCATTTCAAATATCCTTCACACAGCTTCCATCTGAACTGAATTTTGCTCTCCATTTTGTGGAAGGCAAGAGGGGGTGGAGCTTAACACACATCACACATTCACCACTTTGAGGGCATATCGGTTTTACAAAATAAACAAACAAATTCTCCCCTGTTTCCTCCATTCATGTGTTGACTTTTACACATAAGTAAGTGGCTCAGGATGTCCTCAGTGTATCAAAAGCAAAATAACAACACCATCAGCAAGCACATGAATGGTGCTTACAGTCAAGAAACCAAGGGTAGCATTCAACTAAGTTTTACTTCTAGTTGCCCTATTGAAATTAGAGAACATAAGTAATATAGGTACTTTAATTTTTATAGGTCTACTCTGAGTAACACTTAATGAAATACCACCACTGGAGTTGCCAGGGATCATATCTGGTACATTCTGCATGCATAACAGCTGTTCTACCATTGAACTACCACAGTTAGGGATTTGTGGACCATTCTTCCCTCATTTGTTTTTGTCAGAATTATCTAAACTTTTTTTGCTTTCTGTTCACATTCTTCAGATTTCCACCTGAAGAGGAATGCAAAACTTTACTTTGAATTTAGCTGTTGGAAACACTTTGCTGGCAGCTCTACCTGATAACAAATGAGAACAGTAAGTAGGGTATTGGTGACGTTCCTTTCATGTTTCTCCTTGTGCTAAATACTTCACATTTCCCTCATTGCATTTTACTTCTCCACATTTCACTGCTTGTGGAATGCTAAGGAAAAGCCATTCGGTCATAAATAGCAGAAATGTGAAGCTCAGACAGGAAGCGACATACACAATAGAAAAAGTTATGTTGTGTGAACAGCACCGAAACTTTCAAAATTGTGCAATGCTTTACTAAAAAACAGCTGTCCTGGAAAAATAAAATAGGAAATGAAAAGATATGTGAAAGAAAATGGCTCCTTCTGCAGATGCTTCATCTGGGTGGTGTATGAAAATATGGAAACTATCAAAAACCTCCTTCATGTATTTGGAATTTGATTTGCACATTTTATTATTGCAGAGTGCAGGCAATTAGACTGTAAGCGAGATCAGCGTACTATTACAGAAAGAAACAAGAGTTCTATATTTTCCACCACTGGCGCATAGGATGATGTTTTCCTGTAATGCATGTCCTGCCCTCCCTTTTATATTTCATTCTTTGTGTAACTTGTTTGTGCCTCATTAGCCCATCATCAACCTGCTTGCCAGAGAAATGAAAGAACCAAGTATCTGCCATTTTATGAAACGAGCTACATTATGAAAAGATAGCTACTCTAAGACTGCAGAGTTAAAGGGAAGCTCAGTGGTTCAGCAACCAGCCAGTGGACCAAGGACCGCTATTAGACACTTCCGCCCCCTACCTCCCAGGAAGAACATCACAACAAATTGAGGACTACACTGGCGTTAGTCAAAGGTAGGGGATACAAGCTATCCCTACCCTATGAGAAGTTGGGGGTGGCGGCTTGTAGGTCCAAGAGCAGAGACCACCAGCAGATCTAAGCCCTGCTTTCTGGCACAAGAGGGTCACTGAGGTTTAAGGTCTTGTGGAAGGCATTTTTATTGTTGTTTAGTCATTTAGTCGTGTCCGACTCTTCGTGACCCCATGGACCAGAGCACGCCAGGCACTCCTGTCTTCCACTGCCTCCCGCAGTTTGGTCAGACCCATGTTTGTAGCTTCGAGAACACTGTCCAACCATCTCGTCCTCTGTCGTCCCCTTCTCCTTGTGCCCTCAATCTTTCCCAGCATCAGGGTCTTTTCCAGGGAGTCTTCTCTTCTCATGAGGTGGCCAAAGTATTGGCATTTTTATACAAACTACTTAAGAACAGGGATGGGGACCATTTTCTTTTGATGGCTCCCTTTCCTTGGGGATAATCTGTCAGCGGTTTTATGCATGAACAGGGGTGGTGGACAGAACCATCTATTTTTCTCTCTCTTTCCCCCCAAAACCCATTTCTTACCCTCCCTTCCTTCCCACCCAGCGGGCAACTGGTGGAGGGGCAGATTGCTCTTGCCAGAGATCTAAACTTGATCACTTGCAGGTGTCTGTGCAGGTTGACCATCCTTCTTTGGGGGATACAAAGTCATCTCAGTGATCCTTACATCAGGGGTGGTGGACCTCCAGCTCATGGGTCAGTCTTGACCTGCCAGGGGGTTCCAATTGGGCCCAGGTGGACATTTTCCCCAAACCACGCCCACACGACAATCGGATGACGTTGGTGGGTGACAACAGCTGATGGGCAACGTTCCATCCTGCGGGTTATAATTCACCAGCATATTCCTTAGGAGGAATGTGCTGGCAAAACAGAAGATGGCAGCTAACAGTATTGAACTCACCATTGTGCTGGTGAAGGGAGAGTTCAATCCTGCTGGGTGAGGTTTCTCTAGCACATTTCCTGTGATGAATGTACTGGCAACCTTGATAGGTGGGCAGAAATATTCACCTATCCTTTACCTGGCACCATCATTACCTGTCAAAGTTTACCCATGGGGTGTGGTGTGATAAAGATCTGAGCTACCAGGCCAAAAAGGTCACTTGTCCCTTCAAGATGGTCAGTATCATTAATCCTAAACTCTAGGCAGAGAGTAGGCTCAGAGACGTGGCTTGCCCAAGGCTACCCAGTTGACTTTATGACACAAGTGAACTTTTAATTAGAGACATGATGATCTGCTTGGCATGTTCCTTTGCAGTGTCCAGGGGTTACGTCCAGACATGGACATTCCATTTACAAGGAGTCTGAATTCTGGACATCGTAGACTAATTAAACAGAGCTGACTCTCTTCAGCTGTTGTTTTCCCATTACAAATGCTAAAAGCTCTCAGTGCCATGTGTACGAAGCGATACGAGGTGACTCCACAAAATGTAATTAAACCCTGGTGGCAATTTTGGCAGACTTCCCCCTTCTGTATGGCACATTTATGGAATTGTTGTTCGGAAGCAGTGGAGGGGGTTGACTTGTATTACATGCTCATTTGCCTGCTCGATTCCTTCCTACCTCTCTTGCTTTTCATATCACAAGTTCCGGCGTCCTGATGGAAATGAAAACAATTCAAAATGATTACAAATTTGAAATCTGTCAATTGCAGTCATTTGTCTTATTTTCACTTTCGCACACAAGGGCCTTGCTTAATTCATGTTCGCTACTTTATTAGAACAAAGGAAACTGCCTTATACTAAGGCCCCATCTGCAAAGCAACATTTAAAGCAACAGGCCACTTTAAACCATCACCTGGGAACTGTAGTTTGTTACGGGTGTTGACAGTTGTTAATGGACCCCTGTTCCCAACACAGAGTGACAGTTCCCAAATTCCCTAGGAGGAAATATTGCCTGTTAAACCCAGTGCTTTTTTCCTGGGGGTACGCAGGGGTACACATGCCTCTAAAAATTTTGTGAATCTAACGGGAGAAGAAACATTTTTTTTTTTTAAAAAAAACCATTTAGTTTCTTCTCTAGCACAGTGAATCGTCAGTTCCATTGAATAGCATGGTGAATCGTCAGTTCCGTTGCTCCCACCGATGGTGACCTCATTTCCTTTCCCTGTGTTTCCTAAGTCTCAGACGGAAGCGGGCATTTAATGTGTGAGGTAGGAGTTGGAATCTAGCACAGTGATTGGTCAGTTTTGTTGTTACCATCTCCAATGGCGGCCTCATTTCCTTTCCCTGTGTTTTCTGAGTCTCAGATGGAAGCGAGCATTTAATGTATGAAGCAGTGAGGAGTGTGGTGTTTTACTGATGAAAGTGTGGCCTCATTGAGGGGCAGTATTTCAGTCTAAGCAGGAAAATGACTAACATTTTTCATCATCGCAGCCAGGAAAGAAGCGTAAAGTTAATGATAACTCTGTGAAGACAAGAGATGGGCCAACGGTGTTGTGCATGTTCTTTGTACTTTTATCTATTTACTGTATTTATTTTCCCCGATTTGAACTCTAAAATGGTCATTTTCTTGAGTCAAAATGAGAGTACCCCTAAACATATTTTTCCCCGAAAAAAAGAACTGGTTAAACCACTTGGAGAACTGTAGCTCTGTGGTGGGAACAGGGGTTTCCTCTGTCAACAAATGGCAGTTCCCAGGATGTTTTGGCGGGTGGGGGAGCCAAGACTGTTTAAAGTGGTACAATACTGCTTTAAATGTATATAGTGCAGATGGAGTCAGAACCAACTCACTCAGTGGATGAACTGGGAGCAGCTCTTTGGGATTTCAGACATGGGTCTATTCCCAGCACCACCTGCAGACAACAGGATCCAACCTGTGGCTTTAAGCATGCACGTGTTCTGCTGCTGAGCTGCAGCCCCAGACAATGCCTAGCCAAATTTCAGTCAGCGCTGGGTAACATGACACTTCTATCCACAGCGATCAGTCTGTCATAATTCCTTCACACAATTCATGCTGTTAACCCCTTGATGACCTGAATATGCATACATGAAACAGCTGTAAGAGTATTTTAAGGTGCCATGATGGTTATTTCTGAAGTAATGTCAATATTCTTATTTCACAGTTTAAACAGGTGTTGTTAATTTTCATTGACACTGTAGCATTGAAGAAGCCCGACATGGAAAGGACGTCTGCCGCTCTCAATCCTCAGCATGTCCACTCAGAATTAAATTCCACTGTGTTGCCAGGATTGCAGCATTAATGCCTTCATGCAACCCTTTACTGACTACTTCCTATTAAAATGCTATGTGTTTCCTTGACTGTGGGAAAACACATTTTAAGTTACACTCCCCTCCCCATTTTTTGGTAAAGGAATTTAATATGTCTCCCCCACCCTTCACTAAGAATATGTGGAGCTTCTTTCCTGACCCCCCCCATGGTTTTCATTTTCATTTTTGCAAGCTATTCTCTTTGAAAATCCTCTGGTGTTTCATCCAGGCAGGAATCTCCAAATTCAATTTTTGCTTTAGGCTAAACCAGGTAGCAACTTTACTTTGTAAGAAACCTATACTTAAGGAGCCGATGTGAATATATTTTATTGCAAAACTGGGTAAGGATGTCACATGGTTTTGCAGCAGGCAGATTTTAGTTTCCTGTCACACACACATTTTATATATGAATCATTAATGTCATGCGATTACATTCTTATTATTATTGATATTTAGATTACATATACATTCTCCTGCGTACAAAACATTTCAAAACTGCTACACAAACAATACCTGCATATCCCTAAACTAAGTGCAATCAATAAATAATAATTAATTCCTTATTGTGTTTTTATGAGGTTGTCAAGACTTATGATCCTCATGAGCTGATCCTCTACAGATGCCCAGATCACACAGTCCTCTGTTGATTGATAGACAATGGACAAGTCAATTACCTGCTGTGAGAGATTTGGAAATCATTTTGAGAGCAAAATTACTTCAATTCATGCCAAACCTGATGCCACGATTAGTTCAGGTCCACTGGAAGTCTCTGAAGCAGCAGCAAATTACTCCTTGTGGGGTCAGTTTCAGTTGTAGCAGCCTAAAGATGTAGACACAAAACTTGCAGCAGGGAAGATGACAATGAGACCTCTTGATCCTTGGCCATCATGGCTGATGAAATCTAGCAGGAGATGGAACGAATTGCTTGGCTCCAGGGATAATAATATTGCATATAGACAGAAATCATGGACTCGTTTCTCTTATTCATATTTGTGCTAGCTGGCAGATTTTAACCCCTTAAAATCTGATCCCCCAAACTGCTTTTGCAATTCATCTGCTTGGATTTCCATTTATCTTGCTCCCAAAGCAGGGTTTGCAGTTTGTATGCCCATTCCCTTTCGCTTGGACATCTGAAAGTTGAATGTTTCAAATCCTGGATTTGCCATACTTTCCTCTGGGAGTTGCTGGCTGATCAAGTGATCACACAGTCCTCTGTTGATTGACTGACAACTGCCTGCTGCTTCCCCTTGGTAGATGATTGCAAGTTTCACTCGTACCTCTGTAATGCTTATCATCTACTCTTAGGCCACTTTTTTTACTCAGTAGGATTATTCAAGATTCTTGTCCCAGTGGATTTTTTTAAAAAAACCTCCATATGACATTCAGTACTAAACCAACAGAAATATCCATGCAACATGGATCTATTTTTGTTCTTTGCATGGTTTATTTCTAATTGTTTACGTACACCACTTAAAAATTCTGCATGTCAAGAAGTATATAAATATCTGAAATTAATAATATGAGCATCTTGAACTGGGCTCAGAAACAAAGTGACAAGCAGTGAATTTCCCCCCTTTTTCTTCTTTAAAAAAGAAGTTATGCATGCTCACCCATCTATTGGGCAGCTGCATTTTGGACCAACTCAGGTTTCCAAGCTGTCTCTATAAATCATCTCAAGACACTTAAAGGTAAAGGTAAAGGACCCCTGACAGTTAAGTCCAGTCGTAGATGACTCTGGGGTTGCGGCGCTCATCTCGCTTTACAGGCTGAGGGAGCTAGCGTTTATTTTTCTGGGTCATGTGGCCAGCATGACTAAGCCACTTCTAGCGCAGTGGAACACTGAAACCAGAGCAGTGCACAGAAACACTGTTTACCTTCCCGCCGGAGTGGTACCTATTTATCTACGTACAGTTTTTTGGAATGCTTTTGAACTGCTAGGTTGGCAGAAGCTGCGACCGAGCAATGGGAGCTCACCCTGTCGTGGGGATTCAAAGCGCCAAACTTCTGATCGGCAAGCCCAAGAGGCTCAGTGGTTTAGACCACAGCGCCACCTGCGTCCTGTCTCTAGACACATAAGGTAAAGGTAAAGGGACCCCTGACCATTAGGTCCAGTGGTGGCCGACTCTGGGGCTGCAGCGCTCATCTTGCTTTATTGGCTGAGGGAGACGGTGTACAGCTTCCAGGTCATGTGGCCAGCATGACTAAGTCGCTTCTGGCGAACCAGAGCAGTGCACAGAAACGCCGTTTGCCTTCCCGTTGGAGTAGTACCTATTTACCTACTTGCATTTTGACGTGCTTTCGAACTGCTAGGTTGGCAGGAGCAGGGACCGAGCAACAGGAGCTCACCCGTTGCAGGGATTCGAACCGCTGACCTGCTGATCAGCAAGTCCTAGGCTCTGTAGTTTAACCCACAACACCACCCGCGTCCCTCTCTAGACACTTACCTGGCAGTTAAGTTCCTTTCAGCTTCTCTGGGACTCTGTGCAAAGTAAGGATGGAGAAGCTTTGGAGGCAGAGCTTGCCAGCTACAGGCCCCAGAGCAGCACTGAACTTCATCACCCTCAGGAGCTAACCCTGAGTGTGAGGGCATTCATATGGAAGCAGATGCTAGCTGGGTTTGGGCACATCTGTGTTTTCCTTTGCTGTTTTCATTAAGATTTCAGGTCCTCCCTGAAAGCAAATCATAGAACATGCACCAAGGACCATTGCTGGTGGTTTCTGGTTTACAATTTAAGACCACTACCTATTTTGAATATTACAAAGGAGGCACAATTCTACAAAGTGGATGCAGTCTACGGTTCTGAGCTGACTTGTGCATTTTATTTGCGAAATCAGCCAGCTAAAGCATAGCTTCCTCGGATACAGGCTATTACTTCTGTGTTCACTATACATCAGTTATTATTAATGGGGTTCTTGTACTATTGAGCCTATTGAGAGGACATAGTGTCTGAGAAGAAAATGATACCAAGGGAGAGTAATGAAAAATGTGGGTCTTGCAAGAAGATTAATTGAGAAAGTAAATTATTTGATTGAAAGAGTTCACTGGTAAGTACCATCGTTACTCCAGGGCTCCCAGCAATAAGACACCACTCATTAAAGATTTAATAAGAGTAGGGAGGGGGTCGGGAAGAGAGGAAACACACATAGGTCAGTATTTGCAGCCTGATGGTTGAATCCAGTGAACTATGATTTCATCCAGAAACTATGATTGAGATGGTCGGGTGCAAGAAAACTGGCATGGGATATTTTAATGTGTTTTTTTTTTTGCCATTTCTTATCTGGATTCAGCAACCAAAAGATGTTGCCATTGGTTTCTGAGATCTCAAGGAACATGTTGTGTTTTCCCCAGCATAAATCTTTCAGTTTGACCCATCTGCAGCATTCATTTCTGGGCAAAATCAAAAGCTCTGCTTATGGATTACATTTTTAAAAAAGAACTAGGAAAACTTAAGAACATAAAGAGGTTTCTCAGTCAAACTAGTGGCCCATATAGTCCAGCATCCTGTTCTCACAATGGTCAACCAGATGCCTGTGGGAACCCAGCAACAGAATCCAAGCATAAGACCATCTTAGCTGTGAGTCCTGGAAGACCTGCTCCCAGCCTTGCAGGCCTTTCTTCACCTGGCCTGAGAGGATAGGTCCCTGACTGACTCCAGCTACAAAAGATGAGGCTGCTGGATAGACTCTTCGGTTGGGGCATTTGCTGTTGTTTATATTAATCTTTTGTATCTTTATGTTTAGATCTTATAGTGATTTAGGTTGGACTTGTTTGATTATGGATGTGCAATTTTTGTGGTGCTTTATTTATTGTTTGTGACTACTTTGGTTATGTTTGTAATTATGTAAGTCTTGTCACATTGTAAGCCGCCTCGGAAAGGTGACATACAAATAAAATGATGATGATAATGATCCTGCAGTTTCCAGAAACTAGTATTCAGGAGCATTACTGCAGAGGCAGAGCACAGACATCATGGCTTTAAAAAAAAGGTAAAGGACCCCTGACATTTTAGTTGCAGATGACTCTGGGGTTGCGGCGCTCATCTCACTTTACTGGCCGAGGGAGCCAACGTTTGTCTGCAGACAGTTTTTACGGGTCAGGTGGCCAGCATGACTAAGCCGCTTCTGGAGAAACCAGAGCAGCGCACGGAAACGCCGTTTACCTTCCCACCTGAGAGGTACCTATTTATCTACTTACACTTTGAAATGCTTTTGAACTGCTAGGTTGGCAGGAGCAGGGACCGAACAACGGGAGCTCACCCCGTTGCGGGGATTTGAACCACTGACCTTCTGATCAGCAAGCCCTAGGCTCTGTGGTTTAGACCACAGCGTCACCTTTTTAAACATTTTTGTTAAAGCTTAACTATGCAGTCAGAAGTAAGCACCACTGGGGTTCTTGGACCTACTCCCAGGCACATAAATGCGCATAATTGCACTCAGACCATGTGACTGATATGACATACTAACCATCCTTTGGCACCTCACTATTCTATCACACTCAGCTGTCAATGCAACTCCCTGCTTTGCTGGGCTCTCCTTGAGGGTATGTCTATTGGGGCTCCTTCACTTCTAAGGACACTACTGCTTTACTGCTGCTGGTCATAGCAAGGGAGACCTTCCCATTGGTTGCCATATAGGGGGTCGCCAGTTGAAAACCAACTTCTACCCTATCTCTGGCAGGCTCTTTTTGACTTGCTAGCTAGGAAGACCTCAAGTACGCCATGTCAAAGACTCTGGAAATGCTACAAGCTAGTCGATGACACTAGACAGGAAGATTCTGAGCCTGCTAGCAAGCTTTTTATTTTAAGTAAAAGTTAACTCACATCTTTTTAAAAACTTTCAACAATGCTACCTGCGCAGGCTTCCTATAACACCATCTAATTAGCTTGAACATGCCACATAAAAACGTTGCAGTCTATAACAAGACTAAGGGCAGAACTTCAGAGGTATAATTAAACATGCCAGCAGCTTCTTTACCAAAGTGATATTGTTTAAGTAGAACACACTGCATTATTCAGAAGAGCATTGCTTATAGCGAGTGTGAGCCTATGAGTTCTGTGGAAACAGGGTCAGAAAGCTATAGGTAGTCAGCGCAAAGCTATCATTTTTAAGGGAGAGCACTCGCTTGCAGACTTCACCTCCTGTCTTGCTTGCTGAGAGACCCCTCACAGGCATCTTTCAAAATGGCAGTACAATATTTCAAAGGGTGGGAAAAGTCTTGCAATTAAAGGTGTGTATTTAAACAACAGATTTCTTTCCATAAAGTTCTAGAAAGTTGACTTTGTGTTATATCCATTAGTTCCCATCACAATTCATTCTTTTAAATCCAGCTCTACTACTCTGTGCAATGCTTAGTGGATAAACATATAATATGTACAATATAACTTTAGGGTTCAAGCCTGTGGTCCCTGGAATGGCATCACAGACCCATTTCTGATATTTGGAGAGGGATAGCTGATGTTGGATTCTTCCTCCCTGCTGCAGAATCTTCTGATGCCCTCACCCAACAGACATTAGCAGGCTCCAAAAAGGAGGGTTCTATTGGGAAAACAACTAGGGAGCCAGGAAACAACTTCGGAGGGGAGCACCCATGGAATAATAGAATAAACGCTGTGCATGCAGAAGTTCTTCTACTCAAATTTTGTCATCTCTGGGTAGAGCTAGAAAAGGTCCGTGTCTGAAACCCAGGAGAGCTGCTGCAAGCCAGCATAGATGATCCTGGGCTTCATAGACAATTGGTCCAACTTGATGTATCACAGCTTCTTATGATCCAAAGCAGCCACAGACTCCTGATACAAACTTGGGATGGATCAATCTGTTCAATTTTGGTTTCTCTTAGTTTTTCAGTGTGAGATGTTTTCCTCAGAAAGAGTCCTTCTGGAAATTCACCCCCATTTTCCCCTCACGTATGCAATTTTGTATGTGAATTTGCCTAGCAAATTGAGCAAGCAATTTCCTCGAATATGATGCATTTTCATGTTATTTTATCCAGTCTATGTGAAACTTTCTCCAATGCACACATTTTTGCATGCATTCTTTGTTTGGAGAACTGCACTACAAAATTCGCTGAAGTGGGAATTTTTGAAGGAGCGCTGGCTTTTGGTCCATGTATTGTTTCAGGAAATGCAAATTTGGGAGGTGAACCAAATCCTCTCTCCCCACCACCATTCCTGCTCCTAGCCTGCGCACAGTGCTTCTGTTGTTCCCGTTGCACATGGCAGGAAGGTAGGTTTCACTCAGACTTTCTTCTGAGTAGATATGCATAGGACTGCACAGTGCTAGTTCTTAATCAGATAATCCCCTCCGCATCACTGATAATATTCAGCAGACCCGCAGAAAAGCAACATCTCTGCAACAGCAAGATATTAAATAAGTATCCAACTTTGCTGTTAATGCTGACAACATTATGTTAAGAAACCAAGCACAGAACCTCCATTTTCTCTGTGTATGTGTGTGTGTTTAAAAGCTCCACCTGCTCTGAGACAGCCAGATAGTCTCTTTAAAGGATTGTGCATTCAGAAAAGATAATTGCAGCACAATGCCACATTTTCCTCCTATGCACTGCACTTCTTTTGTCCGGATGCAGAGCAGCTGCTTGCCTTTGCTTAGCAGATGTTGGGAGATCACCTGCCTACTCTTTGAAATAACCTTTTAGTACTGTCTGGCTTAATTGGAACTGGGTCTCACAAGTTTACTGGCCTATACTGCTTCCCATCCCCTTATGTCAGGGATGGGAAACCTCCAGTCCTCCAGAAGTTGTTGGATCACAACCACCATCATCCCTGGCCGCTGGCCACACTGGCTGGAGCTCAAGTAAGGATGGGTGGATCTGTTAATTTTGGTTTCTCATTTTTCCAGCCATAAATTGAGTTCTCTATATTTTCACATCAGCTTGCAATTGAAGGAGGAAAAAAAATGCTCATGGAAATTCAACAGCACTTCAGCGTGAATTTTTCTTGGTATACACTGTGGTGTATGTAGTTTTGAGCACCATACACATTCTTGAAGGGTGTTATTCTTGATGTGATGGATTTCTCCATGTTATTTTCACACGTATTTGCATTTCAATGCTCACTTCCCCCTAATATATGCATTTGCAGACACATTATTTTGTTGGCGAGATGCATTGCAAAATTCACAGGGTAATTACGGTTTTAGTTTGCATATTGGTTTGAGAAGTGCAAATTAGATAATTTCTCGTCAAAATGGGAACAAGACTGATTTTCTCCTGCATCTCTAGGCTGATGGAAATGGGAATGGGATAACATCTGGAGGGCCACAGGCTCCCCAATTTATGGTGCCTCTCCCTCCCCACTAATTGATAAATGCAGTTTGAAACTGAGTGTTTAAGCTTGTGCACCTTAATGAGATACAATGTGAATATGTTAGTGTCCCCCAAAGTTGTAATAGTTTCAGGGTTATTTTAGTACCCAGTCCCAAAGCATTTAAACTGAGGAGCTTTTAAGAACACTGGTGGAGAAAATCTAACCAGCACCTCAATTTCTAGAGTTGGGTAGACATAGAAACATAGGGAGCTACCTTATAATTTGTACATTCTCTGGCCATTATACATGCTTTGAGGAATGTGCCTATCTGGGCTGCACTTTGTATTTTCTCTGGCAGCCACGACCATCATCATCTGATATCATCTTGAAACATTTACCCCATTCTCAGCTGTTCTCCAGTCAGCTGAGCAGCACAAGGAGGATTTGAAGAGAGGAGAATGGAACCCCCTTCCCCTCCCACAATTCTGCAAATGGAACCTTTCCCATCCCATAGCTTAGGACAAAGCTTAATAGCAGCATGTCAAATACAGAGGAGGGAATATCTGACCAGCTGAAAACTCTCTTGTGTACAATGTATGAAATACACTCAAGGTAAACACATTCCTCCAAACCCTCTTGGAGATTATGCATAATGACCAGAGGATGTAAATTCAGTTGATTTATGCACATTTCCCATGTCCTGTTGGTAATTATGCATACAGTGGTACCTCTGGTTAAGAACTTAATTAGTTCTGGAGGTCTGTTCTTAACCTGAAACTGTTCTTAACTTGAGGTACCACTTTAGGTAATGGGGCCTCCCTCTGCCGCCACGCCGTCACCGCACGATTTCTGTTCTCATCCTGAAGCAACATTCTTAACCCGAGGTACTGTTTCTGGCTTAGCAGAGTATGTAACCTGAAGCATCTGTAACCTGAAGCGTCTGTAACCCGAGGTACCACTGTATTGACCAGAAAATGTACAAAATCCCCTCATCGTGGAAGGATTCTGTGCCCGTTCCCCCATGAGACCTGGTGAATGTTCACAACGAGTTATTATGCACATTTATCACTCAACTTATATTCCCCTTAACTTACATAGTTCTCTTAAAATCTAGAGATAGCTCCTCTCTCTTGAAATGCGGGCCGGTGTTTTCAAGAAACAAGATCCTCAAGTAAGAGAAAGTGTTGCAATATTTAATCTGCTCAACAACATTCTAAATCAAGTGCCTCTTAAAAGCGTGAATAATTGAATGGATTGTAGGCCTATTAAGGACTGAAATGCTTTGATGGTGTCTTCCAATGCCTGTCTTTGCAGAAGGAAGAAAGAGAAAGGGTAACTACTCTACTGATAGTAATGTACCTCCGGGCAGTTGGTAGATAGCCAGCAACTCTACTTTTTTCCAGTGATAAGAGACCGAGGGGACATAATTAGGGGTTTGTATGCTAATTCTGTGTGGTAGGATTGATTCCAAACTTAGTGTATCAAAATCATGTTTGGGGGAATGTGATCTCAGCATTGCCTAAAGGGCCTTGGTTGCAGGATATTTTCCCGCCCACTCTTGATTTCTCAAGAAATCTTCTTTCTGAAATAATTTTAGATATATATTATACCAATTGCCATTATTCATTGCTGACAAAATGCCCGTTCATTGCATTCGGCGGGTTATATACAAGTTATATGTGGCAAGGATGCATGAGGGAGACAGGAGAACATAAGAACGTCCTTAGAATGAGTATAGAGTCATTATGTATTATAGAGTTATACTCTATAATACTGAATCACTGTGCTGCATGGGATTTGAAGCTCATCACTATTCTTTTTTTTATTTCTCTACTTTTTTCTTTTACTCCAGTTGTTTACAATAGCTGGTCTCTGTATGATTTACTTTCCCATTTCCTATTAAATTGCACAGTCCATACTGGGCCAGATTAAGCCAGTGTACAAATATAGCAATGAATAAATAACACAAAATAAGTTTAAGTGGCTTGGAGAGGATTGATGGTGAGAGGTTTACCTTGCACTAAAGAAATTAAGTACAGAGATCTTGACGTTAATTTAAAATTGTTAATTGTTGTGACCGGAATGATAATGTCCAGATTGTCAGCCTTCAAGAGTTTGTTGGTTTAAGACACAATAGTGTATATTATTAGCACTGTACACATTCAGCAATATAAAACACACATAATTTTTTTATAAATATAGCTGAAAGGCATGTATACAGTGCCCCTCCCATTTTAACTATGCTTTTAGGGGTTTTCATAGAATAATGGATTAATGTCATTTCAGAGTTGGGAGGAACCTGTGAGGTCATCCACTCTAACCTCTTGTTCAGTGCAGCCATCTCTTTGGTGACATCTTAGTTCTGGAAACCTCTCCACAGATGGATTCTGGCATCACCATTATTATCTTTTAGGTCAAGGATGGGGAATCTGTGGCCCCCTGGACATTGTTAGGCCTGTCAGTTTGCATTTCTTAGTACAGAAAGTATTGATCTGATGTGTAGAGATCTTTCCTATTCTACTTAATTCAAGAGGGTTCTGGAAGCTTCTCTGTGTGAAAGAAACAAGCAGAAGGTTCATGATGTTTGAGTTATTCCTTCAGAGAAGCTGAGTATAGCTGGTTTAAACTGGTTCTCTTATCTCTTTCAGTCAAGGTCATGCTGACATACAGGCCAGAAGGAAGCCTGGGTTTCACTCACTTTCTCTTTCTATCTCTTTTCCGTGTGGTGTGGTGTTTCTGTATGCTTAGTGTTTAGGTTTTAGTCTTATAAGTTATTGTAAGTTTAAGTCAGGTCTGCTGCAACTGGATTTCTTATGGACAGTGCCAATCCTGAATGTATTGGATTTGTGACCATTATGCTTATTTGCCTTCAGTAGTAGTAAAGCTCTGATGGATGAAATATTAATTGCCTCTGGTCTATTTTGGGGGGGGGGGGAATCCTGCAACGTGCTTAAGTTTTTACTCTGCTAACTATACATTGGAGTTTCACTCTGGATCAATATTGAGCAGACTTTAAATGACAAGGCTTCCATCAGCCCTCAGCTAGCATGACCAATGGTCAGGGATTATGAGCAGTGTAGTCCATCAATACCTGGACGACCAGAGGTTCTCCATTTTAGGTGGCAAGCCAAGGCCACCCTTGTTTTGCTTTATCTAACTGAACAACCACCTTTAAACTTCTAGATGCCCTTTTTAGGTTTTTACTCCCATTTCAGTACCACATAGGGAGCCTCCGTAAGTACAGTGATGCCTTGCAAGACGAAAAGAATCCATTCTGTGATTCTCTTCGTCTAGCGGTTTTTTCGTCTTGTGAAGCAAGCCCATTGACAGATTAGCGGATTAGCGCTATTAGCGGCTTTTAGCGGCTTATCTGCTGATCTGATCAGCTGATAAGCGGCTTAGCGGCTTAGAAAAAGGGGGGGGGAGGAAAAAAACAGCAGGAACTCGCAAGACATTGTCGTCTTGCGAAGCAAGCCCATAGGAAATTAGTTTTGCGAAGCACCTCCAAAACGGAAAACTCTTTCGTCTAGCGAGTTTTCCGTCTTGCGAGGCATTCGTCTTGCGGGGCACCACTGTAAAGGAAGCTCTCCACATTTCAACTGATTTCTCTCCAACTCACAGAGAGTGAGAAGAATGATGATGAGTTAGAGATGGCATGTTTGTCTCTGCAGTTTATTTAAAATGTGTAAGGAAGAGGAGGTCGCTGTTGGTGGGGGGAGGAGGAATGGCCTATCCTGGGAAACGGCATGGCTGAGATCCTAAATGGCAGAGTTTCACGTTGCAACCTTTACTTGCAGGTCCCACTGGTTTGGTTCCAAAGGCTAACTCTCTACAACTTCTCAGTGCAAAGATCCCTGGGAACTAAGGATTGCCGTAACTTCTGGGTCTTTGCTAGAATTTTAAATCTATTGCTTCTCTTCCCGTTGTCAGAAGATGGGGTGTCATCTGCTTCTGACATCTTATTATATATTTGTATTCTGTTATCATGACCTCCTGTAATCTTCCAGTCTAATCTTTCCCCCTAGGCTGAACACCAGCTCTATAAGACTTTCCTCAGATGTTTGCCTTCAAGTTAGCCGGTTTGCTCCTGCCTAATGTATGACATGTTTCCTTAAGTGTCTGCGATGTCATTGGTCTAGAGATAGGGGACATTATCAAACACCATCCTTGCAGAATTTACCATAATGTGATAGTCCCAGTGACTGCCCTTTTGGAAAGCATAAAGCTCCTCCACGTAAATCAATCTTACTGCCAGTAATATGTTCATCCTCGTAATCCCTGTTCTGGTTGAATGGAATGCTTCATATAATTCATCTCAGCAGTAATTGTACAAGCATCAGGCCCACGGAGGTCTGGCAGGTTCTGCAGGAAAATTGCATCGCATGGTTTCACTTACGGAAGAAACGCCTGGGGCACGTTGCTGTGGTTTGTACTGATTATTTCTAGCGCTGGCTCCTCTGTTTGAGCCATTGGACCAGAATGCGACGGCCTAACAAACTCAGTGGTGAAGGAGGTAGCATAGCATAGTGACTAAGGCTGCAATCTATTTCACATGTATTTTGAAGCATACACCATTGGAAAAAATGGGACTGATTTCTGGGCACACATGCATGAGATTGCACTGTAATGAACTGGGAAGCAAGTCTCTGATTCAATTATCACCTCTGCAAGGAACTTCACAGCTTGCCTTATGCAAGCCACAACTTCTTTGCTTTAGACCCCACTCTCAATTTGCAATAGGTGTGCAATAATACCAGCATAGCTTACACTTGGCTTTCCTGAAACTGCTGTCCTCCAATGTTTCGGACTGCAATGCCCATCAGTCGCAGCCAGCATGGCCTGCGGTCAGGATTGCTGCAAGGCAGCGGTGGGGAGCCTCAGGCCTCATGGCCCAAATGAAGCTGTCCAGGCCTATCTGCCTGGCCCACAGACCTAAATCAAGCCATAATCCCCACCTTTGCACCATGCCTGAGTGTTTCTGCCTGTTACTGAACTCTCATAATGTACCACTCAATAGTCCTGATTTGAGCGGGACACCATGGATTCACAGAAGCTGCCTCTACTTCTGTTTGAATTCTGGGATGTCCCACTTCTGCCTCCTTACCTCCACAGCCTCCTTCAGGGCAGCCTCTGCCAAGGCCTCCACTGCCGCTGCACACCTGCAAGTTGGCACAGCACACTTCCAGAAGCGAGCATACCACATCTGCCGGCTGCAGCGAGGCAGGATAGGCTGCGAAAAGGCCTATGGCCAAGCCCTAGCCACCACAGGGGTGGAGAAGGAGAGACAGCCGGCAAAGGTAAGGTGGTGGTGACTGGGGATGGCTACAGCATGAAGATTGGATGCTGAGAAATAGCACAAATTGGAGGTGGGAAAGAGAGAGAGCAGTTTGGGTGGGGTGCAGGGCGTTTTTGTCCTGCTTTCCTGCCCAGAAATATTAGATGGTATGTCATAATGACTCTTGCCTACCTGGATAAAGGATAGGTAAGGATGTACAAGTGTGATGCAACTAGCCTACTGTACAAACATAAGATGTACACGCACTGATCTGCCTCTGACCCAAATTACCACTGGCACAAGGGTTGCTCAGAAGGAAATGTGAATCCTGGGCTGAAACGAGTTCTACACCCGGGTGGAAAGGGCTATTGCAGGCATCATCCCTGACCACTGGTACTGTTAGCTAGGGATGATGGGAGTTGTAGTCTCAAAACATCTGGAAGGCCGAGTTTGGGGATGCCCGGGCTATTGTGATACTAGATGGTGCTTTTCAATCTGTTATAAAGGATTGCTGAGGTTTCTTGGACACTAACCGTGGGTTCCCTGAGGACAGGGGAAGAAAGACGATGAGAGACCTGGAGACAAAGTGCAATGAGAAAAGGTTGAAAGTGTTGGGTATGTTTAGCTTGGAGAAGAAACAAGTAAGAGGTGCTGCGATACCCACCATTAAACCTGCAGAGGGCTGTCACACAGAAGATGGAGCAAATATGGTTTTCAGTTGCGCAACAAGGTGAGACCCAAGTTGGTGTGTTCCAACTGCAGGAAAAGGAATTTCAATTGAAGACTGGGAGCTCACTTCCTGAAGGTGTGAGCTTTTTAGCAGTGGAACGGACTGACTGCCTTAGAAGAAAGAAGCTCCTTCATTCAAGGTTTTTAAGAAGGGTCTGGATGGCCACATGGAATTTATTCGCCCCCTAGAATAGAATATGTCCTGACTCTCCTGCAATGTTGGTGGTAGATGCACAGGTGTTGCTTGACAGACTAATTGATGTGGAAACAGTTCCTTCCTTGATGGTAGAAAGTTTGAAAATGGCTATTTTAGGTAAATGACCAATAAACAAAAATGCTGCCGCTGGTTTTATTTCTTTATTGTTTAGGATTTAATTTTTTATTGCAACAATGCAGCAAAGAGGCACCCATTTAATGGGAACATAAATGGAAGATTTGAGAAAGACGAAAGCACCAGCTAAATACTTTCCTTACACAAAGACATTAATTTGCCAGGGGGACCATTACAGTATATAAGCAATCATTCACTGAATAAGAAAGCGTTGGGGCATGAGAGCAAAGTGATTCACAGATGTGCTTATTACACAGTATCTAAATGGATGGAGAAAAATATTAAACTGATGAGAGGCTAATTAAAACGAGCCCATTACATCTCAAAATACACTCGGTAAGGGCAGATCTGCATGCTAAGTTTCTGCAGATGTTGGGTCGGCATTCATGAGTAAATGTAATAGCCGCAGTCCAGATGAAATTAAACCAACTTAAAATGTCATTGAGATCAATGAGACTTTAGTGCTTAACTGCATGTTCATTAACTCATCGGGTTAATTTTTTTAAAAAGAAAGAAAGTAGTGACGCTAATTTAATTTTTTACTGTAAAATGGGAAGCATGAAAATGCCTTTCTTAAGACCTTTGATGCTAACATATTTGAAAATATTGTGTTTAGCATTGGTCATCTCATCTCAAAAGGATGCTATAGAGGTGGGGGCAAATGCCTAAAAAAAGACAATAAAATAATGCAGGAGCTATGGCTCTCTTCTTATCTACAAAGACTTCCTGAATTAAGGATGTTTCGACTGCAAAAAAAAAGATGATAGGAAAGCTATATGGGTAGGAATGGAAGAGAAATTCCATTTTGTTTGCATTTCAATAATAAATGACCTAATTTGCACTTCTTGAACCAATACCCAAAACCAAGACTATCATTTGAAATTTGTACTTCTGCATAGTATGTGATCTATATTAGGGAAAATTACTCCCCATTAGATGTCTACATTTGTCTGCATGCAAAATTGGGAGAAAATTGCACTAAAATGCTGACAAATTTCCACGAATAATAATAATAATAATAATAATAATAATAATAATAATAATAATAATAATATACATACCCCACACATCTGGCTGGGTTTCCCCAGCCACTCTGGGTGGCTCCCAACAGAATATTAAAAGCACAATAAAATGTCAAACATTAAAAACTTCCCTAAACAGCGATAAAATACACCAATGTCAAAATGTAGAGATCTGGATTTAAGATTGGGAGAACTTTAAGAGAAACAATAATGACAGATTCACCCTTCCCTATACATGACACAGATACACTAAGTGCTGAAGGGAGTGCTAGTTCTTAATTGTTATACCTCTGTCTCCATCTATAGCTATATTAGAACTTGGAGTGGCTGTAACTTATTTTATCCCATTGAAACCAATGGATTATTATTTTTAAAGCGTGGAGTACAAAATGTAAGTCCACCCCCACTGTTTCCTGCTCTGGTCTGCACATGCAAGGATTGCATTGATATTGAATGCATTAGGTCAAAGGTGGGTAAACTGATGATCCCTCTCACTTGCCTAGATGGATGGAGGATAGGTGTGGGTGGAAACTAGCCAAGTGTGTAATTACTGTACAGCAGTAAAATTAAGAACATAAGAAGCACCCTCTTCTCACAGTGGTCAGCCTAGGAGAAAGCCCATAAGCAGGGCCGGGGTGCAACAGTGCTCCCCCTTGCGATTCCCAGCAACTTGCATCCAGAGGCATACCATCGGCAGAGTATCTAAATTGCAGCTAGGAAGACAAATCATGTGCAATTGCAGAACATACAGCTAAAGAAGAATATTTGCAAAGTATTTACATTCGCATGCTTATCCAAGTATGGGCTTAGTTTTACCTAGTTGAAGATTACAGCTTCTTCCTTAAGCATTCGAACAAACAGCATCTTTCTCTCTTTCCAGTACAGTGGTACCTCGGGTTACATACGCTTCAGGTTACATACGCTTCAGGTTACAGACTCTGCTAACCCAGAAATATTACCTCAGGTGATGGCGGACTCCCTCTGAACTGGAGGGACAAGCTCTGCAAGAAACGGGTCTTTTCCGCTGTGGCGTAGCGGGGACCCTTCTGAAAATCACAGGCGGATGAAGCCTGTGACCGTGGGACTCGATGGGCACCTTTAGCGCCCCCCCAACCCACTAAGGAACCCAGAAACGGGCTCTGAAGTGAAGAGGGGGAAGTGGCGCTGTGCTGTGAGTCGACTGCTTTTTCTGCGGAGCGAAGCCGCACAGCCGTTGCCGGAGAGCGCTGCCTTTTTCCTGGGGCAATTTGGCATTGAAATAACTAACTGTGAGTACTGGAACGCTAAATAACTGGATTTTAAACAAGTATTGGCGAAATAAAAGGAACTTGGACTCTAAAATTTACCCTAATTTGGTACTGAAATGGAAAGGGGTAAACAGGAAGTCACCCTTCCGTTTTCTTGTAGTTACAAAAAAGCAAAGACAAAGTAAAGTAGAGCCATAAAAATCACTTTTAAAGGATCGTCTTTCACCATTCAAAATTGCGGAACCCCCCTTCGGAAGCAGGAAAAGAAGGGGGATTTTTACTGAGTTGTTTAAACCTGCGGAAACAAAGTTAAAGTAAAGTAACTTTCCACTGTCCTGACCCTGGAGCGGGGTGTCAGATTTGATGTTTGAAGCTTTCCAGAAATAAATGTTTTGACAGATAGTTAAAAGGAGGGAAACATTGTGATTCCATTGTTTCCTTTCGCTTTTTGAAAAAAAGAACAAATATGGACAAAATATCTTAAAGAAGAAACTCTGTTGCTATTGTTTTCAAGGTAAAGAACAATCAGAAGTCTCTCCCCCTAGAGGGGAACTATGAAATTGTAACTAAATCCTGGGAACTTACGGCTGTTTACTGATTACAACTGTGGGAAAGAGTTTGGTGACCTTGCAGGACAATGCCTTCAGAAGCACTGTTGGGTGCTTTCTGTAATATAAGTGCCCTATTGGATCAGTTAAGCCAGAAGATGGATTTTATGACAAAAGCTGCCAGTGCCTTTGATCAGGTAGTGGAAAATTATATGGAGCCCACTCAGGAACCAAAACAGGAGTGTGCCATGACAGAACAACAGAAAGAAGAGGACCCTGCGGAATCTGGGACGCCAGGGACGGAGGGACTCTCGGCCCAGCAGGAAAGTGAACTTTTGGATTTGGCTAATGAACTTGGAAAGGACCAGACTTGGAAAGATAAAGTTTGGACTGAACTGAAAATGGGGGGTTGGACTGACCACCCCATGCAGGGATGTTTGGACTTTCCGAGTCTGGAAATGGGTCATCAGAGGTTTGGAGCTGTTGGGACTTCCAATTTTGGAGGGAATCTGAAATATGCTTTAAAACATCATATGGAGCTCAGTCTGGACTATGAGAAAGGGGCTGATTTGTTGAAAAGGGTCAAAAACACCACAAAGCTGGAGTTCCCGCGAGTGAAAGGAAAATATGAAGAAGAGCTGCGAAAGGGACATGGAAGAGATTTGAAGGCCTTGGATATTAGGGCACCAGGTTAATGTGCCAGACTAAAGGGAAACAGAAAGGACTGACAACCCCGGGACCGGGGGGAGGGGACACTGGAAGAAGATTGGATTGCTTTTATTCTATTGTATTTTCTTTTTTGTATTTTTATTACTAGAAATGTCTGATGAATGTTGGGAAAATGCTGAAATGAAAGTACTTGGCTCTTGCTAAAATGTTTAAAGAATATGGTAAAAAGGTAATGGTTATGAGAAGTTGGTAAAAAAGATTTAAGTTTTAAGCTCTAAGGTTATTTTCATAAGATAAAACGAGAATAGAGTAAGGTAATGTAATGATTAAATATTATGAATCATGGATTTAAGTTTTAAGCATTAAGGTTTTTTATAAGATAGGATGATAATAGAGTAAGGTAAAGTAATGACAGAATATTATGAACTTTGGAAAGGATTTGCTGTGACAATTATTAATCAAGATACAAGAGATGGGAGGAGGAGGAGGTCATGGAAAGAAGGTAATGGAAATTGGAGAATTTGAAAAGGATGGTTCTATTTTTGGTTTTTTTCCCTTATGGTTTTGTTTTTTCCCCTTTTTTGTAATTTTGTCTTTTTTTGTGTGTGTTTTTTTTAAAAAATTCTTCTGTTTCAATAAATATCATTATATATATAAAAAAAGAAATATTACCTCAGGTTAAGAACTTTGCTTCAGGGTGAGAACAGAAATTGTGCTCCAGCGGCGCAGCAGCAGCAGGAGGCCCCATTAGCTAAAGTGGTGCTTCAGGTTAAGAACAGTTTCAGGTTAAGTACGGACCTCCGGAATGAATTAAGTACTTAACCCAAGGTACCACTGTACTTGCACTCAGCCTTCAGTACATTGCCCAGCTAGGCCATGTCGTTCCTTCTGAGAGGTTTCTACTTTCTCCTTCCAGACTTCTCCTTCCTGCTTCTATGGGAGAACATCGACTTCCGTACTTCTTTCTGTCACATACATTCACACAGAAACATTAGCACTCCTCTCATCTATTGTGTTTAGAGAGGGAGAGTTATCTATCTAAAATATACTCAGAGTCCTGCAGTGATTTCATGCTCTTTATTGCAGCTTGTAAAACAGTGGTTGCATTTCCCCCCAAACCTCAGGCTTTTATATACATTATCTACACAACGAGTCCCGTCTGATTGGCTGGTTCTGCTTCCCTCCTGGAGCCTGATTGGTCTTCTCCTGCAGGCCAATCAGTTGTTGCATTCTACGATCCTACCTGCCTATTGTTCTAGGATCCAAGCTTAGTATATAACACTAACACTGCCTCTTCTCACAGCCATTGCAGTCATTCACATACAAAATAAAATTGAGAATGTAATCAGGAACCTCCAGCGTTATGACCAGAGTTAACCAGTCACATGAGAGTTACTGGGGAACATTCCCTTTTTTTTAATAAGATATTTATTAAGATTTTTTAAAGATATTACAATACAAAATGAAAAAGAAAAAAAAATACAAAATAAAAATGATTAAAAACCACTCCATTTTTCTACTACTTATTTTCCTTAGCTTGTTTCCCAGACCTCCTCATACATCCCTTTTTTGTATTCCAGTTCAATTTGTTGGCTCAGCAAATCCTTACCCTCTTTGTTTATCCTAATCTTTGGTCTTAAAATAGTAACATTAGATTTTCCCCTATTAACAACCCATTTTTCATATTCCCTTAAAGCATTACAGCTGGAAACCACTTATTTTCTATCCAACATCATTCTAACATTCATTAATTTTACAATATTTCTGTAGATAGTCTTTAAATTTCTTCCAATCTTCTTCCACCGACTCTTCTCCCTGGTCTCGGATTCTGCCAGTCATTTCTGCCACTTCCATATAGTCCATCAGCTTCATCTGCCATTCTTCCAGAGTGGGTAAATATTGTGTCTTCCAATACTTTGCAATGAGTATTCTTGCTGCTGTTGTAGCGTACATAAAAAAAGTTCTATCCTTCTTTAGCACCAATTGGCCGACTATGCCCAGGAGGAAGGCCTCTGGTTTCTTCAAGAAGGTATATTTAAATACCTTTTTCAGTTCATTATATATCATTTCCCAGAAAGCCTTAATCCTTGGGCACGTCCACCAAAGGTGAAAGAATGTACCTTCAGTTTCTTTACATTTCCAACATTTATTATCGGGCAAATGATAGATTTTTGCAAGCTTGACTGGGGTCATGTACCACCTGTAAATCATTTTCATAATATTCTCTCTCAAAGCATTACATGCCGTAAACTTCATACCTGTGGTCCACAACTGTTCCCAGTCAGCAAACATAATGTTATGTCCAACATCTTGTGCCCATTTAATCATAGCAGATTTCACCATTTCATCCTGAGTATTCCATTTCAACAGCAAGTTATACATTTTTGACAAAATCTTAGTTTTAGGTTCTAACAGTTCTGTTTCTAATTTGGATTTTTCCACCTGGAAACCAATTTTCTTATCCAAATTATATGTCTCCATTATCTGATAATAATGAAGCCAGTCTCGTACTTTGTTTTTTAGTTTCTCAAAACTCTGCATTTTCAATCTATCTCTGTCTTGTTCCAAAATTTCCCAATATTTCGGCCATTTGGCCTCCATATTGAGCTTTTTCAGAGCTTTTGCTTCCATCGGTGACAACCACCTTTTCCAATAAGTCCTTGTATCTTATTCAGACATTAACCAATGCTTTCCTGACAATGTGATTTTTAAATGCTTTATGTGCTTTGACCTTATCACACCACAGATATGCATGCCATCCAAATACATTGTTAAAACCTTCTAAATCCAAAATGTCAGTGTTTTCAAGAAGCAACCATTCTTTCAACCAGCAAAAAGCTGCTGATTTATAGTAAAGTTTAAAGTCTGGCAGGGCAAATCCACCTCTTTCCTTTGCATCTGTTAGTATTTTAAATTTTATTCTAGGCTTCTTGCCCTGCCAGACAAATTTAGAAATATCTCTCTGCCAATTTTAGTAAATTAAATCACTATACTTAACACATATTGCCTCTAACAATGGAGGTGGAACACAACCCCTCTCCCCCCCCAACTCTATGATTCTATGATTAGTAGCTGCTGATGGCCTTGTTGTCCATAAATTTGCCCAATCCTTTTAAAAAGCCATCCAGGTTGGTGGCAATCACTCCATCTTGTTTTCTTCATCCATTGTTCTGTCCATCTTTGCTCTGGCACTGCCCAACATTGGCATGTCTAAGCCCACTATCTAAAAGAAAATGTGGCCCATTAGCTTTTTCTTTTAATCCACAAGGCTAGCTTTCCATGTCCTCTTTTTTAAAAAATTATTTGCTCAAGAACACATTTTAAAAATATGTATATGTGATGGTATGCTTTGGCCAGGGCAGTTTTTAGTCTCTCGAGGATGCCTCCTTAATGAAATTATTTCTGAAAAGCGTGTCTTTTAGATTTTAATAAGCACAAACTATAACATCAGGGCTTGTTTTTCAAGTAGCAGAGCAAAAAGATGCAAGTACCCGACAAACAATTCTTCATGAAGATACATTTTAATGAAAAGTTTGCTCCACTGTAAGCATTTTTCCTTATTTAAATGCAAGTTCCACTGTACTCCCATTACAAAACAAAACAGCCTCAGAATTAAACCTGGAAGAAAGCCAATGACTGAGTAAACAGGAGTGCCCAGATTTACATGCGAATGACTCATCTGCATTATCTTACTTACAAACAAGCCTCTGGAGACTGTAAAAAGAACCTAGAGGATTTTTAGGGGGGTTGGGGGGTGACGGGGGGGGGGAAGATGACAAAGAGGGAGTTTGACAAAGGTTAATAAAAATATGTGCGGTATGGAGAAAGCTGATAGAGGGGGGAAATTATCTTCTAACAAAGTACGTTCTTAAGATAAAGTGCAATTGTTGTATGGAATACAAATTTGCAAATTTGGCAAAGGCACTGATTCAAAAATGGACCAGATAAATTCCTGGAGGATAAGAATTCCAATGACTACTGAATCATGATATATAAAGAGGAGCTCAATAATCAGAGACTAGTTGCTGAGGAAAAACACCTATAGAGGGCTGGGCTGGTGCCTTCACGCTCTTGATAATTTGGTTCGTCAGCATGAGAAACAGAACATTAGATAGACTTTCTCATCTGATCTAGAAAGGTTCTCAGTTAGGATGTAAAACAGTTCTGCCTTGCTGTTCAGCTCTTATGGTTGGTTGGCATCCATCTGTCTTGGAAAACAATGGAGGAGTGTGCGTTTGGGGATGAAGTCATTGGAAGGTTACAGTGCCTGCTGTGGCTGTGGAGACCGATATGGGAAAGACATGTTTTGTTGCAGCTGGGGCAGATGAAGTCATCCAGTTGTGTTACTGCAGATGCACCATGGCATTTCTTCTCTCTGTGCTCCTGCCAGTGGTCATTCCTCTTTTGGTCACTGTCTCCAGCCAGTCTTCTTGTCACGTTTTCAGACATCTTTGTAACACAGAGCTGGTCTGTCAATAGGCCTGGTGCCTGAAGCCAGCTCTCGCAGAGAACGTCATTGGGAATCCTGCCATCTTCCTTTCTGTGGCTTACAATTGTCAGTGAAAAGACAGTTCATGCCTCAGGTTTACAATCTAAAAGACATGTCACAAAAGGAAACAAATATTTGGAAGGGAGAAGGAACAAAGCAAACTCAGACACTATTTCTTAGTTAAAATATCCTTGTAATGACCAGTTGGAATAGGAAGATCTCAAGAAGAACAGGAGTCCCTAGTTGCAGAGCTGATGGAGAAACCCTAAAGCCCCTTCTCTCCCTTCTCTCCCTTCTCTCTGAGAGCCAGTGTGGTGTAGTGGTTAAGAGCAGTGGACTCATAATATGGGGAACCGGGTTTGCGTCTCCGCATGCAGCTGCTGGGTGACCTTGGGCCAGTCACACTTCTTTGAAGTCTCTCAGCCCCACTCACCTCACAGAGTGTTTGTTGTGGGGGAGGAAGGGAAAGGAGAATGTTAGCCGCTTTGAGACTCCTTCGGGTAGTGATAAAGTGGGATATCAAATCCAAACTCCTCCTCCTCCTCCTCCTCCTCCTCCTCCTCCTCCTCCTCCTCCTCCTCTTCTTCTTCTTCTTCTTCTTCTTCTTCTTCTTCTTCTTCTTCCTCTTCCTCTTCCTCTTCCTCTTCCTCTCTTGTAGCATGGTGGAATGGCTGCTTTATGACTCAGGAAGGAGCCTGATGGGAGCTCATCTTCAAGCCACATGGACTTCCCTCCCTCTCTGACAGCCCGATGAAATGACCACACAGCCAAAGATGCTTTGTGGTCTTTGTGAAACTCAGAATAGCAGTTTCATCCAGAACTGCCTTCAGTCTTCCGCAGCTAAAACTAAGTACTCTATTACTAACTCAAACATTTCTTCTGTATTTAGGGACAGAGGGTGACTCCAGCGACTTCAAAACAGTGATGTGTAAAATGACCCTCAAAATGGCACAGGGGATTACCCTGAAGTGCATTTATGCGCTTCAACGGTTTTGTCAACCAACAGATTATTAACTCATATAACTGCATTGTTAACTACAGAAGGCATCTATTTTGCCTGTGACCCCAATTACCGTAGCTTCACAATCTTTCATATGCCTGCTCTTTACAATGTACTGCTTGTAAGGAAGTGCTGTAATTAAACCTGTTTTCCATATTGCAATAGAGAAGAGGAAGTCCATTACAAACTTGCAAGGGAGGGAGAGGATTTTGCTTGCCAATCGACACAGAGGGTTGGACAAATTCATGGAGGAGAAGGCTATCAAAGGCTACAAACCATGAGAAGTATCCTCTGCCTCCACAGTCAGAGGCAGTAATGCTGCTGAATACAAGTTGCTGGAAACCACAGGGAGGAGAGAGTGCTTTTGTGCTCAAGTCCTGCTTGCAGACTTCCCACAGGTATCTAGGTGGCCACTGTGTGATAGGAATTTTGAGGTCTTAGATATATGGTAATGTTCATAACCGCACGTACATAGATCAGCACAGGAAGACCGACCTGAAGCCATTTTGATTCCTAAACTGAGCAAATGTTTTCTCTGCAAGGTCAAAGTGGAAAAGCCTCCCCATTGTCTTTTCCTTCACAAATCCTGTCTTAAGGGCATGTCTGTGTTTGAATAGGGTGTGAGCCTGTGACCTGGCCCAGGAACTAAGTATTTATCATTACAAAAGATTGGCCAGGCTCCCCAGACAATCCAATCAAGTAACCTGCCAGACAGGAGATAAACAAGGACAGGAGAAAAACAACATCCAGATTTCTGTTTAGACCGCCTTTTTTGTGATGTAGGTATGATGTATCTGAGGGGTGGTCTTAGGTTACACCCCTTCTGTGATGTATGTATGATGTTTCTGGGGGTGGTCTTGATCTACAGGGTGGCAATTTCAAAAGTCTTTATAAGGCTTTGAACACCATTTTTCTGGGTCCCCCCTCTCTCCTGCAGGTGAGGGGAGCACCTGTTGCAACAGATCAATAAAGGCCAAGCCTACAGGCTGCTGTTTTGCTCCAAGTAATCCTGGTTGGTGTCTTTGTTTTTGTCCAAGGGAGCCCTCGGATTTTTCCGTTGACAACTGTGAGAACAGAATGCTGGAGTAGAAGGGCTATTGGCTTGATCCAGCATGGCTCTTCTTATCTTCTTATGCTTTTTCTATAATGGTCCTATCCTTCCCAATTTATGGTTTCCCTCCCCTCTCTCATTCTCTTTCATACTGTCCTATGTGCTCCACACAAATTTGGATCTTGTTCGACCTGAAGGCTGAGGCTTGTGATTTGTAACTACAGTCGTACCTTGGAAGTCTAACGGAATCCGTTTGACTTCCAAAACGTTCGGAAACCAAGGTGCAGTGTCTGATAGGCTGTAGGAAGCTCCTGCAGCCAATCGGAAGCCCCGTAGGATATTCAGCTTCCAAAAGAACGTTCGAAAACCGGAACGCTCACTTCCGGGTTTCGATCGTTCAGGAGCCAAAACTAAGCTGTTGAAAACCAAGGTACAACTGTATGATCAATGGTTTATATACCTTTATTTTCATTTACTCATTTCCCACCCTTCATCCCATTTTAAATATTTTAATTTGTACATGACTTAGCATTTTAAAAATAGCAAAATGGTGCAAAGCATAAAAATCAAAGAAGGTGGTAGAATACAAATAAAATATCAGGATAAAGTAATTCCCATTATCAACTTTGCACAGTTGGGTCACATTTCAGGAAAAACTAGTTTAAACAGCCTGTTGCTATTGTTGAAGAACAATTTTTTTATTTTATTTTCATGAAAACGAATTTTTAATTGTTTTAATTGATTTGTCATAAAGCTGTGTATAGACTAACACACAAGCGTGTAAACAGTAAGTGAATGAAAGTTTTGGATTTTTTTAAATAAAAAAAAGAATATTCATTCATTGCTGTGGTTTAACAAAAACAAACAAATCAATAACTCTTCAGAGCTCTTACAGCAACATTTTGGACATCTTTGCTTATTGCAAAGCTTGTGAGCCTAGGAGAAAGATAGAGACAAAGAAAAGCATAGAGCTATAGATTAATGAGCAGAAGCTACACACCCTCCAAGTGTCCCTATTTTCCAGCGACAATCCCAGATTTACAGAAGCCATTCTGGTTTCTGATTTGATCCTGGAATGTCCCGCTTTTCCTTAGGATGTCCCTATTTTCACCTGAGAAATCTTGGAAGGTATGGAGTTATCTGACCCCAGAGCCATTTGAAGGCAGCCCTGTATAGCGAAGTCTTTAAAAATGTTTTATTAGGTTTTTGTATATGTTGGAAGCTACCTACCCAGAGTGGCTAGGGCAACCCAGTCAGGTGGGTGGGGTATTGTAATGGTTCTAGGGGTTGCTTGTGTGTAAATCAACGCCACCCTTGGCTGGTTGTCTGAATGAACCCTTTCTGTCTGGACAGCCACGCGCCCGTGGCTGTCTCAATCGCTGGCAGAATCCGTTAGTGGGCGTTTCTTGAACTTATTCCAGCAAAGAAGCTCTTTGACGCCTAGTCTCCGCCTACTTTCCCTGCGCGGAAGCCTTCTGCGCAGGGAGGGTGTGGGCATCGGAGGACCCGTGCTCTCCCCACTGGTTCCCGGCGAGGAGTCTTGGAGCCACCTCGCCGATTCCCCCATCTGCTCCCCTTCTCCACTGGTGTTACACTGATTTCCTTCCCCAGAAGATGTGCTGCTTCTCTCCCTCCCGGGACGCTCTCCGGAATCCCTCTGGAGCCCTCCCTCTCCCTCTGGCTCCGATGGCAGTTCCCTGACAGGTATAAGTAGTAAAATAGATGATGATGATGATGATGATGATGATGATGGAATAGGATGTCCCTATTTTCATTGGAGAAAAGTTGGAGGGTATGAAGCTACAGTGACATGAGGCTTTGTGTAGGTCTTTTTGGCTCAGGCAGTGGTGGTGAAGACCTTCAAGTCACCCTGATTTGCCTTGTTACTCAACTCTCACACAGAGTTGATGCATACACCTAATATACACCTTCCATGTTAAAATACACATTTTATACGCAAATGTGTAAGCAAATTTCCTTAATACAAGTCATTTTTTTGAAATTTATTTTCACCAATGCATGCATTTTTATGTACACTTTCCCTTATTGTAGATATTTTTGTACACATTATTTGGTTGGAGAACGACATCATGAAAATGAGAGAAGTGTGAATTTCTTTCAGGATGCTGTCAGTAGCTCCCGGCTGATTGCCCAGGAAAGTGTAAAGACAAGAAAAGTTTATTACAGTCCTTTTTTGTTTCAAACTTTACAGAGAGAAGCTATAGAACGCAGCCACTTGGATAATGGCATTGTCCCAGGTGAATCTCCACCCCCTTTTCTTCCACTTCCTCATTCGTCATCATCATCAGCTCTTTTATAGGTGCTGCTAAGTGCCCTCTGTCTTTGAGCTCTTTGCTCTCCTACTTTTAAGGCTTGCCGGGTTCTGGGAGTTGGTGGGTCTGGAATGCTTTCTAAGGACAATGTGTCAGCCAGCTTGTGATGGCCTGGAACTTGGGCTCAGACTCGGAACCAGAGGAGTCTTAGTCCGCACTGGATCCTTGGCCTCAGGCGGCAGCTGAACCTAATCTGGGGCCTGATTCTGCCCCAGTCTGCACAGGTTCCCTTGCAACAAGCACCAGCTGGGCCGAGTCAGGGGCCTGAGCCTGCCCTGGCTCCAGATGCGGGGATTACCTTGTTGCCTTCACCTGGGCCATCACTTACAGCTGCTCCACTACCAGTTGGGTCAGGAGAGGCTGAGGCAGCCTCTGGGTCTAGTAACCCACCGACATCTCCCGAGCTGCAGAAACTGAGGTCTGAGAGAATGAGAGACCTGAGTACTCGCAGGAGGAGTGCTCGCCTTTGGGCGAGACAGGGAGGTGAGCCACTGGGGGATTAGGACTGGCCGTTACCCCATCAGAGATAAAAGGCTGCCGGACCCCGCCCCAGGTTGCGGGTGCAACATTGCTGCTTGCTGGAACCTGTCTGTTACCCTGTGCCTGACCTAGCCTGGTTTCCTGCCTTGGCCCTGTTGGACTGACACCTCATGGAATCCTTGGATTCGGGACCAGACCTGGACCGCGTTGCTCGGGTTACCCCCGGGCCCAGCACACAGTTGCTGCTCCAACTCTGCCTGCTCCTCCTCTCCCATTATTTCCCACTTTCCCCCTCATCTGCCTTTGAGCTGTGCGCAATCGCAAACCACTGTTGTAAATCTAAACTGTCTTCCTCTTCCTCCTTCCAGCAAGGGTCAGGATGGAGAGGTGGTCTTCACCATTCTTCCTCCTCTGCCCAGTCCCTTACAATTTCAAAGGTTAGCTGTGTTTTGGCTTGCATATTAGTTCAGAATGTATAAATGATGAATGTTCTTATTATAATTTGAACTGAATTTCTCACCCTTCCAAAAGTTTTGAGGGACTGCAGGTACATTATAAAAAAATAAATGAAATATACTGACGTTAACAATATAAAGTTACGAAATGGCTTACTCTGCTCTCTTAGTTTCTCGCTTTCTTTGTTGCAATTGAAGAAAAGTTCCAATAAAGAAGAACAAAAAGGTGCATGGGAAAGTGAATGATTAAGAATGATGGGAGAAGTGGGCACTTCAATCTGCGTAAAGTACAAAAATCAAAGGGAACCTGCAATAATGAATAGTGATCCATTATATTGTGATGGCCGTGTGTAATCAGTTTTCCATCCAAAGTGCTGTTTGCACTTCCCATCTCTAATCAAGTCTCTATTCAATGCTGAAGCACGTTTAATTGGGACTAAGATATGGATGGTGTGTACACAGCCACACGTAACTGATAAAAAAATTGCAGCGCTGAAAGAAGCATCAGACAAGGATAGTCAACATAAGATACAAGGCCCAGTGTGTATCGGGTGAGATATCTGTCGTTTTTTACTCCTGGTTTGGTGTTCGGATAAATAATAAAGACCCGAATGAGCATCATTTAGCTGGTACAGGGATGAGGGAATTTGTGGCCCTTACCTGTTGCTGGACTACAGCTCCTATCATTGACCATTGGCATGTGGAAGAATCCAGGTTCAACCCTGATGCCTTCAGTCAAAGGATCTCTCATGGTACAGAAAGACCTCTTCCTGAGACCCATCAGAGATGTATCCTCCTGTATCTATAGAACTGGGACAGATAGGTCATTGGAGAACCTGCTCCCCATTCCCAGGTGTTGCTAGATTCCATCAGTCCCAGTGAACATGGCCTATGGCCAGGAATGACGGCATTTGTAGCACAATGACATATGGAAGGCCACAGCTTCCCCATCCCTGAGATAGTCATTTCTACCATTCAGGCAGGCTTACAATTTTTCAGCCTTAGCACCCAGCACCATATAGCTGCACAACTCACTCTCTTTCTGCTGCATTTTTTAGCACAGTTTTGAACTGAAACTACATTGCGAAATGCAGAGATGTGCACAATCTGATTGATAGCTGTGTTCGGATTCAGGATAGGCAAATTAGGTCGCTTTGCTTCAAAAATGCAGAGTGAACAAATTTGTCCTCCATCCCTAGTGTGAAATACACCCCTCACCAGGTAGGCTTTTGGCATACATGGGATACACATGTACTAGTTCAGAGTCTGTTCATAAACATTTATTACAGATACACTCACAGAAACACTTTTAGTGCCAAATCTTAAAATGTTTATGCTGCACTTTCTGGTGGGAGATCAATAGAAATTTCCATGAAGCATTGATATTAAAAATATGCACCACATCAAGATGGAGTGTGGCTGCAGTATAAACTGAAAAGACTTGGGGTTTGTGTGTGTGGATTTCCTAAGGGGAAGTGTCAACTTGGCAGGAACGTAGAGAAAGCCATCTGAAATGGTTGCCATTGCTGGGTGTCTAAAAGTGCTTTGCACTAGCTCTTAACATCAAGCTGGTGCCAGTCTGATACAGCTGCAGTACTCCACTGCTTTCCTCTGACGGTACTGGGGCATTTAAGGAAATGAAGAGGAATCTGTGTTCTATAAGGAATCAGATGCTGCATTCATTAAGATTACAGTGGTACCTCGGGTTACATATGCTTCAGGTTACATATGCTTCAGGTTACAGTCTCCGCTAACCCAGAAATATTACCTCAGGTTAAGAACTTTGCTTCAGGATGAGAACAGAAATCGTGCTCCGGCGGCGCAGCAGCAGCAGGAGGCCCCATTAGCTAAAGTGGTGCTTCAGGTTAAGAACAATTTCAGGTTAAGAACAGACCTCCGGAACGAATTAAGTACTTAACCCGAGATACCACTGTAGTTTGGGATACCCAACTTGCACTTGTAATGGTGTAATATTTTTGCCAACACCTGGAAAAAATAGATTAGATGCTTGGGGCATTGGAGTAAACCAGGGTCACAGCTTTATTTACCTTTTAATACAACAAACCTATATCTTGCCCAAGGCAACCCAAAACAACTTACAACCAAACAGCAACAAGCAAACAAAAAACCCACAGAGATACATTAAAACCGGGGGGAGAGCGGAAAAATAAATTCAAAACATCCCACTCAACATAATTCGGCAAAGACTTCAGCTATATGTGTTCTAAAGTTAAAGCAGTGGGTGAAACAAGTGGAATAAAGGCAGAGAACTCAAAGGATGACACCACTGCTTTCTGAAAGACAAACCATGCAATGAAAGGCTGAAATAATTTGATATTTTTACTCCACAGAGACAGAGATTGAGGGAGGGAAGTTCAATCCATCAGTTGTTCTTCTGCCTTCATACCAAGAAATGTAATCAACAGCACTGTCAATGTATCCATCCCTACCTTAAGCCCACTCCAAGCTTCAATGCAAGATTAATTCACATCCCTGCCCCCCCATTCATTTTTTAAAGAAAAAACTGTTACCAGAATACATTTATCTGACTGGTTTGCTTCAAGTGTTTTAGATGCTATGGTTTTATAAATTGTTGGACTGGCAACCCAGTCAGATAAGCGGCATAATAATAATAATAATAATAATAATAATAATAATAATAATAATTCACACTACTCGCCTGTTTAGCTGTTGTTACACAGTTGCTATGTTCAGTTATGAATTGCTTTCCATAAGACACCCAGAAGCAATTTATCAACACACACACACACATAATCTCAAGTCCAATAGTTTAAGGCAGGTATGTCCAAAGTCCAGCCCAGGGGCCAAATCCAGCCCACTGGTCGATTTAATCCTGCCCCCCAAGCAATTCTGATAAATTAATCTGTTGTGGCCCCCAAGCGCGTGCTGCTCGCCTTGCTCCCGCCTGGAGCCAATGCTCCACCAAAGCTATTTCTCTTCAGCAGGGAAATGGTGTTGCGGGCTCGTCACGGAGCTCTCCCATGGTAACTCCTTGGGTCAACCAATCTGGTTGGCTGGGGGTGTGGCCTAACCCCATTTAAACAGAGACTTGCCCCTTTCTGCTTTCCGCTGGCTTTCTCTCAAGCATCGATGGAGAGCGACAGCTCTCCAGCACCGACCCTCGCTGGACGCTCCTGGGAGCGGGTAATGTGGGCTTCAATTAGTTTAAGATGATCCTGCCAATCTGAAGATCAGTTTGGGGAACAGGCAGCCTCATTTTACATTTAAAAAACTCCAATTACCATGGATTCAATGCAATATACTCCCAGGTAAAGTCGCTACAGGAATGTGAACTAAAGTGAAATTTGATGTGGATTTAAGGGGTATTTGGAGAAGTATTTCATTATTTTATTTGTTTCTGGTATTCCTAAACTGTGTGTCAAGACTATAGCCTTTCCAACATGTCTTACATTGGCAACGAATATATAATTTCATGAAAAATGTACAATCCAATTCACACTAAAACAGTCACTTTAAATATGTCCGATACCATAACATTCCATAAACACCATACAAAACAACCCAGGAGCAGCTTATCAAAGGCTCACCACATCTAGTCTGAAGCAAGAATGGACTAGCATTCTGAGGAACCTCAAAGGGAGTGGGATAGAAGGGAGATCACCCCATTGTGACTTATAACAGTAACAAAATTAAATAAATATCTCCGAACAAAGTATGTAAGTAAAAAAAACAAAAACCGAAACAAACCCAAAGCAAATCACACATAAAAAATTGAAAAATATCAAGATGCATGAAGATGCAGCATAATTACAATATTTGTATCATAAAGATTTCATAAATATTGCAAAAAAATGCAATCGCCAATATAATTCACCTACACATTGATACCACACAAAACTACACATCCACACTATGCAACACTAATCTAACACCCAGCCCCCTTGTGTACAAGCACTCGGCAATGCAACCCCTATAAAGGTAAAAGGTAAAGGACACCTGGACGGTTAAGTCCAGTCAAAGGCAACTATGGGGTTGCAGCGCTCATCTGTCTTTCAGGCCAAGGGGCCCAGCGTTTGTCCACAGACAGCTTTCCGGGTCATGTGGCCAGCATGACTCAACCACTACTGATGCAACAGAAGATGGTGACAGAAGCCAGAGTGCATGGAAACACCGTTTACCTTCCTCCTGCAGCGGTACCTATTTATCTACTTGCACTGACATGCTTTTGAACTGCTAGGTTGGCAGGAGCTGGGACTGAGCAACGGGAGCTCACCCCGTTGCAGGGATTCAAACCACCAACTTTCCGATCAGCAAGCCCAATAGATTCAGTGATTTAGACCCCAGTGCCCCTATACCCATCACATCACCCCACTCAGACAATTCTCGTTTCAAGAAAGCACTCCAATGTTGAACTAACCAAGAATTAACTGATAATTGTGTGCAGAAAAACAGGCCCACTAAATAAAAAAGAATCCAAAAGCATTAGGGGAAAACTGCAAAAAGAGACACTCCTTTCCTCTCCATGTCTCACATGGGATGAAGGATGATTGGTGGGTGCGCTTAATCAAGGGGTGCTTTTGTGTGGCTCAACACTCTGTAAAATATGAATCGGGTGCACATATAAAGTCAAGCACCCTGTGGTAGCTGGTACTGATTGTGGTTGTTAGGAAGGAAGGGCATGTACTGTACGCTGTGTCCTGTTGATGGCACTTACCTTTCTTCTTATCAGAGATGCTCTGGCAGGGGAGGGGGGGTGCGGACAAAATATGGGAGGAGGGTCAGTTGCGGGAGGAGTGTGAAATGTCCCTATTTTCATCTGAGGAATGTTGGAGGGCATGGAGGCTGCTTGAGGGCAGACAGAGGTTGGTGGAGGCACTGTCCCATTTGCCCCAATGGGTCAACCTCCACTGCAAGCATCCTTGGCCGATTTCTTGCCCCCGTGGCTGCTTTTCCGAAAAAGCCTTGCCTGGGCCTTTCACGTTTTTTAAGCATGCCATTTTCCACCCCCCCTTCCCCAATCCTTGGAGGAGTCTGAAATATGTTTAGCTTTGCTTCTCTTGCTTTAACAAGAGCCTTCATTTTAGTCTCTCAGCGGTTTCAAAAGACTCCTGTAGAAGGAAGATAAAGCAGCCTCGCTTCAAATAAGGATGCTATTTACAACTAATGGCACTAAAGAAAATAACAGGATATAAGCACAAATTTCAAAATATTAGAGAGCAAGATGCACAGGTTTCTGCCTGGAGTCCTCTTTGGTTTGGTGTGTTTTCTTCTTCTTTTTTAAAAAAAGTCATACAATTAATGACAACGCAAGGATGCAATTATTTTTCCGATTCATCCCCAAATGGCTGTCATTTTGTTTCATCTGCGCCAAAACGTCTGGATGGATATTTCTATGGTAACTTTGGAGAAGGAAATGAAAAGATGCCACAAGGCAAGAAGAAAGGGGAGAAGATGCTAAAAGAACAACAGGGGAGGAAAAGGACCCAGCGAGACACTGATAGCAGCAGCCAGCATTATCAACAAAGAGAATAGTTGCTAAAGGAGAAGAGAACTAGATTATATAGCATGAAAATTGTTCACAAATCTTGGGCAAAGCCAAGCTGTTTGTTCTGATCACATTTGCTTCCCTACTATATTTAGAAATTCTCCACTCTGATCACTGGTGGCCAAACAAACACTGAAAATTGGGAATGGGGGATTTTTGGGGGGATGGGGGAGGAAGTGGAGGGAACGAAGGCAGGGTTGAAGAAAGGTTTTTCATCTCTTTTTTTCTAAGCTTATTTTATTTATTTTATTTTATTGCTGCTGTCATAAAGTAGAGGCCCTTTGATGGAAGCCTTGCTGCTGTTTTATATGCCCCACAATGCCTAGGCTATAGCATCATTCTAGGGTATTGTGAGGGAATATGGTTGAGCCCACCAAACCAGAACAACTTGTAGAGAATATTTGGCAAATATTCGAGTAAATATTCCTCCCTTTCTTCAGGGAAAAGGAGATTCGGGGAGGTGTTCATGATGAGTTCCAGCACCTCTTTTTCTAGAAAAATAGGACTGCTGAAACTCAACCACACATGACAAAGTTCTAATAAAGACAGGTGCAGAAAACACCTGCAAATAAATACAAACCTAACCTAAAAAACTAGGACCCAAAGCGGGGGTAGTATAAGGAAAGTGGCACTTCCTAAGTAACTAAGGCATGGAAAATGAACCATGTTTGTTTGTTTGTTATAAGGATGGGAATGGGATTGATTGGGAAATGATGGGAAGCAAGCAAGTATAAGGTTTGAAAAGGTACTGTGATAGTGGAAGCCTTGAGAATCTCATTCAGCTCCTAGAGCTGAGGTTTCCAAGCCCTGAGATAGGGCAATGACAAGGTTGGAGCCATGTGTGCAAAACTCACATTTCTGAGAGGGACACTCTCACACCTACGCAGGAAATGATGTTCTGCTGAACCCAACAATGGAGAAGCCTGTCTTGTTTCATTTGCTGTAATACCATTTCACTGCCATGTTCGGCTGCTTCCATTATGTTTCATTACTCTATTGACATAGCAGAACACAAAATTACTGGCAAAACTGGAACTGTCAGATCAAAAGGATGGTGCTGCAGCTTGGGAAACAGAGCCAATCAGCCATCTCTCTCATCCCTCATTTGACTGTTGTCCAGGATCCTGCAGGTACTATTTTATCAGGTGGTCCACTCTACACCTTAGAATTGGGCCTTTAGATCTATACCACATGTGGTGGACCTGTGGTAAAGTGAAAAAATTTTGGGAATTAATTTACAATGAACTAAAAAAAAATCTTTAAGTACACTTTTCCAAAAAACCCCGAAGCCTTTCTACTAGGATTGATGGGAAAGGAATTTTTTTAAAAGACCAAAATATTTTCCTATATGCTACGGTGGCAGCAAGAACTCTGCTGGCCCAGAATTGGAAAACAGATGTAATACCTACTATTATGGAATGGCAGGTCAAGATGATGACATGCAGAGCTGGCCAGATTAACAGGAAAAATACGAGACCAAGATGAACAGAAGTTTCAAGAAAGCTGGAGTAAACATCTGATGTATATAAGAGATAATTGTAAAGTGTTAAAGACACTGGCAGGGTTGGAATAACTCTCACAATGGGTGGTAAAAATAAGTTAATTAAACAAAATACGTAATCTTAGAAAATATATGATACTTACCGAAGGGTGGAGGGAAGTCCGAAGCTCAGTGGAGCTAAAGGTAATTATGCGGAGCATATATGTTATAAATGTATTATGAATGTATGTATTATGTTTAGTGAAAACAATAAAAATTTATTGATAAAAAAGAGAATTGGGCCTTTAGTGCAGACCCTCCAAGTGCCCCTATTTTCCAGGGACAGTCCTAGATTTATGGAAACTGTCCCAGTTTCTGATTTGATCTTGGAATGTCCCGCTTTTTCTCAGGACGTCTCTATTTTCATTCGAGATATATTGGAGAGTATAGAATAGGATGTCCCAATTTTTATGGGAGAAATGTTGGAGGGTATGTTAGTGTAGCATCATCTGTCCTTCGGAACTCCCTCCTGTTACATATCTCTGTGCTCTTTTTTGCATCTACACGCCACCCAATAAATTATGTCCTCTGTGCAGACTGCAAATGTAAAGGAATAAAATATAACCAAAAGCAATGGATATAAAAATGCAAAGGGAAACAAAAAGAAAAAACAAATCAGCATAAAGTTATCACAAAACCATCACTAGTAGGCACCCTAAAGCTGAAGGTCATGGCTTAACTCTCGTCCTGTTCAGCAGGTCTCCAAATGAGCAGCTATTGAATTCACACACTTTTTTGTGCGAGTGTGACTGTAAATATCTCTTCATACAAAAATCTACCTTCAGTGCATTTAAGTCTAAGGAGCTCAGAGGTGCTGGTTGAAGAAGGCTGCTTGTATTCTAAAGCCAAGGAATTTAAAAACAGCACTCCAGCAAAGTGGTACTTACAAGGGATTGGAAGGACAGGTCAATTTGAGGACAATTATCCCGTACTGTTGATAATCAAGTTAATCTTATTCGGGCATTCACATAGAGGTGATTCCCATTGTGTGGAGGTGTGAGGAAAGGCTTGCTGGCTTTAGCCCTCTGTTGATGGTGCCATCCCACTACCCTTCGCATCTTGGGGTTAAATATCAGAGAATTGGCTCACTGAGGCATCCCCAAAATTGTGAAACACAGCCCTTTATCAGTGTGCCTTGCTATAACATCAAATTTTTTTGGGAAACTCGCCGAGCTCATCTTAAAAACTGTGCTGCCAATTCATTTGCAAGGAACCTATAACAGCTTCCCTTGGGATGCTTCCAGTTTGTCGGCTGTTCTTGACGCAATACTTGCAGATCCGTTGCATCTTATTCGTTCCTAGGTTTCCGCTGGCTTTATGAGTTTCTGCAGATATGTTAATTTTGCAGAGCTTAATGCCACTTTCATTGTATGCCACTCCAGGAAGAAAGAAAAAAAGCCATCTTTGCCCCTGCGGTTACAATAACATCTAATCCCATCTTCTGGGTATAGTTGAAAACAAATTAATGCCTCCACGATAAAGAAGTGATTTTCAAAAGAAGTGGTTTTGTTATGAGATGCTTTCAACATATTTCTGCTTTATGTCTTTGTATAGGTTTTGGGGGGATTTTCCTCTTCTTCAGTACTCGGCAACAAAAAGGACCAGAGGAGACAAATAAACAGCTAAATATGCATGACCTATTCTTTGTCTTTAGGTGATGTGAGCTGCATGATGGAGACTGCAGCTTCCGTTAAGTATACGCTTAAGCTTCTGATGGAGATACACATATGTTAAACAGAGGATGTTTAACTATTGGCGATTTTAAAAAAATATTTATTTCACTGCCTTGCATTTTCTCCAGAGGCTGAAATCAAACAAATGCTTTAAAAAGGAAATGCAGTTAAAAGTTTTCAGGGTTGTTCATATTCTGGCAGGTGCAGTTTTATAACCACTGTTCTAAGACAGCTTCATTGGCTGCCAGTTCATTTCTGTGCCCAACTTAAGGTGCTCATTCTAGTGTTTAAAGCCCTAAATAACTTAGGTCCCAAATATCTGAAAGACAGCTAGCTTCCTTCGTGTCAGACCCTCCCAGGTGTTAAGATCAGTAGAGGTAGTTCCATCTCCCTCAGAAGCTCAGGGGGTGGTGGCCCAGGAGAGGGCATTCTCTGTGGCAGACCATAAATTGTGGAATTCCTTCCCATGCATGTTTGGGTTCTTCACTCTTGCAGTGTTTGATGATGCTGGACTTCTTTACCTTGCTCTTTGAGTTGAAAACAGAGCAGATAATGGCCAAGGAGTAATAGGACATTATGATATGTCATTGCTTCCAGGAACATTCTATGGAAGAAAAACAGAGCTGCCTCCATGGGTCCACAGATTTGTCGAGAACTATGCAGAGTGAGTAGAGGAAGTGGGTAGGGAGAGCTTTGTCTAACCCTCTCAATACAAGAACTTGAGGTCAAATAATGAAGCTGAATTTAGGGCAGATAAAAAGGAAGTTCTTCACAAAGTACAGAGTTAAAATGTGGAATTCATTCGCAAAAGATGCAGTGATGGCCAACACCTTGGAAGGCTCTAAAACCAATTAGACAAATTTGTGGGGGATAAATCTATCACTGACCAGTAGTTGTGACTGCTGCACATCCAGGATCAGAGTTGGTATGCCTCTAACTACTAGTTTAGGAGAAGGCAATTGTCCTCATGTCCTGCTTGTGGACATCATGTAGGCATTTGGTTGGTAGCCACTATGGGATACCAGATTCGGGACTACAGAGGACATCAGAACTCAAGTTCTTAGGATGGTTCAGGGGGGCTGTCAAATTTGCCAATCTATTTTGGTAAATAACGGTTCCAGGAGAGGCATCCCATTTTGTGTTGCTAGAGTAAGAAACAACAAAAACATCAATGAATTGCTCCTCTTTCATGGTGCCCCCAATCCTGTAACCTGAGAATGGGCAGCCTCATTCTTGACATTGGTTGCTGTCTGGAAGTCATCACCTAAATCCAGCAAGCAACACACAATTTAGCACGAATCGCAGTCAGGGTGGAATTTAGCAGTCTACTTTGTTCATTTGAGGCAATGACCCCATCACTGTAACAATTCACATTACCATATGGAAAAAGGCTCAATGATTGACCCTCTTTGATCTTCAGCAATGGATGGTGGGTTGGGGTGGTAGCACTTACCTGACCCCCTGATAGGTGGGTCACTGCTGCTTACCAGGAGAGATGGAGGATGGGAGACGCAAGGTGGTGAGGAGATCAGCACTGTGTTAACATACTGGCAGGTGCACAGTATTAACTCTGAGCTCCCAACTGTCTGTCCCTCCTACTTTCCCTCTCAGTGACCCACCTACTGGGAGGTCAGGTCAGTGCCATCACCCCACCACCCACTATTGTTATTTAGCAGGCAGCAATCTGCCTCTCGAAAATGATGCAAACATAACATTTCATTATTATCTCACTGTACTGATTTTAACTGGTGAAGATGCATAAAAGGGACAAAAGGGAAATCTTAATGAGTCATTTAACCAGCTTCAATAACAAGATGATTACACCGCCTAAGTCCTTGTTATTAGAAAAGGTCATTCCGATCGCATGAAATCATGAACTGTAGCAACTCCTACATTATTTCCATGCTATTGCAGCTTTGGCAAGCTTTCTTTTATTATTTGAGTTAATTTGGTTTAATTATGTTCTAATTAGCACAAACCAATTAAAAATACTTGGGCCAACAGTGATGTTAGGTAGTATATTAACCTGTTCAGATTGATTCTGAATAAATGGCCACCCTTACTATTTTAGGAACTTACATGTGTCCTGTTACTGGTCCCGCATCAGATAATCAGTTATAAGGTTAGATGGAGTTAAGAAAGGGCAAAGAGTTAAATCTACTCAAGGAGCTCCATTGACTGTACATACACAAAACTCTGAAATATAAGTCCTGTGAATCTTTCAGTTTAGGTTTCTCTCAATTCCTCACTTTTCCAAGCTAAAGTTTGGTTCTTTGCATTTCTACATTAGCTTGTGATTTTATTTATTTTTATTATAAATAAATCCTCCTGAAAATCCATTAGCAATTTAGTGTGAATTTTTCCTATGAACATTTTTTTTGTATGAAATTGTGTGCAGCTTACACAGTTTTGCACAGCAATGTCTCCTGATACGATGCACCTTGGTATGCTTCTTCACTAATATATGCATATCTATGCGCACTTTGCCCTAATATGTATACTTGGGAACAGATTACTTCACTGAAGAACTGCATTGCAAAATTCAAAGAAGTGCAATTTTCAAAGGATGTCTGTGTTTGGGTTCGCAGACTGTTTCAGAAAGTGCAGATTGGGCAGGTTCACCTTAAAATTCAGACTGAATTTAATTCCTCCCCACCCCCATCCCTGCACAGGGATTCCCACAAATTCATAGCTTGTACCATGCACTACATGTTGTCAGTTTGGGGGGATTTTCAACAAAAATATGCTTGTAAAAAGCAAAACACCCCAAACATATCAACAAGGAGGCTGCAGTTTATTCCATTTCCCTGTTAATTTCCGTTTTATATTTACCTTTCACACAAAGTAAAAGCCACTTCCAAAAGTTTAGTGCTTCCAAGTTTAGTGCTCGTTTTCCACGTTATTTGCTTGCAGGAAAAACATCCCTATACAAATAACATGGAAATCAGGGCTCAACTTGCGCTATATCCCACTATATTTCGATATGAGGCTTTTACATTGTGTGAAAGCTCAAATATAATGTAAGCATTCACAGGAAAACATTAGGAATCCATATAATCTTTCATTGGTTTCCTGTTGGGTGAAGTATGCCCACCCAAGTCATCCTGGTGGACAAAAAAAACCCAGAAAGCAGCAGTAGATGAACTTATTTGAAACAAAGGAAGGATACCTCTGGCTTGTTTGAATGGTGGAAAGACAGAGAACAGTGTGTGTGTGTGTGTAGCAAATTGTCTACTGTACAAAGAAAAGGACCCCCCAGACCTTGTTTTAAATGTATGTTCCTGAAGCTTGTGGACAAGAATGAATGAAAGGAAAGAAACAGAGATGCAAGGAAACGGCAGCAGAGATTTGATGTGGGGGGAAGTGAGAATGGAGGAGTCAAGGTGGCAGCCTGCTAAGATACAGAGCTGAGCACATCTTCAACAACAGTTGAGAAGTATTTGAAATTTGGGGGAGAACAAGATGGATCACTGTCTTCACTATGTTCAACTTGGGGGGGGGGAACACCTTGTGAACCTTCATCAAGGCATCTGCACGATGCTTAGAATTAGCAAAATTAATTTGTCCGGTGGTATGAATCTTGGGAAATAACAAGCAAGCAAAAAGACATCATGTGGTTAGTGAAGAAGTTAGTAAGGGTGCAGAGCTTCTTTTTCTTGCAAAAGGTCCTCATTGAAAGGCCTCTTCCTGAGACTGTGGTGCTGCTAGCCAGAGTAGACAATACCACACCAGACGAACAGACATGTTGCCAGGCCAAGGCAGCATCCTTGCCTTTCAGCTGTCTAAGTTTGGTTCTTTTGTAAAGGAAAGCTTGATTTTTCTGTCTTCCCTATCTAAATTGGCTTTGCTATTCTTGATGAGCGCATGACATAGCATGTGCAGTAAAATATTCTGTTATCTTAGTTCTGTCCAGGAAAAACACACAATAGCATGTTCAGATGGGGCAGAATAATAATAATAATAATAATAATAATAATAATAATAATAATAATAATAATAGAATTGTGTACCACCCTCCATCAAAATATCTCAGGGTGGCTCACAAGTTAAAAATACAAGATAAAAACATAAATAAATAGTGCCCCTTCCACACACTTGCATGTGGCCCCTGGAACACACTCCAGGAGGTAATGTGGCTCTCAGGCTGAAAAAGGTTCCCTATCACTGCTATGCTCATTGAGCTCAATGAAAGTTACTTCTGAGTATACACGTGGCTTAAATTTTATTTCTGTATCTATTCTACTGATCAGCTGCATCCTGAAGGGAGATGAGATTGCCAGGAACCTGCAAGGTAGATGCCAGCCTTTCAGGTGAGTGAGTGTAGTGAACCATGTCTTACCATCATTTCCCCTGTAAGACCAATTGCAGTCGTTAACAGTCGTCAACAGGTTTACCACACCTATCAGCCAATCACCCGTTCCCACCACCCTTCTGAGTAATACCCCTCCCTACCCTCTCACTATATATAAGGGTCTGGTGACTTCTGTTTCAATGTATCCGAAGAAGTGTTCATGCACACGAAAGTTCGTACCAATAACTAACTTAGTTGGTCTCTAAGGTGCTACTGGAAGGATTTATTTATTTTATTTTATTTTATTTTATTTTGTTTCATCATTTTTAAAAGATAGTTACAAGGGGTTGAAACATTTCAAACTGCAAACTTTGGCTGCACTCCAATATGCTATATAATTGAACTTGGATCCTTTACTGGAAGTAATTAGGTTTAATTTACATAAGAAAGGTCATTTAACAACTTTCTTTGGGAAAATAAACCTAATTAAGATTAATGAATCTTATAAGATTACTTCTCTCCCACATCTCATGCCCGTGCAATAGTGGTTCAAACCCAACTGAATGATAGAGACAGTCCAAGAATAGGTGTTTGTTTGTTTGTTTGTTTTTTAGAGTGGGCAGGATTTATCCTCCATCATTTTTTTTCATGGAAAAGTAAATCACTCCCAAGCCTTCTATTAAGCCAGAAAAGGTTTATCTTTGAATACACCCAATATACAATAAAGACCTCAATTCAAAGTCGGATCAATAAAGAACACTTTCTCACTCTTCACTATTAATATTACAGGAATCAGGATTCTTCTCACAATAAAAGAATCAGTGAATGCATGCTGTCTTCATTGGCAGAAGCTAAATTAAGATATCATGCCTATTCCTGGAATGATGCATAAACTTGTTAGTCTCAATGCATTGCATTAGGGACTCAGCCAGATTGGTAAAGAAAAAAGCTTTTTATATGTGTTGCATATGTGATATAACACTGTGACACTGGGTGGTGCTGTGGAGTCCCATATTTCCCTACTGGATTTCCCTGTATGAGTTTACAATACATTTTAACTGACTTGTTTCTTTGACATGTCCAGATCCAGCCTAGAATGGGGAAGTGGGCAATTTTTGACCCTCCAGATAGTGCTAGTCTTCAGATGTCATCAGTCCCAGCCAGAATGGGATTATGGGAGTTGGGGTCTCCATCTGCATCTAGAGGGACACAGAATGTCCATCACTGCAATATAATGACATGCCCAAAATGTCTGCTTAGGAATGTGACAATGCTGTTCCTCCCTGGAATCTGGGCTCAAACCACAGTTTCGGGTGTGAGCAAAAAGATTTCTGGAGTGAGCATAGGGTCAGTTACTTTCAGCCAATTGTAGAAATAAATGAAAGCCTGGTGTGTGTGTGTGTGTGTGTGTGTGTGTGTCCTGAATCCCAAAATGGTTTTTCACCTCCTAGGGGGACAGTAGACATGATTTTCACTGCTCAGCAGCTTCAAGAAAAATGCAGAAAGCAAAACCAACCCATGTATATGGCGTTTATTGACCTATGCCCCCACTGTGGAAGGATGTGTGGATCCAGAATTAGCCCCCACGGTCACTTACGGACACACTGTTAAGACCATGTTCATGAAAGACAATCTTTCTCGGCTACGAGTGATCTAACAACAACAACAACAACAACAACAACAATTTATTTATACCCTGCCCATCTGGCTGGGTTTCCCCAGCCACTCTGGGCGGATCCCAACAGACTAAAACATCAAACATTAAAAACTTCCTCGAAGAAGAAGAAGAAGAAGAAGTGTGTTTTGGCCTTCCCTTGTTTCAGAAAGCTCCACCCTTCTCTCTCTATAGGGAATGCATAGTGAGAGTGCATGTGCCTCAAGACTACTTGTTGGGGAACAACTGTACACAAGTGTTATTGTCCTCATATCCTGCTCATGGGCTTCCCATAGGAATCCGATTGGCCATTACAGAATGCTGGACCAGACCGCCCTTTGGTCTGATCCAACATGGATCTTCTTACATCCTTATGAACAGAATAAGACATTGACTCATCCCTAGCTCCGAAGCCCAGTTGTATAGGGCCTCTTATCGGGATCTGGGATGTCATCCAAATGACTCTCCAGGCAGGTTGGTACTTCAGCCTAGATGGCACCCTCAAAGCACAGACCACAATCTTCCAGGCATATGCGGGAAAGAGAAGAATGGGGAAGGGGGTGTTAGGAGGCAAAATACTAGAGTTTGACGGCTGTGACTTGATTTTCCTTAATTTAGATGCCTTAATCTGGCAACGTCAGGTTCTGTCTAAGCATGTATGGATCTCTGAAATGGAGCAATTGTATTGTACAAAGTATTGTACATTAGCCACCCAGCATCCAATGGGCTTAATCTGTAATGAGAATGTTCAGCCTATTTCCTGGCATCATCTTCTCCTCTTCAGAGACTGATTGCAAATTCTACCTTGGACTTCTTGGTTCTTTCCAAGTGGAAGCCCTTCAGCTTCCTTGTCTCTTGTCTCCCCCCTCAAGTGCATCTCTTGAGATCCAATGTGTGTCTGTTACGTTCTCCCCCCGCCTCCAGCTCCAGTGCTTTGAATCCGTGCTCCACTGGCGAGATCTTCATTAAAATAATAATGTTTTATTGATCCCATGATTACTTTATTTACCTTGCCATTTCCTGTTTTTTAATTACAAGGATTGAGAAACTGTCTGAAGTGTTTCATTTGTCAGGCTAAATAGCTCCAGCTGCTCGAAGTGGGAAACATTCAAAAGATGCATGGTTGCCACTTCATTTGCATGAGGAGTGCCGTCCAGCGTTTTCCTCCTGAAGACTTTTTGGAGTAGGCGCCACATCCCTATTAAGCAAGTGCAGTTTAATTAAACCGAAATTGCAATAACAGAGATATAAATCAAACATAATTTGAGAGGTCTCCTTTAAACTAGGGATTGTGCACAACCTGCTCTTGGGGGGCGGGGGAATCCATTGATATTTCAACCATCCCATGTGGTGGCATCTCACACTCAAGACACTTATGTGAAAGGGCAGAGCTGTAGGTCCCTGACGACCCACCTGGCAGAACCACTCACAGAGCACACGATCTGCATATCTAAAGTCCCAGGTACAATCTTTCCGGGTAGGGGTGGAAACCCTGGAGAGCTGCCGCAAGTCACTCCACCAATTAATGTTCTTCAGCCTTTTCAGGTGTGCGATCCACCTTTATTCCAAGCATGCAATTGGACAGCCATTTCTTAGGTTTCCATGCCCCCCCCATATAGTTGTACAGTTGTCATGCTCCTGTTACAACTATCTTAGATTAGGTTGGGTTCAGACTTGATATTTGAAGACCAACGGTGAAGACAATTCTGGTCTAGATGAACTGTCAAGCTAGAGTCAGATGCAGGTCAGCACGAAGAAACAGAGTCAGTTGTTGGTGAGGTCAACTCTTTAATCAAGGAAATGGCACACAACTCGGCAAACAACTATCTGTCTTTTAGAAGACATCTGAAGGCAGCCAAGTTTAGGGAAGTTTATAATGTCTGATGTTTTTATTGGATGTTTAATATTTTGTTGCAAGAGTGACTGGGGAAACCCAGCCAGATGGGCGGGGTATAAATAAATTATTATTATTATTATTATTATTATTATTATTATTATTATTATTACCCCTATAGAGTAGCTTCCAGGACTGAAGATTACTGAACAATCACTCCAGGGAACTCTTGGAACTGTAGCTTTCTGAGGGCAAAGTGAGGTCCCCTAACAACTCTCAGCACCCTTAATTAATTACACTTCCCAGGATTTGGGGGGGGGACGATGATTCATTGCTGCTTAAAGTAATTTGCTATTCTTGCCTTAAATCAGGCATCCCCAAACTTGGACCTCCAGATGTTTTAGGACTACAGTTCCCATCATCCCTGACCACTGGTCCTGTTAGCTATGGGTGATGGGAGTTCAGCCCTAAAATATCTGGAGGGCCGAGTCTGGGGATGCCTGCTTTAGTTGTATAGTGTATACGAGGCTTACTCCCTCTTCTTTTTAAAGAAATCTGGAAATCTGGACGTTATGGTTGATTGGGGTGGCAGTGGCGGAGAGTGCTTCCCTCTTATCCCCTCCTGTGGACATCCATGTTGTGGAGAAGGTTATATATGGCCAGCTTTAAATGTTCAGGCTCCCATTTCAGACCTTTCTCCCCAATGCACATAGGTCTGTAGGGTGGAGTGGGTATGGGATTGCACTGATGTGTGGAGAGGATGGGCTGAATAGGTTGTGGGCCTCTTGTAAATCTAGTTTCACATGATTAGTACTGGGGGGAAAACTTCAGTGTGACTTCACTCCAACTGTTCGTGTTCTCTCTCTCTCTCTCTCTCTCTCTCTCTCTCTCTCTCTGAAAAGTAAACTCCCTAGACTCAACCCATTAAAGGAAATTATGCCAGGATTGTCTCCATCCCTTTCAATCAGCTAAGGATATTCACATCAATGTTGAAATAGGAAATTAGTTTTATAGGAGAAGGCTAATGATATGATAATTGTCTCTTATGAGTGTGTGACCTTGAGAAGTTATAATAATACAACCGGCAAACAGCTCTGTTATCTATACTGTGATATTCCCTTTTGTTTTTCTATATATATTTCCCCCCAAACACACAAAAAAACCCTCAAGCCATTATGCACAGATTACGCTGCATCCTGAAAAACGTTCCCTTCTCTGCGTGAGGTTTTAATTGCATATTCCTATTGGTTCTCTTCGCCCCCCCCACCTCCCAGTCATTTACAGTACAGGCAAGTTTTACATAAAATAATATTGTTTGCTTTTCTTAATAAGTCTCCTTTTTTTTAAAAAAAAGCAATAATATCTCAACATTACATTTTATGAATTCATTTTTAAAATATGCTAATGGGCTGATCCTGCAAGTTGCTAAACTGAGGCAGTGTCTCACAGACTCTGGCACTTAGAAACCTGTTGCAACTGAGGAGGGCGTGGTTTGTCACGTAGAATCGCTACTTCTATGGGTGAAGATGTGCAGAACGTTTGTGAGGACCTGCATTGCCAGCAAATGGTTCCTGATAGAAGTTAGAACATTTTTGCACTTGGAGCAGTTGAAGCTATTGAAGAGTTTCCAGTGGATGTTGATAAGACTAGCAATATTTCCCAGGGGTGGTACATCACAGAAGGGAGCAAAAAACGAACTCCCAATATTCTCCTGTTCATGGGCCATGAAATTTGAGCGTGGACACATGGATTGTCTCTAATGTACACATAATCAGAGTAGTGTCACTGAAATTAATAAATCTTGCTCATCTAACTTTCATTAATTTAAATGAATCTACTCTGAGTAATACCTAGACAGCATCTTAAAAAGCAGAGACATCACCTTGCCAACAAAGGTCTGTATAGTTAAAGCTATGGTTTTCCCAGTAGTGATGTATGGAAGTGAGAGCTGGACCATAAAGAAGGCTGATCGCCGAAGAATTGATGCTTTTGAATTATGGTGCTGGAGGAGACTCTTGAGAGTCCCATGGACTGCAAGAAGATCAAACCTATCCATTATTAAGAAAATCAGCCCTGAGTGCTCACTGGAAGGACAGATCCTGAAGCTGAGGCTCCAATACTTTGGCCACCTCATGAGAAGAGAAGACTCCCTGGAAAAGACCCTGATGTTGGGAAAGATGGAGGGCCCAAGGAGAAGGGGATGACGGAGGACAAGATGGTTGGACAGTGTTCCCGAAGCTACCAGCATGAGTTTGACTAAACTGCGGGAGGCAGTGGAAGACAGGAGTGCCTGGTGTTCTCTGGTCCATGGGGTCACGAAGAGTCGGACACGACTAAACAACAACAACAACTTTGAGTAATGATAACAACTCCTGTTTTACAGGAGCAGTGAGAACAAGAAATTTTCCAGAAACTTTCTTAGAAAACAGAACTTCTGAGAAATCTCAGCTCAAGCTCTAGTTCTTTATCTTCCAACCTGGGTTTCAAAGGAAACATTTGTCCTGAGTTTCAGTCAAAAGTGTGTGTTTTCTGACCTATTTATGCATGAAGTTGATTCCTATGCATCAACACCTTCTCTTGGCCTTTTAGTCCCAATCAGGTTTACACTGGCATATAATTCACCTGTTTCAGATGAGCTGGGATGGGGAAGTTATCCTGGGGTATCTATAGCTGTGCCAGGATATGGGGCTTATGCCAACTGCATGGCTATACTAAGAATTGGATAGATCAGCTGGAGATCCACTGAATCCTAACACATTCCTAGGGATCTTGAGTTTGGATTGCTTCCTAAGTGCGTTAAGGACTTCAGCAATATCTTATTTATTTATTTCATAGGGCTCTAAATAAATAAGAAAAGGAATGGTTGAAATATTTTGTTGAATTTTTTTTAAGGTTTTCTTTGGTGTGTGGGCTGGTGGGGAGACAGAATGCTAGTGCATTGATATACTGTCAGTGAAACGTTTCATAAATGCATAGAACTCTGTGTCAACATGGTGAACCTGCAGTGAATGGTACTGAAGTTCTGAATGATGGAACTGCACATGGTAATCTTTTATATAGAGGTAGAACAAAAAGGTTTTGAAGACTAGTATTATTGAACACAAGAGAAAGATCAAGCAGGTTGACGCAGAAGCAACTTTGGTGCAATGTTATTTTTAAGATCACACAATGCATATTTTGACATCAGATTTTTGCTATTGGCTTGTACAAAAGCATTAGCATAGCAGGCTGAATATTTATTGTTAGATTTAGAAATAATTTAGATAGTTGCAGAAAATTAGACTTGAGCGAAAAGTTTCCAGACACTTCCAAATCAGATTTAGGGGTGGGTGGGTTCCATCAACCATCATACCCTCTATTTTTTCCTGACTGCATTTTTAATTTTTTTTTTAAAAAAACACCTTTCTGTTCATCTTCCTTCGGCAGACCAGGATACTTGCTTTTAATTTTGTCCTCAACCTGACAAAGTCTGTGTTAATGCCAAACCAGAATGCGAGCAGAATTAGGAAGGAATATTTCCTGCTACCATGTCTTCTGAGCATATGAGTGTTTCTTCTTGCTCAAAAGACTCCACAGTGAGCATAGGAAACACCACCATATCGTCTAATAGCTAATACAGCTGGTTGGGGATCTGCCAATTTGGAACAGAAAGGGACCGCCCAAAAATAAGATCGGGGTTTAGACTAGGTGTGTGCACAGACCACAAGTTTCATTTTGTACTCCAGTTTGGCCTATTGGGAAATAGTCCACTTTGGTGCGAGATGTTTTGTAGGCTCCCTAAATTGGCTCAGGATCTGTATGAATCCAATTCATTTTTACGAATTCACAGTTGGAAAATCAAGCAACTGGGTTTAACTGTCTCCATTTATGGCAGAAGTTGATGAAATTTGCTGGCCCCTTCAGAGTGGATAGTTCCTGTCACGTTACAGTCAACTCAGTCAAGGGGCTTTTGTGCTGGATAATTTCAAAGTTGGATTTCTAAGTTTAGAAAAGAATTTGTATTATTATTTGGGGGTGAGTTGAATGAAACTTTCAGGCCATTCCTTCTGAGGACATAAATTCATCCAAAGTGTTGCATTCCTACAAGGACTCATCTAGTTTTCATTTCTTATCATTCCACACTCTATGATTATTTCTCATTAAGCTACTGCTCCTCCTTCTCCACTCTGTGAAACTGACTTAACTGCCCAACACCTTGGACAATTAATGATGAGTGTCATGGTGGGAAAGGAAAAGTTTCTGATCTGAACCTGCAATGTCTTATTTAATTGAGACACTTGTCAGTAACTGAAAATGCATGATTTCTTGATTGGAAAATAAAGAACCATGGATTTCACACCAGCATCCCTATCATACGCACACATTCAATATGTGACATGCAATGCACACAAGTCCTCAAATGAGAAGAGATGAACTGACAATCAATTTTACATCTCATGGGTGCCAGAACAATGTTTCTTTAAACTAAGGTATAAAATAGTGAACACAAGCAATTAATTAACCATGATAACAATGAATAAAAAGAAACACAAAGGAACTCAACACTGTTAGTTTCATGACAACCATGCCAGTTATCCATCATTACTTGGACAGCAGTCTCTATCAATGAAAGTTACTGTTAGTGTCTGCCATGTTTCAACTAAAATTTCTCTCCTCCATCTCCAGTATTCTCATTCAGTCTCTCTCTCTCTCTCTCTCTCTCTCTCTCTCTCTCTCTCTCTCTCTCCTCCACACCCTTTCTTTCTCTCTCTTATTTCTTACCTTCTCCCCACCTCCTAGATCTCTGTTCTAGCACTGTTCCAAAATCTTCCTCAGTAATTTTTCAAAAGTCTGTAGAATTTCAGTGGGTGTGGGATTGACCTTACCTAATCATAGCAATCATAGCAATTAAATGTTTTTCTCCAGCACTTTGCAGTCTGCTCATCTGTCTGTGCTTCCTGATCTGAAAAGGCAAGATATTACCTCTGGACAGCCTCCACTTAGCTTTAACTGAAGCATGGAAAGCTACTTATCAAATCCCTCGGATTGTTGCAGCTACTGATCTCTTTAAAGAGGAAGACCTATCATTTACCTTTTTTAAAAAACAAAACAAAACACCACTGATTTTTTTATATTAAAATGCCACCACCAAAGTAATGGTAAATAATATTTCGAGAAAATTCTGCAAGGTGGTTTCCTTTTTTAAGGGGAATGACAAAGAGAAAAGAAAAGCATCTCAGATTTTTTTTCCCTTCAGAAAAATGACTTCTGGGAAATTTCAGTTCAGTGCTTGTGAGCTCAGCTCCTCTTGTTTTCAGTATATGTTTAAAACAAAAAAAGAGGGGCCATATGTACCTCTCTATGAAGAGAATTCCATGAAAAGATGACCAACACCACAAAGACCCAGTCTCTAGTGCCCTAGATTTTGATGGCAGGCCCACATGCAAAATATTTATGATGGGATAAACTTTCATGGACCAGAGTCAACTTTAACATATGCACTTCCTTCACTTGTCACACCAACCTTTGTGATATTCTTGAGATGCTTTATAACACAACTCCCAGCAGCCCTCTGAGGCCTGGACAGGTTCATATGGGTGTAATCAGTCCCTCATATAAACTGGTCCCATCCTTTTGGGATCTATTAGATTTACGTCCAAGCTTCCTTCTTCAGAACTCAAGGTGCTATAGATAAAAGTTCCCGTTGAGCCAGTAACCTGATCAGTTTCAAGAAAGTTGGAGGCAGTTTCATTATCTGCCCTCTGCAGATAAAGGTCTGTTCTAGGCTTACTCAGTGGGTGTCCTGACTCCCATTCTTCCTCAGACGCGGTACTCAGACTCTTGACTTGAGGAAACCTGAAAGCTTTATTCAGGGAACTAGCAAATGGCTCAGCATTAGCTCAAGGCACAGGATTCATAACTCTACAACAGAGCTCCAAGAGTCAGGACTAACTAGGTTGTCCAAGCACTTGGTATTCCCCTCCTGCTCTACTTTTAAATAACAAAAAGGGACCAGTCATTTGCATGGTTCTCATCCCAAGCATGAAGACTGAGCATGCCATCCAGTGGGTAGGCTGTGTCTGTTTACTCCAGCGCAGATGGCAATGTGACCTTGGCAACAGGACCCAAGTCAATCCCTCCAAGTCCTCTTCTGCCTCTGGTCCAGCCAGCCTTGCTGACTGGCCACCCATCTCTTCAGTTACCATGGAAACCTCATTCTCTGAAGGTGGGATAAGCACTGACCCAAACAGTTCTCCATCCCCTTCTGTGACGTCTGGCTATTGTAGGGCGGAGACCTCTTCTCACTCACTCCTCAGCCCTGCCCCCACCATTCAACTCTGGGTTTTCACTCTGACAAATCCTCCTATCCCTGTCCCGTTTGCCACCATGGGACCCATGGCAGTGGGTTAGATAAGCCTGGGATGGAAGATGAGAAGCAAACCCTGAAGCAATCTTGCATGTTTGCCTGAAACAATATAAAGAGCTCAAATACTGGCCATTGCAGGTGCTCCCCCCCCCCCGGCTGCTTTTTCAGCAGCTCTTGGAAACCAGTTACTAGGCAACTTCACAATGAAAGAGGTCTCACACCTTCAAACGGCATACAACATTACGACAGGATGTACTAGATTATGTACAGGATAGAAATTAGTTTCCATTCATGTGGGTCAGCTTTGTCCAATGCACTCTTCTTGCAGCTGAATGAAGCTCTGCTGGCCATCAATTGTAGTTCTAATTGTGGGTAATTCTGGAACAAAGATGCATTTAAAAGGTTCAAAGGTGGGCTCCTTTAAAATTACCCAGGGAAAAATTGACCCTGGCAAAAAACCCATACTATGTCACTATGTTACCGGTACATAGGTCAACGTGTCTGGCTTGGTGCAATGTGTAAAGGGTTAATCGTTTTGTTCTTGTAAATGCCCCTAACTATGAAACTGACAAGGGAAAGGACTAGGGAATAATAAAGGCTTTGATGCCTTCATTACATGTGGAATGAGAAACACAGTCAGTTCTTGCTGCACTGTTTGAGGATGTTTCACATAGGAAAAGTCCTGCTAGATCAGACCAAAGGTCCATCTAGTCTAGCAACCTGCTTCCACAGTGGCCAACCAGACACCTGTATGAAGCTCAGAAGCAAGACATAAGGCCAATAATCATCTCCTGCTGTTGCTTCCCAGTGACTGGTACTCAGGCTCTGCATATGGACTTTGTAAGCCAGGGAGTGCAGGATCCAACAGAAGCACACAGCTGATGCTTCCATCAGAGGAACAGGGAGGGAAGCAATTTTCAGTGGTCCCCTAAAATTACTCCAAATGACTTGTGGATCATCCAGAGCAGATTTAGTGAGGCTTAATGGTCTGGAGGGGGAGTTGCTGAAAATTGCTTTCCCTCTCCTTCCATTGAAACCTTTCCCCTTGCTGAGCGACACCATTGGATACAACTCAGTGAAAGTGGACCAATCAGGCAGGGTTGTTGTGAGGATAAAATGGAGATGGAGAGGAGTTTGCACAGCATCTTGGAAGAAAAGTGGGATATGCATTTATATATACAGTATGCAGTGCTTTATTTCTAAAAAAAAATATGTTTAGGGATACTCCGGAACGGGTTAAGTTTGAGAACCAAGGTACCACTGTATTAATATTCACAGAGAGAGACGAAGGAATGCAGTCTTCCCTAAATAATGGTGTTGCTCCAAGTACAGTCCCACCCCCCTACGTCTCCCCTATTCTACGTCACTCCAGAGTTGGCTGATCTGAGCTTTCTGCCTCTAAGCTTTCTGTTTTACTACCCTCAATGCACACCTGATCCCGGGATTGGGGGCAGGAATGCTTTCTAAAGACACTGAGTCTGTCAGCTGCCTCTCCCCTGGTGCTTCTACTTCTTCCTGCTGTTCCTCTTCCAATATTTTTCAGCTTCTGCCCTCTGCAGCCACTGAACTATGTCCTTCTGCTAACCACTCTTCTAAATCTATACTGTCCTCCTGTTCTCAGGAAAGTTCAGGACCAGGGGGAGCAGTTCCCACCATTCTTCCTTAGTCCAGCCCCTGACAATATATATATAAATTCTGTCTCCTGAAAATGAGACAGAAAAATGGGAGCCTCTTTCACAGGGTGGAAACTCTTCATATATGGATATTCTGCTAAGCTACTGTGCCTTGTCCTTTGCTGCTGCCAAACAAGGCATATTCCCTTCTCATGGGCAGCACAAGAGTTCTTTCAGTTTTGCAATGTGTTTACCACTTAGCAAATATAAAATAAAATAAAATATGCAATACAATAAAACCCTACTGCCAGTATTAATTCGCTGCATTTAAATTCTCCCTGTATTTAAATGGTCCCTTTCCTCTATCATGGATTTCAGCATGGCATAGACTTCCAACTAACCCCTCAAGCTGCTAGCAAAGCCTGGTCCCGAGACTGTTTGGAAGTCTATGCGATTTTGAATTCTGTGATTAAAGAAAGGGACAATCTAAATGCAGAGTTGGGGAACCTTTTTCACTCCAAGGTCTGAAGTTCTCCATGGGGTACCACCACTGGCAGAGGAAGGAGGGTGCAGTGGGTCTGCTCCGTCCCAGGTGTCATCCCTGAGGGGGGTGACATCACCGCCCCACCCCCCTGGGACGCTCACTGCAGGCAGCGCCCCCCTGGGACACTCTCCCTGCCCCCGTGGGCAGCTCACCCCGCCCCCGGGTGCACAGCATGTGTGTCACTCTGGGTACTGGAGCAGCTAGCTCCGCCTCTGGGTACCACATGCCAGTGGTGAGTGGCGTCAAAGGCGTCAAGTAGCTGGGGCGACAAATGGAGCTCTCACCTTTCTACAGTAGACTATGTATCACCCACACAAATATTAGATGTTTATGTCAGGAGTTCAGTCTAGATTGAGTAGGACTTGGGCAGAGACACATGCCCGACTGGCATGTTCCCGTCCTCCTGGTCGATCGTTCAAGAGCTTCAAAAGCTTTCTTCTGCCCGAACATCACAGCGACCGATGCCAACTGACACCGGCACACTTAGGGATCCGTAGAGTTTGAACATCATGTGTGACAGACCTCAGCAACTCAGCATTTTGGCTAATCTACTTTATTTACATATAAACACACACGGAGCACTGCAACATGGCTCCCTCTCTCTCTAGCATCAGACAGCAAAGAGAAAAAGAACAAAGGACAATAGTCCCACTTCACGGAACACAGTAACAGAAACATCCTGTTTCCGTCACTTCCCACTCTGTGAAGTCAAAACACATACCGTCATGTGATAGACAATAATCCCATGACTGCAATCATGGGGCAGGAATTCTAACAGTTTACACACACACACACACACACAGAGAGAGAGAGAGAGAGAGAGAGAGAGAGAGAGAGAGAGAGAGAGAGAGCTTTGCACCCTCCATCAAAGCAAACAAGAGGCATCAATATAGTTCAAAACATGTCCTGGTGGAGGAAAGCACTCCAAGAAGGTGCAGAGCATTGCTGGTGAGGGAAAAAGGCAGGGAAAGTCTCTGGAGAGCCAGATAGATAGGCCTGGAGGGATGCTTTGTCCTCTGGGCTTGAGGATCCCCATCCCTGGACTAGAAAAAGATGAAAATGATTTCAGCAAGGTGGCTGCAATTATGCACCTTCTGGCCATACTTTTGGCTTTGTCAGAAAGGGAGTTTGGTGCATCTGGGAAGAGTTCTCTGGGACAGAGGTGGCTTGAAAATGTGTGTGGTGTTCAAGACCATGCAAAATGGGTATAGAAGGCAGTTTTTTAAAGTGGGGTGGTTTTTAAAAAATAAATAAATCTGAATCTGCAACCCTTGGAGGCAGATTGCTAGAGATGATTAAATGCATAATATGAAGAATGCTAATATTGCTCCTGCTTTGTCAGGTAACTGAGTTTTGCAGGAAAATAGAACACAGTTTGCTGGGAAGGTAGGAATTACAGTCAAAATCAATAAAAGGTCAGCTGGAAAGGAGATGTTAATGGGGAAATAATTTGTAGTTTTAAAACCCAAGATACCAATTATCATTATAACACCTTCACTTCACTAGACACGGCAGCTTTCAAGGTCTCCACCCCTCCCTCTCTTCGCACACTTGCAACGGGCTTTTATATTAATGCTTGGCTTCCTCTATCCCACTTTGCAATGTTTTTCACAGAAAAGTCAGAAAGGCTAGGTGGTGCCCTTTCTGCACGATTTCCAAGTCCCATCTTTTAATTTGGAGATCAAGTTTAAATGTGTGTGCATGTTTTTCTTAGAGGATGGTTAATGCTTCTTGTCAAGAGAAAACATAAACGACCTCCTACCATAGACTTTTTGCTGCAAAGTTTGTTACAAGTGTGGATTTAAAGGGTCTGAGTGGGGTCTCTGAGCTCCTAGCAAATGAAAATGAGTGTACCAAAATAAAAATAGAAGGCTTTGGGCACGGCTGAATACTGATTAATTTTCATGGGGATTTGGTTGTTTGTTTGTTGTGCTAAATGTGGAAAACTGAATTTAAGATTAGGAAGATGAGAAAATAGGAGTGCCAGATCCTTCCATCCCTATTCCTCAGTCAACATCTGTCCTAAAATCTGTATTTTGGCAAGTGTAATACAAAGGAAGGGACGCGGGTGTCGCTGTGGGTTAAACCACAGAGCCTAGGGCTTGCTGATCAGAAGGCCGGTGGTTCAAATCCCCGTGATGGGGTGAGCTCCCGTTGCTCGGTCCCTGCTCCTGCCAACCTTGCAGTTTGAAAGCACAGTGCAAGTAGATAAATAGGTACCACTCTGGTGGGAAGGTAAACGGCGTTTCCGTGCACTGCTCTGGTTTGCCAGAAGTGGCTTGGTCATGCTGGCCACATGTCCTGGAAGCTGGACACCGGCTGCTTTGGCCAGTAAAGAGAGATGAGCGCTGCAACCCCAGAGTCGTCTGCGACTGGACCTAATGGTCAGGGGTCCCTTTACCTTTAATACAAAGGAAAGAGGGTCCTTTGTCTGCAAAGTTCATCTACTTACGTTGTTGTTGTTGTTGTTGTTTAGTCGTTTAGTCGTTTAGTCGTGTCCGACTCTTTGTGACCTCGTGGACCAGAGCATGCCAGGCACTCCTGTCTTCCACTGCCTCCCGCAGTTTAGTCAAACTCATGCTGGTAGCTTCGAGAACACTATCCAACCATCTCGTCCTCTGTCGTCCCCTTCTCCTCGTGCCCTCCATCTTTCCCAACATCAGGGTCTTTTCCAGGGAGTCTTCTCTTCTCATGAGGTGGCCAAAGTATTGGAGCCTCAGCTTCAGGATCTGTCCTTCCAGTGAGCACTCAGGGCTGATTTCCTTCAGAATGGAGAGGTTTGATCTTCTTGCAGTCCATGGGACTCTCAAGAGTCTCCTCCAGCACCATAATTCAAAAGCATCAATTTTTTTTATTTTCCCCATTATAGTATATGGTAGGGCAGGGGACATAGCTCTGGATTTAACAGATAAGATTTTGACCCAAATAATAAATTGAACTGGAATAAGCAAGAGCAAATACAAAAGAGATGCAAGGAAAATCTTGTACCTGCATGCCTATAATAGATTCAGATTGAAATCAAATACTGTGGTTGGAGGACACCCCTAGCATCATCTTATCATGGATTTGGGATACAGACAGTAGCGCAGTGACTGAGGAATGCCAAGAGCACAGCTCTGCTGCTTTCCCCCCCCCCAGAGGACTGATAATGTTGTCTGCCTGAATGCAGGGGTAATTGATGGTAATTGATGGACCCTCTTTGCTCCGCACTTGCAGTTTAAATGGTAATATGTCTTTCCAAGATTGCTCGCATTTCTAATTAAAGTTAAAGGTCACATTTCCACTGGCTAAAGATCTTTGGTTACAGATCAACCTATGCAGTCAGAAGTAAGCGCCAGTCAGTTAAACAGAGCCACCTCCCAGGACTGTATGTATAGGATTGCACTCACGTTGAGCCTAATGATTTGCATGTATCTGCATGCATAATAACTAATAGTGGATCAACACTACAGTCTGTATTTCTGGGCTATGCTCACTGGGGTTGCAAAGATTTCTGATGAAATCTGGTGAGATATTGTGGAACTCTCATGAGATCTCACTGGAAAGAGTCACAGTCACCTGACAACCCCAGCAGTTGTGGGGCACTCAGGCCATGGTGTGGAATTCCACCACTTGAGGTAGCTGCTTCACTCTGCTTCATGGATGGGCCAGGCCTCGCTGCTGGTCTACCACGAAGATGGGAGAGAACAAATAAGCCTTCAAAGCAGCGGCGGTGCATGTATTTCATATTGCTACAGCATTTGAAAGGGGTGGCTGTGGAGATTAAGTGAAAAATAAAACCCAGGGAGAAGAAGCTTGTGTTGGTTATTGTCTAGCTGGTCTGCCTGCTGAGCAGTTTAGAACATTATTGATGAATGCCCCATTTCCATATAATTTCGTCCACTCGCTTCCGCAAACATCCCAGAAAGGGTGACCTTACAGGTTATTCACGGCTTCAATATCTTCTGCTAATTGAACCAGGAGGAGAAAAGGAGGGCACTAATCAGAACTGATTCCAAATTCTGTTCACTGGGGTTTGTGCAAATGGTATCTGCTCCCAAGAGCAAAGATTTGAAACTGCATTAAACAGACAAGACCCTGTAATATCCCATGTCTCGCAGGAGGGACAGGATTCTAATAAACTGCAAAGCATTTCCCTGTTCAGTTAAAGTATCAGGGAGAAAGAACACATCTTAATGTAATGACTCAGTGTGGAGTGTGCAAGATAATGGCTACCTTTCCATCGTCTTCCCCTCTGCTGTTTATCTTCTCACCAGTTATTAATAGGGGTCTTTGCTTGCTGCAAGGCCAGCATCAGCAGAACTTATCATTGGGCACATGCTACGGTCCACACGCCAACAGGGGGTGTGCTGCTAACTCCCAAAGCCTCCTGCTGATATTTTCCTAGTTTTTGTCACTGTCTGATCACCTGTTGTCTCGAATCTTGCAAGCAGCAATGAGAGAGAGAGAGAGAGGAGTTAGCAGTAACCACCAGTTAAATGGCTTGTGATTGCAGTGGATTGCAGAGACAGCAGGGAGAGGATCATTCAGGCAGAGGATAGAACTTTTTTTATGTATGCTACAGCAGCAGCAAGAATTCTCATCGCAAAGCATTGGAAGACACAAGACCTACCCACCTTGGAAGAATGGCAGATGCAACTAATAGACTATATGGAGATGGCGGAAATGACTGGCAGAATCCGAGACCAGGGAGAAGAGTCGGTGGAAGAAGATTGGAGGAAATTTAAAATTTATTTGCAGAAATATTGTAAAATTTTTGAATGTTGAGGACATTGAAATGAATTGCAGGGGTTCTAGCAACAAGGTAAAATGTAAGATTGGATTAATAATAGACAGATTAATAGGACATGAATTTGCTGAACCAACTTCTAAAAGGGATGCAAAAGTGGGAGACGTGAGGAAGTCAGGGAAATAAGCTAACTAAAGAGGAGAAATCAAGAAAGAGGGAATTTTTGTCTTTTTTTTAATACGTGTTTTTTCCTATTTCTTTTGTGTGTTTAATGTCTGTATTTTTGTATTTTATAACTTTGTATCTTTTATGCTTTTTTGCTTTTTCTATCTTTCTAAACCTTTTATTGTCAAAACTTAATAAAATATTATTTTTTTAAAAAAGAGGATCATTCAGGCAGAGTGTACCTTCATAAAAGCATAGAACTGTAGAGTTGGAAGAGGCCACAAAGGTAATCTAGTCCAAGCCCTGTTGGAGATTCTGAACAATGGAAAGTATCCCCATAAAGCACTTAGGAGTCAAACTTGCTCCAAGAAGAGCTTCATTCCTGTTGCAGTCTTGGTACTTAATGCAGTCTTCTTAAAATACCAGCATCCAGGAATGACGAGCACGTCAGCATAGACAGGAGGGATCACATATAGGGGAGAAGCCGGCATTGGGAGGCAAGGCTGAGGGAGTCTACCTCTGGCTATAGACTAATTAGCCAAGTCCCCACCACTCAGGATGCTGACTCATATTTCATAAGTCAGCATTCCCACCTAATATAGTGTGTTAACTGCTTGATAACCACAACACTCCAACAAGCCACTGCCCTGTATAAAAACCCACCTTCTCATTGGATAATTATTCTGTTGCTTTATTCAGTTATTCAGTTATTATTCAGTTATTCATTTGCTTTAAAAACAATGCTCATCCTCAGAATTCTCTTTGACTTTTCAGTCCTTTTTAGTTTTAAGCAGATTCCATTTATCGGCTTAATAAGAGGAACCTTCCCAGTCACATCCAGTTCAGTATCCTATTCTCACAGTGGCCAACCAGATGCCTATGGGAAGCCTACAAACAGGACTTGATTAGAGAACACATGGTTCTTCAGTTGTCACTTGACTTCAGTTCCCATGATCTCTTACCGTTGACCATTTTGGGTATGGCTCATGACACGTGGAGTTCAACAACTTCCGATGGGCCACGGGATCCTCTTCTCTGAACTAATCCACCTGAATGACAACTATAGATCTCATATGCCATGATACATTGGGCTTGTGTAGTTTGACAATGAAGCTCTGCTGGTAAGAACCAAGCAGAAATGACCTCCGCAGCTTGAACTGCAAATGTTCAAGTCACTCACTCAATATATAGTGGTCAAAGCTGTTGCTTTTCAGATGCTGCTGTACTCTGACTCCCATCAGCCCCAACCAGCATGGCCAATGGTCAGGGATGATGGGCATTGTAGTCCAGTGACATATGAAGTGGAAGAAGATGTAGCAAGGAAAATCCTCTCATGGAGATCAGGAAGATAGGATGAAGGTAGCTTAATCTGATGCACCAATTCACTTACTTACTGCACCGAAGTCTCGCTTCATGGGTGCACATGGTTACAGCTGCAGATCTCCCCAATTCTGTATTGTTGTAAATGAAATGATAAATCAGCACAGCCCAAATGGTGCTAGTTTAGAAAAAATAGTGTTTGTAAATGGAGGCACATATAACTTGAAGAATGGCAGAGAATCACCTTTTATATTAGTAGTGTGACTGGCACAAAACTGATTTTCTCTGAGATCTTTCAACTGCTGTAGAGGTATAAAGAAAGCCGAAGACAAGAATGATGACTGAGAGCAGCTAATGAATGTGTCAGTTGCAGAGCAAGGAAAGATCTTCATTTATGGAACACTGGGATGGTTCGTACAATGAAGTGGCTCTTTTGGAAGAAACCAATTCCACTTAAGAATGCTGAGTGACGATTGCCTTGTAATAAAAGCAGAAAGCTTTGTTAAGGAGAGGGAGATGAATTGCTTTCATTTTCATCAAACAATGGAGCCTGTGCTTTCAGTGTCCAAAGTCAGGTAAGAGATTGCAGATGGTCCCCCCATTTCACTCACACAGCACATCTAAATGATCAGAATCCTTTAGACAGCTGCAAAAATTGAGGTGTTTTCCACATGAACTATGTTTCAGTGTACAGTCATACCTCTAGTTGCGTTAGGTTCAGGTTGCGGATTTTCGGGTTACAAACCCGGCAAACCCGGAAGTGTATACTTATAGGATTCTGCCCGTGCGCATGTGCAGAACCGCTCTGTGCATTTCGTGCATGCACAGGAGCACTCTATTGCATCACATGCATGTGCAGAAGTGGCGCTCTACTTAAGGACTTTTCAGGGTGCAAACGGCACCCCAGAACGGATCGCGTCCGTAAGTAGAGGTACCACTGTATATGCATCGCAGTCAAGGTTTATAGGAGGCAATAATTAAGCATTAGTGGAGTATTTTTAGACTGTGAATATAGCAACATTCTTCTGTTTTGAATTTTGGAGGCAGAACACAGAAACAGGAGGTAGAGATTTCCACGTCCTTCAACATTCCGCTGAATGATCTACCTGAGTGGAACCAAAAATCTCAAGCTGCCCCAGAATCCCTGAAGGATTGCAGAAGATTGTGGGAATTGTTCTAAGGCACACACTTGGGTTCACATGGGACACTAGACAGGTATGTTGAGTCTCACTATTTTAGAAACACAGACATTCATCCATTTAGCTCAGTATTATCTACACCGACTGACAGCAGTTTCCCACAGTTTCAGATAGAAGCATTTCCTGGCCCTACCAGGAGACGCCAGAAATTGAACCTAGGACTTGCAACATGCAAAACAGTTTCCCTAGAACTGAACTATGGCCCTGCCTCAGTGCATATGTTTATCTCACGTTGTGAGTTCCTAATACAGCCTTGAACACAGACTGCCTCTCCCTGTGGAGGTGTTCACTTGTGGAACAAGCTCCCCTTCAGAGAATATTGTCTGTTACTACTGACTTTTCTACTGATAAGTTTCTGTGGATTCCTCCTAATTCCATTTGAAAGGCACTGCCATAATGCACAAATATTATGCAAGCAGCAGAGTGACATTATAGCAGTTTCATAGGTAGATATGCCTGAACAAATGTTTGCATTCCCTTAAGACCAATGAATTCACCTTGCCAGTATGAAAACAAAATGTGATTGAATTTACTGTTCATACGTCTACCTTGCCATTCTACCAAGAAGTTCAGCACTGTGTATGCAACGTCATTTTATTTTCACCACAACCCTGCAAGTAGGTGTGGAGATATGTTCCCAGAACCACCCCATGAACTCATATTCAACATGGGCTTGGACACACAGCTTCCCAGTCCCTTCCTAACAGCTCTTCCCATGTTGTGGAGCAAATGTCTACAGCAGGAAGCCTATTCCACTCTCTGCTCTGTCAGGATTCCATATTGCACAGGACAGCTGGAAGAGTACAGCAGACTCTTTGCTGTAGATATTTGCCTTCCGATGCATAGGTGTCAGGAATGAGCCAGCTCCTAGTAGAACTTTACAGCTGGCTGCAGAACAGAGAGGTTTAGATTTAAAGCAGGCTACCCCAGACATTGGAATGCTGGTTGCCGAGGGAACAACTGAGAGTGGGCTGGAACACAACCAAAGCTCTCAGGAAGCTCAAACAGGCACGAACAGACACAGAGACAGTCATGCTGAACAGGAAGAGGTTGGAGCTAATCCAATAAGTCTGAAGAGTCAGGGAATGGGAGGGCTGCTAGACAGAAAACAAAACAAGAGAGGTAAGGTGCGAAAGTTCAATATCTTCTGTAGGAACCGGAAGCAGTCATCAGAAGGGTCATCTTGAGTGATAATGTCGGCGGCTTCGTTAGAGCCGTCCGGAGCTATCTGTTTGTTTTTGCAATAAATTGTCCTTTTTAATTACCTATGCTTACTGTGTTATCAAGCAGGGAACCTGGACTCCTGACACAAAAGTGTGTGCGTGTTTTGCAAAAATTCACCAAAATATCGACTTCCGACAGGGGTTGCCATACAGTCGTATTTTCCCGGATGTATGGCAACCCTACAAATACCCTCACAGGGTGAGGCAACCAGAACTGTACACAGTATTCCAAATACGGTCGCACTTTCATTTGTATAATGGCATTTGGATATTGGCAGTTTCATTTTCAATTCCTTTCCTAATGATCCCTAAGGATTGAGTTCCTCAACGGTCCCTAATCCATCTCTTTGACTGCTCTTCCACACTGGCCTTCTAGTTTATGGGGAAAGGATTTAAACTAATCGGGAGTAAAATTAGATGTTAAGATAATCAAATTAACTGCTTAGGTTGTTCCTTAGAAGCAATCCAAAGCAGCCCTTCAGCAACGGAAAGCCATTGTCTACTGTATGAAATTATAACCTTCTTTTTCTTTTGAAGTTCTAAAGAAAAATGTCAGACACATTATTCTTAGCTTGAAGAACAAATACGTGAAAAGTAAATCTCCCTGTACAGTATATTGTTTTCCTGCAAGGTTTCATTTCAGCACTTACAATAGATCTGGCAATGACATAACTGGGCAAAAATTAATCCATTTAGTGACTGTGAACAGGTGGCAGTTGATTTCACTCATTCTAAATCTGCTGGAAAAATAAAAAGCTGGAATTTGTTCAGAGAAAACATTTAACTGTAGGAAATCAGGCTCTGATTTTCTATGATGCCCTTACACATCTTGTCAGTTCTGCTGCAGTAATTTAGTTTATTGTAACAAAATTCATACCTGCAGTTAAATGCATAATTTTAAACGACAGTTATAGAGTAACTGGATACTAGCAAAAGGAAGAAGGGAGGGAAGGAAGCAGTGATAAAGGCAAGGAAATGTGGAAACATGAAGATAGCCAACCATCTCCAAGCTGGTGCCTTCCAGATGTTTTGGGCTACGCAGCTGATAGAAGTTGTAGTTGAAAACAACTGGAGGCCACCAGACTGGTAAAGGCTGAGTTCTGGCCATTCCAAATTCAAGTTGATACTATTTTTCATTTCTAGAGACATGCTTGAGTCCTGTATTTCTTGGCTTTGGGACTCATGATAGCTGTCACAAACATGAAAAAAGCAATGCTCTCTTTCCTCACCCCCAAGGCCTTCTCCAGTTTGGATCTGATGTTGCCAGAGAGTGGACATTCTTTGCACATTTTTTTGGGAGAATTTCTGAGAGCAAATTTGTTTCAACTCTAAGATTCCCAGTTTCTACTTAAACTTGTCTTTCTCCCAATCTCCAAGGAGCTGCTGTTGACACTGATAGGGCCATCCCATGTCACCCTCACCACAATCCTTAGAGATAGGTTTGGCTATCATTTGATAAGAAATACCGTCTGATATTTCCACGTTACCTAAATGCTATCTACAAAAGCTAACCTGAGTCAGACATCATATGATACTAATAAGAAGCATAAGAAGATCAAGGAAAACCTTGGGAAAGAGTGGGGTTATCAGACGCTTTGTTAAGATGGGAAGAGATCAGGTTGTACAAATATCTGGGGGTAGGGTGCTCCAAAAATTAGGAGCAAGAGAGAAGCCTTGAAGGCATGTAACATGATAATAAAAAAGCCAGCCTGCCCCTGAGAGCTCTTCAGAGTTGTGCAAGACTGTCCAGTGAGCTTCATGGTGAAGTAGGAATTTTAACCTAGGTTGCCAGTAGCCAGGCAAAGGTGTCATGGGCTATGAAGACACTCAAACTCAGGATGCAAGGGAGAAACATGCTAAGAGGAAGGCACGCTTGGCAAATCTACACCGTGACCAACTCCCGCCCAGAAACCAATGTCCCCACTGTGGAAGGATGTGTGGGTCCAGAATTGGCATCCACAATCACTTACGGACTCACTGTTAAAACCATGTTTATGGAAGACAATCTTACTTGGCTACGAGTGATCGGCGAAGAAGAAGAAGCTCATTTGGTGGGGTGGCTTCATGGAACCACCCTCTCAATGTTGGCATCACTGCTGCTTGGTTTGACCAGCAGCTTTTTCATTGATTTAACCCTCTGAGGAGGAGGAGGAGGAGGAGGAGAAGAAGAAGAAGAAGAAGAAGAAGAAGAAGAAGAAGAAGAAGAGGAGGAGGAGTTTGGATTTGATATCCCACTTTTCACTCCCCTTCAGGAGTCTCAAAGCGGCTAACATTCTCCTTTCCCTTCCTCCCCCACAAGAAACACTCTGTGAGGTGAGTGGGGCTGAGAGACTTCAAAGAAGTGTGACTGGCCCAAGGTCACCCAGCAGCTGCATGTGGAGGAGCGAGAAAGTGAACCCGGTTCACCAGATTACGAGACTACCGCTCTTAACCACTACACCACATTGTGTAGAGAGACATTGCTAGTGTTGAGAAACATTGCTAGTGTTGAGAAACATTGCTAGTTTTACAGAAATGTTGTTTGGCATCCCAGCAAGCTTTTCTAATGCCTTACATGAGAAGAAGTCTCCAAATTTGCTTCAGTTATCCCTCTAGGCAAAATCTAGTTGCACCACACGTAAGTACTGAGCCTTTTCAGAACTGCTTGGGTTTCCTTTGCAGTTGCACACCCAAACCAAAAGAGGTCAACCTTGAAGGGCACTGAAGAGTACTCATTTGAGCACTAAGAGAAATTTCCAGAACTGCTGTTCAAAACAATATGTTGAAAATAAGAAATGCTGCCTAATTAATTGGGGCATAATTTGAGTCAAAAAGTCTTTTCAAACATTTGATTGATATACTGAATTAATTGCTCAAACAATTCAGTTCTAATGTCAACCGACATTTGGTGCAAAATGCTGGGCTTCTTTTTTCTCACATTGTTGGGGTTTTTTTTGTGTATCGGCTTCAAAAGAAACAAAATACCCACCTTTGCAGTTTTCCCTTGGACAGATGATGTGACATTCTGTGGGGTGAACAATCTGAGATAATCCTCAAAATACAAAATCACAGAGCATGCCACAGTTTCTCTGTCAAGGCGATAGTCGAGAATGCCTCCCTTAATCAGTAGCTGTGGAAAGCGCCAGCGTTCCCCCAGAAATAGCCTACAGCGGGAGAAGAAATGCCATTTTGCCATCCTCAATCATCCTGTTACAACACAATACCATTTCACTTTATAACACATTTTATCATTTGGGCATCCCGAGGGGCTGTAACTTGGAAACAGACTAGAGAAGGAGTTCAGCCAAAAGCAACACTTAAGCAAGATGACAACAAAAGTCTGTGAGACGGGTGTTTACTTGGGAATATGTGCTGCTAGATTCCATGGCACTAAGCATACATAGGGCTCTAAAGTATTTGGACAGGGGTCGGATCGTGTGGTCACAGTGGAGCAGGCAAAATGCACAGAGCTCTTCTGATTCACACCCATGCAAATGCCAAATGTGTGGAGGAGGAGTGGGGAATTCCTGGCCCAACCCATCTATGGTCATAGCTGTCTACTATTCCCTTTTTCTTGCGAGGAATCCTATTCGGAATAAGGGAATTTCCCTTAAAAAAGGGAAAACGCTGACAGCTATGTCTATGGTACATAGGAAGCTGTGTTACATCAATTCAGGCCCTTGATGATGATGATGAAGAAGAAGAGTTTGGACTTGATATCCCGCCTTTCACTCCCCTTCAGGAGTCTCAAAGCGGCTAACATTCTCCTTTCTCTTCCTCCCCCACAACAAACACTCTGTGAGGTGAGTGGGGCTGAGAGACTTCAGAGAAGTGTGACTGGCCCAAGGTCACCCAGCAGCTGCATGTGGAGGAGCGGAGACGTGAACTCGGTTCCCCAGATTACGAGTCTATCGCTCTTAACCACTACACCACACTGGCTCTCCAATGAAGTATTGTACAGTGGTAGCTCAGGTTAAGAACTTAATTCATTCTGGAGGTCCGTTCTTAACCTGAAACTGTTCTTAACCTGAGGTACCACATTAGGTAATGGGGCCTCCCGCTGCTGCTGTGCCGCCACCACACCATTTCTGTTCTCATCCTGAAGCAAAGTTCTTAACCCGAGGTACTATTTCTGGGTTAGCAGAGTCTGTAACCCAAAGCGTCTGTAACCTGAAGCATCTGTAACCTGAGGTACCACTGTATATAGCTGACCGGCAGTGGTGAAGTAAAATAATTAATTATACATATACAAAAAAGGGGATATCATCATTGAGAACGCATTGCACTGTGTTCCAATTTGCTCTTCCCAAATAATAGAGAAAAGAAAGACCCCTAACTAGACTGGTGACTGGGAGTGGCTGCTGAGACCATATAACACCGGTCCTGAAAGACCTACATTGGCTCCCAGTATGTTTCCGAGCACAATTCAAAGTATTGGTGTTGACCTTTAAAGCCCTAAATGGCCTCGGCCCAGTATACCTGAAGGAGCATCTCCACCCCCATCGTTCTGCCTGGACACTCAGGTCTAGTGCTGAGGGCCTTCTGGTGGTTCCCTCGCTGCGAGAAGCCAAGTTACAGGGAACCAGGCAGAGGGCCTTCTGGGTAGTGGCGCATGCCTTGTGGAACACCCTCCCACCAGATGTCAAAGAGGAGAACAACTACCTGACTTTTAGAAGACATCTGAAGGCAACCCTGTTTAGGGAAGCTTTTAATGTTTGATGTTTTTGTGTATTTTTAATATTCTATTGGAAGCCACCCAGAGTGGCTGGGGAAACCCAGCCAGATGGGTGGGGTATAAATAAATTATTATTATTATTATTATTATTATTATTATTATTATTATTATTATCATCATCATCATCATCATCATCATCATTGCCTAAGATGCAGCCTTTTGCATGCAAAACAGCTCTTATTTATGGTCTTTCTGCACTGTATGTTCCAGCCCCACCTCTCGCCCACACCTTGTGGCCCTTCATACACGTGGCCCTGACTCTCTGTGTTCAGCGTAACATCTGAAGGGGGTGCCTCTGTACATGTGTAGTTTTTCCATGTCATCTGTGCACTTAACAGCTGCGCTTGCTTGTATCAATACTGGAAGTGAGGCCACTGGGCAAGGCTCCCCTCTCCCAGCAAGGGATTTCACTTTCATTTCAATGGCAGGGGCATCACTGCATATATGAAATCCATACCACCTAGGTATAGGTGAGAAATTTGATTCAGGTTGCTTTCTAAGGCCACCCTACCTAATTTACACTTTCCATTAAAAAAAATGCAAACCAAACGACAGCCATCTTTCAAAATTCACACTTCTCTGAATTTTGCAATGCAGTTCTTCATCCAAGAAATGCATATACTAGGGAAAGTGTGCGTGTCTGTGGTTTGAGAGAAAGAGAGAGAAAGAGAAGAAGAGGAGGAGGAGGAGGAAGAGGAGGAGGAGGAAGAGGAGGAGGAGGAGTTTGGATCTGATACCCCGCTTTATCACTACCCGAAGGAGTCTCAAAGCGGCTAACATTCTTCTTTCCCTTCCTCCCCCACAACAAACACTCTGTGAGGTGAGTGGGGCTGAGAGACTTCAGAGAAGTGTGACTGGCCCAAGGTCACCCAGCAGCTGCATGTGGAGGAGCGGAGACGCGAACCCGGAGAGATAGAGAGGTGCATTATATTGGGGAAAATCACTTTGCAAATTGTGTAATTTAGGCAAAATTGCATGCTATAATGTATATAAGGAGAAATTAGAACTAAAACACAGGTCAACTTTCACGATAAAACAAATCCCAAACTGATGAGGAAATATAATAATAATGATAATAATAATAATAATAATAATAATAATAATAATAATAATATCCCACCAGGCCACCTGGCTCGGCCTCCCCAGCCACATGTAAGGAGAAGAATTTAAAACTGGGGGGGGGGGAGAGAAACGGAGAGATACTGAAATGGAGAGATTCTCCCAGCTCTAGTACTACCTTCACTTTATTTAAGTGCATAGAGAAGTTCATTCATGGAAGAACTGGGTGTATACATCAACGTGCGCATGATGTTCTAGACAGGGGGCACTGTGTGTGGGTGGGAAATAAAAACCACCTGAAACTGTATAATGATGGATTAACTGAAGACAATGTGATTTTGTGGCTAAGAGTCTTCCAGAAAACCCGTGCCAATTTTGTTGCTTAGACTCGGGTAACGAGGCCCCCAATTCGATTTCATTCTGGATAATTGCAACCTATTTCCACTGCATTTAATCAATGCAATTTGTAATGCTGTGGCTCCAAAGAGACAGGGCATCTGTCTTCCCTTTCTGTCGAAAACTGTATGTAGTACTCTATGCACTGTTAAATAGCTGTGTGTGTTCCCCATCCTCATGATGTGAGAAATTATTCTCTTCCCTGACCCCTTTGACCATCCATCTCCTTAGAAGATGCTCATCCCAGAAAGCCAGTCTGCATTAGTCATTCCACCCAAGGAGTCATGGAAACTGATCAATATAGGATCTCTCCATCTGGTGCAGTGCAAACAAATGGTTCATGGGGAAAGAACCAATGCTCCCGGCATGCTTCATGGGGACAAGGCATCACCCTTTACATTGGCAAATCTACATAATTTCTCACTTTACGAAACAAGACACAAAGGGAAAAACGCCATCATTTGCACCTCCGCACATTTTGCAAGGGAGTTTTGTAGCCAAGCAATGTATACAAAAAGGCATACGCTAGCATGAAGTGTGCCTACAAATGCTTATATTAGTGAAAATAATATCAAAAAATGCCTTATATTAGAGAACTGCCCCATGTGTATATTAGGCAAATTATATACAAAAATGTATATATCGGGGGAGGGAATTCACAAAAATGCTGAATAATTTTCACGAGGACGTTTTTGTATGTAAAGTTGCAAACTGACATAGAAATGTGGAGAACTGTACTAAGATTGGGCAAAATGTGAAATTGAGAGAAACTAAAACTGAGAGATTGGCACCATTTTACAGTCTCAAATTAGGATTTGGCCATGATTTGGCCATTGAGGAGAAAGAAGGAGAAAGAAGAACAGACAAACAGACAGATTCCAAATCTTTACAAGCTCCTTTCCCTATACTAAAATTGATAAAGCTGTATAAATGCCACTATCAATGTCCATCGTAAGCTGATAGAAGTGAAGTATTTAGCCATGACTGCAAGACCAACAAATAAGGAAAGGATTTTTCATCTGCTACTTGATCAACTTTGAGCACAGTAATCATCTTATACTAAAACCTAGTTCTATGTATACTTACTCTGAGAAGCAAGCTCCACTGATCTCTGTAAATCCCACTTCCAGTTTAAGATTTGGTGTGAATAGATGGATATAACTGTTCATTGGCTGGCTAGGGCTGATGGGAATTGTAGAACAATATCTAGAGGGCCACTGGTCCCTCATTCCTGGCCTTGATCCTAGTCTTAAAGTCAGATGTTCCCTGAAGAAACCATAGACTCTCCGATATCCAATATGAGAAAATTGTAGTGTGTGGCATATATAAAACTGTCATCATATATTTGTGTTTCTATGCTTGTATGTTTTGTTTGTTTGTTATATTCCCCCAATTATCTATTTTGTCTTTAATCATATACTCCCTCTCTGTCTTGCAAAACAAGCAAATCATTTTAGCCTCAAAGCAAACAAACCATGGGCTAGGCTAGAAATATTATGTAAAATAAAGCCAAGATATTTAAAGTAGGCTTAATTGCAAATGTAAACTTCAACATTCAATGTTTTCACGAGCTGAAAGATCCTGATACATGTGTTAACAAAGATTTGCCAGGCGAATAGTTTGAAATGCACCAATAAGCTCATTAAGGTGAATCAAAAACTTTTGACTCCGCCATCAGTCTTTATTAGTCACGGTTGCCAAGCTCTAATGCAAAATCATAGGAGATAAATTCAGCTCACGTTGCAGGTATTTACATGGCTGAGCCCTTAGTTGTGTAGATATATTAATCTGTTTGCAAGATTTTTTTAATAAGAAGCATCTAGAAGAGATCCACGTGAAAGCCTACAAAACAAATTGTCTTTCAAAATCAATTTAGATGCAATCAACTGATACAGACACGAAGCATAACATCATTCTGATTCTATTTTCTTGACTAGTGCCATAGACTTGCTTTAACCTAAGAATTACTGTAATCCATTGCTGAAGCAACTAAACAGCCAAATAAAACATAAAGGGTTAGGGACTTACTAAATGGAAGAGCCGCAGATCAATAGTTGTATGCCGAGAAAACACTCTCTCTCTCTCTCTCTCTCTCTCTCTCTCTCTCTCTCTCTCTCACACACACACACACACACACACACACACAATATTTGAAGGCTTGGGACTCAAGGTGGCTTACAGATAAAAATAAGAATCACTAAAAACATATGAAAATTTGCTAGCACGCCTGTAAAAAGATTCAAGAAACCATAACTGTGGTGGAAAAGGTTATATTTAATTAAACAGATAATCATAGACAATCTGCAAACAACCAAATACACATAATTAGCTGAATCAAAATATAGTCCAGGCCGGGAAATTCCCTAAAGTAGGAGGGGTCAGGTTCCTCCCATTCCTGCACAGCAAAGGATTGGAACGAATTCTTCCTCCTTGCTATGAGAACCTTAGGTATGTAAACCTGACAAGTGTAGCGGGCTCAGAGTGCAGCTGAGTGTACCTGCCAAGTCTAAATGACACTCCAGAGGCTTAAAGGGCATAGGATGGCAAAGAGTGGCCTTAACCTAATATGTACAGGTGCGGGTTAAGAACTTAATTCGTTCTGGAGGTCCATTCTTAACCTGAAACTGTTCTTAAGCTGAGGTACCACTTTAGCTAATGGGTCCTCCCACTGCCGCCGCACGATTTCTGTTTTAATCCCGAAGCAAAGTTCTTAACCCGAGGTACTATTTCTGGGTTAGCGGAGTCTGTAACCTGAAGCGTCTGTAACCTGAAGCGTCTGTAACCCAAGGTACCATTGTAGTTGGTTATTGGCACCCATCTTGGCGCTGTGGGTTAAACCACATAGCCTAGGAATTGCCAATCAGAAGGTCGGCTGTTCGAATCCCCGCAATGGGGTGAGCTCCTGTTGCTCAGTCTCTGCTCCTGTCCACCTAGCAGTTCGAAAGCACGTCAAAGTGCAAGTAGATTAATAGGTACCGCTCTGGCGGGAAGGTAAATGGCATTTCCGTGTGCTGCTCTGGCTCCCTTGGCCAATAGAGCGAGATGAACGCCGCAACCTCAGAGTCGGTCACGACTGGACCTAATGGTCAGGGGTCCATTTACCTTTACCTAGCAACACCACCTTGCTGATTTTGTCCAAAGGAACTTGCCTTTCCTGCCCAGCTGAAAGCTAATTGAAGCAACCAAAAATTCCACCAAAAGAACAGGACTCCCAGCAGTATGGAGCAGATGAAAAAGAGGAGACCCTGTTAAGTATAATTGTTTAATTCACACTGAAATGGAGAAGAAGCTAAAGAAGACCAAGAAGAGCTCTCTAAGCACCCAGATGGGTTGATAATTTAACTATTGTTGTTCTCTGCTAGCTAATACGTGAGTGCTTAACCTTAGATCACACAAGAGGTATTGAATTGCAAATCATCATCTTAGGGAGGTGGTCTGTTGGTCATTTGTTCCCAGGCTTAGTGGGAGTGAGGATGTGTAAATGAGTCTGTGAAGTGAGAGAAAACTGCTCTGGGCTAATGGAGATTGTAGGAAGAAATTATCTTTTGAAATTATCTTTTATTTCCTGTAAGATGCTGAGCCAGTGCTGGACATGCACAAGATACTGTATGGAATTACTTAGATGCCTCTTTTTGCATCTAGATGCATGTTTTTGTTTTGTTTTGAAGAAAGTTCTGCAAGTAAAGCTTGAATCAAACTTATGGGTCTGGACAATACGCTTCCCTAACTCCACCCTAGGGCAAAACCATTTTGAGTCTTCTTCCAGGGAGTTAGGGATGTGGCAAATTTGCCTGCACTTAAGGCTGGGAGCGGCATTATCAGATCATCTTCGAATCAAGCCAGAGCTCAGAAATGTTCTTTCTCAACATAGTGTCCTCCCGATGTTTTGGACTACAACTCCCATCAGCCCCACCCAGCTGTTCTAAGCCAGCTGTTCTAGAGCATGCAATAGATTATATTGTCACTCCTACAGGCATGGCCAAACTTGGCCCTCCAGCTGTTTTGGGACTACAACTCCCATCATCCCTAGTGAACAGGACCAGTGGTCAAGGATGATGGGAATTGTAGTCCCAAAACAGCTGGAGGGCCAAGTTTGGCCATTCCTGCCTTAGCATCTCCAGTGAGAAGATTCCTAGATAAAAGGGCAGGAAAAGAGCTGTTCTGTGTTCCTTAGTCCAGTCGTGGTTGAGCTAAGTGGACCAATGGTTGGACTCAGTTAAAGAGAGCTTCTTCTATATGCCTTGCTCATTGCACCACAATCTCTCATTCCGTCCGCTCGTCAAATTTCAGCCCAACTCTCTAGAGGCCGAAAGTATGAATGTCATTTTCACCAGCCTTTCTTTTAGCAGAAAACCTTTAGGTGTTAAAAAGAAAAAGAGTATTTCAAGCGTGGTTTTTATGTTTGATGAAAACTGCAGCATAATGCTTTTGCATTGGAACTCGCAAACCGGAGGAATTTGGTTGGGGAGAATTGATTCCTATGAATTAAATATGAAAGTTGGCTTTGATTGAATTGATTCTTGCAAAATTAGTTTTTAATGCATTATTCATTCTGCATGAAAGTTCAGATGACAATATATTATTTCCACTTTTAGGCGGTCAATGCAGGTCACGTGAAAAGAGTATCACGGCTTTAAATGAGCTTCACTGAGGGACAAATGCTATAATTAAAGAAGTGCTGGGTTATGGAATTGGAAGACATTAGCTTGTGACATTTCATTTTAATCACGAAGGGGGGCTGCAGTTACAAAACTTCAAGCCCATGCTTTCAGCAGAACTGATTAGCAACATACAAGATCTTCTGATTAAATCAGACTTCTGTGATGCAAGCTAGACACTCAATATCCTGCCTCCAAGCAGGTAGTGATATCATAACTATGCATGGAAAGGGATGGGGAAGTCACCATCAATTAGCAAATCAAGGTCTGGAAAGTAAGCAGCATCCGTCAAAACCATGTCCTGCATAGATTATAAAGCAGAGGAAATGCCGTCTAAAATAGTGAAGCTGGAAATATTCAAATGCTTGCAATCTAGGATAGATTTGGGGATTTCAACTGCTTTCCTATGTGCCCAAGTGTCTTGGCAGAGAGCAGAGCAGACTCACTCTGCTCTGCAGAATCCATCATGGTGGTTTGCCCACACAGGGGAGTGTTAGTTTCTGTTTGCCACTGAGTAGCTGCTTAGAGTCACAGGACTCTGTTTACATTCCAGATACATTCCATATTGTTGGAAGTCTCACGGGAGACGAGAGATGGATGTGACGTTACTGGTTTCCTGTTCCTTTGTTCCTTTGTTGTTCAGTTGCTCTCTGCTCTCACAGAGAGAGCATGTATTTTTCTTTGCTCTCTGCGTAGCTTAGAAATAAAGCATAGAATGTAGCCATAAATCTCATCACTTCCGCGTGCTGTTTTGGATTCTCTGCTGAATGGGATGTGCCTAAGGCCTTATCAGAGGCTCAGGTCGTCAATCACGTCGGGGCGATTTCTAGACGAAGATGAGCTTTATCAGCTCGGTCGAATGCAGATTCCGACAGGGAGGGGGGAGGCTATTGCTTTATTTTAATTATTCAAATAATGCTCCTCCCTACATTTGTTTGTTTGTTTAATATACTGCCCTATACTCGCAGGTCTCAGGGCAGTTCACAGAATAAAATCAAGATCTAAAACCACACAATACAAAATCAGAATGAAAATGACAACAATCCAATAACTCGTCCCCCCAAAAAACATCCCACATTGTAAAAGGGCATAGGATGTCAATCAAATCATCTCATGGCCTGGTTAAAAGGAATGTTTTTTTTCCCTGGCGCCCTTAATGTTCTCCCGCCTGTTCTTCTCTCACATTAGCCTTGCCCTTCCTCACTTTTCTGGGGTTGCCCTTCTCCGAGATCTGAGTGCTAAACAATATCTGTGTTTTGGATGGAGGAAAACCTAGAGGCCAAATTGAAGAATCCAGGTGCGCCATGATTTTGCTATACCAGAACCTGTGAAAGTGACCTCTTTCACAATCTCTCATTCCATCCGCTTGTCATTCTAAGTGATCTGTAGAAATGACTTTATGATCTGAGGATAGACACGGTGTATGCACTTTTGTAACCCCTGAAAATCTTTAATAAAAGCAATAAAAAGAGGATTCCCCCACCCCAGGTGGTGCACTCCACATGCCTGATTCACCCAATACCCACTATGCTGTTTGCATCAGCTGGATAAACTCAGTTGGTTAGAGCGTGGTGCTGATGATGCCAAGATTCCAGATTTGATCCCCAAAAGGGACAGCTGCATATTCCTGCATTGCAGGGGGTTTGACTAAATGACCCTCATGGCACCTTCCAACTCTATGATTGTATGAGGCTGAAGAATATACAAACTGAGCTGCTATATGCTATATGGCCATCCCATGCTACATTATGTGGATGAGGGAATAGGGTTTGTCCATTTCTCTTAACACAGGACGAAGATGTCCATTTGGCAAGCACATGAACTATATATCTGGTAACTTCTAAATTAAGTCATAACGCACCTGAATTAATATTTTCCACATGTGGTCGTAAAGCATTAACTGAAGGAATTAAAACCGACTGCATCATTGAACACTTAGTCTCTTTTGGGGGGGGGGCATGTTAAATGGCTGTGAGTCCAAAATAAACTGAACTAACGCTGCATTGATTGCAGCTATTCTTTCCCTGTAGCAGTGTAAACGAAAGCAGAACATATGAAGTGGCATTCCAGATTTAGAATGAAAATCCGGCACTTTCTTAAATAAACATTTGTATATAAATTGCTGACATGAGTGTGTCACTGACAAGGAAAGAAATAACTCCCCCCCCCATTTTAATCTCAAAGTTCTTTGAATTGTTAAAAAAGCCGCTCACCATATGAGAACTTTAAAAATATCTATGATAATTTGTACCCTGATTCATTGGTCCTTTGCCCACTTGTGAGCGCATTAATAGTCTGGCATGTGACACTGTTATTATTACCACTATTTATTAAAGTTATATACTGCCCTTCATCCAATCACCATAGGGCAGTTTACAGTAGGTTTGGCCCTATAAACTGGTTAAGCTGCTGATCACCTGGAACTATTATGGAAGATGAGATATAAGGAACAAAAATTGATAGCAACAGCAACAGGATATTGATTTATTTTGGTATATTATTTGTTATCAGCTAAATGCTTGTTCTGGCTCAAAGCTCCACAACAGAACTGCAGCTGGTTAAACTAGTGATTTAATCGATCCAAAATTTAAATCAGAAAGTAGGGTGCAGTCTGTTTAATGGGACAGCTGAGTTAACAATAGGGTTACATCAGTCACAGGACTGCAGAGCTGGAAGGGATCCCAGAAGGTATTTAGTACAATCCACAGCTGAATGCAGGATCTTCAATACAGGATGCAACTATGGCATCCCTGACAGGTGGCTGATACCGGCCTCTCTCCAAAGTTCACAGACCTGCAGTTTCAGGGGCAGTCAAATTTGAGGTGGCCCAAATACTTCCAAAGTGGACCTACTCAGTTCAATATCACCCAAAGTTTATGCATGCCTCAAAACATGTATCATTGTCAGATTCTGCCACACCTAGTCAAATAGACTGGATAAGGGAGTATCAGTCATGTATCCAGTGTGGTGTAGTGGTTAAGAGCGATAGACTCGTAATCTGGGGAACTGGGTTTGCGTCTCCGCTCCTCCACATGCAGCTACTGGGTGACCTTGGGCTAGTCACACTTCTCTGAAGTCTCTCAGCTCCACTCACCTCACAGAGTGTCCATTGTGGGGGAGGAAGGGAAAGGAGAATGTTAGCCGCTTTGAGACTCCTTAGGGTAGTGATAAAGCGGGATATCAAATCCAAACTCTTCTTCCTCAGGAATGGGCATACATTCCCTCCTGTAACCCCCCCAAAGCTGTTGTTTTGCAATCTTTTTGCACTCTTTCACAAAGGAGAGTGTGTGTATTAAAAAAAGATATGCAAAATGGATGTCTTATTTTGCAGATGGTGAAAAAGTTCAGGGGTCTTTCCACCTCAGTGTCCATTCCTCCTTTCTTTCAAGGAGGTTGTTTTACCCTCAGAGCAACCATGTGGACGAAGAGGGAGTGTACAACATCACTCAGGGATTGTCAGGGACTGGGCAGAGGAGGAATGGTAGAGATTCGCCTCCCCAGCCTGACCCTTCCAGAGAAGAGGAAGACAGTTCAGAATTACAGCAGGAGTTTGAGGGAGGTCACAGCTCAGAGGAAGATGAGGGGGGAAGTTAGGAAATAATGGGGGGGGGAGGCAGAGCCAGAGCAGCTGACCAACATGTTATCACTAGAAAGCATTCCAGACCCCCCATCTCCCAGAACCCGGTGAGCCTTAAAAATAGGAGAGCAAGGGGCTCAGAAGCAAAGGGCGCTCAGTGCCAACCGTGGAAGGGATGATGAATGAGGAAGTGGGAGAGAAGGGGAGGGGGGATTTACTCAGAGCAACACCATTATTCTAAGAGGCCACATTCTCAAGCCTCTCTCTGTGAATATGGAATACAGTGGTACCTCGTCTAGTGTCCGCCTTGTCAAGCACCCGTTCTGTCGAATGTCCGTGGCAAACCCGGAAGTACAGGAATGGGTTACTTCCGGGTTCACCACTCGCACATGCACAAAAGTGCAAACTGCTCCACGCGCATGTGCAGATGCGGCACTTTGTCCAGTGTCCTTTTTGGCCAGTGACCGGAGCTCCAGAACGGATCCCAGTTGCAGAACAAGGTACCACTGTAAAAGCAGATGGTAAGGTTTTTCACTTGTCTTGTCCATTCCTGGAGACCTGCCATGGGGGTTGGTTCCTCTGCTTCCTGACAGGGGTTTTTGCTGAGCATTAGGCATGCTGGCTAGGGCTGATGAGAGTTGTAGTCCACATAACGTCAAGGGCACCACAATGGTTATCCATGTTCCATAGGATAGAACCCAAATTACAAGAACTGGGATTTTGCCTAAACTTTAGAAAGAACTTCCTGATGGTATGAACTATTAGGCAATGAGATAAAGTAGATCTCAAGCTCTGAAAATTACAGCAACTATCCTTCTAATACTTGACAGGATTCATGCCTTGAGAAGAGGGAAATCTTTCCTGGAAATTTCATTGAAGTCATTGCATTGAACTAAATTCTACTCAGAATGGACCCACCAAAATGAATGGACCTAATGTAGTCATGCCAATAAATTTTAATGGGTTTACTCTGAATAGGACTAGGATGGGATACAATCTTTAATATTGCAGCCAGAGTACACCCTAGTCAATGAGCTTAAATAAAATATATGTGATTACTAGTTTGACAATAATTATTTTCAACAGCTTGTTCTATTTCTAATATTCAAACAACTTCCAGTTGGGGGGTGGGAATTGTAAGTTGGGGATCTGCATATACTTTTCTTCAAATGACTTACTTGGAACCAAGGTTGTCAGCAAATTTTAATCTATGGAGAAATATCCCCACACTTGGGGAATTAAGCAGCAACTGTATTAAAGTCAAGATGTAAATGAAGCCAAGGGAAAAAAGAACCACTGGCTGAATAAATTCCTATAAAACATCTGCTACCAGGAACTAGAGAGCTACAGGAACACATGAATTGAAGGTGCCTTGAGACCTGAATATGTAATTCTTAATTATGATTTCCCATTCTTCTGTGTAGCAAACGTCTAATTTAATGTTCAAGAGATGTTTGTGAGTGGGGGAATAAATGCTGTTTATGTATTTATTACTTCTGTATATAGACTGCACAGTAGCATGTGACGTTGTTACAATAAAGGCTTTTCATTGAAGCAATCAGACAGAAAGCAATGAGGGATAGTACTCAATTTTGGAGCTCTCCTTCCTATTCTGTATGGTCAGCGAACTCAGCTAAACTTAGATATTCTCCAGAACGCAATAGCACTTCCATTATTACAGTTTCAGGTTACTTGAACTGTGTGCTCAGGGGCACAGCAGATGCTTTAGAAGGGAAAGGTCCCAAGATGAATCATTGGCTTCTTCAGATAGGGCTGGGGAAAAGTATTTCGTGAAACTCCACTGCCAATCATTACAGACATTGTACAGAGTTAGGTAAGCCAATGTTCTGAGCCAGCACAAGGCAGCTTCCTATGTTCCTATTAAAAGGATCAAACATTCAGCACCATGGAGAGCAACTGCAGAGAATGTAACCACACCATTTCTCTGGCTTTATAAATGGTCATATTGAAGATTAATGCCAATATACCTCTCAATCTCTCTGCATCAGTCGCTGATTGCACAATCCAGGTAACAAATTTGAACCAGGAGGTTCATAGAAGGAATGGGAAACTTTTGGGCCAGGGGCTTCCGTCACCCTCCTGGGGGAAAAACTGCTCTTTAGTGCTCAATCAGAACCAACAGCAATCTGGGTTTTCCCCAAATTGTCGTTCGTTCTGCTATATCACTAGAGAGGGGGGTTTTCCCTGGAAAGGAGCAGGGCAAGGGGAAAAGTCATTGGACCCATGGTTAGAAAGCACGGGTCAAGCAGGAAACTGCCAGGAGGATGAGCCCTGTATTTGTACTTGATTGTAACTGTTTAGCATCTTCTGTTCCCTGCCTTAATAGATTGTCCCAGAGTGAGCCATGAGCAGCTGCTGCTGGTGAAATGTCATTGTCTTTGTCAACGTATTGAATAAAAGTGTACCATACAACTGGAAAAAATGTCTTTGTCTTTTTGTTTCCCCATGTCACCAATTTTTATGTCACTGTGCCAAAAACCAAGAAAGCTGTGGATATTTTTGTTTCACAATGCAAGTCAATGGGATTTCCAGAGATTTGTATAATAAATAAATAATAATAATAATAATAAATTTTATTTATATCCTGCCCTCCCCAGCCGAAGCCGGGCTCAGGGTGGCTAACAACAATAAAACAGTAGAAAAGTACAACATAAACAACACTCTAAAATCATTCATTATAAAATTAATTCAAATCAAGGCACTGGCAACCATTGGGCCAGAGCTCCGTGAAGATTGCTGAGGGAGGGAGTCAGGCTGTGCCCTGGCCAAAGGCCTGGTGGAACAACTCTGTCTTGCAGGCCCTGTGGAAAGTGTTGGCTATTTGCAGTATGGTAGCGCTGCAGAGAGCTTGCTGGGAAGACCATGCATTAAAAAGGGACTCAAAAATAACTTAAACAAGGTTTTAATTACAAAAACAAAAACCCAACCACCAACCCATCCCCCAGGGTAATGGGAGAGCTAGGTGCTGCTCCTTATATACTACACCCAATTGCTGACACAGCTTAATCAATACAACTCAGCAGCACCTGCTATGTTTCACAGCTGTAAAGCTGGGTCTCGTTATTTTGCTCTGGCCCTTGCTCTGGCCCCTTAAAGACATACGCATCGGGTAGAACAATGATGAACCTTTACATTTAAAGAAGCCATGTCAAGTCCCGCAGGGCCCTAGTCTCTTGTGACAGAGTGTTCCACCAGATTTAATAATAATAATAATAATAATAATAATAATAATAATAATAATAATAATATAAAAAAATTTATACCCTGCCCGTCCCGGCCAAAACCAGGCTCAGAGCGGCTAACATCAGATATATGACACATTACCATAAAATCAAACAATCGATTAAAATACATCTTAAAATCAAGTCAGAATCAAAGTGAAATCTGCATTCAGATTTGGATTTAGATCTGGACTGGGTCAGTCAAGGTCTGGATCAGTTTGTGCCAGATCAGTCCTGATCCAGATTTATCAATGGGAGCCACAAATTGGATCTGGGAGACCACACACAGTCCTACTTTCCATGTATGCTGACTTTTTATACACTAAAAGGGATACACTAGTCACAGTGTCCAGACTAGTCCATTTCACTAGTCCAGTGAAAATTATTCCATTTTCATGGAAAATTTGTGATGTTGCAAAACATTATTGGCCACCTTTCAGAGAATGTGTAAACGGATGATAAAGCTATCCTTGGAATTTACCATCCTTTTGCCTTCCCCATCCCTCTGCCTGTCCATCTGTCTTAAACGTCAGTGGATTTTGAAGTAACAGCTGCCTTGGAGCATTGAACAATAACTCCATGCCGAAGAAATGCACAAGCTGTTGCAAAACTCAGATTGCCTCCCCTGGATCCTAAAGGTGATCAGTCATTCAAGAGCATTTCAAAAGATACATTTATTCCATGCATCTGTACAATAAACATTAGCTGTAGAATCTTTGCTCATTATTGTCTTGGCTGTTAAGGAACTTGGATGTCCCAAAGGAGAAGGGAAACTATTTACTTTGGAGTTTAGATTAGTGTCACATGAAAAGGTTTCAAAGCTGAATGAAACCTTTGTAATTAAGAGACAAAACCAAGCTGAAAGAGAGGATACAACCTAGTTCCTCATTGGATTAACTTCAGAACTAAATGGCAGGTGGTTTTTCTATGAAAGAAGCAAACATGGTTCAAAAGCAATAGGCTGATCTTTTCTTTTCTTTTTTTTTTTTAAAAAACTAATCTCTGATAGGAATGAGTTGTTCACTTTTTTTACTGCTATTGAGCATGTGTGAGGTTTGCATTTGTGCCTGTGCTATAAAAAACTTTATCTAAGATGTACGAATTACTTCTGGAATGGGAACTTAAAAACCAGACTGTCAAGGAGGTCATGATAAAGTGGGCTCAGGACTTGGGTCACAACATAATGTGGAAAATTGTGGAAAATTGATATTAAATTCGCTTTGTGCTACACGATAAGAGAGAACTTAATGAAAATGATATACCGATGGTATTTAACCCTAAAAAAACTGGCAAAAATTTATAAGCAAAATTCCAAAATGTGCTGGAGGTGCAATACAGAGATAGGATCAATGTACCACATATGGTTGGGGGTGCAAAGAGATAAGACCTTTTTGGAATGAGGTACATGAAGAAATAAAAAAGATTTATAAAAAGCCATTTAGCAAAAAGCCAGAAGCGTACCTTCTGGGATTAATTACAAATGAGATCCCCATAAATAAGAGAATGATATTCCTCTATGCATCCGCTGCGGCAAGAGAGCTCACGGTGAGTAATTGGAAAGGAAATAAAATACAGACAATAAATGAGTGGCAAAATAAGTTTATTGAATCCACGGAAACAGCAAAATTGACAGCAGCTATTGGAGGACAATCAAAGCAAAATTTGATAAAGAACTGGGAATGTGTGAAGGAATATACAATGCAACCGGAAAAGTGGCGAAACAACTACGATAAATGAGTGGCAGGTCCAAATGATAGAATATTTATAGATGGCCATGATGAGAGGGAGAATTAGAGGTTATCCAAAACAGAAAGTACAGAAAGAATGGTAAATCTTTAAAGAGTATCTGGAAAAACATTACAATAACAAATATCCCCCGGCAGAAATAGAATGATCCTTGCAAAACAATAAATATAATGTCTTTTGATATCTGACAAAAACAAAGAAAGCAATACAATAATTTGGAACTGTGTGTGAAAAAATAGTAGAAACGATAACACAATGAGTCGAATCAGAAGTCAAATGTGTTTATTTTATTTTGTTTTTTTTTTTTTTGTTTTCCCCTCCCCCCTCTTCTTTTTTCTCTTCTTTTTTCTTTTTTGTGCCTCCTTTCTTGGTCTTTCTCTCTTAGATCTGTTAAGAAAGAGATAAAGAGGTAAAACTGTAATATGAAAACTTCAGTAAGTTAAAAGTGATGTTGTGTAATTTTTCAAATCCTACAGTGGTACCTCAGGTTAAGAACTTAATTCGTTCCGGAGGTCTGTTCTTAACCTGAAACAGTTCTTAACCTGAAGCACAACTTTAGCTAATGGGGCCTCCTGCTGTCGCTGCACCGCTGCTGCACGATTTCTGTTCTCATCCTGAAGCAAAGTTCTTAACCCGAGGTATTTCTGAGTTAGCGGAGTCTGTAACCTGAAGCGTATGTAACCTGAAGCGTATGTAACCCGACGTACCGCTGTATTTATATATTGTTAAAATTGGTTAATTGTAATGAATTGATGTAGCAATTACTGTGGTTTTTTCCTTTGTTATTGTTGAATTCTAAATAAGGTATTATTCTTAAAAAGAAAAGAAAAGAAAAGAAAGAAAAGAAAAGAAAAAAAAGAAAAGAAAAAAGAAAAGAAAAGAAAAGAAAAGAAACATTGTTCCAGTACAGAAATCATGACATGTACATGACAAAGCTTGTAGGGGGAAAAGGATTAAAATAAATAAAAATGAAAAATATCTACAAAACCTTGATCTTTGTGGGAAAATCTTTATGTAGAGTATGTGACCAACAAATTTGCTACGTTTGTGGAGGGGAGGGGCTGTAGTTCATTTGCAGGAATAGTACTCATTTTAGGAGCTCTCTTTCCTCCTATTCCGTAGGGTCAGCAAACTCAGCAAAACTTAGATATTCTCTAGAACGCAATAGCAGTTCCATTATTGCAGTTTCAGTTTACTTGAACTGTGTGCTCAGGGGCACAGCAGACGCTTTAGAAGGGAAAGGTCCCAAGATGAATCATTGGCATCTTCAGATAGGGCTGGGAAAAAGTATTTTGTGAAAGTCCAGAGACTCCACTGCCAATCATTACGGACATTGTACAGAGTTAGGTAAGCCAATGTTCTGAGCCGGCAAAAGGCAGCTTCCTATGTCCCTATTAAAAGGATTGAACATTCAGCACCATGGAGAGCAACTGCAGAGAATGTCTCCACTGCCAATCATTGCAGAATAAAACAATGAAATGATTAAATAAAAGCAGTTATTTAAAATATTCAAAAATAATTAACATCACCAATTAGGTTGTTGTTTTTTTTAAAAAAGAACATTAAAACACATTTCAACATGTTTGGGTGGACTTGCCTACCCCCACCCCCAAGAATCCTTTTGGGCAGGTGCTGAAAAGAGTTCAGTGGAAGCAGCTGTCTGATTTTAATAGGCAGAGATTTTCAAAGTGCTTCCACACTAAAAGATTGATTTCTTACAACAATAAGGTAAGCCCAGGCATATATAAAGAAGCTCTAAATAAAACCCAGAGGGTTTTTTTCCAGCAGGAACTTGCCAGAACTCAGTTCCAGCACCTGGTGCCATTTCCATTATAAGAGATCAATGGAGACATTCATGGTGAGTTATGGGACCTCTTTTTCTAGAAAAACAGTGCTGCTAAAATCTTAAGAGCCACGTGAAAAAGACAGAAAAATGAAAGCCTCTTTTATGGGGGAAGAAAACTTTTAAGAAACTGGAGGGAAGTTTTCGACACAGCACTCAATGCCAGTGATATTGCTACAATAATATACATCTATTCCATCATTTCCCCACAAATTTCAAAGAGGCAAACAAGGTTCTCCTCTGCCTCTCATTTTATTTGCACAATAACCCTGCAAAGGCTCAGTGAGAATTTGAACCCTCCTCCTGCTGTTTCTTCCCAAACTCTATTTTGATGGCGTATATTTTGAGGCAAGGTTCTTCCTTTCCTTCCTCATTGCTGCACAGAGATAGTGTTGTGTACATAATGAATAATGCTCAAATAATGTTCATTGTAATCCTAGCAAAGACAGAAAAGAGCGCCAGAGGGGGTAGGTGGCTTGGCAGCAATTGAAAGTTTCTCAGGTTCCTCGTGAGACACGAACTGGTTATTCTAGCATGAAATGGAGCACCTAGAGAAAAAAGAAGGTTGAAGAAGTAGAAGAAGAAGGAGTTGAAAACCCAGATGGCACAGCAACGGATAAACCATCATCGTAAAATGCAAAGGAAACAAAATAATTCCCAGAGGCTGGTACTAATAAATGTTCACAGTAGGGGACACACATTTCTGGAAAAACCTCAGTCAGAAAGGCAGCTGAAGCCAGGCTATTGTTTCATGCCTGCCAATAGTTGTCCTAACCAGATTTCAGCAGGAATTCATTTAAAGATGTTTCATATCTCCACGTGGAGTTTTGCAAGCAAAAGTGTGTCACATTAAGGCTAATGTAAGTGACGGGGAGCTCCGCCGATTGGGAGGCAATCTTCTAAGCTCATAGCAGTCAGGATACTTAGGGCAAAACGACCTGTGTCTAGCGTGCAGGTTTTAAAAAGGGCAAGGGATGGTTCTGGTGAAGAATTGAATTACATCAAGCACAACCCTGAGGAAAATCCCTCTTCTTAAAAAAAAAGGAAAAAAAAAGAAAAAACATTTGTAATGTTGGCCACTGCTATGAATAGATTAGCTGGATTTGGGGTCTGGTACAGGTACACTTAGGGACACGGGTGATGCTGTGGGTTAAACCACAGAGCCTAGGACTTGCCGATCAGAAGGTGAGTGGTTTGAATCCCCGTGATGGGGTGAGCTCCCGTTGCTCGGTCCCTGCTCCTGCCAACCTAGCACGTCAAAGGGCAAGTAGATAAATAGGTACCGCTCCGGCGGGAAGGTAAATGGCATTTCCGTGCGCTACTCTGGTTCACCAGAAGCAACTTAGTCATGCTAGCCACAACCCGGAAGCTGTACGCTGGCTCCCTCGGCCAATAAAGTGAGATGAGCGCCGCAACCCCAGAGTTGGTCACAGCTGGACCTAATGGTCAGGGGTCCCTTTACCTTTACCTTACAGGTACACTTTCTTCTCATCTTCCTCCCTCCCTCCTGTTCTTTTTCCCCAAACTGCCTCAAATCCCCCCCCCACCTAATTGATTTCAGTTGGATTAGTACCTTGAGATCAACAGGCAAATCTGGACAGCTGCCTTAAGTACAAACTCGAAAAATAAACTTTGGTTGAGGTTAGAATCTTTGAGAGTCTGTAAAGGATTAGGCCAAAATAGTCAATGTCCAATGGGGACACAAATTGCTGAATATATGACATTAGCTCGCATTTGGAAAGGCTTGCCGAGCTGCAGAAAAAGGTCCCTTCTGGCAGGAGACTCATCAGGGAGCTGCCATTATCTACAGGAAAGTGCCCTGAGAACACAGCAGGAAATTACACAGCACTTAATTCAGCTTCAGTTTTGACATGAAAGTGCCAAAACTACTTTAAGATATCAAGGAGGTCTGAGGAACTTCAATTCTGTGAAATGCAAGTTTACAAAAGGCAGGCAAACAGAACTTCAGCAAGTGGTGGGCCTGGGCCTGGTAAACAAACAAGAACTTCTGCTCATCCAGTTGTTGTTTTTTAATCCCCTCCCAAATCCAAGTTGGCATTTTCTCCATTTTTTTAGCTGAGTAAGGTTTCAGGACACTTCCCTGGACATTTGTGTTCCATCGACACTCCCTTTCAGATTACCACTGTAAACCTTGGGCTTTTACATGATGGCCACTGTCCATTCTTTTTTTTACATTTTGTTTCAACTGACTTCACTCTCCCACAAGTCCTGCTGATTTGGACCCTTATTTCATCTGAGGTAGTAGGTCCATGAAACTTATACCCACAATCAATTTGTAAGCTTTGAGAACACAAGAGGAGACTACTGGGTCAGGTCAATGATGGGGCTGCCATATGTCCAGATTTTTACAGGGTTTCACCACAAACTCAAAGGCAGAACTGACGTCCGGGGGGATTTCTAAAACATGGTGCAAGTCAATGGAAAATTCGCATTTTTGTAAGAAAAAGTTCAATTTCAGTAGCTTCCTTGAAAAAGCTCAATAACTTTTGGGGTGTCCTGCTTTTTGACTTTTTGAAATATGGAAACCCTAGTCAATGATCCATTTAGTCCAGCATCCTGATTTCACTGTGACCAACCAGATGCCCATGGGACACCCATGAGTAAGACCTGGGCACAAGAACATTCTCCCCTCCTGCAGTTTCCAGTTTCCAGGTGTGGTGCCAAAATTCTTTGTCTAATCAGATCTTATCCAATTGTTAGGTTCTGAGGTCATCTCTTAAGGCAATAATCATGTAACCCCATGTGGAGATCTAAGTCAGGCTGTGAGGGACTTGTTTGTGAGCAGAAGCTGGGTGCTGGCTCACAAGGGGTGAAGCCCCATGGGGAGATCTTCCCAGTCCTTCTGCTGTGCCCCCCAACTTTTCCACATGTGAGCCTGGAAGGCAAGGATAAAAAACAGAGGAGGTAGGGAGGCAGATTAAGGCAGGCAGCAGAAAAAGGCTGCAACAAATCCTTAAAGTGGTGGATGAGATCCAAGGAGAGGGAACAAGAAATGAGGAAAACAGAGGAGTTCCTCCTTGCTTTTTCAAGGAGCTGCAGCAGCAGACATTATGCTGTGGAGCCCCTTGTTTGTGGACCACACAAAATTGAATTTGAAGTTAAATGCATGTGAGATGTGATTCCACTGTATATGTTTCTGAAGTGTTGTGTGTTCCCTTTCTCCACACCGTCTGTAGTTGTTAATATAATTCCCTCTCTTTGTCAGATAACAACATTCTTTCAAGTCACTTTAAAATCTGGTTTCATCTGAGTCTTGAAAAACCATTCTTATATAAAAAAAATAGCTTTACTTGAAGATGCTGCATGGATATACAGGAAATTGTTATGCCAAGTGTGGGAACAAAGGGCAGATGATACACAGGCAGATCTGTTAATCCATTTGTGATGGGTCAAAAATTCCTTAACCCAGTCTTCATTCTGAGAATCGGTGAAAGCAGGGTAAATATTTACAATTTGTATGAAGAAATAATGTACGTAGGCAAGACTTTCTGATGACCTAAAATAATTGAATTTTTGAACATGTGGCTGCCTGGAAAACTATTTAAGAATGAAGGCAATCATTCTAGCAAGCCTCCTGTAACCCCTAGGCAAGACAGGTCACAGGAAATGGTGATTGCATGAATGTCCATCATTGTATTATGAAGAGTCGGTCCGGTAGTTTGGCTTTGCTGGTAGCTGCATCCTTAAGTAAAGATGCATAGACAACTCCCCATTTACATGGGGGTGATGCTCTGAAGCACTGTCTAAATCAACAGGATGTGTGTAAGCTTGCCCCACCCTGCCCACCCCCGTTCCATCCCATTCCGCCCTCATCCCCTTGCAGTGCTGAAAATAGCAAATGTGTGTGCCAATCACACACAAATGGGGATGTGACTGAACAATTTGCCCCGGCTCATTTTGTTCAGTATTCTCCTTCTCATGAATTTCCAGTTTAACTGGGACAATTCTAAAGATTAATTGCAGTGTCTGAGCATGCGCAGTCTGGAGCAGCTTCTAGTCTCTTCGGTTCATCTCTTATCTCTCCCCCCCCCCCCGAGTGTTTGGCCACATTCACACCATACCTTTAAAGCACTATGATACCACTTGAAACAGTCAAAGAATTCTGGGAGTTAGTATTTATTAAAGGTGCTGAGAGTTGTTAAGAGATCTCTTTTCTCTTCACAGAACTACAGTTTCCAGAGTGGTTTAACAATCAGTCCTTCTTCACAGGGAACTTTGGGGATTCTTTATCTCATTTCATCAATGCACACATGTGCATAATGTAGAAAGGAGAAAAAGCTATGAAGGAACTGAAAAAATGGAACAATGGAGGCCCATAACAAATTAGTTGCATTAGTAGGTTTGAAACTCAAAATCAAGGGAGAAAATTTGGATGATAATAATTTATCATGTCCCTCAAATCTTTTGGAGAGGCCTTATCTGAGCACCCCAAGTTGTCACAAATTAATCTGAATTAGATTGAGTTCTAGTTGCTCAAACTATATCACTGGGACTAAATCCACCCAAAATTCTAACCATGATGAATAGCAGTTTCCATGCAAACGTAGTATACAACCAAGTGACTGAATACATTTATTTTCCTGTACCTCCATAATTTATGGAACCTTGACTTTGACAGGCAGCCTTGGTACAGAAATTTTCAATGTCAAGAATAATGTGAGCTGAGCTCCAATGATGGTTTAAAATAACATTTGTCTCTGATATGCTTTATGTGTGCTGAATGCTTATTCAGGGATGAGGAACTTTGCTCAGACTGAGAGCCACATTCCTGTCTGCACAACCTTTCAGTGGCCCCAAACTGGTGGTGGGATGGAACAGGACACAGAGCCTGGTGGCTCATTAAAGATGTAGTTCTCCCAAAGGCTACTGCAATGGACCACATAGTCACCATGCAATGTGAAACTGGTCTCCCTTTTTCTTTGCTTTCCTGAAAGGCAACAGAGGTGGTGCAACAATGGTGGTGCATGGGAAGAAGGGAGGTCCTTCGCCTTCCCTCTGCCATGTAGCTGAGTTGCCTGAAATGGATTTGAAAAACATATATGCTTTTTGAACACATGAATACTCCTTCCTGGTGGCTTAATCTTTCAATATTTCCCTGTAATTTTTGCAATTCAGACCTAAGAGGTTTCACTGTGGATTAAAAGCAGATGGAGCAATTTACGATAAAGAACATAAGAGCTCTGTTGGATAGGACTAAGCACACACCCAGCCTAGCATCTTGATTCCCACTGTAGGCAATACAGTGGTACCTCAGGTTACAGACACCTTCGGTTACAGACACTTCAGGTTACAGACTCCGCTAACCTGGAAGTAGTACCTTGGGTTAAGCACTTTACCTCGGGATGAGAACGGAAATTGCGTGGTGGCAGTGCAGCAACAGTGGGAGGCCCCACTAGCTAAAGTGGTACCTCAGGTTAAGAACAGTTTCAGGTTAAGAATGGACCTCCGGAATGAATTAAGTTCTTATCCAGAGGTACCACTGTATAGGATGCTTCTGAGAAGTCCACAAGTAGAACATGAGGGCAATAGTCCTCTCCAACTTCTTCTCCCCAGCACCTACCTTTCAGGAGCATGCTGTCTCCGATACTGGATGTAGCATATAGCCATAATGACTAATAGCCTTTGATAGCTTTTAAAGGGGGAGTAGACAAATTTATGGAGGATAAGGCTAAGCTAAAGTTGCAAAAACTGAAGGCTGCCTATTTGTTGCTGTGAGTAATGGTACTTGACAAGCAGCAAGCTTGGAAAGGTTGTAACCAGGAAAGAAAGAACCATATAGATGCACAGGGTAATGTGGAATTAAGAGCATCAAAGCTACATTATGCAGTTTAAAGATATATCTGTCCTTCTGAATGACAAATGCAATGCCCGTTTTGGATAATAATAAAAACTGATGCCTCAGCAAAGGCACAATCCCACTGCAATCAATTGGTAAAGCTAGCCATGGCCAATGGGAGCATCTAGTGCATGTCAACCTTAAGAGACTACTTCATTGAGTTTGCTAGGTCATTCCCTTCATTTGTGTGCATATGTAGATTATTTCCACTTTAATCAGACTCCATTGCTTCTATTGGGACTCACAGAGCAACCCAAACCCAAACCCCATTTGTACCAGACTGGGACAGTTTGACTGGCTGGAGGTATCCTTCTGCTCAGCACTGTTGGACTCTGCTGGCACAGAGGTTTGGATGGGTAAAAGTGACACTACCAAGGTCCCCATTGGAAGCAGCCAGAAGAAAGCCATGAAACAGACTGTTACAAGTGCAGAGAATGGCTGAGCTGCATTTTCTGAGTTGCATTCCAACCTAAAGGAGCCCAGGGCAGCAACTGGATCTGAAGCCAACCCTACTGCCATTATGTGATGGGACTGGGCCAAAGCCAGGCCCAATGCACAGCCTTCTCTGACCATCTTCCACCCCAGCTAGCATGTGTGGGATGACCAGCCTCCTATAACAAACATGCAGGAAGGGTTAACATAATAGAGTAAGCTGTCCTGCTAGGCTTAGCTAAATCAACTTCCTTTACCTGGGGAGTAATGGGTAATTATCCCTATTGCTCACTTCCCGCTAGTCTACCTGAGAAGCTCAGCATATTAAGAGGCTTGAGCTGGTTTCTCCAGGCTCAGACCGCATGGCTCTCAGAGGCCACTCTTGAGTTCCTATACAAATAATTGAGGAACTTTCCCCACTGTAAGTAAGCCATGTTTTACTGCCTGTGCAACTTTTCTTAATGCTGTGTGGAAAACCACATGAACCAGACCTTTGGGGAGGTCTGGTAAGTAAACCAACTTTTAACGTACAAAACATGTGCTATTTTCCCATTCTGGGGGGAAGAGGGAAGTTTTGGAACTCACAAGGGCACGTTTTAAAGGTCTAAAAGCCTATATTGCCATGCTTTACATTGCTACATATTTTGTGATTTTAACGCTCTACTGGGGCTTTCTGATCAAAGAATACTTGTCTTAGACTTGGATCTTTGTATCCAGGAATTATCCTTTTTATACCTTTCCCCCCTTGCAACCAACAGAGTTGCAGATGTGGTGGCGGCCCTGTTGATTAATTAAGGTTCACTGGTCAAGTGGCCGACATTAGGATTGCACCCTAATTGTTGCAGGATCATGACCTGTAGAATTAAATCTACATAAGTAGCACAGCCACCTGTATGGATAAGTGTTTGAAACACTCAATGGCAGCATTCAGGAAAATACATACATAAATAAAGGGAGAGTTTCTGCACATCTTTAATCGCAAGCAATGCCACCGTTGTTCTTGCTGTATCTTTCCTTTCATTTTACATCAGCGGTGCATTTCAATTTAAAATTTTCTGCATGAGTTGTGAAGGAAAAGGAACTGGTTTGTACAAAATTTGTGTAATGAACAATGGTTCTGCTCTCAAACAGCTGAGAGATGGGAGGTTTCCCCGCCCTTCCTCCGAAAGTGAATTACATTGGATCCTGGAACTTTCCCCCCTCTTTTAAAAATCTCAATATACAGCAGTAAGAGCCCATGTGTTACGCTGTGTGAAGAACCAAAGGAGCCTCATAATGATATTCTACAGGAGGCAGAAAAGCCAGCAATAAAAACATTCTGACACTCTAATCCCCACGCAGTAACAAAGACTTAGAGATAGGGAAATGACACAGTCTCAGCAGCAGGCACTGGAGGCAATCTCCGTCGCAGTGATTCAAATGCCTGATATGAAAGAAATGACCTCTTCTGGTAATCTCCAGAGGAGCTACATCTACTACAGATAAATGAATCCATTTGAATAACTTTGCATATTAAAACAAGAGCATGGAAGGCTGCAATATTCCAACAGTGCTTAACAGGTGTGTGTGTGTGTTTGTGTGAATATATATGGAATTAATACCATACTTTGTCATTTATTCAAAGTGAAGCAAGTCCTTGATATCTGCAGATGTTCATTCACTTTTAAATGACATTACTATGCTGTGGGCCCCAGCCATTCAGCTTGAGTAAATGGACCCAACCAATCAGGGGAAATGAGCCGAAACTGATGTTGTTTATGATAATCTAATATAGCACATCAAGATTCATACCCTCCAACATTTCTCTGATGAAACATATAATAATAATAATAATAATAATAATAATAATAATAATAATAATAATAATAATAATACAAATTGACTGGGTTGCTCCATCCACTCTGGATGGCTTCCAACATATATAAAAACACAACAAAATTATACAGGGCTGATTTCAGATCTCTTCTAATGGTTGTATAGTTACTTATCCCCTTGCCTTAGGGTTCACAAAACTCCATACCGTTGGACATTTTCCCAGTGAAAATAGGGGCATCCTAAGGAAAAGCGGGACATTCTGGGATCAAATCAGAAACCAGGATGGCTTCTGTGAGTCCAGGACTGTCCCTGGAAAATACGGACACTTGGAGGGTCTGCAAGATTGGGGTGACCCAACAGGTTACTGCTATATACTAGGGCTGGGTGCTGGATCTCGGTCTTGTTCAAGTTGGGTTGAGAAAGCCCTGAATCACTACATGTCAAATTGAGCAGTGGGAAGGAGAAATACACCATCAGTTTCTCAGGATGGGATTCACTATTAGGAGTAGCAGTAGCACAGATTCATTCTTTCATTTTCCCTAAGGGAACACCGCATTTCCTGGGATTCCTACAGCAACACTGCAACTATTGGCAGCAAGGCCACCATTTTGTTTCCCCTGGAATGTCACAGGCCTAGTGACATTCTGGGGCATTGAATGTGTGCATTGGGAAAATCATCGCCTCCACATAAGCTGGTGGCAAATATTCAGAGAGGAAAAAATGGCAAAGCTGCCTTCTGTTTTGGGTGGGGGTGAGGAGAAAAATAAAAATATGAGGTATTTTCTCAATTTTACCTCAGCTTTAATACAGACCCAGAGAAGAGGCAGATGTCTAGACTTCTCTAAAGGTAAAGGTAAAGAATCTGTGATAGTTAAGTCCAGTCACAGATAACTCTGGGGTTGCGGCGCTCATCACGCTTTACAGGCTGAGGGAGCCGGCATTTGTCCGCAGACAGTTTTTCCGGGTCATGTGGCCAGCATGACTGAGCCACTTCTGGTGCAACGAGAGCAGTGCACAGAAATGCTGTTTACCTTCCCGCTGGAGCGGAACCTATTTATCTACTTGCACTTTTTTGGCATGCTTTCAAACTGCTAGGTTGGCAGGAACTGGGACCGAGCAATGGGAGCTCACCCCTTCATGGGGATTCAAACCACCAACCTTCTGATCGGCAAGCCCAAGAGGCTCAGTGATTTAGACCACAGCACCACCCGTGTCCCTCTTCTCTAACTGGGCCTTAAAAAGGGCTGAAAAAAACATAAGACACTGAAACAATTGTCTGGTTGATTTTCATTTTCTGTACACGTGCCCAGAAACTCCGAACAAACACACCTATTTGTAAAGGGTTTTCTTTACATTTTGGCTAAGGCCACATTCACACCATAACATTCAAAGGATTGTGATGCCACTTTAAACAGTCATGGCTTCCCCCAAAGAACCCTGGGACTTGTCCTTTGTTAAGGAACAATCAGAGAGCTACAATTTGCAAGGTGATTTCACAATGAACCTTTCTTCTGTAGAAACTATGGAAATTGTAGTTCTGTGTGTGGAATTGAGAGCGGGTCTCCTAATGACTCTCAGCAGCCTCAACAAACAACAGCTCCCATAATTCTTTGGGCAAAGCCATGGCCGTTTAAAGTGCTACCAGTGCTTCAAACGCACGGTGCAAATGTGGCTTAAGCAATTTTTTTTTGTTTCTCTCTTTGTATCCTGAAACATTAAAGTTGAAGTTCAGAAAAAAATCTTGACAATGTGGGCATGTGTTAATTAGTTTCTGGTATGTTTTGTGTCTGCTTCCTCCTTATCTGAAGTGCCATTGAAGGAAATAGGTATGCACTCAGTTGGCCATACTAAATAATATAATTTCTCGCTGAAGCATGGCTTAAGCTTTTGAAGAGCATATCCTGTTAATGGGGCTTTACCAACACAGTTTTGAGAGTTTTCTTGAGGTTTCCTGGGAGGACGGCAGGCATGCATACATTTTTTCAGAGCTCCCAAAGACACCTAAAGGAGCATGCTCTTGTTTCTCTCTCTCTCTCTCTCTCTCTCTCTCTCTCTCTCTCTCTCTCTCCCCACCCCCCAGCTCTGCCTTCTGCTTAATTTGATTCTGCCATAACAACAAATTGACAATGCATTAATTTAAGTGCCCAATTTAAAATAAAAAGTAGCTTTCAAATGAACGCCTCTGGATTGGTAAAAGCCAAGATAATGCCAGCCTAAAAGCCTTATGGAAATTGAAATGCTTTCAACCTTAATGCGAGTCATTCTGGTGGCACCCAGTTCTTCCCAAACCCTTTGATTATGATAATGACTGTTTATACCCTAAACCTGCAATTCCCAAACTGGCAAATGGCTCTGGAATGTGGGCTCGAGACTCTGCAAACTGAAATCTCTTGTGTTGTTCAGTTCAAGGACTCTGAAATCAGAGAACCCTCCATGGGATGGCAATATGTCTGACTTCCAAGGATAGTCCTTTTTTTGAAGGGTTGTCCTGTCCAAGCTCCATTGAATTCAATGGGATCTTGCATAGCATCCAGTTGTCCACTGTGAGAACAGGATGCTCATCTATATGGGCCTAAGACCTGAGCCAGCAGGGCTTTCCTTATGTCCCTATTGTTGAGGCAAGATCTGAACTGTCCCTGGAGCTCAGCAATGACACTGCCCCATCTCTCACTTTTTCAACCTCCTTGTTTTGCTCTGATGTGTGAGTCCTTGAGGATAATAGCATGTATTCAAGTGACAACTAGGAAGGGAAAGTCCTCTGGTTATCAAATGCACAAAATCTATGCCATTCCACAAAGTACAATTTTAGATGTCATTGATTATTTCGGTAATAAAAATACACCAAGTTATGCGCACCTAAGCAATTATTTCACACCTCAGGAGGCTTTGTCAGCCATGATGCCAAACGTAAGAGACGCTCAAATCACCCCAGGAGCACTAAGCCTGAAGCCAGAACATAGTTGAAATGAGATGGAAATAATAAGGGGAAAGAGGCCTTTCTGCTTGCTCATTCATTCATTCATTCACTGGCTGTGATTGACATGGGATTGACATGACTGACTGACAACCCCAGCAGAAAGCCTCATTTGTGTCAAGTTCTAAGGCAGCTGCTGCACAATGCAAAAGGCTGCCTGCTGTGTTAAACACAAATTTCACCTTCAGCTCAGCAGTGCTTTCCAAACTGGAAATATTTGTCTGGGTTCCCCCCCCCCTTGCTTTTTTTTTTTTAATTGCAAGATATGCAGTCTAAATATGCTTGTGTCAAATTGAAGAGTTAATTCAAGGGACCAATGTAGAATTTGAATGGGTCCTTCCCAAAGGGCAGGACAGCCCTGCAAAAGTCCGTAGAAATGGGGAGTAGGCTAAGGAGGCAATTCCTATCCTATGTGCTGTGAGAGAATTGCATGTGTTGTGAAAGGTGGTGGCTGGTTTCCCTGGAGACCAGGAAGACAGAAAGGCTAGGAGGCCAATAGCAGGTGGAACCAGAGCCAACAATAAGCAGAACAAGAGCTAATGACTGGTGGAACAATGTAATTCTAGTTCTGTACCCATCCTCTTCCCTGTGGAGTTCCACAAGAGCAAAACTCAGGTTAAGGAAGAGGAAGCTGACAGATAGGGCCAGCCTTGGTTATAAGCTAGAAGGCAGGCAGGTCAGAAGGACTGAGGATGGTGGAGTAGGTCGGGTGAGTGGTTGTGGCTCTTGCCTTGCTCATTGGTTCTTCATTCATGCCATGCTCATTGGTTCTGACCACTGGCCTATCACGTGGATCTTAGCTCCTGACTCATTTCAGGCTTCTGCCCATGGTCCAGCCTCGACAGTTGGGTGGGGTTTGCTCCTTAGATGGCTGCCCCACCACAGGCTGCCACAAATGTCATGTCAAGCACGGCAGCCAATGAATGTCCTGCAGCATCAAATGTTTCTTCAAACTCCAGGTTAGTACTCTAGTCATGGCTCTGAGAGCAAAGCTGCAACATAAAACCATGATGAACAAGCATTAGCACAATATTATGTAGGCCATTGATGCATGCGTATTTCTACTTCAGGAAATTAGTGTTTGGATTACAAGGTGGAACACATACATTTATATCCCTTATAAAATTTAATCCCAGCTAGGTAAGACTAAAAATATTCTTATTACACATTCGAACAGCTGATCTTCACTTTGCTGTAGCTTTCATTTCTTACTATAATAAAAATGCCATCTGAACACTATAAAGGCTCAGTTTATATTTGGTTTCAGCAATTACAAAAAAGGCATTCAAATGACTTCTTGTAACTCAGTTATCACTACAGATCCATCAAAGACTTGCCCCTTTCAGTCTGTAGGGCAAAAGTTGACATAAGACGTTGGACAGAAGTTCCTTGGTGCTGATGGCAACAATTCCTCAAAAACATAGTGCAATGCGATATATGGCTTATTCTCAGGTAACTGTAATGACATCATCGGCTAAAGTCTTATGCACAGAGAGGCGCCATCTTCACAAGTTGATTGAGGGGGGTCTGACACGACATCCTGACATCACGTGTATGACAGTGTGAGGAGCCAGGGGGCAGAGCTGGACACCCTCTGAGCATTGAGTGGGCCCAGCCTCCTCAAAAAAACATGGGGGGGGGCTGAAACTGCCTTGCCCTCAAGAAGTTGGTGTGTACTGTATGCATGCATATTACCCTGGGAGTGAGACCCTTGGCTCTCTATAAACTCCCATAATATGTGTCAAAAAATCTTTTGTCATCTCACTAAACACAGCATTGTTACCTTTCATATCATGCCCCGATCAAACATTTGAGCACCTATCCAAAATTCACTTCTGTTCCATTCTGCTCCATTCAAGACCTGGGAAATGAAGAGTATTGAGAGCTTGTGGCCTGGCATACTGACACAACACCTTTACACTACCTACCTAAGGAAGACTACAAATCCTCTGCTACAGTAAGGTTACCAGACCTCCCCGTTTCCTGGGGACAGTCCCCAGATTTACAAATAAGTCCACATACAAAATCAATTGAAGTTGAAAAGTGTTCCTGGATTCATTGAAAAAAATCTGGTAACCTTATGCTACAGGGCATCCTGAGGGATAACAAATAAGTACGCACATAAATATCAATATTTATAAGTGGATCTGAAAATTTCAATGGATGTTCATTTCATACTTAATATAATTAATTGGGTCACACCAAAGGTCCAACTAGACCAATATCCTTTGTCTAGAGCATATGATCCATAGGCAGGATATGAGTGCAACAGCCATCTACCAGGAACTTGTGTCCAGAAGAATGTTGCCTCTGGTCTTGAAGGTAACCTGAATGGCTAGTAGCCGTTGATATCTTTATCCTTCATGAATTTGTCATGAATCCTTCATAAATTTCTCCAACCCTTTCAAAGCTGCCTAAGTTGACATCCATCACTGCATATTATGGGAGTGAATTCCATAGCTCAAATTCACTGCGTGAAGAAGTACCCCCTACCCACTTTCTCTACATCATGCACAATTTTACTTTTTTTCTAAGCTAAAAAGCCCTCAAAGGGGAGTCCTCCATCTCTATGATCATTTCAGTTGCCTTAAAAAAAAAAAAGCTTTTTCCAAATCTGCAATATCCTTTTTGAGGTGAGGCAGCCAAGTGCAGTTGCACCACAGATTTGTATTATGTTGTTGTGATGTTGGCAGATTTGTTTTCAAGTCCTTTCCTAATAATTCGTACCATGGTATTCACCATTTTCGCAGCTGCCACATATTTGGTTGATAATGTCATTGAACTACCAACTACAACCCCTTTTCTAGATCTCTGACCAGCAATTGGTTGGTGGCATTGTTAGGAAACAAGTCAAAACAATGCTGTTGTTGTTTTTAAATAAATCCACACATGAAATAATTCCACAATAAGATGGAGGCAATTTTCTCTGGTATTGAATTAATACTTTAATCAAATGAGTTTTAAGTACAGCTTGCTATTTTGTATGGGGAAACATCAATTCAGCCATCTTTTTAAAAAATCTGATAAACTGAGGTCTAAAGTTTCTATATGAATGCTCCATCAGAAATTTGAAACAGTTTCCAGACCTTTCACTGTGAAATGTGGACTGTAATTTTTATGGGCAAATAGCTGGGCACTGTAAAACCATATGAACTATTCCAAAGTCAGTTTTCTGAAGCAAATCATTACGTTATGCAGCACCTTGGTGCAAGTTAGAAAGTTAACGTTCTTAATTTGGAATGAAAGATGGATTTTATAACTCTTCAACTCTTCTTTGAAGACTAATCATCAAACATGATGGAAATTTCAATTCACGGGTTTGCAAATGTGATTTAATTGGATACAGAGTTGACCCAGGTCTTCCCCAACAAGTCTTGTGGGTTCCTTCTCTAATATCATGGGATTTTTTTAAATAATACAAAAGTGACAAGAATAATGACTTCTAAACTGACTTCTAAAGAAGTTCTGTTCTAAAAGTTTCTAAGTTTTCAGTGTTAAATCACCTAAAGTCCCATCAATCATCATTTTATATATGTCATTTACTCTTCTACCAAATAGCACTTGGGGACCTTTCCAAACAATAAAATACTTAATAATGTATCATATATCTCCCCACTCCACTGTCATAGGGTTCTTTGCCCCAGAAGAAGTGGAGGGAGCAAACCGTAGAAAACCAATAGCAGTGAGTGTAGATGGAGCAATGGTTTGACTCAGTATACAGCAGCTATTCTGTCTTCCTGATAAAGAAAATAAAAGAACGAAAATGGTGGTCATAAGGGCAACTCAATGTTAATGTATTTATCAGGCAAAATACCTTTCACAAAACCTTCACACTTTGTAACAATGTTATCAATTAGCAGAGAGCACTGATTAAGTAAATCAATACAATTTGTGTTTAACTAATCAGATTCTTGTTCTGATAAAGACACTCTTCTGATCTTGACTTTCTCAGAGGCTACCCATTTTCATAGCGGAAGCCAAATGGAAAGTTGTTTTTGCATACTAAATGCGGCTGGAATAAACATTCTGTGGCAAATTTGGATTCCTTTCGTTCTTGTGCTGTGAGATACAGACGTTCCTATTGGTATGTTAATCAACTGAATATGTAGTTGATTCAGTGGCTGGGCACATATGAACTGGTCAGGCACCAAATGAACTTGTACAGAGGTGCCAACTTGAATAAAATATTGGGGAGAGCCAAGTAAACTGTGACCCACATAATCAATCACATGATGTGGCACATGCACACCATTTGAATGACAATGCCCATCAATTTGTTTTGGGGGGTCCTGGCCCACTCAAATATTTAGTGGGGGGGGGGAGCTGAAGGGACATCTGACTCTAGGAGTTGTCCCCTATGCATGATGATAAATAGATAGATTATAAATAGATGATAGAAGAGATTTTATTCTGGGTGAACCTTGAGGTGTGTAGAAGAACAATATTTTAGGGAAGGGACCCCAAGGGGACAAAAACGCAGGTCAATAAGGACTGGCCATGCTCAGTAGCGCAGGGATGTTGACCATGGGAGATCCTGTAGGTGGGAAAGCATGTTCTCCTTCATGGAGAGCACGTGTTGTGGTGGAGGCCGACAGGACACTCCAAAGTTGTGGGGCGGGCTAATTGATTGTTGGCCACTGTTGTGATTGGGCTTCCCTTGTTGTTGGGAAGAAGTTAATGTTGCCATTTGTTGATTGACAGCCAGAAATGTTAAAACTCCCTGTACGAGGCATAGAGCTTCCTCTTTTTGCCCCATGCATCAGATTGCCCGTCCCTCCCTCCCAAGAATAGGGTTGTTCGCTTTGACCTTGCTATGCCTGCCATGGGGTCGTCTGCTCTTGGGGCAGGGGCCCGGTAGGAATTTTGTCCTTCTGGCTGATTGGCTGGGGCCATTTGGTTTTTGCCTACTGCGTAGCAAATCGTCACAAATTGTAAGGTTGTGGTTAGGCATTGGTTTATGGTTTGGTTGGTGGAGGGGCATGGATTGGCTGTGCCTGCCCCTCTAATGCTGCTGCTGCAAGGGATTCCATTAAAGGAATACAGGGGCTCACCATGCTTTTGTCCGAACCCTGTCAAGGGACTAGGGGCACGCAAGAGCCCCTGGTTGCATTTGGGGAGGGCTGAGGGCAGGTTCCCTGCTCCGTCGCTACCCCCAAATGTATTCCCCTTTTCTGACTTTCACAGGCTTGCAGAACTATCTGGGGGGCAGATAGTTGCAACCAATGCCTAAGCAACCACTCACATTTTTTGTATTTTAATAATGTTGTGGCCAAAATTATGCCCAAAACTTTAAACAAAATTTTTGTGTGATGTGTGAGTTATTTGGGGTGACCCTGGGGACCTTGACACACAATGGCTGTCTGCCTAGTGGAGCCCTGTACACTCCTGTTCAAAGGTGAGGGTAAAGTATAGCATTTTGTTGCAGGTTCCACTGGTATTTTGTATTGTAGGCAGAAAAAGCAGCTCTGTTCACTGACATGAGAACACGGAGCATTAACAGACATTTTTATCAAACAGCAGCTGGCTCTCAGTATAATGTTGCTTTTAAAGGCAGCAAGTCTTTATTAAACACAGGGAGAAATCTGACACATTGGAACAGTCAATGCACATATGTCTAGCAATTAAATGACAACTTCTGTTCACGACTTAACAATTGCTTGCTTATAATGTAATATCCTTACAACAAAATAGGTTTATACAAAAGGTTTCTATTCTTTATTGACCAACTACTGGGCTCTGATAACAATGGAGATAATTAGGGATCTGCTTAAAAGGCAGAGCTCTTTTTGCAGTTGTATTATATCCAATATTGGCAGGTAAAACGAGGACACAATCTATGATGGTGGCTGGTTCTGTAAAACTTTCAGTCTGGTGTTAACAAACTGGTGGCAAATTTTATTCTTATTTGGCTGGACTTGGTGTAATTTGCATGTATTGATTGATATTAAGCTGCATCTGACAAGTCAGTTGAAATTGCCTACGGATAAACAGCAATCAAAACTGGCTGTTGATACTTGATCATTAACACAGTTTAACATTAACATATTAAGTACACAACAGTACTGACAGCTCGTATGCAATGGTAGATTACAGTGCTCTTCAACCTTTCATCCTTGAGGGAATAACTTCCACATTGCTACATCTTACTGAAGGACTTCTGTGTGTCTGCTATTGAACCCCCCTACACATTGCAGAATACTGCAAACAATTTTTGGCCATGTTCTAAAATGCACGTTTTCTTTATGTACAGCACTGTTTGATCTCACCAAAGCCCATTGGTACCCAAGAGAGTGACCTTGAACAGAGTCACACACAATATTCCATGTGCTTATGCACTGCAGAGAAAGAGTGGTAGCGGTGAGCAGGCATTGGATAGAAAATACGCAATTGTATTTAGTACATAACCATATTTGATAAGTAGCAAGCATGATAGCATTTGACAAGAAACAAGATTTGTGTTTAACAGTTGGCCGCTTATAAGATTTCATGTTTGAAGCCCGTCCAAAAGAAAAGAGCAGAAAGACAGCATGGAATACCAGGAGCACAGGGAAGAAGAGATCCTCCCATACAGAGGAGGCTAGGACCCTGGAGGAACCTGACTCCACACCCCACTGTTGCCAGAGGGAGGATTAGGAGGGCAAAACATCTGGGACAGCCAGATTGAAGGAGCAGCAGATTGAAAGCACATGACTCTCCCCATCACACTGTGAAAAATCAAAATGATGGCCACCAACTTAACTTCCCACAATGCCCAAGAGTGATGCAACGTGAGAGCCATTGTTGGGAGTTAATATGATAGGCATCTCACTGGCATAGCTGCATCAGCAGACCCTGCTGCCTCAGGATGCCAGGGACTCAAGCCAGCCCTGAAGTGCCCCCTTTTCATTTCAGGTGCTGAAATCATGAAAATAATTTCTGGATAGCTATGCCCTTGAAAGTGTCCTTGAGGGCAACTGTATTCATTGTGCAGAGGAAGGTTGTGCCTGTGAGCTGCCCCTGTGTCTTCTTGTTTTGTGCGTCAGCTTGCACAACTCTACTACATTCTAAAATTACATTTTTTTTGGCAAGCTTAGGAACAAAGACAAGCATTTGCCGGTGCATTAGAACATGAATCTAATGTAATATCTGTGAAATTTCGGCGCACGTTGATTTAACTTAGAGGTGGTGAAGAACGTTATCATTGCATTGTCGAATAAAAAGGTGTTAGGCAGAAAGAAAAGAAAAAAGAGTTAACAGGTCCCAATTATACCATGAATTAATGACCTAAAAGTATTCTGCAAATTAGCTTTCCAAATTTATCTTCTGTTCCCTTAGGTAAAATCACGCAAAGTCAAGCTAACTTAGGTTGAGGAAATGAATAAATCTCTTAACAAGTTAAATGTTTTTAAGTTCCAGCTCAATCCTTTGGCCTAATGTGCATAATAAGAGGAAGATAAAATGGCTTTTTGCATTGTTGCAACGGTGGAAGCTGTTGCACTGGTGCAGTATGACACACAAGACAGTCCTGGTTTCAGGTTTCAGGGGGCTCTGGCAAAGTATCAGCAGTACCCCCCTACTTTCAGCAGGCTCATGGGCAGTGGTGGACAGCAACAACACTGTCACCTACAGTAGGCATCTCTAAGGCACCTTGCACTTAATATCTTCCATCATGCACCACTATGTGGTATCACCCCACTGCTAGAAATTTAAAATGGTGCGTAGTTCACACCAACCTGCCATGCAAGGCAGGGGATGGAAACTAAAGGAAGAGAACAGGTGGGTTGATGGCCCATTAGTGGACTCTACCTGAAGATGTTGTGTACTAATATGGACATAGCCTTACACTTGACAAGGTAGGAAGAGGGTGTATGTCAGTTTGTGAGTCTGCACAGCAAGCATTCAGTAACCAAGTTCACAGACCAGTTGCTGGAAGCTTGGAGAATAGGAACCTGCCTTATCCTGAGTCAGAGCATTGGTCCATCCAGTTTAGTATTGTTCCCACTGATTGACAGCAGCTATCCAGGAATTCCAGCAGGTCTCTTCAAGCCTTACCTTGCTGGGGATTGAACATGGGAGCTAGGGAATGGCTGTACCATTGAACTATGGCCTTTACCAATTGGGCTGATTGGTAGAAGTAAAACAATACGATTGTCAGTTCATTTGCTGTGCCTGAACCCAACACACTCTGGAGACACTGCCTTCTACTGGGTCAGACAATGGGTCCCTCTTGCCCAGTATTGTTGACACCAGCTGGTAGCAGCTTTCTTGGGTTTCAGACAAGTGCCTCTTGTAGCCCTACTTGGGCACAGCAAGGATTGAAACTGGATCCTTCTGCGTGCATAAGGTGCAAGTCTATTGCAGGGACAACACTGTGCAAGGTAGGCCCTGCATGACTTAGATGCAAGTGGAGAAGAAACGAGGAAGGGTGACCCACCCTGCCCATGTTTACAGAGCAACGTCCACACACCCCTTTTGCATTGGTGCAAAGTTTTCAACAACAATTCACAAGAGTACCTAGTGCCTGTCTGCCAAGACCCATTGTCCACTCACCTTCAACAGGTCCAAGGCCAGAAACCACACTGAAAAGAAGCAGGGGAATCTAGGAAGAGAGTTAAAGGCTGCAAGAAGACCAATGGTGCATCTAGTTCATCACTGCAGTTCTCACAAGAGATCATAGAACTATAGAATTTATAGTTGGGAGGGATCCCAAGGGTCATCTGCAATGCAGGAATCTTTCGTCTCATGCTTTTCCAACTGAGCTATCTCAGGTGCTATCCATGGGAAGCTAAAAAACCAACAGCTGAGGAGCACCTTTGAAGGAGCAACCATTACAGTAGGGTGACCACTTTCACATCACCAAAACAGAGGACATGTACCACCTAAAATGAAGGCAAAAGAGGGCACCAATTTGCATAAAATTTGCAGCATGAAATATAGCTCTATTTTTACTTTAAATAGAAATGCCGTACAGCTCACCATCGTGGGGAACGACTGTGAACAGGTGAGCTCTGTGTCTACTCAGCCTGCTGTTCAGGTGTTTACATTGATGGGCAACTTTAGGACTCATGTACTCTCTCTTCTAATGGAGTGAACAGCCATTCAAATGAAGGACACTTTCAAACAGAGGACTATCTTCTGATAGCCCTTCAACCCTTTGGCTGTAGAGTAGGATATTTCACCACTTTACATCATCGGCAGATATAGAAGGGGGAATGAGGGTGTAGTTTGACCATGTTGCTAATTAGAGTAATGATATTTCTTGGTATGGTTAATGACATCATCTGAAACATGTGATCCACCAGTACACACACACACACACACACTGCAACCTGGTGCCCTTTCTATTGCTCCCCTTTTCATGCCAAAATCCGCTGTTGCTGTGTATTATAAGCCCATGTATTATAAGCCAGTCATGGTACAATACGATAAAATGAATTGCTTCCTCTTTATTTACATGTGTGGAACATCTTCTATTAATCACATCACCAGGACCTGAACTCAAATTTAAATAAAAAAGAATAATAAATAAAAATTGTTTGCAAATCTGTATATTCATGGGAAATTGATTTATTACCAAGGAGAACATTCCAAACCATTTTACGTTGCTTGCCCATCTGTGAAAAACAAATATTGCATGTTTCTAATTTTATGTTGTTATCTGTCATTAGTAGAATTTTCAATTAAGCTGAAGCACCATAAAATAAAAGGCTCTTTAAAAGATTTCACAGGGAATGGTGGCTTAATATGGTGAAGACTGACGAACGGAATCTTGGTGTGTTTCCTCCATCTATTTGATGGGTGTCATGGAGCTTGAACTACAAACCGTGGCTCCATGGTAGAAGGCCCAATGTTCACTTCACAGCGTCTCCAGGTGGGACTGGAAAAGACTCTTGCCTGAACTGCAACAAAAAGAAGGTACTAGTTTGCATAAAATTTGCATGTCCATGGAAAGAATTCTGGGAAGTATAGTTTGTAAAGGGTGCTGAAAGGTGTTAAAGATAAAGGTAAAGGGACCCCTGACCATTAGGTCCAGTCGTGGTTGACTCTGGGATTGCGCCCTCATCTCGCTCTATAGGCCAAGGGAGCCGGCGTTTGTCTGCAGACAGCTTCCGGGTCATGTGGCCAGCATGACTAAGCTGCTTCTGGCGAACCAGAGCAGCGCACGGAAATGCCGTTTTCCTTCCCGCCTATTTATCTACTTGCACTTTGACGTGCTTTCGAACTGCTAGGTTGGCATGAGCAGAGACCGAGCAACGGGAGTTCACCCCGTCGTGGGGACTCGAACCGCCGACCTTCTGATCGGCAAGTCCTAGGCTCTGTGGTTTAACCCACAGCGCCTCCCACGTCCCGCTGAAAGGTGTCTATTCCACCCATTGGCAAGCTACCATTCCCAGAGCTCATGGGAAGAGGGATTGATTGTTGCTTCCTCCCACTCCTTTGATCTTCCATTTTTCACCCAACTCTTCCTCTCAGCTTGAAAGGAGCAGTTTGGGGAATCCCAAGAGAAAATGGCTATAACATGCTTTGTTCCGTACAGATTTCCAAATAATGATCTGAGAAGGACCGTAGCTCAGTGGTAAGAGCATCTCCAGGTTCAAGCACTGGCATTTCCAGGTAGGAGAGGCAGGGATTCCTGGTCTGAAACCATGGAGAGCTGCTGCCAGTGAGAGAGAAGACAATACTAGGTGGATCAGTGGTTGGATGCATTAAAAGGCAGCCTCCTACATTGCTAATGTACAGTCATACCCTGGTTGTCAAACTTAATCCATTCCGGGAGTCCGTTCGACTCACGGAACAGTTTGAAAACCAAGGTGCGGCTTTCGATTCACTGCAGGAGCTTCCTGCACTCAATCAGAAGCCGTAGAAGCCATGTCAGAAATTTGGCTTCCAAAAAACATCCACAAACCGGAACACTCACTTCCGGGTTTATGGCCTTCAGGAGTGAAAATGTCTGAGTACCAAGGTGTCCGACAACCAAGGTATGACTGTATATAATATAATTATACCACATTCAGTTCATATACAGGAACCAGTTCGAAGAAAGCTTGGGCAATCAAGGTCCTGGAACTTCAAGGGTTGGTGTGAATCTTTGGTGCCACTGCACTAGAAAAGGAATTTTCAGAGCGTAATAAGCAAATGCCATGCACTGCAATGACCCCCGTCTTCACAATTAAGCAATAAAGCACTTAAGTCCAATAATCTTAGCCAGATAAATGCAAGTCTCAGAAGGCTAATGAGGCTCATGTTATTTAAATTGACAACATCCCTCATTTAATTAAACGAAATAAACATATGGGAGCGCGATGTCGTTATGCTGCTGTCAATTTTTGTTTGCCTGTTTGGGAGATTTCCGCAATGCTGCATATAAATAATGATTATGAGGAGACTAAATATGCACTGTCCTCCCAACTTATTCTGGTCTGCCATCTCTCATAAGATGATTTCTCGCTAATAATTGCCGCATACAACTTCATACAACTGTGTGAAGAATGAATACAGTAAATGTTTCATGGTGCACAGCTTCCAGATGTGATGAGGGTAAGGCTGGATTATCCACCCCACTGATCTTGCTAAAATATGCAGAGGCATAACCAAATTGAGGGTCTATTTAGGACACCTGGTTACAGGGATTTAGGAACTCCCAGTTAGGAATGGAGGATAAATTAAATTCAGTTTGCATAAAAATGTAAACCTATCTAATTTGCACTTCCTGGAATAATGTGAATTGAAGCACAGCCCTCGTTTGAAATTTGCACTTCTCTGAATCCGTAACTGAGGTTCTCCAAGCCCAATGATTTGTACGTTTTGTGCTAGGGCAAAGTTTGAATAAGAATGCATATATTCATTACACTGAAATGGTCAAGCTAACTGAAAGACTTAGAGACAAAGACAATAGAGACTTTAAAAAAGACTGGAAACCATTTATGTTGTATCTACAGAAACAATGTAAAGAAATGGACTCACTAGCAGGATTTGAGTAACCACTATTAACAAAACAAATACAGAAATTATAAAGAGGATGTTAAAATGCTAAGAGCATAGCAACATTTAATTTAAAGAATTTTATATTACGACATAATAAAGCAAGCAGGAAAAGATAATATGTAAAAAATCAGAAGAGGAAGTTGAGGGAAATTGTGGGGGAATATGGGAATTGCATTTTTTGTCATTTGAAACGATGTTATTATGATAAAAATGCAAAACTTAATAAAATTATTTTTAAAAAAGAATGCATATATTCATGAAAGTAGCTTAAGAAAGAATGCATTATTTTGGGGGAAATTACTTGCAAAATTTTGTGTATCGGGCAAAATTGCATATTAGGAGAATTTTGCACTAAAATGCTGATGAATTTTCATGGGAACTTTTTTCCTTAAAAAATGAATCTGAAAACTGATGTGGAAAAATGGAGAACTGAACTTATTATTGGAAAAATGAGAACCAGAAAGAGACCCAAATAGATTTGCTCATCCCCATTCCCACCACCCTCCTAAATGTCTCTGCTGTTTCTGATGGAGCTAAGTGTAGCATTGCAGCTTTAGCCATGAGCTGCAAGGTGTTTGTTTTTACTGCACGTTGGGCAAGAGGATTTCACTCATGCAACAGTTTACATTTTGCACTGATAGGTTTTTATTTCCAAAATCTATTCCGTTAAACATTAATGCAATATATAACACCCAAAATTGAAGGGGGTGATGGACTTACTGTTGCTTTTCTTCTATTATGGTTTTTTTGTGTGCTCTCGTTTGTATTTGTGAGAACAACTTTGTGATCTTTCATTGATGGGAGGTATACAAATGTAATCAATCATCATCATAATTAATGCAGAATGCTGCAGCAGAGTTGTTGGTGGGAGTGAAACCCTAACAGCATATAAAACCTCTTCTCAGAGTTTTGCACAAATTGCTAATTTGTTACTTGGTCAACTTCAAGGTGTTGCTATTGGTATACAATATCCATAAAGGCTTGGGACCAGTTTACTTGTGAAACCGCCTTTTTGTTGTTGTTGTTGTTTAGTCGTGTCCGACTCTTGGTGACCCCATGGACCAGAGAATGCCAGGCACTCCTGTCTTCCACTGCTTCCCACAGTTTGGTCAAACTCATGCTGGTAGCTTCGAGAACACTGTCCAACCATCTCGTCCTCTGTCGTCCCCTTCTCCTTGTGCCCTCCTTTCCCAACATCAGGGTCTTTTCCAAGGAGTCTTCTCTTCTCATGAGGTGGCTAAAGTACTGGAGCCTCAGCTTCAGGACCTGTCCTTCCAGTGAGCACTCAGGGCTGATTTCCTTCAGAATGGAGAGGTTTGATCTTCTTGCAGTCCATGGGACTCTCAAGAGTCTCCTCCAGCACCATAATTCAAAAGCATCAATTCTTCAGCGATCAGCCTTCTTTATGGTCCAGCTCCCACTTCCACACATCACTACTGGGAAAACCATAGCTTTAACTATACGGACCTTTGTTGGCAAGGTGATGTCTCTGCTTTTTAAGATGCTGTCTAGCTTTGTCATCACTTTTCTCCCAAGAAGCTCACCTTACTTGCATATTGAACCACTTCAATCCACAGAATTGGCATTATGTGCTACACAATGCTTATTCTTCTGCTTTTTACTGCAGGGAAGCACTGGTAAAGCAGATGCAGAGGCTGCCTGCCTCTCTTTCTCCCTGCTACCTGGCCATCCTGCCTTTCAGCAGTTTCCAGCAGGCTAAGCCAATCCAGGGTGATTCAGAGCTGTCTCAGCCCAATCTGTCTAATGGCTTGGATGTTTGTCCTCCTCCATCCTTTGTTTGGGTGATGCCCTTCCTTTTGGAGGGCACTGAATCTCCTTAGTAGTTTCCCTCATTGGGCTATGGGTGGAAGTCTATTTTCCTTACCCAATTTGATCCTTTTTAATATAAATTTATTTTCCAATTTTCAGTTTTACATAAATCATACATTAGATTAACCAATACATTGAATTGTACTTATTTTTACTTCCCTTCCTTCCCCACATTTGTGCTTCCTCCTACATTCATTTTCAAAACTGCATCTTCCTCCAAATTCCTTTCCATTACTTACTCTTTAATTTTTATAATTTTTATATTTTTAACTGCTTGGTTTTAAGTTAATCCTACTAATGTAACAACAACAACAACAACAACAACAACAACAACAACAACAACAACAACAACAATTTATTTGTACCCTGCTCTCTTAATGTAGTTAAATGTTTACAATAATTTTGCATATAGTCCACATATTTTCCCCATTCTTTGTTGAAAGTTCTGTCTTCTTGATTTCTCATCCTTCCTGTAAATTTTGCCATTTCTGCAAAGTCCATTAGTTTTGCCTGCCACTCCTCTTTGGTTGGGGCTCAGCTTTCTTTCCATCCCCACGCAAAAAGCATTCTGGCTGCCATGATTGCATACGTAAACAAATTCTTTTCCTGGTCTTTAGGTATCTCCCAGTTTGACCCTTTTGGATCAGGTGAGCCATAACTCTAAGTAAACCAGAATGCAGCCTCATCTAAGCTGATAATTTCCAATGCAAGTCAAAGGCTCATTTCTCCAGGCTTGGGAAGTGTTTGTATCTGGTGTGTGGGAGACATTTTTTATTTATTCTTTTATTTGATCCAGTAACTATAAAGGGTCATGGCAGAAGAGAACTGTGCTAGGTAAATAAAGAACAGCAGTAATCCAAAGCTCTTTCTCTAACAAAGACGTCCCCAAGTGGGAAGAGGCAGATATTTTCTTTTAGCCAACAGGATGGCCTTCGGTTGAGATTGTAGGAGTTCACACAAAGGAAATACAGAGCAGTGGGGCTGTGTGATCTTTCCCCTCAGCATCTAGGAAACAGAGGTCTTTCTTTCTCATTCAACATGTGATAATCAAGCTGGAGAGGACTATAGAACCCCCCCCCCACACCCACCCTGCCTCAGCCACTATTTTGTCTAAAAAAACAATGCAGGGGAATTACAGAAATGACTGGCTGGTCTTTAAGAAACTTGAACATTAGAATAGGCCCATCAACATAAGAGAGAGAACCCTGCTGGAAGGCTATTCCACAGCATAGGACTGTCAAGATTAAGTCACATTTATGCCACCTTTGGGCTTCCCCCAAAGAATCCTGAGGGTGACTGTAGCTTACCCCCTCACTGAGCTACAATTCCTAGCACCCTAAACAAATTACATCTCCAAGGATTCTTTGGGCTGAGTCATGACTGTTAGTGGTATAAGAGTGCGTTAAATGTATGGGTCTGGATGTGACCTATATGCCTGACTTCTGGTTGGCACTACTGCAGTGGGTTAGATACCTACGCCCTTTACTGTTGGTGCTACAAAAGCAAGATACAGCACCCCACAACCTCCACACCTATGCCTGTTCTGACATGTTCTTGTGTTCTTAACATGATTGAATCAAGCGCTGTTGCCCTCAGCTCCTGCCTGCAGGCTTCTCATGTAAGCATCTGACTGGCCTTTAAGAGAACATAATGCTGGACTAGCCGGTGATGTTGTGTACCACCTGGTTTGACCCAGGAAGGCTGTCTGCAAGTTTCTTACTTCCCTGCAAAAGATTTGCGGAATGAATGGAGCAACCTCCTCATATAGTGCGGGGTTCTAATACCTTTTGGTTTCTCTCCCCGAGAGTTTAATTGCTTCTGAATGCATGAGATTGAAGACTGATACAGTCAGTGACCATCCATTTCTCTTACAGGAAGGAACATGTCCCTTCTAATGATCCAAATTCTTCTTCGAGCCCTTGATGACCTCAGCCATCCCATGGAAGCTCGTTTTAAATATACGACAGGCACAAGTTAATCAGCAGACCGCTCCCGTTCATTTATCCTCCTGGTGAGGGAGAATGGATTCTAATAGGATGGTTGCAAGCATGTCAATAATTTATAGACAGCGTATTCTACAAAGCTTCCATTTCCTCTGACATTCTAGCTTGAGAGGCTGAGGCGATTCGTTAATTTTTTATGGTACAGGAAAACCTTAATAACTAGATTTTACAAACCTCAATTAATTTAACAAGATGGGGGATGTCAATTTCCCTCTTGTATTCAAATACCATTCCTCCTCCTCTTCGACAAGACTACGTTCACCAGTATTGTATTAAGTACAATAAGCTCATCTCGGTAGCTCTCAGAGATAAGAAGTTGGCTTGTCTTTAATCAAAGGGGATGGCTATCTCCATCAGGTCTGCTGATCAGCTTCCCGGGACCATCCAATCACTCACTATTTTTAGATCATGAAACAGAACCAAGGCAATACCATCAGATGGTGCAGTCACACATCACAGATTCTGATGGGCAATTCCATTTCAAATTGCAATAGGGCGATCACGTATTTAGATGTCCCACCATATTTCAGACGAAAACCTTGCACATTCGTTAACATGCATATATGTGTCAGTGGGAAGACCAGATTTGGGCTTGGCTGAGAAAACGAACAGGCTGTTTGCTGTGCTGTGCCGGGAACCTGTTTAAAATATGCAAAATTCAAACAACGAATCTCCCATTTCAAATGAAAACAGGCCCAAGAATCTTTAACCACGTATACTGTCATGTAAAGCAGTATATAAATGAATAAATAAAGTAATTGCGTAATATATTCCGTTTCTGTTCAGCTTTTGTTTCCTTTTTTCCAAAACCCTACAATTCTATAGAGCTGTTGCCAGTCAATGTAGAAGATAATTGAACTAGATAAGCCAATGGTTGGACTCAATATGAGGCAGTGTCCTATCTTTCTTTGAGTGTTATCTCTCTGGGACCATTGCAAACGCTCCTCTTCCTCCTTGGTGATGACACTGGGAACAGAAGGCAAAGGGGTCCAACAGAGATGGAGTCATGGCGAGTGATAGGCAGAGCCAACTAATGCTAGCGTTGTCCCCATCATTCTCCCTGCTGAGACAACATTAGCGCTAAGGCGGACCAGACCATCCCCTGATATGGTTTTAAGTAAGAAGGCAGGCAGATGGGGGCTGGATGAGGGCAGACAAAGGCTGTTGGAGCAGAGCTGCCAATCAACCTAATGGGCCAGCCACCATTGTTGCTTCTGGTACATCTACTACTACTGGATTTGTGTTATCCAGATGAGTGTTTGGAACAGCTGACCACTACGCCATTTCATAAACTGCATTTTGCGATCAACAAAGGAAAGGCTAAAAATCAAAGGGGAGAAACAGCTGATAAAATTCAAATTTAATAGCAGATTGCCATGCCCTATATGAAGTTTCCAGGGTCAGGGAATAACTCTTTCACTTTTTTTTTTTAAAAAAAATCTTATAGAACTAGTTTCACAATTATCTGGATCTCAGCTTTCTTGTTTTCAGTTGTGCTAGCCAGTTGTTAACTGCAGTTTTCTGTAACAATCTGCTTCATTCACAAGGTCTTGCAGGGTACGGTGAGTAATTAATCTTATATATAATGTATAACCCCATGAGATTGCTGTGTACCTTGAATTAGCTGATAAAGGAAGAGATTTCAGAAGCTGTTCCGACTGGAGGTGGGGGAATGTCAAAAGTCAAGCAAAGTATAATGGATTTCTTCAACATTTTGAGTGCATTTTTCTGATTTTGAGGACACGGACTCCCTTGGAAGGTGATGTGCTATCCTTCATTGGCGGTTTTTAAGCAGAGGTTGGGTGGCCATCTGTCATGGATACTTTAGTTGAGTTTCCTGCATTGCAGGGGGTTGGACTAGATGACCCTTGGGGTCCCATCTAACTCTACAATACTATTATTGATTAACAGGCCTATAATTCATACATTCACCTTATGGGACACGGGTGGGTTAAACCACAGAGCCTAGGACTTGCCAATCAGAAGGTCGGTGGTTAGAATCCCCGCGACGGGTGAGCTCCCATTGCTCGGTCCCAGCTCCTGCCAACCTAGCAGTTCGAAAGAACATCAAAGTTCAAGTAGATAAATAGGTACCACTCTGGCGGGAAGGTAAACGGCATTTCCGTGCGCTGCTCTGGTTCACCAGAAGTGGCTTAGTTCTGCTGGCCACATGACCCGGAAGCTGTACGACGGCTCCCTCGGCCAATAAAGAGAGATGAGCTCAGCAACTCCAGAGCCTGCCACGACTGGACCTAATGGTCAGGGGTCCCTTTACCTTTACCTTTACCTTCACCTTACATCTTGTTACTTCCCTTTTCTTTAGAAGCTGCATTTGGTGGCAATGGCAGCTGTGGCACATTCTGGTACCTCAAAATGCTCCAGTTCTTGCATCATTCCAAGGGATCCTAGGAACACACACAGAGACCATTTTATATATACGTAGAAATACATAGAGAGAGATTTAGCAAGTATTAATAATCACAATTAATGCATTCATCCTTGCAAGTAAGTGTATTGCAGTTAATGCCAAACTGGTTTTGCAGTGAAGCCAATTATAGCAAATCCTGTCACAGCATGGAGGACCAAACCTGATGATTGTGAAGGTTATTTTCAGATGCTATTGCTATAGCTATAGATATCACATGATGCTCTTGCCTTACGGCAAAGCAAAGAAGCAAACAAGGAAAGCACAAAACCATTCTAAAGAAATAGTAGTATATCCAAGAGCAGATTTTTATAGAGGTGATTTGGGGTGCTTTTGGAGGGAATGGGGAATACCAGTTTCTGTGTGGCAGCCCCTGAATTCTCTTTCCACCGAGATCTGTCTGGTACCTGAGACACACCTCTGATACCTAAGATATTTATTTTAGGACAAATACATGACTCTCCTGATTCTAACCTACTTTTAACTTTTTGGAATAATGTGTTGTAATAATTGTTATAACTGGGACCTGGGAGCTTATGATGAAGGGTAGGTAAGAAACAAAAGTAACACTAATAAAAGAAAGCAACACAACAACATTTACACAGTCTCGCAGAATGCTGTTTCAATAGAGAATCACCAGGCACCTTCTATTTTAACATTTGCTGGAAACTTTTCCATACTACTAATAGGGCAGACACAGAAAAAGCCTCTTTTATAATAGGTGATAATCTGTGGTTTTAAATTTAAGGTGTTGTTTTTTTTAAAAAAAATGATAGTCACTTTGATATTTAAAATAAAATAAAATAAAGGTATATATCTATTTTAATAAAATAAATAAGTAAACAATACTAAGATGCAGCAATGATTTGAGCTGATATAACAGAGATACATAGTTGCTTGTAAAGCTGATTCCTCTGTCACCATCAAACCGACTAAAGGCAAATGGCTCAGTATGTCTAATGCTAGAGCCGGCCCTAAAGTTTAGTGTGCATGTGACACCTACCATTTAATATGTCCCCTTGTCAATTAAGTCACCTAAAATGACATTCAATCATGAAAAGGTTCCAAGTTTTCCTTGGGAGAAAAAGGTAAACTCACAGACTCTCATTTTGAGTTCGTTTGCTTTTCTGACTACTACAGCTAATTATCATGAATTCCTCTGGTATTCATTGTAATAGCACTAATTATAATGAAATTGTTTTGCATTCGCTATAATAGCACCAATCATAAAGAATTCATTTGACATTTATGAGGGTATCACGTGTGTATCCCTGGCTTACTGCTGTCATTTGGAATCCGTAAAGCATTACTTAATAAGAAGCGCAAAATCAAACACTGCTCTCACTTTCGGCAGAAGAAACAGAACAGAAAATAACAGCAAAAAAAACAACAAAGCAAAAACATTTATCAGAGTTGAGACCTTTGGTTTGGTAGAAGTTAATTAGCTGGCCTCCTCACCTGTATTAGTGATGTCAGGGGGAAGAAGTCATTTTGAAATTCACAACTAACTGTAAACAAGTTTTCTTGCATTCATTCCTGCTTTTGCCTTTTGCTTTTCAAACGATTTGAATATATTTGTTTAATAGAGATTGCAGTTCTAAACAGGCTCAATCTCTTTGCATCTCCCTCTCCCTCGGGTAGAAGATGGAGCAAAATGCCATGGCATAGATAGCATATCCTCCAACAATTCTCCAATGAAAATAGGGACATCCTGTTTCATACCTTCCAACATTTATCCGATGAAAATGTTGTGGTTGTTGCTTAGTCGCTTAGTCATGTCCGACTCTTTGTGACCCCATGGACCAGAGCACGCCAGGCACTCCTGTCTTCCACTGCCTCCTGCAGTTTGGTCAAACTCATGCTGGTAGCTTCAAGAACACCATCCAACCATCTTGTCCTCTGTCATCCCCTTCTCCTTGTGCCCTCCATCTTTCCCAACACCAGGGTCTTTTCCAGGGAGTCTTCTCTTCTCATGAGGTGGCCAAAGTATTGGAGCCTCAGCTTCACGATCTGTCCTTCAAATGAGCACTCAGGGCTGATTTCCTTAAGAATGGATAGGTATGATCTTCTTGCAGTCCATGGGACTCTCAAGAGTCTCCTCCAGCACCATAATTCAAAAGCATCAAATAGGGACATCCTATTCCATACCATCCAAACTTTCTCCAATGAAAATAGAGTTGTCATAAGGAAAAGCGGGACATTCCAGGATCAAATCAGAAACCGAGATGGTTTCTGTAAATCTGGGACTGTCCCTGGAAAATAGGGACAAGGGGGAGGGCTCGGGACTTGGGTACTATGTAGTGCATCTTACTGGGCATATATCTCAACATTACCAAGAGACTTGCAATAGCTGCCTAATAACCACCAAGCCACTTTTAAGATCTTGTTAGTAAAGCCCTAAATAAACTCTGGACCAGGTTACCTGAAAGACTGACTACTTTTCTATTGTCCAGTAAGGGCTTTCAGGTCAAAAAATGGAACCCAGGCAGTGCTGGCACACCATAATGTCAATGAGCTTGTGGTGATGCAAAGGTGGGCTTTTTCATTGGTAGCACAGGTGTTGTGGAAAGCTCACCATCCCTGCCCAAATAAAAGAGGCATCCCACTGGCCTTTGAAGATGCACTTGTTAACCCGGACATTCCTTTGATCTTTCAACTTGAGTGTCCTGTTATTCATTGCTCTCAGAGTCATCTGTGCAGGCTTGGCCATGTCCACAGAATAAAGGATTCTTGCACAAGGCTCTTCACCTTTGCTTACAACGCTAAATAAGTATGTCTCAGTACTATGATCCAAGCTGAACTGAAAGAAAACTTAAGAAGAGGTCAGAGAAAAACTTGCAAGTAATTAATTCAAGCACTCCTAGACTTCCCCGCTGCACTTTGCTATCATTTTTCTGAGTTACCTTAGCAGTTTTGGATAGCTGAAGGATGGCATCTAGATGCATTAAATAAATTAATTTAATTAAACCTCCTAACCTCTCTTCCCCTTGAATTACCAGGTAAACCTCCCAGGACAGAACCAGTCCACGGGCCAGCAACTGAATCATTATAGAGTTATTAAATCACCAGGATGATTAGAAATGTTTAGATCAAAAGCATCTGAACCCCTTCCTCCCAGGGAAAAAGTCAATTAAAAATTGCTGGTCCGCATGGGTGAAGCATACCCTCTGAATACCCAGCAGAGGCAGGGAACTGAGAAAGAGCATCCTGCAGTCTCTGACATTTCAAAGTGATTTTTCACCATAAAGTACATTGTTAAATCCACTAAAATCTCCACTCCTGAACATTTCTTATCATCAGACTATCACTCATTACAAGCAGAATCCAACTGTGGCATTAGCTCTGGGCAATATTTAAATAGCCTTATTCCCCAAACACTTGATGCCACTGACTTTCATTTTCAAAAAAATTCTCCCCATTGGCTTTAACCTTGACAGTCATTCCTTCCTTCCTTCCTTGGGATGTGATCCTGACTTTCAGCAATTATGTCTTAGACAATAGAATAACAATCTATTTTGAGATAAGGTGAGTGTGTCCTGGCCAGGGTGGTTTGCAGTATTAATTTCTCTAGATACCTGCTTTTTTTCTGAGAAAGTTCCTGATTTCTTTTCCTGCCTCATCTAGGATAAGAAGACTACTTTGCAGAATGTTCTCTGAATCTTCAGACTCAATTATTTTGGGGTGCCTGCTATTCCCACCACCCCAATAACCCGGAAAGATCAATTTCTTAGGAGTTCAGCCTACAAGTAGGACTCTGGCAGAGACACATGCCAGACTAGCATGTTCCCTCCCTCGATTGTTCGATTGTTCGGGAGCTTCATGAGCTTTCTTCAGCCCGAACATCACAGTGACCGATGCCAACTGACACCGGCACACTTAGGGATCCGTAGAGTTTGAACATCATGTGTGACAGACCTCAGCAACTCAGCATTTTGGCTAATCTACTTTATTTACATATAAACACACACGGAGCACTGCAACATGGCTCCCTCTCTCTCTAGCATCAGACAGCAAAGAGAATAAGAACAAAGGACAATAGTCCCACTTCACGGAACACAGTAACACAAACATCCTGTCTCTGTCACTTCCCACTCTGTGGAGTCAAAACATACCCCGTCAAGTGATAGACAAAAATCCCATGACTGCAATCATAGATCAGCTACTGCCAATGCAATGGCAGCTATGTACTGCCTCCACATTTGCAGGCGGTATGCTGGGAGTCACAAGTAGGGTAAGTGGTACTGTACTCAGGTCCGGCTTACTCTGTTTCCGAGGCACCAGGCTGGCCACTGCAAGAATAGGATGCTGGATGAACCTTCAGTCTGATTCCACAGTGCTCATCTGATCATAAAATCATAGGGTCATTTGTTGTTGTTTAGTCGTTTAGTCATGTCCGACTCTTTGTGACCCCATGGACCAGAGCACATAGGGTCATAGAATCTTAGAATTGTAGAGTTGGAAGGGACCCCAAGGGCAGTCTAGTCCAACACCTTATGATGAGCTTCATCCCAAAGAAATTGTAAGGGAATTTCTTGGCTCAGGATGCACAGATTCTCCCCTCCACACAAATATATACAAATATATACTTTGTTGTAGGATTAGGGAGTGAAAATAATCTGGTGTTGAGAAAATTTAAATTCACTATAACTGCAAATATGATTAAAGGCTTTCACTGATCGCTGTATTGCAAACAACACTTACAAGTCCTCCTTGACATCTCATCAGCATAAGAATAGAACAGTGAAACAACACTGTATTCATTCCATCACAAAAGATGGAATGTAAGGTATATTTATTTATTTATTGTGGGGGGGTGGAGAGGAGATTGCAATTTCTTTATCTACCTGAGGTTTTATAGCACAGCTGCTTCTTCTTCTTCTTCTTCTTCTTCTTCTTCTTCTTCTTCTTCTTCTTCTTCTTCTTCTTCTATTCCTTTCTGTATATTTTGGGAAATGGTCTATCTGTTTTCTACACATTCACTTCTCAAGGGGCTCTGATGCCTGAAAATTTCACCCACTTTGGTCAAAAGGGGGGAAATGCTATAGCCATTTTTTAGATTTTCCATTATAATTAACAGAAATCACAGAGCTGCATTTTATACAGACCAGCTCAGAACCCAAATTGTTAGCTATTCACAGAACCTCAGCTCTTAATTGATCAGAATTGTTCACATGGCACTCCTTGAGCTATAGAAAATATCCCAGGACATGCTTACTTAAATATGCAGCTATAGAATGCCTTTGTCACTGCTGATCTGACTGGCCCTTGCAGGTAGCCAATCATGGAGTAGCTCAAGTATATATGTCTAGAAAGATGCAGGTTCTTCTGTAACATTCTCTCTCTCACACACACACTCACATACACACAGATATGCTGGCATGCTGTGTGTGTGTATATATATATTTGTGTGAAGTTGGACAATCTTATCAAAAACTTAACAGCTAGGAAAAAACAGACTCCAGAAATCACCTCCAGCCCATTTGTGTTTTTATCTAGCTGACAAAGTATGCCGAGATGACTAATATTGTTTTGAAATGGTCTCTAGACTTCAGCCTCCCCTTCTAACAAAGGCCATTTTAGAAAGATAAATAACCTGTCGGCAGAGAAAGATTCCCAATTCTGCACCACACCTGCTCAAAACAAAACAAAACAAAACAAAGCAAATACCTCTGGAAATATTGGGAAACGGGAGTCTTTCTTCGCAGATTGCAGCGCTTAGGGTTAGGTTTTTGGTTTATTCATTTGTATATAGAAATGTATATAAAATATAGCAGAATTATATGGATGCTATTGGTTTGCATATTGATTTTAAAGCATACACAGTGAGCTGAGAATGCTTAATAAATCAAATGTAACCACATGTGACCTTCTTTCTTTCTTATGGCAATTCCACTCAGTGCCTCAATATGTTGACCTCATTACCATTTCTTGTACAGCCATTCCCTTTAAAAACAAAACAAAAAACTGATAGGAAGTTACTAAATGTGAAGTAGATTTCTATATCACATTCTTCTTGGTAGATAAAGCGTTGTAACAGGAGTTAGTTTATCCAAAAGAAAAAAGAAGACGAATAGAACTGTGGCTTAGCCCACCAGGAATTCATACATTCTGTTTTTGCGAGAGGCTGTGGTTGAAACTAGAGATGCTGTTGAATATTGGGTTACCATCCAAAATAGCTGATTGCAGATGCAAACAAACAAACAAACAAACAAACAAACAAACAAACCCATGCTGAGTTCCTCTTTCTTCTTCTCCACTAACAAGTCATTACTGAACCATTTCTGGTCCACATAATGGTCTGTTGCTGGCAGGGAAAGTGGGAAAACACACCATGGAGAGAAGCCATGTGAAACAGCACACATATAACTAAGGAGATTCGCCCAGAATAACTAAGGAGATAGTACAAGAATACATGGCTAGTTTAGATGTATTCAAGTCTCCAGGGCCAGATGAACTGCATCCAAGAGTATTAAAAGAACTGGCAGATGTGGGAGAAAGGTTGTTTTCTGGAGAACAAGCGAAGTCCCGGCAGACTGGAGGAGGGCAAATGTTGTCCCTATTTTCAAAAAGGGGAAAAGAGAGGACCCAAATAATTACTGCCCAGTCAGTCTGACATCAATACCAGGGAAGATTCTGGAGCAGATCATTAAGCAAACAGTCTGTGAGCACCTAGAAAGGAATGCGGTGATCACCAATAGTCAGCATCGATTTCTGAAAAATAAGTCATGTCAGACTAACCTGATCTCGTTTTTTGACAGAATCACAAGCCTGGTAGATGAAGGGAATGCAGTGGATGTAGTCTACCTTGATTTCAGCAAGGCATTCGACAAGGTGCCCCATGATATTCTTGTAAAGAAGCTGGTAAAATGCGGTCTTGACTATGCTACCACTCAGTGGATTTGTAACTGGCTGACTGACCGAACCCAAAGGGTGCTTATCAATGGTTCCTCTTCATCCTGGAGAAGAGTGACTAGTGGGGTGCCACAGGGTTCTGTCTTGGGCTCGGTCTTATTCAACATCTTTATCAACGACTTGGATGATGGACTCAAGGGCATCCTGATCAAATTTGCAGATGACACCAAACTGGGAGGGGTGGCTAACACCCCAGAGGACAGGATCACACTTCAAAACGACCTTGACAGATTAGAGAACTGGGCCAAAACAAACAAGATGAACTTTAACAGGGAGAAATGTAAAGTATTGCACTTGGGCAAAAAAAATGAGAGGCACAAATACAAGATGGGTGACACCTGGCTTGAGAGCAGTACATGTGAAAAGGATCTAGGAGTCCTGGTTGACCACAAACTTGACATGAGCCAACAGTGTGACGCGGCAGCTAAAAAAGCCAATGCAATTCTGGGCTGCATCAATAGGAGTATAGCATCTAGATCAAGGGAAGTAATAGTGCCACTGTATTCTGCTCCGGTCAGACCTCACCTGGAGTACTGTGTCCAGTTCTGGGCACCACAGTTCAAGAAGGACACTGACAAACTGGAACGTATCCAGAGGAGGGCAACCAAAATGGTCAAAGGCCTGGAAACGATGCCTTATGAGGAACGGCTAAGGGAGCTGGGCATGTTTAGCCTGGAGAAGAGGAGGTTAAGGGGTGATATGATAGCCATGTTCAAATATATAAAAGGATGTCACATAGAGGAGGGAGAAAGGTTGTTTTCTGCTGCTCCAGAGAAGCGGACACGGAGCAATGGATCCAAACTACAAGAAAGAAGATTCCACCTAAACATGAGGAAGAACTTCCTGACAGTAAGAGCTGTTTGACAGTGGAATTTGCTGCCAAGGAGTGTGGTGCAGTCTCCTTCTTTGGAGGTCTTTAAGCAGAGGCTTGACAACCATATGTCAGGAGTGCTCTGATGGTGTTTCCTGCTTGGCAGGGGGTTGGACTTCATGGCCCTTGTGGTCTATTCCAACTCTATGATTCTGTGATTCTATATCTTCAACATTACATAATGGGGAGAACCACGGGGACAAACCCTGTTCAGCCATTCACTCCTGTGTGATTAGAGACATGTGAGGAGCAGGGGCAGGGTGTGTGAGAGCTCTTTTGCCCTGCATCCTCCATCATGTTCCTGTCACTTGACACTTATTTCCCCCCATGTGTTGGGGAACTAATGTCTGAGGCAAAGATTATGTGCTACTCAAGGAGGTTCCACCACATGAAGCCTAAATGGCCACCAACCCTCTGCCAATGCCGTCAGTGGTTAAGATATCTTCCTATATACTATATACCAGACTACTTGAGTCCCAAGTATGCTGTTCCTTTCCAGCTCCTACTTCTCCTGGCTCAACCTCTGCCTCCCAATAAAATTCCGGTCTTTTCCTCCTGCCTATCACCTAACCTCTCCAACCTCAATTCCAACCCTCCAGAACCAACTCTCTTAACTCCCTCAACTCCTTAACCAACCCCCTACTCCTAACTAACTGTCTCTCCTCAAATCCTCTCCTTTTAAACTCTCTCTCCTGGAACCACAGCCAATCAGAGGCTGCCGTTCATTAACCATTTGCTGGCAGGGAAAGAAAAAGAAAAGAAATACCTGTCTAGCAAAACCAACTTTTTCGTCACACCTCCCCACTTCATAAAGTGTCCCTGCAGCAAGTTTAATGGAGGGGGAGGAGGTGCTTCAGGCAGCAGTTTTGCAAGCTTTGTTAAGTGCACCCCCTTTGTTAAGTGCACCTGCAGCAAGGTTCAATGGAAGAGAGAGGTGCTTCCTGACCACCTTCTCCTGCTTTGAAATGAGCTGGGGCTTAGGATGAGAGGAGAAAGGGGGAGGTGTCTGGGGCAAGATGTGGGCGATAGGTGAGGGGGCTGGTGAGGTGTAAAGGGAAAGCGGTTTGGTCAGGTGTGGGGGAAGGGTGGTTGGCCAAGGGGTAGTTGGAGTTGGCAAGCAAAGTCAGCCGCTAGTCTATATACCCATCTCATCAACCTTTTATTCGACCGTCAGTCAGAAAAAAAGTACATTTGTCAATACACAGTTAAAAACTCCAGGAAAATTTTAGAACTTAGCCAACACTAAAATGGGCTAAACAGATAGCCCCATATCAATACAGTCAATTATAGTCTTGCGACGCTTAAAAGCTAAAAAAAGAAATTTGGCCACCAAGGAAGGTATAGCTCTAGTGATGTTATTCAGCAAGTGTAAAACCTGGTCTTCTCCGGGTAGGAAGCTAGATTGACATAGGAGTGGGTCTATAAAATTTTGTCTAAGCTCTGCATAAGAAGGGCAAGTCAAGAGAATGTGTTCAGTGGACTCAACCACACCCATGGCACAATGACAGGTTCTCTGGGCGTATGGTACTCCCCTGTACCTTCCCCACAATATCGCAGAGTCAAGGACATTTAATCTAGCCGCTGTAAGAAGTCTACGGTATTCCACATAGTGAATTTCTGCAAGGTAGGGGGCTGGTATGGTCCGATAAATCTGGTCCCCTAGGAACATCCCTGGTTTTACCTGGGCTATGTCCTCTTGTCTAGCAATGCCACTCAGTCTATATACCCATTCTACAACTGTAGTCCTTCAGTGCTTTTCTTACAGCCTACTGCATGATCTCAAAGCAACTGACCCAAGTACACTTCAGAATTAAGATACTGAAGCACAGGGAGATATTTCAAACAAATATTTCTCCTTCCTCGGAACCTTTCTTCTCAAGGAGTAAGCACACCATCTTCTATAAAGGAGACCTTCCCACAGGGTCTGTGAGCTTTCTTCAAAAGATGATCTTCAAATTGCATATAGTGCAAAGGAATCTACCATTCCTTTTAGGGCTGGGCCAAAATCTGCCATGCAATTTCTTGAATGTTTTCTTCCTACCCTAATCAAGTGGCTACATTGTGGACTTGTGTTATGGATTCATAGACTGGGAATCGTAACTCTATTCAGCATGCTCTTTTTCAAGGAAGAGGGAGTCTTCTATTTTTGTGGATTTCTTTCGTCGTCTTTTTTAAATCAGGAAGTTGTACGTCCCAGAAAAGTATTTGCCACTCATTTCTGCTGATTGCAAACATTGGCACATGGAGGTCAAAACATTTTGACCTCCATGGACCTAAGAACTGGTTGAACATCACCTGTACATCAGTACTTAATAGAGTCATGTGATCTCTGCCTATGAATAGTTCAGCTCATTGCCACATATATGCCAATGGGCATTTGAGCCAGGACAGCCAGATGGTGTTGACACACTGTGATAGTACTAGCAGTGCGTGGTTGGAGCAGTGTTGGCACGGTGTCCTCTTGAAACGTACAGTTCCATTGCTGGTGATCCTTCATTCCTTCATTTTGCTTCAAATGTTCCTATTTACCAAATATAGCCCACCCCCTTTCACAATTGGGTTTCCATTGGGCATCATAGTGCTTTAAATGTATTGTGTGAATGTGGCCAATCTGAACGTTCTTGTTCCATGTATTTCTTAGCACTTTGGGAAAAGGTTACTGGTTGGGGCAAAAAGCCATCTGATGATGGGGGGGGAAAGGGTGTTAATAATTATATTTATTTAAAAAACAAGGTAGCCTAAGGCTTCTAAATCCCTCCCCCTTTTCCTGCCCTTTAAAAATAGTTCCCACTACTATCTCTTCCTTTCGTGTTGGAGTGACAACAGTGGGTGGTCAATACACAGTCTTACCTTCAGCAATTTCTTGGGGCCTCCTTTGTGTTCAAAAGGCTGGTGCTGGTATAATTGCAGTGTTCACACCGGGAGGGGGAAGCAAATGATCTCAGAGCGAGCAATATTTGAAGTAATTATCATTGGCCGAAGTTGGTTCAGGTCAGATAATTTAGCAGCTACCAGCATCTCTGGCTACTCGCTGCTTGGGTTGGTTCCTGCTAAGCAAATTAACTGGGTGACTAAAGGAAAGGTCACAGCTGAGGGCAGATATTCCCTTCATAATGGGGCCCAGTGAAAGATTGTGACTGATATGCAACCCTGTGTGCCCTGTTATCACCAATTTATCTCAGCTGCCACCAGCTTAATAGTCTCAATATGATGCAGCAGAAGCGGCTGGTTTGGGGATCATCTTTCAAGGCTAGATACTTGTACAGCTCATTTGCCCAGAAATTAGCAATGCTGCACTACAGAGGTTTACCACTGGTACTTCTTAATATACTAGTTCCTCTAGAGCAGTCTAGTTGAACTGTTTCAGATAACTCTTGAGTAATATCTTTCCTTGTCCCAATATCAATCACTACTTCACACATTTGTGCTGCCCGTTTTCAGTCTGATTTATAGAAAAGTGGTCTGCTTTAAATGTGCTGAAGCCATCTTTTCTCTGCTTCCTTCCTTTCCCCCTTCCCATCTTGGTTCTAATGATGAGAAATGATAGACAAGGAATTAATGCAAGAGGGGGAATTACACTAGCACTGTGTTGAAAGACTTCCCACAAGTTCACAAATGTTTTCCTCCCACGAGAAAGAGGCTTTGAGATGTCTGCTTCCTTTTGGGTCACCTTAGAATGTCTTTAGAATTTAGGTGGGTGTGGATTTTTAAGTTGACCTTATTATTCTGGGGTGGTCAAGGCTGGTATATGTGTTTTTCATTCTTTCCAGTAAGCATTAAGATGATATTCAAGGATATCAATGGCTACTACTACTTTTTCCTTTTTCCTTTTTCCTTTCTCCTCCTTTCTCCTCCTTTCTCCTTTTTCCTTTCTCCTCCTCCTCCTCCTCCTCCTCCTCCTCCTCCTCCTTCTTCTTTGTGGCTATGTTCCACCTTCACTGTTGGAGGTGAATACCAGTTGCTGGGAAATAGAGTCACCTTCCAGATCTACCCCATGGCAGGTGTTACCTGATAATGTATCCCCCCAGGTATGACTTGAAGTGTGGGCACCCAGGAATGCTGAAGAGCACAGAGCACTGGTGTGATGATTTGTAGGACAAAATAGGACACTGGCAAACACCTTTTCGGCGACCTCAAAAGGTAAGCATGTAAAGAACACCCCCCCCCCCAAAAGACCCCTGCATCTCTCCCCTGAGAAGTTAGCAGAAAATTTAAATTCAGTGCCGATTACAAACCTCGCTTTTGGCAGAGCACTGATTGGGAACTGCTGAGTGGAACTGATTGCAGAGGGGTTTGTATCTGATGCCAAATTTAAGAGGTGCCATATACAAGTACCAGTTGCCAAAGTACAATCAGGAGCACACCTTAAGGTTCTCAATTGTTCCTTTGCAAACATCACTTTATCTGCCCCACAGGTAAGGGACAATGGCCTTATAGGGTTAGGATTAGGACCCCTCACAGGTCTAAGTTGAGCAATAAAGCCATTTGTGTTATATTCACGGACTAAAAATTTCCCATAGTGGAGGAAGTATGTCCTTCATATTTCTTTTGGGTGCAGGCGGTGCTGGCATTTACACTTATTCTGATATTTTATTTGCATTTCTTGTTTCTATATTGCACACCACTTTGACATTTTTCTTGATGAGCAGTATACAAACTAATAAATACACCAAGTGACTCCAGCAGTCTTTAAAGGACATGAGCTCTGCACATCTTTGTACTGTGATTGAATGATCATTATACCTTTGACTGACAATACATCACTCTGCTCTGTTCTATTTCCTTTCTTTGTGGAATCACTTCCTCCAACAAATTGTAGGCCAGATCTGTGAAATAAATTTGTTGTGAGTAGCTCATCCTTTAAGTTTTTTTGTTTTAAATTCTCTAAGTACAAAGGCTGAGGGTGGGGGCGAAATTCAATATTTTTCTTCGTAACTAATTCCTGATTTAGAACTACAATTAAGCTGTAAACTGCATTGAACTGCTGATGTTGCTTCTTTTGTAGCATCTGATATGTTTCCTTTATTATGTGGGGAAGCTGTTGGGTTTTATTCATCAGTAAAAAAAGAAGGAAAAAACCTGAGAAACTCTTATTAGGAAAGAAACAATTGGAAAATCATTGCACTTTCAGAAAGACTTACTTCCCAATCAAAAAGCTGGCAGTGGTCCATTCATCTTCCTTTTGTCCCTTACCTGTTGTGTGTCACCTGCATTCTGCATTACAGCACCTGGAATAGGAGGGACTTTGTGCAAAGCATAGCAGCAGCAGCAGTTCAGGGGAAATGAAGTTGTTACTAGGCAGATGCGGGGGGGGGGGTACTAATTCCTTTTGTTTTCTGCTTGGTTGAATTGCCTTCATTTCATCTTCCATTTCTTTGAACTGAAGTTGCTCCTTTGTCTTCCATTAATTTGCTTTTCGTCTTCCATTAATTTCAGTTGGAAATCCTGCCAATCTTCTGTTGCCTGTAACTTCCATGTTTTCAATTCAACATAGCACAACATTTTTCAGGCACTCTATCGCCACCCCAAGGGCATCAAACCTGCCAAATTTCAGAGAGAGTGGACAAAGGACATCCCCTATTTTATAGGTGCTGTTTTCTCTCCCTCTCTCTCCCTGTTTCCTCCATCCCTATAACCTTCTGTGACCTATACACACTGCTCCAGGTTTTTCAGGTTTTTCATCCCAAGATTAATGAATGAACAATAAAACCAATGAAAAATGACTGAATTTGCATTCAGAGCTCTTTTGTTTAGAATGCCCTTTTTCTCCAACTAAAATGAATGAAACAAAGGAGCTAATTTGTTTCATTACCCATTTGTTTTAAAAACAAATGAACGTGCCTAGGAAGTACTTTTTCACACAGCACAAAAGTAACCTGGCATGGTGTGATAGTCCCTGGTTTGCAAGGGCTTGAGATGGGCTTCTGTTACGTGCATCTAGAAACGGTGAGAAAATCTGAATATGAGAGGTTGACATTTTGGAATTCACTGCCACAAGATATGAGTTAATATAGAGTCCTATCCAGGCATTTGTCTGAATGTGTGTGGTCTAACAGTAGGGAGTATGCAGGTTTGCACAGGCAAGTCCCATTCCTGATGTCCTCATGCTCTACTTCAGACCTTCCCATGTTGAGGAGGTGGATGTGCTTAGAATGTCTGTCACAATCAGGAACCCTGAAAAGGCAATATTTCCTGATCCCAGGAAGGATTCTTGTGGGATATAAAGCTGTCAGTCAAGTCCAACATTCCTAGGGGACTCACTACCTCTATGTTGCAGGCAGTTTTGTCAGTTGGTCAGTTTCTGCAAGAAGTGTTAACTGGTAACTGGTCGGATGCAGTCTTCTCATGATTCACTACTATCTAGTATATAGTTTATCTGTTATGTAACCTAAGCCTGCCTTCAGGAACAACTCTGTAAACCTGAAGGAATCTGAAAGTAAAGTAGTTTATGTTAATAGGATTCAGATTCATGTGTGTTTTCTTTAAGAGGGACAGAAAGGGATTATCAACCAGGAAGGTATAATTATTGATAGGACTCAAATGACTTAGCAACCTGCTTGTCGCTGCATAAACTCAAACAGGGAATCGTTTAAACTCTGCTAAATTATATAAACGATCCCACAATTCTATGTGGGCTCAGCAGAACATGCTTAGTTAGATCCTTCCTCTAGACCTTCACTCTCAAGGTGGGAAGTAGAGATGACATGCTTTGGAACTTCAGGGGCAGGGCTCCTGTGTGCTCCCTGCCCCCATCTACGTTTAGCCCGCGTGCATCCTGGAGAAAGACTATTTTTAAAAATATATATATATATATTTATTAGAGTTTCCAATTTTTTACAAACAAAAAAAAGCAAACATAAAAATATTAAAAACACATAAATTTCAAAACTTATTTTCTCATAACTTATTTCCACGACCTCCTCATACCTCCCCTTCTTGTATTCCAGTTCCAATTATCTATACAGCAAATCCTTATCTCAAAGCATTACAGCTTAAAAAAAAGAAAAAGAAAGAAGAAACACCTTATTTTCTCTCCAACATCTTAAATTGTTATAACCTGGAGAAAGTCTAAAAAGGACTTAAGGTAGCTTGATATGGTGTCTTCATGGATATCAACTTCTGAGCTTTGTGGCAGCTCTCTGCTTGACTGTCCATTTTTCTCTCTACAAGTTGAAGTATGGCTTCCATCACTGGCTCCATAGGCGGATGGGAGTGAAGCAGATATGCCTGTGTTAGACGTAGCTGACAACCCAAAGGGAATAGGCGATCAAACCCATTAAATTGTAAGAGCATGATATATTATCAAATGGAAACGTGCTGCCCAAATAAGGTAGTTCATGTGAAAGTAATCTGCATCCCTTTTATTGAAATGACACGGGGATAGATTAATCAAAGGAATAAAAGATGATGAGATCAAGGTTTTGTTTAAATTATACTGGCACTGAGATATCATACAACAAATGAAGATAGGGTCCAGAATTTCAAAAGAGGGAGATAATGAAGTCAGGGCAAAGGCAATTAATGTAATACTAATTATGGAACCAACTTCTGATAACCCAGTTGTCATAAGCAATCATTTTACTCTTGGGCACCTCTTCAAATAAAATCACATGGAAGGGTCTTTTTTTTAAAAAAAAGAGAGAGATTTTGGGTATAACATCTGTCTGGAGCCTCAGTGGGGAAATTTTGGCCCTCCAGGTGTTGCTGAACTACAATTCCCATCAGCCTTTGCAAGCATGGCCAGTGACCAGGGATGATAGAAGTTGCAGTTCAGCAACATTTGGAGGGTCAAAGGTTCCCTATCATTGGTCTATAGAAGGCTTACACCCCAGCCCCAGAAGTGGGATGACTCATGAATGGGAGGGAATACTTTGCATCTGCTTAGAAGTAATCATAGCAAGACACAAGGAGGTGGTGCCAATGGGAGAGGAACTGGGTTTAGTCCACAGTTCAGTGAGACCCTACCTAAACTGCACCTCCTGGAGCAATATGCAAACTGAAATCCACATAGCCTTTGGAATTCACACTTCTCTGAATTTTGCAATGCAGTTCTGCAACTCAAATTGTGCTTATTAGGGGACAGTGTGCATAATATAATCGGAACTGCATTGTGAAACTTATTGTATGATGTAGTGGTTAGAGTGTTAGACTTGGACCTGAAAGACTCAGGCCAGCCATTCACTCTCAGCCTGATCTACCTCACAGGTTTATTCAACATTGTTGTTCCAGGAGAACATTAATATGTGATCTGGTGCTATTTGTGGTGTGTGGTGAGGGGGGTGCAATTAAGACTTCGTCCTTCTCAGCTTTTTGTCTTTAGGTAATGTTAAATAAATCAAGATGTACAACAGGATTTAAAACCCAGGGAGAGCCTAAAGGCTTCACAAGCATTCATAGTGTCAGTTTAAATAGAAACCACTCTGCCTCTGCAGGCGGTCTTTTTGAAGTTGCTGAGTTGGAAGAGAACCCAGCCCTTTCAATTAGTCAACTCTTTATACAGGAAAAAAAGGAAGAGGAAGAAGAAAGATCAACTAACTAAAGCCAAACTCAAAGTCACATCACCAAACTCTTCTGTATAGATTGTTTTCTTTATCATGTAGAAATGTGGAGAAGTAACTTCTCTGTAAAGCAGAGACATTACCTTGCCAACAAAGGCCCGTATAGTAAAAGCTATGATTTTCCCAGTAGTGATGTATGGAAGTGAGAGCTGGACCATAAAGTAGGCTGATCGCCAAAGAATTGATGCTTTTGAATTATGGTGCTGGAGGAGACTCTTGAGAGTCCCATGGACTGCAAGAAGATCAAACCTCTCCATTCTTAAGGCAATCAGCCCTGAGTGCTCACTGGAAGGACAAATCCTGAAGCTGAGGCTCCAGTACTTTGGCCACCTCATGAGAAGTGAAGACTCCCTGGAAAAGACCCTGATGTTGGGAAAGATGGAGGGCACAAGGAGAAGGGGACGACAGAGGACGAGATGGTTGGACAGTGTTCTCGAAGCTACCAGCATGAGTTTAACCAAACTGTGGGAGGCAGTGGAAGACAGGAGTGCCTGGCGTGCTCTGGTCCATGGGGTCACGAAGAGTCGGACACGACTAAACGACTAAACAACAACAACAACTTCTCTGCTGGTGTAAGTGGGAGTGACTTGTAAAGCTCAGCGAGGTCTCCAAAAATGTTCCCTACGAAACCTTTTATTTATTTCTTCTTTTTTTGTCAGAGTGTTTCTACACAGATAAATTTATTTTTAACATGAAGCTTACCTCCAACACTGACATTAAATAACCTCAGGGCATGTTATGACAACTTGCATGCATTCAAAAACTATACTCCCCACTCTCTTCGTTTTGTTCCAGCAACGAAACAAAACTATATTTTGTGCAACATGTATACATTAAAAAAGTAATCTTGGGTGGGGGGAAAAGGATCGTATTTCTTAATTAAGCTAGAGGTTTATCGCCCCTTCCAACATTCCCCTGATGAAAATAAGGATGCCCTTTTAAAGCCTTTATTCTAAGAATATGAATTTCCCCATGATTACCCCTACTTAAAATACATCTCTCAGCATCCTTGTTACCTGTTATATGCTGTACAGTAGATTGCCCTGCTCTGATAAATGTCAAGGACTGCGGAAATCTGAGTGCAGCTGCCCCATGTGGTGGACACCTGAACTGCAAGTGGCAGCGTTTTAGTAACTATTTCCAGACTGATTTTGTCCACCCACGTAGTCCCTGCATTATCGTGGACAGGAGAGAGTATAAAAGGGCTTCCTGTTACAGTTAGTCTTGCTTGAAAAGCAAGGACTTCCTGAGCATGGTCTTGTTCTTCGATTCTCCCTCTTGATTTGTCATTCCATTGTTGTTGTTGTTGTTAAAATTTGTATACCACCCTATACCCGCAGGTCTCAGGGTGGTTACAACATAAAATCACAATATAGCAACGCAAAATACATAATATAAACAAAAAACAAAGACAACCCACTAAACCCTGACTTACTCGTTTGGCCCTGGTTTCTGGCTAGTTCCCACCTCCTGGCTCACAGATTTGTCCCCATGGCAAAATAAACCAGGAAGGTAGGGTTTCCATGTGGGGTGAAATGAATATCAGGAGGGGGTGGGAATTGCAATCATCGCAAAAAATTTTTGCAGCAGTTTTAAAATGGAGAAATGAAAGTCCTCATCAGAATCTTAGAAATCAAGATAGATTCTCAAGCACTGTTGACTGCTAGCTTCTGATACCCTATTGTCTGTCCTAGGCATGTATAGGTTAGATTGCTACAATGTCTTATATATGGGGCTGCTTTTAAAGATGGTTCAGCAGCTAGATTGCTTACAGGGACCAGAAGGTTCAAGCATAGGACACGGGTTCTGGCCCACACACATTGGCTACTGAGTCTTTTATGTTTTATGTGTCTAATATGTCTTATGGTCTAAAGTATGCCAATGAAGGATGAATGAATGAATGAATGAATGGACATTGGCTATTGGTTTCTCGGGCAAATTATAGTGCTGATTTTTTTATTATTATTTCACCTGGGACCCAAATACCCCAAGGATTGCCTATCCTCAGATAAACCTATGCAGCCCCTACCACCATCATCAAAAGCCCTTCTACATGGGATTTCTTTAAGGGAGATGCAGAGGGAGGCAAGTAGAGAATGGACCTCTTCAATGACGGTTTCCCAATTTTGGAATACTTTCCCTAGGGAAACTCGCCTGGCACCAACATTGTTGCCTTTTAGGCAAAGTCATTCTTGTTTGCTCAGGCTTTTGGCTCTTAATTGAGTTTGTAGAATGGTAAAAAGTTGTGGTTTGTTTTAGTGTGAGCTAGGATCTGCGCTTTTTATTTTTGTTGCAGGATTCAAACATTTAATATCTCCATGGTTTTCCGTTATGTGGATTCTATGGCACTTTGGATTTAAATGTTTGATGCATTGTTCTTCATTTTAAAATATTCTGTAAAGTTGCTGTGAGGCATTTTGTAAAAAGAAAGAAAGAAAGAAAAAGCAATGAACATACATAATAAAATAACATTCGTAGAAATAATTGCTCCAAAGTGGCCTGAGGACTGCATCCAAGCAAAAAAGAAGCAGCTTACTTTGTCTGATGTATTTATCTTCCAGCGTTGAGATCCATACAGTGCTGTCAGGCAAGTGAGCTAGCTAAATAACTATGCTATCAGTGTCCTATCAAAAGTGAAGGATAATAGGTTGCCACAACAAAAGCCTTATGTATTCTCAGCAATCAGATCATGTAAAGGGAAAAGTCAAGATAGACAAACACAATGTTCTGTCACTTAAAAAAAGCCACCCAAAATGATTTCAGGAAACAAACCTAAACACAGCCACTTTGAGAGAAACAGCAACATATAAATGAAACACAGCTGTGTGAAAATCTAACATACAAGTGATTGTTTAGTCTTCCCACTCTCTCTTCTTTGGTTGATACCTAGGCTGGTTAGAGCTGGACTGTCACTCCACTGCTGGGAACACCGTAAACATGCTCTGCACATTTCATTGGGGCATGCCCCAGGGACTTTTATTTACTTGGGTTGGGGATGAGATTGGGGTGGGTCCAAAGGGATCTGGCCCATACTGAGTACCCAATGTGGGTCCTGTTGCCAGCCTGTTTGCTTTCACTGGTGGGCTTTTAATAGGCTACATACTGTCAGGCGTCAGGGAATTCGACCCTCACATGGTAGGCTTCCAGGAATAGATAGACAAGAACAGTTCTTACCAAAGCCTTTTATTCAATATTCACAGAGAGAGGCTTAGAAATGTAGCCTCTTTTTTAAAAATGAATTTTTTTATTGATTTTCCAACAAACAAACAAACAAACAAACATAAATCCTAACTGTAATTATTCCACTCTTAATAATATTGTTACGTGACTTCCTCAACTCCCCCTGGCTGAGTTTCAATATATATCATTATAACGGTTTTCCAAAACAAATTTTTCATAAAATTTACTTAATCAATTAACATCTTTCTTTCTTTTCATTCTAAAAGAAATGTAGCCTCTTGGAGTAATGGCGTTGCTCCGAGTAGTCTCCACCCCGTCTTCTCTCCTCAATTGTCAACAGTGTCACCCATATTATGGTGGCCACATAGGGTCATTTGCCTCTTAGCCCTTTGCTCTCCTACTTTTGAGGCTCGCCAGGTTCTGGGAGATGGTGGGTCTGGAATGGTTTCTAGTGATAACGTGTCAGTCAGCTGCTCCGGCTCTGCTTCCGCCTCATCTTCTTCCATTATTTCCCAACTTTGCCCCTCATCTATCTCTGAGCCGTGACCTTCCTCAAACCACTGTTGTAAATCTATACTGTCTTCCTCTCCTCTGGAAGGTTCGGGGGGGGGGGAAGCGGTCTCCACCATTCCTCCTCTGTCCAGTCCCTGACTCATACACACAATCATTTACAGCACATTTCTTCCTCTGAACAATCCTGGGAACTAGAGAGCCAGTGTGGTGTAGTGGTTAAGAGCAGTAGTCTCGTAATCTGGGGAACCGGGTTCATGTCTCTGCTCCTCCACATGCAGCTGCTGGGTGACCTTGGGCCAGTCACACTTCTTTGAAGTCTCTCAGCCCCACTCACCTCACAGAGTGTTTGTTGTGGGGGAGGAAGGGAAAGGAGAATGTTAGCCGCTTTGAGACTCCTGAAGGGGAGTGAAGGGCAGGATATCAAATAAAAAAAACAACAACTACAGTTTGTTAAGGGTGGTCAGAATTGTATCTCGTGGTAAACGACAGGGTAAACTACAGTTCCCAAGATTCTTTCGGCAGGGGAGTCAAGTTCTTTAAATGTATGGTGTCAACGCAGCCAAAGATGAAGGAATCCTGATATTTCTGGCATCCCTGCTTCTAGAAATTAAATACAACTAGTGAACTATCTCCATCTCCACTTTTTTTTTTCTTTTTGCTTTGTGTGTGACTATACAGGCAAACATATGGGGGTAAGCATAACGACGATCATTGGGATTAATAAACAGTGCAAGTTATACGATGCCATGCAATAGGGTTATTTCTCACTGCAATTCCCCATCTTGTCTTTTACATATAGAATTGAGAGATAAAAATCAAAATTCAATAGGCTTACAGTAAAGAAGATATATTGAATGCTCATTCTGTTACTATTCATATGGTTTCCCATATGCTTTCTTTTCCAAGTTTAATCTTCTTTACATTATTGGACTTTCAATCATCTGTGACTCTGGACCTGAATGTGGTGTGAGTGTGAGTGTGTGTATGTACCCATTTTTCTTAAGTTTATGTTCTTTTCAACTCTTCCCCCAATACGTTTTGGTGCCGCAAGTCAAATTGGAAGAAAAGAAAGTGCCCCATTTCCATAAACATAAGAGTAATTAGGAATAATTCTGTGTCATCTGGATTCTTTGATTGCATATTTGGACTTCCAAGTATTGTAAAAATGCTTGTTTTAAGCATGTTGTGCACCTCATTAAAATAATTAGATAGTTGCTATATCATGAAAAGAAATGCAGCAAGCACTGCTAAATTTCCACTTGGATGTTCTAAAGGTTTTGGTTTCTAATGGAGCAGTCTCTTCCTGAATTTCAGAGGTAGGCGCTTATAACTTACGTAGCCAAAACAGCAACATCCACTCTCAACAGCACCATCCATTGTCAGCAGGCTAGCAAGAACCACAAAGTTTGCAGAAGTACAAGGGAATGTTTCGAGAAGAAAACCCAAATGAGTGTGGAACCCCCAAAACAGCCCAGTAAGGACTGAGCAAACCCAGTTGCCATGGCACCCCTCAAGGGGATGGAGCAACATCCTATGAAGAAAGATGACCACATTTGGGGATGTTTAGACTAGAAAAGAATAAAACAAGACAGGGTAGAGTTATATAAAATTATGCACTGTGCAGAGAAAGTGGACAGATGAAAGCTGTTCTCAAGGAGATATGAATAGCTAAGGAGTTTGCGCATAGAAGAAGGAACAAGCTTGTTTTCTCATGTTCTGGAGGGTAGGACCTGAACCACTGGCTTCAAGTTACAAGAATGACCGCTCCCTGCTTAAAATGGGGGGCGCCCTTTGCGTGGACACGTGCAGCCCCTAGATCTGGAGCGGCTCCAACAGCATAGGCTTGGCTTTGCCTTCCCTCAAGTGGGATACCTGGAGGTCTCCGCCTACCTCAGTCAGTTGTCCAATCCCACCTGGGGGAAGCGTTGCCAAGGAGACCAGGCCAGGTAGGGGAGGGATTACCTGCCCACACAATAGAGGGAGGATCTTACCTAGGAATCCTCACTTGGCTCCAGAGCTTCTCCCACCCTACCCACCCTCAGTTAATGTCTTATTTTGCAGGTTAACTTTTCTTCACAGGTTTTGCAGGTTAACTTTTCTTCACAGGTATGCGGGCGCTGCTACGTTAAGGTTGCTGTTAAAGGGCCGGAAAGGAATTTCCCTGCATTGGCAGGTTTCGCCTTTCCCGTAGCAAAACGTCACAACTTTGGCGGTATCAGGCCTTGGGCAGAATCCTTTTGTCCATCTTCCTCTTGCGGCGGCGATACCAGGGTTCCCCGTTAAAGGGGTTTTCTGAAGGGAGGCTTTGGCCGTACACCGAAAGGTCGTCATTGCTCTCTCCTGCGGCGGCGGCGTTACGGGGGCGGCCATCTCTGCTTGAACATATGTTCTCCAGAGCCGGCCCATTCCCCCCCCCCCCACTGGATAACCCTGATGCTCCCTAGGTCCCCGGCTGGGGACCGGGGAGGGAGAACGCCCAGTGCCTGAGCCAAGGTCTACCCACATTTGAAATTTAATAAAGTTGTCACCAATTTAATCCCATAGCACGTTGTCTTTAGTCGTTATTCCACATGACGGGGGGACCGTGCAGGAGAATGCAAAGGAGAATTCAACTAAACATCAGGAAGTACTCTCTGAGAGTAGGAGCTGTTTGACAGTGGAACAGACTCCCTCAGTCTCCCTGGCAGTGGTGTAGTGAAGCAGGAATTGGGGGAAAGTAAGACAGGACCACAACTCCAGGATTTTTCCTTCCATTGCAGAACCGGTGACAACATCTGCGGGAGCACTAGAATAATCCCTGGACAATTCTTCCTCTAGAATTTAAATTAGGTGACAGCAAGTTGTTCAAGTTTCACCGTTGTTTGTGATAGATTAAAATAGAGGAAGTCGGAGAATAAGGAAAATATAACAAAGCAGGGGCAGGATAATTATTTGGTCCGATGGGGTTCTGATTTCATGCTGGTAGTTTAAATGGCAACACTCCTTTGCAAGATTATTTGCACTTCTAATTAAAAGCTAAAGGTTAAGTTTCAGTGGCCTGTAGATCTTTTCTTAAAAGATCAATGTGTTTTGCAAGTTGAACATATGCAGCCATAGGGAAGCATCGATGGAGTTTACTCCCAGGTAACTTATGCATAGGACTGCAGTTCGGCAACAACTACTATGCAACCCTTTACCAGATCACTATTCTATAACCATCAGCTGATCCTAAGATGCTGCATACTATGCTATGTAAAGCTGTGTGCTAACAGTTACAGGTAGGTAGTCGTGTTGGTCTGCCGTAGTCAAAACAAAACAAAATAAGTAATAATAATAATAAAATTTCTTCGAGTAGCACCTTAGAGACCAACTAAGTTAGTTATTGGTATGAGCTTTAGTGTGCATGCACACTTGGTATCTGAAGAAGTGTGCATGCGCACGAAAGCTCATACCAATAACTTACTTAGTTGGTCTCTAAGGTGCTACTGGAAGAAATTATTTTATTTTATTTTGTGTGATAACAGTTGTAGCACCCTGCTTGTGGTTAACGCTTAGCTGGAATGAAATATTCAACGCAGCAATAGAGAAATTAAAATAATTATTTATTTGTCAGACAAATAAATGAGAGGCACAGTGGTATATGGTTACCAAGCTCTGGCCTGGCCTCCTGCCATTATGGCCAGCCCTTATATTCCCTTAATCCAGCCCCCTTTGCTCCTCCTGTGGCTGCCTCTGTCCAATCAGCCTGGTTGGATTTCCTATTGGCTAGAACCAATCACAAAAGATACACCCATATCCTCCTGTCCTTATATGGAGGACAAAGAGCTATATATTGTTACATCTATAAATGACAAATAAGTAGTAATATATCTTACATGTGTCTCAACAAGGAATCTTAATTACCAGCTCACCTCTTGCCCTCCTTGCCCTATTGCCTTCTAAAACAAATGGTTAATCTTAAATTTTTATCTTAAACATATGTCAAGGATCTTGAGTTTCACATCAACATTGAAAGATCTCCTTCATTTGAAGGTTTCCAAACAAATGTCTGACAGCCATATATCAGGACTGCCCAGATGGCGTCTTCTTGTCTAGCAGGAGGCTGGGCTCAATGGCCCCTGTGGTCTATTCCAACTCTAGGACTCTATGATTCTATGAAATAAGAATCTAACATCTAAATTTGTTACTTTCTAAATCCTTTGCATAGTTACATTTAAGCCAATATATTTAAGCTAATATATTTCATACATTATCATAGGTAACCTTTTAAAAGAATAAAGCTTCTCAAAGTAGAAAGGAAGGAACTCAGTAAAAAAAAACAGTTTTTAAAGAAGGCTCTTTAGTTTACACCTCCCCCTTTCACCCTCCTTTCCAGCCTCAAAATAAAATAGGAAGAAGCTTCTTTTTCCCCAGCCAAGCCAGTTGCCTTTTCTCTCAGTTTAAGAAAGAAACAGTTTTTAGAAGATTTCCTAAAAATGCTCTCTTTTTCTGTCAGCTAGATGCTTCTCCCCATTTGCCTCTGGCCTTAGAAAATACAGCTCAAGGTTTAAGAGAGGCCCATGGTATCATTTTACTATTTGCCCATTCCTAATTATATTTATCTCTGCCTTTGTTATCTTCTGTAACATGTAGGGTCAATGTCCTGCTCTTAGTCTGTATTTTCAGCTTTTACGACTTTGAGAATTGTTTTCTGCTATCAATCAAGGGGGGGCCCCTTGTCTTAGGAGAATGGCCAAGGTTTTCTCTGCCTGGCATGAAACTTTTAAAAATCTAAGCCCTCTTTAATATACAAGCCCTGATCAAACATTAATAAAATGCAGGCTTATGCCTGATGCCTCATTCCCCCCTTTCAAGCTCAAGGACCTTCGTCCCAAGTGTCCTTGATAGCTTGACCTTCATCATATTCCTGAGGTAAAGCTCTGTATAGGGCCATGATATGAGGTAGAGTTTCATTTGAAACCATCTTGCTAATTGTACTTCTAAAACATGAAATGATACATGGCATCATACATAAAACCATTACCACTACTGTCAGGGGTTCAGAGACAGAGACACAGGTGAGGGAGGAGACGGAGAGCGACGAGGAAGAATCCCAGGACAGTGAGGAAGAGGAGGACAATGACTTGAGATCTTCCATGAGTCTCTCAAGTGAATCGGAGGATTCTCAGGAGGGGGCGCCCCTAGTCAGGACAAGGGGGGTCACAGGGGGGACCTGCCAGGAGCAGGGAAGCAGCAGGGAAACCCCGAGCGGGAGTGGGAGATCGGGGCCGACTTCCCAGCAGGAACGAAGGGAAGAGAGGGGGGTTCCCAGTGTGACACACGGAGCGGAGCAGGAAAGAGACAGGGGAAGGAGATCTGGGGAGAACGTCCTGCCGGAAGAGGGGGAGAGTAGTACAGGGAGTAGTGTCAGTGTCAAAAGGAAGGTCAGGGGTAGCGAGCGCGCGCCAAGTTCAAATGTGGAGGCGCGCGGAAATGAAGAAAGCCCGGAGGAGGAGCCCAGCCCCAAAGCACGAAGGAGGGGGGAACAGGCATCTCAGGAATCCGCTTCAGGAGAGAGCAGGAGGGAAGGAACCCAGGGGGGCAGAAAGACCCTGCGGAAAAGGAAAGACAGGAAGAGGTGGTCTAGCACAAGCCTCTTAAGTTGGTGCAGGGGAGGGAGCGAGTCAGAGGGGACTTCAAACGTCTGACGTTAAAGACACGGGGCTGCACGCCTCGGTTGTGGAATCTATAATGAACTGCAATAAACATCCCTGTATATAAGAAGAGCTTGGCGTTGGTCTTTTGTGAGCTGAGACCTGAGGCAGCCCCTGACAGTAAGTCCCCTCCAAAACTACGCAAAATTTTTTTTTGCAAAGCTCACGAAGTTTGGCAGCCCTGAGTATGGAGCAGCAGATAGCTGAGCTACGCAACGCAGTCTCCCGGCTTACCACTGAGGTAGTGGTCTCCCAGAAGAAGGGGGAAGAGGCAGAAAAGCGGTGCCAAGATCTGCAAGCCAGGTGGGATCATGCATGCCAGGTGGGGTTCCCGGGGACCAAAGCGGCTGGAGTAGCACTGGGCAGAAGAGGGGGCAACTTGGTAGCCCACTTCGATGGGAACCTGCAGCAATACCCCAGTTTTAAAGCAGACGTAGAATATGCGTTGCACTTGCTTCGCGACGACTTTAAAGATGAGGAAGAGAAAGTGGGGTTCATTGTGTCCCACTTGCATGGGGAAGCGAGGGCTTGGTTGCGCAATCTGTGGCGTGAGGATTGTCCTGCTCGAAGGGACTCTGATGAATTTATCAAATGCATGGACGCTTGCTTCCAGTCTAGTGTGGATGTGGATGTGGCACGCCATCAAATCCATGGTTTAAGGCAGGGCAAGGCTTCCGTACGTCAGTATCATGCTCGCTTCTTCGCCTTGCTGAATGTGCTGCGCTGGGAGAAGGATTCTTTGGCTGTCAGAGACTTATTTTGGGAGGGGCTATCTGGCCCTGTGAAGGACGAGTTGGCTAGGGGGGACAGACCTAAAACCCTGGCAGACGTGGTGCAGCGAGCGCTTGCCATTGGAGTGCGCCAGGAAGAACGCCCTTGGCGCAATGAGGGGGGTAGCCAGCTTCACGCACCGCCCAGAGTGCCTCCTTTCTTTCCCAGAGATCCAGGACGTCCGCGTCTCTCCCCTCAGCTGCAGCCAGGGGAGGAGCCTATGGAACTGGGGAGTGCTAAGGCTCAGTCAGTGGCCGGAGCCCCAGCGTCTGGAACAGTCAAGAAGAAGCCTCCTAGAGGGAACAGAAAGTGTTACATCTGTGACTGTGCAACGCACATGGCGAAAGAGTGTCCCCAGAGGCTCCGGCAGCACACTGCAGCCTTGGCAACAGTAAATGCAGCAGCACAGCATGAAGAGCTGTTTCAGGGAAACGACAATGCCTGGCTGGAATCAGCAATGTTGGGGCACAGCCAGGCAAGTCAGTAGAGCAGTCCCCAGCGCTTTTGCAGCCTACAGACCCCCTGCCACCCAAACCTGTAGTGCAGCTCACTGCAACCCTCCAGCTACCTAATGGACGCACCCTGGAGGTCCCCATCACAATTGACAGTGGGAGCAACGCAGACTTCGTGGGGGTGCAGTTCGTCAAGCAGCATCGCATAGAGCTTCTGCCAGCCACGCTGCCATTGAACGTCGTCACAGTGGATGGCAGGAAACTGCTGGGGGGGCAAGTGGTACAACAGACGCCGCCCATGGTGATGCAGATTGGCAATCACCGAGAAGTCATCAGTTTCAACGTCACCCGCCTGTCAGACACGCCTATAGTGTTAGGCATGAGTTGGCTGGATAGGCACAGCCCGACCATGGCGTGGTACCAGCGGCAGCTCACCTTCGGCTCGTCCTATTGCGCGCAGCATTGCATCCAGACCGGTCAGGAGGAGGAGGGCCAAGAGGAGGGGCAGCAGCTACGTCTCAGCATGGCGCAAGCAGTACCCCTCAAGTACAAGGGGTTTTTGGAGGTTTTCTGCGAAAAGGAGGCTGACCAATTGCCACCTCACCGGCCCTACGATTGCGCTATTGACCTCTTGCCAGGGACAACACTGCCGCCTGTGAAGCTGTATTCCATGTCCGAGGAGGAGCTGCAGGAGCTCCGGGAATTCATAGACCACAATCTGCAGCGGGGATTCATCCGAGAATCGAAGGCTGTAGGGGGCAGTCCTGTGTTTTTTGTGAAGAAGAAGGACACGCCCCAAAAGAGGCTCATCGTAGACTTCAGATTCATAAACTCAAAAACAAAGCCCGCGGCCTTTCCCATGCCCAAGATCGACGACCTGCTCGCGACGGTGCGGAAAGGGAAGATCTTCACCAAGTTGGATCTCCGCGGAGCTTACAATCTCATACGTGTGCGAGAGGGTGATGAGTGGAAGACGGCCATGTTCACGCCGTTGGGCACCTACGAATACAGAGTTATGCCGTTTGGTCTCCAAAATGGCTCCCACTTTTTCCAAGCTTTTATGCATCATGTGCTGGCGGGACTCCTCTACAAGAAGTGCGTATGTTTCCTCGACGACATTCTGATCTTCTCAGAATCGCCGGAGGCTCACGAGAGCGACGTGAAGGAGGTCCTGCAGAGGCTACGGGAGCACAGGCTCTACGCCAAGTTGGAGAAGTGCCAATTCGACGTGACGGAGGTGGATTTTCTGGGCTATAGGCTGTCCGACAGGGGACTAGCCATGGACAGTGCCAAGGTCCGCGCGGTGTTGGACTGGAAGAGCCCGCGAAATCGGAAAGAGGTCCAGAGGTTCGTCGGCTTCGCCAACTTTTACCGCAAGTTCATCAAGGGTTTCGCCAAGGAGACGGCAGCTATCACGGACACTCTCAGCTCCAAGAAGAAGAAGTTCACCTGGACGGACCAAGCGGAGCAGTCCTTCAGGAGACTTAAGAGTCTCTTCGCGTCCGAAGAACAGCTGCTACACGTGAATCCTGGCAGGCCCATGAGGGTGGAGACTGACGCATCTGACAGAGCGGTGGGGGCCGTCCTCTTACAGGAAGACCCGCAGGGAAACTGGAGGCCCTGTGCTTTCTACTCCCGGAAGCTCAGCAAGTCGGAGCAGAACTACACCATTTGGGACAGGGAGTTGCTGGCCATCCACGCAGCTTTCAAGGCGTGGAGGCACTTTCTCATCGGAGCCAAGCACACCGTGCAGGTCCGCACGGACCACAAGAACCTAGAGTACTGGCGCACGGCGAAGCTACAGAGCCAGAGGCACATACGCTGGGCAGAGTTCTTTGCGGATTTCGATTTCAGGATAGAGTACATCCCAGGCGACAACAATGTCATAGCAGATGCGCTCTCCAGGAAACCGCAGTATCTCGAGGCAGCGGCACCGGTGGCAGCCAAGCACATTTTTGCACCGCAGGCGTGGGCGTGCGCTTCAGCCGCCGTGGACCTGGAGGCGGTGCGTCACGCGTTGCAGGCGGATCCATTCGCACAGTCCAAGATGGAAGAGGTGCGGAGGGGCACAGCGAAGGACGACGAGTTCCAGATACGCGACGGCCTGCTGACCCGTAAAGGTGCTCTCTACATTCCGGGAGACGATCTCCGCGCGAAAGTTCTGCAGCAGTTGCACGACGCACCCAGCGCTGGCCACTTCGGCAAGGAAAAGACGACAGAATTAGTGGCCAGAGACTTTTGGTGGCCCCAGATGCGAGGGGAGGTCGCGGAGTACGTCGCCAGGTGTGACACGTGCCAGAGGTCCAAGCCAGTGCACCAGAAGCCAGCGGGACTGCTGGAACCACTGGAAACGCCACTGCAACCGTGGGAGAGGGTGGCGCTGGACTTTGTCACTGATCTGCCCAGTTCGCGAGGCAAGACGGCGGTGCTTGTGGTTGTAGACCTGTTCACCAAGATGGCGCATTTCATTCCTTGTGCGAAGGTGGCGACAGCGGAGCAGACAGCCAAACTGTTCATCGACCACGTGTTCAAGGTGCATGGCTTGCCACGGTCCATTCTGTCTGACAGGGGGCGCCAGTTTGTGTCCAGTTTCTGGCGGAAGCTCCTAGGGATCCTGCACGTCAAAATCAACCTGTCGTCGGCGAGACATCCGCAGACCAACGGCCAAGCAGAGAGGGTCAACGCGATCATGCAGCAGTACCTGAGATGTTACGCCAATCAGCGACCCGCGGCTTGGGTGGATTACCTGCCGATGGCTGAGTTTGCCTACAACAACACGAAGCACGCGTCTACAGGGGTGACGCCGTTCTTTGCTAACAATGGAAGGCATCCCAGAACCTTCCCGGGGCTCGTAACGACGGGGGAGGGGGAGCCACAGGAAGCCGACCATTTCGCAGCAGAATTGCAAGAGGTGCACGACGAGCTACGGAGACATTTAGAGCTAGCTAAACAAGCCTATAAGGTGCAGGCCGACAAACACAGGAGGGAGGGGGAAGACATCCAGGTGGGAGACTGGGTATGGTTAGCGGCCCAAGCGGTGCCGGCCAAGTCGTTAGCTAAAAAGAAGCTAGGACACAGGCAACTAGGGCCGTACCAAGTTGAGGCCAGGATCAATCCCGTAGCGTTTCGATTGACCCTCCCCGAGGGTTCCAGAATGCACCCGGTCTTTCATAGGTCGATGCTCACCCCCTACAAGGCCCCACACAGATTTCAGGAGTCAGGGACGGCACCAGAACCAAGCAGGGAGTCGCCCAAGAGGGGGAGGTCACCTAAGGACGAACCAGTCAACGAGGTCACAGAGATTCTGGACTCGAGATGGGGGGAAGAGGGAGTAGAATATTTTCTCGCCAGGGAGGGCGCCCCGGCCAGCACCAACAGTTGGGTGCCAGACTACGCTTTGGACGAACCCCTCCTCAAGGACGAGTTCCATGCCCTTTTCCCACACAGGCCCATGCCAGCACAGTTTTTCGACGATTGGCTTTTTACGCCCACACTTTCCGCCAGCACCTTCCGAGGGTTCTCCTCCGCAGAGGAGACGACGCCAGAGTCGAGCCCTCCAAGGGGATCGTGTTCGGGGGTGGACACCGACCCTTCTTACTGGTGGGACGATCAACCAGAAGAGGACTGGCGCATGAGGTGGCGGGTGGGTCCTTGGCAAGCAGACCCCACCCAGGCAACAGGGGGAGGGGAGGACGTGAACATGTTGGGAGAGGACAATGGGTTCGAGTACACAAACAATGAACTGGAAGCAGAGGAGATCGACGTCGACGACCTGTGTCCGGCAGCGACCTCCGCAACGACGGAGCCCCCGGAACCTGCGCCCGAGCAGCGGGAGGGGGGAAGGGGGGGCTTCGAGGGGGGGATGGATGTCAGGGGTTCAGAGACAGAGACACAGGTGAGGGAGGAGACGGAGAGCGACGAGGAAGAATCCCAGGACAGTGAGGAAGAGGAGGACAATGACTTGAGATCTTCCATGAGTCTCTCAAGTGAATCGGAGGATTCTCAGGAGGGGGCGCCCCTAGTCAGGACAAGGGGGGTCACAGGGGGGACCTGCCAGGAGCAGGGAAGCAGCAGGGAAACCCCGAGCGGGAGTGGGAGATCGGGGCCGACTTCCCAGCAGGAACGAAGGGAAGAGAGGGGGGTTCCCAGTGTGACACACGGAGCGGAGCAGGAAAGAGACAGGGGAAGGAGATCTGGGGAGAACGTCCTGCCGGAAGAGGGGGAGAGTAGTACAGGGAGTAGTGTCAGTGTCAAAAGGAAGGTCAGGGGTAGCGAGCGCGCGCCAAGTTCAAATGTGGAGGCGCGCGGAAATGAAGAAAGCCCGGAGGAGGAGCCCAGCCCCAAAGCACGAAGGAGGGGGGAACAGGCATCTCAGGAATCCGCTTCAGGAGAGAGCAGGAGGGAAGGAACCCAGGGGGGCAGAAAGACCCTGCGGAAAAGGAAAGACAGGAAGAGGTGGTCTAGCACAAGCCTCTTAAGTTGGTGCAGGGGAGGGAGCGAGTCAGAGGGGACTTCAAACGTCTGACGTTAAAGACACGGGGCTGCACGCCTCGGTTGTGGAATCTATAATGAACTGCAATAAACATCCCTGTATATAAGAAGAGCTTGGCGTTGGTCTTTTGTGAGCTGAGACCTGAGGCAGCCCCTGACAACTACTGTCAAGAAAAACAAGCAAGACAATAATATCCCTTTGAGTCCTGTGACATTAGGTAACCAATTGGTGAGCCATCCCATATCCCATCCTTCCCATGTTTGTACTGGGACATGTGCTATATTCTCCATCTTTGTGGCCAACACACGGATTGCCTCACCATTATCTGAAATGTTAAAGCAACAGGCATTCCCTGTTAAGTTCAAGACTCCACATAGGCCTCCCTGCTTGGCAAGTACATAAACCATTCCCATTTTCAGCTGCAAAATGGCGGCTCTACTTTCATCCAACTGTTGTGCAATAAGTCTCAAACTCTGGGCCGTTGCATTGGTTACAAGTTCCACTACTGCTTGCAATCGAATTATTCTGTTTAGATTATAAATAGGATCCCGTGCCCCTTGTATGAGCTCACCAGGATTCCAGGAGGCAGGATCATAATAGGCTATAATGCGCTCTGGTGGCCAATCATCAGTACCGCTCCAACTTTGGGTACTTCCTCCTGCTATATGAGAAATATCAGCGTTTCTTCGTGTACGCTTGGCCAAATTAGTAGGCATAATCCACATTGGTGGTAATACCCATCCCAGGAAACAAGTCCCACTCCATTTGGAGGGGAGTTTCTTGTATGCCCATTCTCCACATATCCACCACAACCATCGGGTCTGAGGTTTTTGGTACGTGGAGTACAGAAGGCGAAATATCAGAAGAGGTAGAGAGTTCACAGTGCAGTATGTTAGATTGCCTTTTTCTGTCACAGTTATGTTCCATACCACTTTCCATGCATGAATAAAAGGAGGTGCACAGGGCAAGGCATTCCGAGTTCGATAGGTAGTATCGTGTGCCCAGGTATTCTTAATATTATCCCAAGTATAGTGACAATGAGAAGAGCCTATCATGGTAGAATCAGCTGCATCTGATGATTTATGTACACAGAATTCCCCTTGTACAGGTATAACTCGTAATGGTTTAGTTGAGTTCCATCCGTGGAAATTCTGTAATTCTGTTTGGTGTGGTATTTCGCTTACCATACCAATGGCATCTAATGGTATCGGTAATAAGGGCATACCTCCCTCTGAATCATCTGGCCCAAGAGAGCAAACAAGGCAATTGGTCCTATTTGCAACATTGGCTACCATTTCAGCTAAACCTACCCACATATTGTGGTCATGGCGGAATCCATATTTAGTCAATTTGGCCAGATTCAAGGACCCTTCCCCTTCCCAAGGGATCAGGATTAATAATAAAATCATGTTGATGTCTAGCATATGCATTCCTTCCACAAAAGATTACCTTATAGTGATAGCAAATAAATATTAGTCCCAATATAATTCCCCCAGTGACAGGAATGGGGAACCACCAAGACCAAAACATATATCCCGAGGATCCCCAATGAGTAATATCTCTGATAATTGTTCCACAAGGGGGGTGGGCAGTCAATTAATTGTATAAGAGAATCTTTTCTTTCACAATCGCTGGTTCAGATGCTCCTCAAGCTTCAGGCGTGCGCAGGTCAGCCAGCTTCCAGGTTGTGGCTGCAGCAGGCCGGTCGTCTAATGTTGCCCGTGACCTAGCCCGTTCCCGGTAGGGCTAGATACAGGGGTTTTTGGAGAGAGTCAGTTTAAGAGGATTAGAGGGGTCACCTTTGCACGTCCAACTGCCTTCGGACTTCTTCAAACGGGAGTGATGAATCCAGGGGGTCACCTCAGCTACCTTCACCGCTGTTGGAGTAGAGAGCAAGACGGTGTAAGGTCCACGCCACTTAGGTGCAAGTGGATCACGTTTCCACTCTTTCACCCATACGCTATCGCCAGCCTGGAACTGATGAATCGGCTCGGCAATGCTGCACGGCGTGCGCTCGAGGGCCCACCTGTTAAGAGAAACAAAAACACGGGAGAGAGATTGCACTTGTCCCTGTGTCACATGGTCTCCTATTTGTTTAAGATCAGCGGTCTCCCATACAGGAGCTCAAAAGGTGACAACTTAAGTCTTTTTGTGGGTGCACACCGAACACGAAACAGTGTTATGGGTAACACATCTACCCATCCCAATCCCGTTTCCTGGGTTAATTTTGCCAATTGGGTTTTCAGAGTCCGATTCATTCTTTCAGTTTTCCCTGAACTCTGAGGCCTATAGGCTGCATGCAGTCTCCATTTCACTTGTAAGACTCGACATACTTCTTGTACTACTTGATCAATGAACGCTGGCCCATTATCACTTCCAATGCATCTAGGTAATCCAAACCTCGGGATCAATTCAGTGAGGAGTCTCTTAGTTACCTCTCGTGCCTTTTCAGTTCGGGTGGGAAAAGCTTCAACCCATCCGGTAAGAGTATCTACAAACACAAGGAGATACTTGAATCCCTTAGAAGGGACCAGCTCTGTGAAGTCCACAATTAGGCTTTCCATGGGGACATATCCCACATGTTGGATTCCAGGAGGTTGTACCGGTCCCTGCCTGGGATTGTTTTTAGCACAAAGAACACATTTCTGTGAAATGCAAGTTGCTAATTGTGATAGGTTAATAATATACAACTTCCGACTGAGACTCTCTCTGGTTGCAGTACCGCCAAGGTGAGTAGATTCATGATAATTTCTTACAATTGTGCCTGCTAGATGATGAGGTACATAAATCCTATTGTCTGGCAGGATCATCCAACCGTCCTTCACAACTGCTCCTTCCTGTTCAGCCCACTTCCTCTCTTCTGGGGTATAGTGAGGTTTAACTTCTTCTGGAACTACCTCTGGTATGAGGGCTGCTATAAATCCTCCCACAGGCTTCTGGGCTGCCTCTCGGGCTGCTTTGTCAGCAGCATGATTTCCTCTGGTTATTGGATCCCTTCCTCGTCCATGACCTTTGCAGTGCATTACAGCAATCTGTTCTGGAGCCCATACTGCTTCTAACAGGATTTCTACTTCAGGTCCATATTTCAAGGCCTTCCCGTGGGCTCCTATTAGACCTCTTTCTTTCCATAGAGCACCATGTGCATGCAGGGTTAAGAAGGCATATTTAGAATCAGTATAGATGTTTGCCTTACATCCGGCTGCCAATTGCAGAGCTCTAGTTAAACCTATAAGTTCAGCTTTTTGTGCTGAGGTGCCAGCAGGCAAAGCTTCAGCTTCCACAACTTCCTCATTGGTGACCACAGCATATCCTGCTCGTCTGGCACCTTCATGCAGGTAACTGCTACCATCAGTATAATATACAACATCTGGATTTTTCAATGGTTCATCTTTCAGATCGGGTCTACTGGAATAAACTTCATCCATTATTTGGAGACAATCATGTGATTCTTCATCATCTACCTCTGGTAGGGGCAGCAAAGTCGCTGGATTGAGCATATTCACTACTCGTAGATGAATCCTGGGATTTTCACACAATAGGCCTTGGTACCTAGCCATCCTTGGGTTCGTTAGCCAATAACTACCCTTATATTCCATGAGTGTCAGAACAGCATGAGGTACATTCACATACATCGTCTGGCCGAAGGTAAATTTATCAGCTTCTTTGACAAGGCTTGCAGTGGCCGCTACTGCCCTTAGGCATGGAGGCCATCCTTTTGCTACTGAGTCCAATTGTTTTGACAAATAAGCTACTGGACGGTTCCAACTTCCTAATCTCTGGGTCAGGACTGCCGCTGCAATCCCATTCTGTTCATGTACATACAGCTGAAAGGGTTTTTCCGAATTAGGCAGTCCAAGGGCTGGGGCCTCCATAAGTCGTTGTTTGATAACTAAAAAGGCTTGTTGCTGCTCAGGTCCCCATACGAATGGGTCCTTTTCTGCACCTCGAGTGCTTTCATGTAAGGGTTTGGCCAGACTGCTGAAATCAGGTATCCATAGTCTACAAAACCCTGCTGTTCCCAGGAATCCTCTGAGTTGTTTCCTTGTGGTAGGTTCCTTGATAAGGCAAATAGCTTCTTTCCTCTCTGGTCTCAATGCTCGTTGTTGGTGTGAGATGTCAAAGCCCAAATATTTGACCTTTTCTAAACATAACTGTGCCTTTTTCTGGGAAACTCGGTAGCCAGCTTCCCAGAGCAAGTGGAGCAGTTCCTCTGTACCTTCTTTACAGGTCTCAAAATCCTTTGCTGCTAGTATAAGGTCATCTACATATTGCAGAACCACCTTTTCTCCAGGTATTGAGGGGTAACTTGTTAGATCCTTCGCCAAGGCAGTGCCAAATAAAGTTGGGGAATTTTTGAATCCCTGGGGCAATCTTGTCCAGGTTAGCTGGCCTTTTGTTCCTGTCAAAGGGTCTTCCCACTGGAAGGCAAATATAGGTTGGCTCTGTGGTGCCAGCCGGCAACAGAAGAATGCATCTTTCAAGTCCAATACAGTAAAAAATGTTGCTTCTGGTGGGATCAAACTCAGCAAGGTATATGGGTTTGGTACATTTGGGTGCAAGGTCTTGATAGCCTGGTTTACGAGCCTCAAGTCCTGCACTGGCCTGTATTCATCTGTCCCAGGTTTTCGAACAGGCAAAAGGGGTGTGTTCCATTCTGATTGGCAGGGCTTAAGCAGACCATATTTTAATAGGCGGTCCAAATGTTTCTGGATGCCCTCTGCTGCTCGCCGGGGTAAAGGATATTGCTTTACAGATACAGGGGTAGCCATAGGTTTTAAGGTTACTACAATTGGAGCTATATTCTTGGCCATTCCTGGTGGGCTATTTTCGGCCCATACTCCTGGTGGCACCTGTAGAGTTCGGAGGAGCTTGTTTAACTCTGTATCCAATGTGGGTTGGACTTGCAGGGCTGACATTAGGCGCCATGATTGTTCCTTAGGTACTGAGAGGGAAATTATTCCTGCTGCCTTTGATGGCAGTTTCATTTCTGGACCTCGAGGAGTGAAGGTGATTTGGGCCTGCAATTTGGACAGCATATCTCTACCTAAGAGAGGTATTGGACACTCAGGTATATACAAAAACTGATGGGTTAAACGATGTCCCCCAATCTGGCATTCCAAAGGTTGGAGGAAAGACCTCTTAGCTGACTGACCAGTGGCACTTTTAATGACTACACTTTTGGATGCCTTTTTCTGCAATAGTTCTGGGAGTACTGAGTATTCAGCCCCAGTATCAATCATAAAGTCTATTAAATGGCTCCCTAATTGAATCGTGACCGTGGGCTCCTGGAAGCCTAACTTTATGGAGTCCGGTCGTTCCTAGTCTTGGGTAAAATCCTCCTCTGCCAGTCCAATGAAATTGTCTCTACTCTGTCCTTGTCCAGGTCTCTGATATCTTCCATTTCGGATCATTCCCCGTCCCCGTCCCTGGTTTCTTGGGCCGGAGCCTGGGCCTGGGCCTGGGCCTGGGCGTACTTCTTCCAACCTCAGGGGTTCAGGACACTCCCGCTTCCAATGACCCTCCTTCTTGCAATTCGCACATTGATTCCTTCCCAGTGGTGGATTCCTTCCCCGCCCTCTTCCTCCATTTAAGGGGCGGTAGTCTTGCTTCACTGCTGTGGCTAGCATTACCATCTTTTCCTTCTGCCACTTCTTCTTCTCTTGTTTCTCAGCCTCATCCCTATTCCGATAAACTCGGCGTGCAATGGCCATAATTTGGCTCATCAGCATCCCTTCCCATCCTTCTGATTTCTGAATTTTCTTACGAATGTCAGAAGCGCACTGGGCCACAAATGTAGCAGTAATCATTCTGCTGTTTTCAGGGGCTTCAGGGTCAAAAGGAGTCCATATACGATAGGCTTCTTGCAGCCTCTCTAAAAAGTCTCCCGGACTCTCATTTGGTTTCTGTTCTACTTCTGAGACTTTAGACATATTAGTGGGCTTCTGGCATGCCCTGCGGATACCTTGCACAAGCGTCTGGCGGTAGGTGGTAAGCCTGGCCAGGTGAATTGCATTGTTTGGATCCCAATTAGGATCTTCCAAGGGAAAGTTGTCTTGGAGATGACGGTCAATATTAAAAATATTTCCCTCTCTGGCCTGCTCACGCAAATATATCTGTGCCTTTTCAATTATGTCTCTCCTTTCCTCAGTGGTGAACAGAGTATTCAGGAGCTGGCAGCAATCTGTCCAAGTAGGACTATGAGTATTTATTATTGAAGTCACCAAGTCCATCATAGCCTGAGGTTTTTCTGCAAAAGATGGGGTGTGTGTTTTCCAATTCATCAGATCCGTAGTTGTGAATGGAATGTACTGGAGGGTCGAAGTTCGAGGTGGCCGTGGTCCGAGTTGCCCGTTAACCAGCACAGGCTCCTCAAGTGCATCAAATACTCTTCTGAGAGGGGCTACTACGTGATCTTTCTCTTCGCTTTGCTCTAGGGGCCTCAAATCATAGGGGATGGTATTTGTCCCAAGGCGTTCTTTTAGCAGCCTTATACGCCTGGCTGTATTGCTTGCTGACCGATTAAGGTCTCCCTGTAACTTCTGTAATAATTCTCTAGGACTTGGATGTACAGGAGTTTGGGGTAGGCAATCAGTTGTTCCACTAAAAGAGACTGTAGATGGAGTTCTACTGGGACTCACAGATGGAATAACCACTTCTGCTTGGGCTTCATTATAGGCCTCCAATGCCTCCTGAAGATATTTATCATAATCTATCAAGGAATCAAGTTCTGTGACTCCAGCCCCATTATTCATTCCACTTTCTTGCCTTGGGGTTACAACTGGTGGAGTGTTTGGATTAGGCTCCCTTCGATGTGGAGCATAGGGTGGAGGTGGAAGCAGCTCTTCCTCTGGTCCCTCAAAAATGGGTTTGAGTTTATTTGGCAAGATTCCTTTCCTAGCTTCGGCTTTTACAGCCAATAATTTGCATCGTTGGACTTTGCATTCCCTTATCCATGGAGGATTTTTATTTAATGTGCTCAGCCAGGAATCTATATATGAAAATTGTTCTGGGCACCCTCCAGTTTCTTTGGCGATGTTAGACCAAAGTTTGCTTACTAAATTTATATCAAAGGTTCCTTGAGATGGCCATTCAGTATTTTGCTTCGGCCACTCTAATTCACATAACGTTCTCAAGCGCTCTGGCGTCATTTTGACTCCATACGCCCCTGAGAAGGCTTTCTTAAAATTATTTAACATACATTCAAGAGGTGTATTTTCCCCTTTTGAACCCCCAACTCCCATTGTATGGCCCTGTGAAGTATCCACTCAGTCACTCACACACACGCTTCGTGGGTTTCCTTGCCCAGATGGAGTCGCCTCACTGGGAACCGAAGTACTACCCACTCCACACTCAGGTCAGCTACAGATTGCTCTGTACTTTCTCACACATACAATGCGCTGGATACTTCACCACACACTACCTCCCAACTTTCCCTTTTCCCCCACCAGATCACCATCTGATGTATCCAACCACCTAGCGTACTCAGTTCCCACTTACTGAGACGCAGAAGTTTGATCAAGACTTCTCTTCCTCCCAATTAATTGGAGGGCCAAAAATCCCTTTGTGCACTTACCCTTGGTTGGTTCCGTTTCCCCCCGGTCCGTCGCCGCCAGTGAGCAGGGTATCAGACAGACGAGACTTCTGCGTTCCCCCTGGAAAAATTTACCAGTAAGCAGTTTGGGTAAGCAGTTTAGAGATCCTCTCTCTTGTACCCTGCTCAGTAGAGCGAAGGGGCTGCGTTCCAGCAGACCACTTATCCGAGTCACAGGGCACCATAAAATGTAGCACCCTGCTTGTGGTTAACGCTTAGCTGGAATGAAATATTCAACGCAGCAATAGAGAAATTAAAATAATTATTTATTTGTCAGACAAATAAATGAGAGGCACAGTGGTATATGGTTACCAAGCTCTGGCCTGGCCTCCTGCCATTATGGCCAGCCCTTATATTCCCTTAATCCAGCCCCCTTTGCTCCTCCTGTGGCTGCCTCTGTCCAATCAGCCTGGTTGGATTTCCTATTGGCTGATTGCTAGAACCAATCACAAAAGATACACCCATATCCTCCTGTCCTTATATGGAGGACAAAGAGCTATATATTGTTACATCTATAAATGACAAATAAGTAGTAATATATCTTACATGTGTCTCAACAAGGAATCTTAATTACCAGCTCACCTCTTGCCCTCCTTGCCCTATTGCCTTCTAAAACAAATGGTTAATCTTAAATTTTTATCTTAAACATATGTCAAGGATCTTGAGTTTCACATCAACATTGAAAGATCTCCTTCATTTGAAGGTTTCCAAACAAATGTCTGACAGCCATATATCAGGACTGCCCAGATGGCGTCTTCTTGTCTAGCAGGAGGCTGGGCTCAATGGCCCCTGTGGTCTATTCCAACTCTAGGACTCTATGATTCTATGAAATAAGAATCTAACATCTAAATTTGTTACTTTCTAAATCCTTTGCATAGTTACATTTAAGCCAATATATTTAAGCTAATATATTTCATACATTATCATAGGTAACCTTTTAAAAGAATAAAGCTTCTCAAAGTAGAAAGGAAGGAACTCAGTAAAAAAAAAAACAGTTTTTAAAGAAGGCTCTTTAGTTTACACCTCCCCCTTTCACCCTCCTTTCCAGCCTCAAAATAAAATAGGAAGAAGCTTCTTTTTCCCCAGCCAAGCCAGTTGCCTTTTCTCTCAGTTTAAGAAAGAAACAGTTTTTAGAAGATTTCCTAAAAATGCTCTCTTTTTCTGTCAGCTAGATGCTTCTCCCCATTTGCCTCTGGCCTTAGAAAATACAGCTCAAGGTTTAAGAGAGGCCCATGGTATCATTTTACTATTTGCCCATTCCTAATTATATTTATCTCTGCCTTTGTTATCTTCTGTAACATGTAGGGTCAATGTCCTGCTCTTAGTCTGTATTTTCAGCTTTTACGACTTTGAGAATTGTTTTCTGCTATCAATCAAGGGGGGGGGGGCCTTGTCTTAGGAGAATGGCCAAGGTTTTCTCTGCCTGGCATGAAACTTTTAAAAATCTAAGCCCTCTTTAATATACAAGCCCTGATCAAACATTAATAAAATGCAGGCTTATGCCTGATGCCTCACAGTCAGCCCAACTACCTGAATTTTTGGGGTCTTCTTGGGAGCATGACTACAGCGACTGTCATGATGGGCTCCTGTGCTTCAAAACTTACCACTGTACCATGTAGAGATTGTAGCCAATCATACTGGACAACATGATGACTTCCTGAAGCAAGTCTTCCTACCCTCACCCTGAATGGGTGAACACTTCTATCTATTTCACAGCCTTAGCAGCAGCTAAGGGAAACTTTCCCCCAAAGGGCCTCTGCTCTTGGCTCGGCTCGAAGCATACATAGCCCTACCAACGACCTTTGATCCTTCCCACCTCCAGCCTCCCCAAAGCCTCTTCTGCTTCCTTAAAGAGCTGCAACTTTTCTCTGGGTTGCCTTGTGCCTTGAACTCCCTCCCGTGATGCTTATGTTACTACCTAACAACCAACACACATCACAATAAGAAACCAGGCAAATACTTCTAAGATTAAGCATGCCTTGCCACTAAGGACCAAATTTTTGTGTGGGCATGCTGCTCTTTCTACACGTACTCACCATTTGATGGGCGTCTCATTGGTCTAGATGTAAGTACTAACATCACAAAGCATCGCAGTTACCTGGAAGAAGAGAACAGGAAGGGGGGAAATTGACAGACAGTATTCTCAAAGCTAGACATACACTTTTCTAGACATTCCAAGAATAGACTTACTTGCTTTACAGAGACAACAACAACAACCTGTGAATATGGTCAAGGCCTTCGATATGTTGCAGTGGACAATATTTACTGTACAGGGGAGAAAGCTTCAACTTTTGAAATGATAAAAGCACTTTAGTGCTGGCACAGCGGATGAATGGCTGTCATTTGGACAGTCAGCAAGCGAGAGCTACAGGACTCCAAAATATTAAATTGTCACCCAAAACAGCCATCAGAGAGACAGGGAAGGACATTTTCAGAGGGGTGTGTGAACTAATGCATCTGCATGTAACAAGGGGAAGAAAGGGGGGGAAGAGGGAGGGAGGGGGGAGGAGGGAAACCTCCAAATCACATACAAAGGGGAAATGACACATTTGCATAGATCTGCATAATACCACATTAGGTAGCAAGAACCCTTATGTTGGCTTCTGAGGTGGCACAATAAGCATTCACAGGCTATTTCACCATCTAGTTGTCAGAAGCTAGGCAAATAGGTAAAGGGTAAAGGGACCCCTGACCATTAGGTCCATTTGTGGCCGACTCTGGGGTTGCGGCGCTCATCTCGCTTTATTGGCCGAGGGAGCCGGCGTACAGCTTCCGGGTCATGTGGCCAACATGACTAAGCCATTTCTGGCGAACCAGAGCAGCGCACGGAAACGCCATTTACCTTCCCGCCGGAGCGGTACCTATTTATCTACTTGCACTTTGACGTGTTTTTGAACTGCTAGGTTGGCAGGAGCAGGGACTGAGCAATGGGAGCTCACCCCGTCGCGGGGATTCGAACCGCCGACCTTCTGATAGGCAAGTCCTAGGCTCTGTGGTTTAGACCACAGCACCACCCGTGTCCCTAGGCAAATAGGAAACTGCAATAAATCATTGGTCCATCTTGTTCAGTTTTGTCGAAACCGACTGACAGCTGCTCTCCAGGATTTCAGACAGGGATCTTTTCCAGCCCTACCTGGAGATACCAGGGACTGGACCTGGGACCTTCGGCATGCAAAGTAGATGCGCTACCACTGAGATATGTCCCTTCCCCAAAGCTCAGTGGTAGAGCTGTTGAGGTAGGGACCTGCGATTCTGTGCTTAGCTGGTGACCCAACAGTCTGAAGCATCTCTTCAGGTAATAAGGGCTTCCCAGGCACTAGAGTTGCTCCACCAGTCTTTGGTTCTCAAAGTACGGGCACACAGGCTAGTGGTTCCCCATCAAGGATAAAGAGCATGGCAAGTAAAACACCAGCATCTTGAATTGGGGTGTATATACCTGAATCTCTGTTTTTATTTACTTCAATATTTCTGGTTTTATGTTGTATGTGTGTGTGGTGGTTTATAAATGTTTTAAAAAATGAATATGACCTTTTCCATATAGAATCACCATCCATGTTAGAAAATCATAATTTTTTAATATGGTTATCAGGTGGCTTCAAAGAGTGGGTAAGAGTACATCAGCATTCACCAAACTGGTGTCCGCTATATGTTTTGGATGGCAGCTCTCATCAGCTATATCTGGAAGATACCATATATGCGAAACCTGGTTTATGTGCTGGACCGTTGAGTTGTTTCTCATCCACATTAGTAGTGGTGGGATTATATGAAGTTAACAACATGTCCTCCTCCCTATCCCATCCCCCCACATTTCCTTCCTTCTTGAATTCTTATGCATTTATGTCACTTCATGAAACATCAGTGAAGCTTGAATTTGTTTCATTTTTTGGCATGACAGAGTTTACATAATGACAAATTCAATAAAATTTGTAGGTAACAGGGTGGTGGTGTGTGTGATGATGACATGTTATTTTATCCTTGTTGTTTTAGGGTTTGTGAACCATTTAATGCAAAAGAAGGCTCCTAAGTGCTTTACAAGTACAAAAACAAATTCCATCCATAATTAAAATGCACATTTATCATTCCATCGAAACATAATCACTCGTCATTAAAACTAGGCAATGAAACAACCCCAGTTGCTATTTATAACATCCCCTACAAAACAATAAGAAAAACCTCTTGTGAAATTTAGAATGTATCTCTAGTGGATGGCCTAGGAAATATGATTGCAGCAAAAATCCAGGGGGGAGGGAAAAGAAATTTGCACAAATGCTTTGGAAATGCATTGAACAATATACTTTGTGCTGAAAGGGGCAGTGGGTGCGGAAGACCTTCAGCTTTTGCCAGCCTCAACATTCCATCATCAACAGGTGCTCATTCATTTTAATGAGTCCTGCTCTCCTGATATTCCCCCCAGAAGAGGAAACTTAGAACTCATGTATAATTGTCCCTGCTGTGCGGGAGATGGGTTTGCAGTGTTATGCTGGAGGGGAGAGCTCAGAAATTCAGCGGCGACATGCATAAACATTTCCTCCGTCCCTGCCAGTGTACAGAATGCAAGTGCTGTCTTGCCTATGATTGCTGTCCAGTCGATAACTTGAGCCCATCTGGACAGTGCTGTCACTAGACATATCACAGGGAAACTGCTGCTGTGTCCTCAGGGCAGGAGAGCCTGCCACCTTCCATCTTTTCATATTGTTCTTCATGTTGAAGCTGTTGCGAACCATTTCTCCTGCTCCTACCTATGTTCGCTGGAATTATGAGGTGCTCTTGTGTGTGATTATTTTTTTAAAAAATGATATCCTCATGCCTATGTAGCTTTTCTTTTGGGGGTTCTGATCATGCCCTCCTGCAGGATAGCGGAGGTTGATCTAACAAGTTGGGCAGTGCCCTACCAACCTCGACGAGTCAATCTCATCTGTCTGCTGTCTTATGTACATCAAGCCCAGGGGGTGGCACTGGCTGTTAGTTTCCTCCTCCTCAGTCTCACGGTTGCCTTAATAGAACTCAGCAGATCCCAGAAGCAAGTTTTGGCACTACAGTGGTACCTCGGGTTACAGACGCTTCAGGTTACAGATGCTTCAGGTTACAGACTCCGCTAACCCAGAAATAGTACCTCGGGTTAAGAACTTTGCTTCAGGATGAGAACAGAAATTGCATGGCAGCGGTGCGGCAGCAGTGGGAGGCCCCATTAGCTAAAGTGGTACCTCAGGTTAAGAACAGTTTCAGGTTAAGAATGGACCTCCATAACGAATTAAGTTCTTAACCTGAGGTACCACTGTATAATCTTGTTACATTAAAATCCAGTAAAACAATCAAAAACAAACTGAAGAATGTGTATCAAACGACAGAGGTGGTACCACAAAAACTACACAAATCTTAACTTTCAAAGGTCACAGGTGTGCTATCTATGTGGGGCTGTGTGGGCCTGCCCCCCCAAAAAAAAATCAAGGAGGGGGCCAGGCCCCCTCAATATTCTGCAGCTGAATGGGCCCCATCGGGCCATCTCGCAGCAGCAGCGGGCTCCATTGGGCCCTCTTGCAACTGTGACAGGGCCCTCCCATGGCTGTGACTAGGCCCCAGCAGGTCTTTTGGAGGAAGCCAGGCCCCGTCAGGCCTCCTCCAAGCTTGTGACATCACACATGACAGGTGTGTCATGCTTGTTACATCACACACATGCACCGAGCCCCCCAATGTTGGGCAGAACCTAGTGCACCTTGAAGGTCATGATAAAGAGGTGTGTCTTCTGCATATGATGGAAACCTGTATAATGAGCAGTGGAGGCTGGTTCATTAGGATGGAACTACCACAGTCAGCACTCGACTAGAACCCACCTGTCTGAATTCCTACATACAACCAGTCCAAGAGGTGACACTTGGACTATCAGTTTCCTTCCCCTTAGGCTCAGTATTGCTTTTGGAGAACTCAGCAGGGAGGAAGATGGGCCGAATCCATGGACCACAGATTGGGGCACAGGGTGCATCAAGGTGTCCATGCATGGACCTAATACAAACCATTACTAGTGCTAGTATATTTACAATATTTGTCTTCGCCTTCAGTCTCTAGAGAGCTCACACCTCTCTAAATTCTCAGAGTTCTCCCCACTTGACCTCTGCAGTCCTTCTCCAATATAGTCTCCCAGGAACTTCACCCATTTTAGATTTTAAATACAGTATAACTCTTTGAACTTTTTCAGAAAACTCATGGACGTGGTTGCGAATCAGCACTGTTTGCAATAAATCTTAACACAATGTCACATATTTTTTCACAGATAGCTCAGTAAATTGGTGACTGTCAAACACATTTCCTTTTATTTATTTATTTGAGAAATACATAATTAGGGTGCATTTGATCTCAATATGGGATTGTAAAAGTGCTTTTCATAAGCGTGGGAGGCTTCAACTACCTTTCCCCCCAGCCTTTACGAAAAGATTACATTTTTTTTTCATTTAGATACAAAACATTTTATGATGCAACTTGCCCTGAAATCATCAGATTATGATTTTTTTTTAATAAAAAAAAATAAAATAAAATCTGAAGTTGCAAAATATTTTATGGCTCCGAGTAGAAATAAATTCCAAATATTGAAATGCGAGTCATTTCACTTTATCGATCACATGATATATAATGTATTCTCTCAGCTTTTTAATGGGTAGAGATATAATGAAAACAGATTAAGCCTACCCATTGCTTGTAATGCATTTGTAGATGTGCTCTCAGACAAGATGAGCTGTGAGTCTCGATTTTATAGCTGTAGTAAACAAATAGAGCAAAACTTTCCATTCTACTCCAGGCAGATGGTTTGAAAGAAGGACTGGGGTCCCTACCAGATGTTAACATTAGAACTCTGCAGAATTTACTTTGAAGTAGGGATGCTTCATATGGCAGACTATAGCCATCGTGATACACCAACACTGAAAGACTTTGCCCAGATGGCCAATTAGCTATCAGGCTAAAATCTAGGTCTAGGTTCCACAGTACAATATACATTTACACCAGCACCATACCACTTTCAACAGTCATGGCTTCCCCCATAGAATTCTGGGAACTGTAGTTTATTAAGGGTGCTGAGAGTTGTTGTCACAGAACTACAGTTCCCAGAGTTTCCTGGAAAGCAGGATTGACTCATAACCTAAACTGCCTTTCTTGGGGACGCTTAAAGGCCCCCGTGCCTAGATGAAAGACAGAAATGAGGGACCCCAGGCTAAGACATATTGACATGTCTTGGCCTGAGAGGATTCTGCCACTCTATGTTTTATGCAGTGGCGAACCTACGTTTTGGGAGCCCTGAAGCTTGAACTGTCCTGGGGGCCCCTTCGCAACCAGCAGTGAAGTCTGAGTAACCGCTATCATCTTCTTCAGCGGGGTTGTTTCAACGTCTGTGATACAGACTTTCAAACTTTGGGATTGTTGAAATAGACAATTAATCAATTTGAGTAAGGTAAAGGTAAAGGGACCCCTGACCATTAGGTCCAGTCTTGACCGATTCTGGGGTTATGGTGCTCATCTTGCTTTATTGGCCGAGGGAGCCGGCGTACAGCTACTGGGTCATGTGGCCAGCATGACTAAGCTGCTTCTGGCGAACCAGAGCAGCGCACGGAAACGCCGTTTACCTTCCCGCCAGAGGGGTACCTATTTATCTACTTGCACCTTGATGTGCTTTCAAACTGCTAGGTTGGCAGGAGCAGGGACCAAGCAATGGGAGCTTACCCTGTTGCGGGGATTTGAACCGCCAACCTTCTGATCGGCAAGTCCTAGGCTCTGTGGTTTAACCCACAGCGCGACCCAACTTTGTTAAGCAATGTAGACTAAAGTCACTTCTGGGCCCCCCTCTGGGATTAGGGACCCTGAAATGTAAGCTTCATTAGTTTCATAGTATATCCACCCCTGGCTTTATATATAATGCATTGGCTTTAACATTTTCAAATTGTAAACCCTCTTGGGTGACAAAAAGGCACCATATAAATCCAATAAATAAATAATAGCGAGCAATTCAAAGTATGGTGTAGATGACAGAACCATAGATACCTACATGGATGTGAGACCCATGGAATGCAATGGTCCTACGTCTGAGTAAAGATGCCTGAATCAGGCTGTAAGCCAAGAAAATACTTCCCTTTCTGGGTAGATGTGTTACATCAATGGTGGAGAACTTCCAGCCCACAGGCCTCACTCAGCCACAAGGTCACTTTGGCCAAACCATGCCCCTTGCCCAACATATAACATCATATAGAGTCTCAGGTGCTGGGCATGTTAAGACATGGCTGGGTCAAAGAAGGTTTTCAGGAATTGCCCACCTGCTGATCAGTGGCACCTGTGAGTATCACACTCTGTGTGGGTCTTCTAAAACCAATGGGTGTTGCTTGCACAGAGCCCTGTGCATCGCAAAAAAAAATGGGTTACCTGAAGTCATTGTGATGACAGGTGATTGGCAGGTGGGCAGCCACCTGTCAAACTTGGTCCACAGAAATGAAGGATGATAAGAATCCAGCCAGTTCTCTACCTCTGTGTTAGATAACTCTGTGACCCACCAGCACTTCCAAAACATAAATGTACCCATCCCACTTTTCAGCATAGGAAGAGAAGAAATCCATTTCTCAGCATCTGGGAGCTCTGAGCACCCTGAACTTGCCCCGGAATTAATTGGTAGGTCAGCACTTAAGAAAATCAGGTACATGCTTTACATTTTTGGAGCTGAACTCTTGCCCCCGCCGAGAAGAGCCCTGTGTGTATATTACTCACCCGCGCTGCCTGCTGAGAGATGCCCAGGCCAATTTCAATCATGTCGGAGAGATAAATGGGTGACTAGTGGATATTAAAGTAAGTGAAAGAGGAGATTATCCTTTGGTCTGTCTTGGGAGCAGGCGAACAAGTTTTCTTCAACAGGGGGAAAAAAGAGAAGGAAAAACAGCTTGCGGGAGGAAATTCTGCTGATTGGATTGCCTGCTTGGAAGGTTAATTAAAAGAATTATAGTGAGGTAGGTGGCAATTCAGCCTTTATTTATCCTAAACATGTGAGTCCCACCTAATTAAGATTCTGGGGGCACCAATGGCAGCCTGTCTGGGACCCCTCCCCCAAAAACCCCCACCCCACCCCTGGGACTGGGTTCCACCTTTGCAATCACAGCTGCTGTATTCAAAACAAAAAAATTCCTTCCAGTAGCACCTTAAAGACCAACTAAGTTAGTTCTTGGTATGAGCTTTTGTGTGCAAGCACACTTCTTCAGATACACAGCTGCTGTATGTACAGACTCCATGGACGACCTTTTCGTTGATGGGTGCTAGTCATGGCTATGTGAAAATTTAGAAGTACAGGGATGGTATGCTGCCAAGGTTTATTGTGGGCAGGTAAATTGATTAGGATGATTATCTGCAGAATTCAGAGGTGCCCTTGAGTGAAGGGCACCTCTGCAACAACATCCCATTGCTGAATGGCTTGAGTGGCTCCTTGGGCCCTGTGATTTGTTCCCTGATGAACTCTAGAGAGTGGAGGTGTGTTGCACAAATCAGGTCTTCCATACTCACCACTCTCCTAAATAGATTTGCTTCTCCGCAAACACTTCTTGGTAATGGAGCTCTGCTGGGATGCTGATGTGCTGCCTTCTCTGTCTGCACAGGATCCACCTGCCAGCACTAGGATAGCTTGGTTCACACCAAATTCCTCATTCAAACCGTGTGTTGCCTGAAATCCTTTGAAGAGAGGCTCCTATGTGCAAACTTCATGGTGCTATTGGGAGCTGCTGCAAGGAAAATCTGGAGGACCAAAGTTTCCTAACCCTTGATGTAGGACCTCTGTGCATTTGGGACACCTACACAATCAGGTGCATAGGAGCCAACTCCCAGGGGCCATGGTCCCTTTGCCTCCCCCAATGAAACATTTGATGGGGCCAGCCCCCTCCCAGTTGATAGGCATTGTCATTCAAATGGTGTGCATGTGCTTTGCTCGTGATCGATTATACGGGGCAGGGCTCCTCAAATATTTTATTCAAGTTGGCACCTGTGGTCAGGTGTATTAACCACACAGGTGCCCTAAGCATGAGCAAGAGTTTGCATGAAGGTGTTTTTCTTCCAACAAGCAAAGGCAACACAAATTTGTCTGGAAAAGGAGCGATGGTATCGGGAGTGGGGCTCAAAGTCTGCCCACTCTCCAAGTAAACATGGTTGTGTCCTATAAGCAAATAATGCAGGAACAGGGCTTAGGTCTATTCATGACAAAAGCTATATGCAACCTCCAGATTCAGAACTAATATATATCACAAACCCTGGAAGTTGATGACTGCCTTCAGGCTCTGTCTGTGCTCTTAACAGAAGCATCTCAGAACAGGATGTTTGACTAGATGCACATTTTTGGGCTCTTGTAATGGGATGAGGTCCCATTTCACGCATTATAATAACTGGCATGTATGCAGACCCAAGAAATGAAGGGGAGCAGCAGCACCCCTGCATTGCTCACCCAATTAGGACTCCCGTTTAAGCGATGCATTGCAAAGCAATCCATTGTAGTGGCCTCAGACAGCCACAAGGTGGCAAGAGACAGAGTGGGATTGCATGCTAGTAGGCATCCGATCTGAATTTCGACACACACACACAAAAAGAGCTGGCAAACAAACAAACAAGAAATATTGCCTTGCTGCTCCCACTGGGATTTTTGGTCTGAAGGGGAAGATGCTGGCTCAGTCAACAATTGCTCTTTGATGGTTATTGATTTGAATGGATGGTTTTGTCTCCGGGCCAACCCCCGCGAAAATAAAATACATAGAGCTGCTTAAGCGAAGTGCTAGGAGCCTGCAATGGCAATTGGAGATGTGCTGGTAGGCAGGCTTAGCTAAAGGAATGATGAACCTTACCGGAAAAGAACAGCACCTCTCTCTCTTTCTCCCTCTCTGGAAATACAAGCCCCATGCAAAAGCCTTTGACTGTACATCTTCATTGTGTGCATTACCCTCCTGTTCCGAACACAAGAAACTTGCCCCAGGGCCTTTGGATTATTATAGAAAGCCCCAAAGGTAAGACAAGCCAAATTACTGGGACAGAACCACCCAAGCATTTACTGTAGAAAAGAGACAGAGAGATGCTTCTTTGAAAAAGTATCACGGCTTTCCTGGAGTGAGCTGATGGATTTTTAAAAGGCCCATTTGACCGAGGCTGGTCATCAGGGTTGTCACCCTAGGGGTGACCCTAGGGGTCCAAGGCTTGGGCCTCCTGGGATTCCCGATTTCCCACCTATTTCCCCCCTTAATTTCTTACTATTATTATTACTTTGCTTACAGAGTAAGTGGGAGGACTGCAAATTCCAGTCCCATTGAGACTCCAGCGACCTGCTCTCGTAATTTGCCCAGAAGCTACTTTATAAATTAATGCATAGGATGAACAGGAAGCTGCCTTACACTGAGTCAGAGCACTGCTCTATGTAGCTCAGCATTCTCTATACTGACTGGTGGTAACGTTCCATGGGTTCAGGCAGAATTTTTTTGACTGAGTCTCCCTGGAGATGCTGCAGCTTGAACTCAGGACTTTCTGCATGCAGTATGGACGTACTGGGATATGGGCTTTCTCCAAATGCCAATTTGTATCATGGATCTGCACCCTGACTCTTTAAGGGTCCTGGGATGGAGGAAAATATGCTGCTGTAGCTTTGGCTGAGTCAAGGATGAAGGAGTTAAGCTGGTATAGTCCAGAGATCCCCTGGATCCTAACCCGTTTACCTCAGTAGATCTCAATATAGGGTTGCTCTCTTAGTGTTGTATTCAACTAAGTTTTTACTCAGAGTGGACCCAATTAAAGCTAGTCATGCTTATTAATTTCAGTGGGTCTGCTCTGACTGAAACTTAGTTGAGTGCCATCCACTGCAATATATGTATATATATCAGAGAGATAGAGAAATGATCAGAGAATGAGAGAATTGTAAAGTTGGAAGTTGGTTAGAGTTAGAGTTGGTGCTGGAGGAGACTCTTGAGAGTCCCATGGACTGCAAGAAGATCAAACCTATCCATTCTGAAGGAAATCAGCCCTGAGTGCTCACTGGAAGGACAGATCGTGAAACTGAGGCTCCAATACTTTGGCCACCTCATGTGAAGAGAAGACTCACTGGAAAAGACCCTGATGTTGGGAAAGATGGAGGGCACAAGGAGAAGGGGATGACAGAGGACGAGATGGTTGGACAGTATTCTCGAAGCTACCAGCATGAGTTTGACCAAACTGCGGGAGGCAGTGGAAGACAGGAGTGCCTGGCATTCTCTGGTCCATGGGGTCACAAAGAGTCAGAAACGACTAAACAACAACAACAACAGAGTTGGCAGGAACCTCTAGGGTCATCTGGTCCAACCCCCTGCAATGCAGGAATCTTTTGCCCAATGTGGGGCTCGAACCCACGAGCCTGAGATTAAGAGTCTCATGCTCTACCAATTGCATATGTGTGTGTGTGTGTGTGTGTATGTGTATACAGGGTGAGTCCTTTAAAAGTGGCCCCATGGATACCGAGTACACATGTTCCATGGGGCCTCTTTTAAAAGACTCACCATATGTATATGTATGTGTGTGTGTGTGTGTGTGTGTGTGTGTGTGTGTGTGTATATATATATGCTTTCGTAGATTTTCACGGGTACAGGAATGCAGGTTTTGGTGTCTTCGGGTGTCTTCCCGTGTAAGAGTTGGGGTGTCTAGGCGACGTTTCGACGAGGTCTCACTCGTCATCTTCAGGCTGGTGCTTTCGGCTTCTTGTTACTGGAACAGAGCAGGATCTCAGTGTTTGAGTTCCTATAAATACTGTTGAGGGGGTGTGGTGTATAGCCTCCAACGTTCTGGGCAGAGAGGAAGTTCCCAGGTTAGTGTGCCTTTTCTTCTTTTGTTCCTTAATTACTTGAGGGATATCTTGAGTGATTTCTTGAGTGATATTCTGAGTACCACTTAGGTGGGTCATTAAGTGTGGATTAGTTGCTAAAGCTTTCGTGTCTTGACCTCTTGAGCTTGTGAAGAGTTTTTCTGAGAAGATGGCTGTACTGCACTTAGTTGTGCTCTGGCTTGGCTTCGTGTATAGGGGCGAGCTGTGGTTTTGTGCCCTGTGCCAGCCAGATCTGTGTAGGGATTGCAGGGGGGTGCAGCATCCGGAGGTGCCACTATGGTTTGGCTACTGGATGGTGTCTGTAATTTATCTGTGGAGAGGGTCTGGGTTTGGGTCTGGTGTGGTTGATTGGTGATGGCGTTCTGTGTGCCTCTGGTTCTGGTGTCGGTTTTTGTGGGGAGGGCTAATTTCCAGATGTCTGGCAGGCGGGACGTGTCGTCACGCTTGTTCATGTTGTGAGGGTGTTTCTCTATCTCGATGGCTTCCATGATTATTCTCTTGTGGTGATGTTCCATGTTAAAGAGCAATTTGGAATCTGCAAAATTAATTTCGTGTCCTGTTTCTTTCATGTGTTGGAAAAGAGAGGAAGTTTTTTCTTCTTTTTTGACGGCATTCTTGTGTTCTGCGATACGTGCATTTATTCGTCTGTTTGTTTGTCCAATGTACGTGGCTGGGCAGACTTTGCAGGGTATTTCATAGACCCCTTGGTTTTCCAACTGGATTTTATCTTTGGGGTTTCTGAGGATATTGGCTATTTTTTGGTTGGTGCAAAAGGCTGTTTTGATATTGTGTTTATGGAGGATTTTGCTAATTTTATCTGTAGTGCCCTTGATATAAGGAAGGAGGGCCATGCCATTGTTTTCTTCTGTGTCTTGGTTTTTGGGGGGTGTTTCTTTTTGGATTAGCTTCGTAACCCTGTTTTGCTGGTATCCATTGGCGATTAACACATTTGAGAGATTCTGTAACTCAGTTGTCAAGTGGTCTTTGTCAGCCAGGCGTTTGGTTCTGGAGATGAGAGTCTTGGCTACGGAGTTTATTTGTGCAGGGTGGTGGTGTGATTGTGCATGTAAGTAGCGGTTGGTGTGTGTTTTTTTCCGGTAGATAGTGTGTCCTAGGGAGCCATCAGGTTTTTTGTAGATTAGGACGTCAAGGAAGGGAAGTTGGTTGTTGGCTTCTATTTCCATAGTGAATTGTATTTTGGGGTGTAGGCTGTTGAGATGTGTGAGGAAGCTATCTAGTTTTTCTTTCCCGTGTAATTTGGCCACACGGGAAAGAAAAACTAGATAGCTTCCTCACACATCTCAACAGCCTACACCCCAAAATACAATTCACTATGGAAATAGAAGCCAACAACCAACTTCCCTTCCTTGACGTCCTAATCTACAAAAAACCTGATGGCTCCCTAGGACACACTATCTACCGGAAAAAAACACACACCAACCGCTACTTACATGCACAATCACACCACCACCCTGCACAAATAAACTCCGTAGCCAAGACTCTCATCTCCAGAACCAAACGCCTGGCTGACAAAGACCACTTGACAACTGAGTTACAGAATCTCTCAAATGTGTTAATCGCCAATGGATACCAGCAAAACAGGGTTACGAAGCTAATCCAAAAAGAAACACCCCCCAAAAACCAAGACACAGAAGAAAACAATGGCATGGCCCTCCTTCCTTATATCAAGGGCACTACAGATAAAATTAGCAAAATCCTCCATAAACACAATATCAAAACAGCCTTTTGCACCAATCAAAAAATAGCCAATATCCTCAGAAACCCCAAAGATAAAATCCAGTTGGAAAACCAAGGGGTCTATGAAATACCCTGCAAAGTCTGCCCAGCCACGTACATTGGACAAACAAACAGACGAATAAATGCACGTATCGCAGAACACAAGAATGCCGTCAAAAAAGAAGAAAAAACTTCCTCTCTTTTCCAATACATGAAAGAAACAGGACACGAAATTAATTTTGCAGATTCCAAATTGCTCTTTAACATGGAACATCACCACAAGAGAATAATCATGGAAGCCATCGAGATAGAGAAACACCCTCACAACATGAACAAGCGTGACGACACGTCCCGCCTGCCAGACATCTGGAAATTAGCCCTCCCCACAAAAACCGACACCAGAACCAGAGGCACACAGAACGCCATCACCAATCAACCACACCAGACCCAAACCCAGACCCTCTCCACAGATAAATTACAGACACCATCCAGTAGCCAAACCATAGTGGCACCTCCGGATGCTGCACCCCCCTGCAATCCCTACACAGATCTGGCTGGCACAGGGCACAAAACCACAGCTCGCCCCTATACACGAAGCCAAGCCAGAGCACAACTAAGTGCAGTACAGCCATCTTCTCAGAAAAACTCTTCACAAGCTCAAGAGGTCAAGACACGAAAGCTTTAGCAACTAATCCACACTTAATGACCCACCTAAGTGGTACTCAGAATATCACTCAAGAAATCACTCAAGATATCCCTCAAGTAATTAAGGAACAAAAGAAGAAAAGGCACACTAACCTGGGAACTTCCTCTCTGCCCAGAACGTTGGAGGCTATACACCACACCCCCTCAACAGTATTTATAGGAACTCAAACACTGAGATCCTGCTCTGTTCCAGTAACAAGAAGCCGAAAGCACCAGCCTGAAGATGACGAGTGAGACCTCGTCGAAACGTCGCCTAGACACCCCAACTCTTACACGGGAAGACACCCGAAGACACCAAAACCTGCATATATATATATATATATATATATATATATATATATATATATATATATATATATAATTACTATTGCTGCCATCATTATATTTACTGTAGTAATACTGTAAGTTAATAATAAGTTATTATTTTGCATGTTGCATACCACCTGGCCGCCCTGTGGAACGCCCTCCCATCAGATGTCAAAGAGATAAGCAACTACCTGACATTTAGAAGATATCTGAAGGTAGCCCTGTTCAGGGAAGTTTTTAATGTGTGACATTTTAATGTATTTTTAATCTTTGTTGGAAGCCACCCAGATTGGCTGGGGAAACCCAGCCAGATGGGCAGGGTACAAATAAATTCTTCTTCTTCTTCTTCTTCTTCTTCTTCTTCTTCTTCTTCTTCTTCTTCTTCTTCTTCAGTGTAGCCTATAAATGCTTAAATCAATCTCCTATTCATTTGGAATTGGCTTTGGCTGTGGCTAATCTGAGATTCCTGCATTGCGGGGGGCTGGACTAGATGATCCTCAGGTCCCTTCCAACTCTACAATTCTATGAAGAATCTATTATTCCCAAAAAATTAAATGGACTGACTCTCATGTATACATGCATACAGTTTTTACCAATGGATTCCCCCCCCCCCCGAAATGTAAAGAACCGTCAGATTTCCATTCATTTCCACATCAATTCCTATTGTCTTGGGCAAATTGTAGTGTTTTTGTTGGCTTGCCTCCGACAGTGCAGGAGTTGTCAAATCTCTCTCTCTCTCTCTCTCTCTCTCCCTCTCTCTTGCTCCCTGTGTTGTTGTTTCATCTATTGGAAATACAAGAAGGTCTTGTCACCTTTTAACTGACTCCATGTCAAATGAATTTCATTTGCACCCAGTAAGACCACTTTTGTACAGTTCAAAGAATTGCTAATTAGGTTGTCTTTGAGAGTTATCGCGGTGGCGGCTGATTCTAATTGACAATCCATGAAATGCTCTTTGAATTGTGGCTTCTGTCTGATCTCCTGCTATCCGACACCATGGCCCAAGCTGAGAGGAGGATGCGGAGGAGTGGAGAGACCAGGGAGAGTCCGAAGGGGAAGGTATAATGCAAGCATTCTTAGCGTAAAGCAGGAAAGCAACAGTATAGCATTGGAAATAAAGGTAGTGGTATACCTGTTTCCATCACATGCACATGCACACATCAGAATACATGAGGGAGCTTGCGTGAATGGGCAAATTACCCCCCTTGCATAGAGCAGCTCTTTTGCCTGCACACACCCCAATATGGTAAGGTAAATATGGAATCGCCTCTGCACCACATGTTTAAACTGTTTCTACGCCACTTTAGCACTCATGGCTTTTCTCAAAGAATCCTGGGGACTGTAGGAAGAAAAGGGCACTAGCAACTGTAGCTTTATGAGGGTGGACTTCCTTTCTTTTGTATAATAATAATAATAATAATAATAATAATAATAATAATAATAATTGTATCCCGCCCTCCCCGGCCAAAGCCAGGCTCAGAGCGGCTAACAACAAGTAAAAATAGCATAGTGTACATAAAATCACAGAGTCAATTAAGTGAAATACAGTGGTACCCCAGGTTAAGTACTTAATTCATTCCGGAGGTCTGTTTTTAACCTGAAACTGTTCTTAACCTGAAGCACCACTTTAGCTAATGGGGCCTCCCGCTGCTACCGCGCTGCTGGAGCACGATTTCTGTTCTCATCCTGAAGCAAAGTTCTTAACCTGAAGCACTATTTCTGGGTTAGTGGAGTCTGTAAGCTGAAGCATATGTAACCCGAGGTACCACTGTACATTCTAAATCAATTCAGAATCAAATTAATGGCAAGCATTGGGTTAGAGTTCTATGAGGATTACAGAAGGAGAGAGGGGGTCAAGCTGTGCCTTGGCCAAAGGCCTGGTGGAACAACTCCATCTTGCAGGCCCTGCGGAAAGATGTCAAGTCCCGCAGGGCCCTTGTCTCTTGTGACAGAGCGTTCCGCCAGATCAGGGCCATGGTCGAAAAACCCCTGGCTCTGGTCGAGGCCAGCCTAACCTCCCTGAGGCTAATAAGTTTTTATTAGTATCTCCTAAGAACTTTCAGCACCCTTAGCAAACTACGGCTCCCAGAATTTTTTGAGGGAAGCCACAACTGGTCAAGTAGTATAAGAGTGCTTTAGAGCAGAGTTGGGGAAACTCTAGTCCGTGGGTCAATCTTGGTCTGACACGAATCCAATTTTGCATGTTCCCCACAAACCACACCCACCTGTCAATCCGCTGACATCACCCGCGATGTCAATTGGTGGGGCAGGAGGGTGGGCTTCAATTCTGCCTTGCCATACCCTCCAATAGTTCTCTGATGAAAACAGAGACCTCCTATTCCATACCTTCTGTTACGTATTCAGTTGTCTGTGTTTGCCTGAGCTTGAGTCTGGACTAAGGATTCTGAGCCCCTGTGCTCTGATTCGATACATGATATCCAATCACAGAACATTTCAGGATTCAGGCCTCTGCCATTGTCCCTTAAACTCTCAGTTATGATTCGCAGCTTGGAAGTTTAGACAGCCAATCATGTTGGGAGCGGGAGCGGCCCAGGCCTTCAAAAATGTATATAAGCAGTTGCTTTGCCCCTGTTGTCCAGTTCTGTTGGTTCAATATAGGTTCTTGCTATTACCACTGTGCCTTGCCTTGTGGGAACCAACCTACACTTCACCCTCCATCATTTCTCAGATGAAAATAGGGACGTCCTAAGGAAAAGCGGGGCATTCTGGGATGAAATCAGAAACTGGGACAGCTTCTCTAAATCCGGGACTGTCCCTGGAAAATAGGGACACTTGGAGGGTCTGTCTTTCATGTATGCAAACAGGCCCTTGAAGCCCAAACAGGATTTAGCTTCCTGCTTGTCAGCTGACAAGTAGGATTTAAATCCTGCTCACTTTGGCTACACACGCCTTTACCCTCCACACTCCTGCACTCAACAAATTGGGTGGGTGTTTGAATCCCGCCAATGCATTTTATTTCCTTTATGCCCCACTGCTGCTGCTGCTGCAGTTTATTTGATTCTTTTATTGCTGTTTCATTGAAATCGTTGGTTGTTTCCCCCCCAGGTTACTTGTTTTGTGCCTTCTTCTTTAAAATCAATTTCATACATCCAGAGAAGCAAAGTATAATTAAGATGAAGAGAAATAAAATAAATCAATAACGATAGCAATGATGAAGTGAAAGAGGTGAAGGTCTTGATCAGTGCCTGGAAGAGAATTTTGAAGAATAAACGAATGAACAAGGTCTGAATATTTGCTCGGCCAAGAAGCCGACCGGGAGTCCTTGGGCATACTGTGATCGCTCACCCTAGAAGAAGAAGAAGAGTTTGGATTTGATATCCTGCTTTATCACTATCCTAAGGAGTCTCAAAGCGGCTAACAATCTCCTTTTCCCTTCTTCCCCCACAACAAACACTCTGTGAGGTGAGTGAGTCTGAGAAACTTCAAAGAAGTGTGACTAGCCCAAGGTCACCCAGCAGCTGCATGTGGAGGAGCGGAGAAGCGAACCCGGTTCACCAGATTACGAGACTACCACTCTTAACCACTACACCACACTGGCTCTACCCTAATCCTACCTCCTTGGAGGAAGAGAGTGACATTAGAATAATTTGACAAATGAATAAAAGAGCTGTATATTACTTTTACTTCAGATTTAAGCACAGGGTGATATGCCTAATAAATATTAAAGTGCAGTGTGACGTGTCTAATTCTAATAAAATATGATTTATGCATTTTCTTGACGCAGTCCCTGTTTTCAAAGAGCTCTTCCTCCTTAGGACAGAATGATAGAGGTGAGAAGCAGCACGCGTCTGCATACCAGTTGTTAGGAGTCACAGGTGGGCAGAGTGCTGTGGTCCTCAAGTACTGCTTGTGGGATTCCCTTGAGCATCTCTTGGACCACTGTGAGAACTAGGCACTAGACTAGATGGGCCACACCCAACCAAAGAAGAATGGCAACTTAAGTTGACAGAATATGTGCAGTTTACAGACTTAACATACAGAATAAGAGAACAAGAAGAACATATGTCTAGAGAAGGTTGGGAAGTGTTTGTTGACTACAGTGGTACCTCGGGTTACATACGCTTCAGGTTACAGACGCTTCAGGTTACAGTCTCCGCTAACCCAGAAATAGTGCTTCAGGTTAAGAACTTTGCTTCAGGATGAGAACAGAAATTGTGCTCCGGCAGCACGGCGGCAGCAGGAGGCCCCATCAGCTAAAGTGGTGCTTCAGGTTAAGAACAGTTTCACGTTAAGAACAGACCTCCGGAACGAATTAAGTACTTAACCCGAGGTACCACTGTATATGGGAAATAATTGTGTGCAGCTGAAAACGCTGGCAGCATTAAGATAAATTCAGCAGTGTAAATAAGTTTTGATGGATGCAATAATGGGATACTGAATGGTGTAGTTTTTGTAAAATATGCAGGGATTTATGATATGTAAAACGAACTATGGAAAGAGAAGAAGCAAAGTCACTGATATCTTAGGATTGTAAAGCGGAGTATTTTAAATTGTAAAACAGAAAACTTAATTAAAATTATATACATATAAAAAATAAAAATCGATTAGATGGGACACAGGCCTGATCCAGCAGGATCACCAGGCCTGAGGTATTTTGGTTTCTTTGAATAAAGAGTCAACTTCACTGACACTAGGTGTTTTACTGCTGACCTGCTCCTTATAACTATTGTTATTGTTATTATAATTTATATACCGCCCTATACCCACAAATCTCAGGGCGGTTCACAGGATAAAATCAGAATATAAAACCACAAAGTACATAATCAAAATAAAAATGACAACCCAATAACACCCACACTCAATCAACCCATTTGAAAAGGGCATAGGATGTCAATCAGATCAAGCAAAGCCCTGGTTAAAGAGGAGTGTTTTTGCCTGACGTCTAAAGGTGTATAATGAAGGTGCCAGGGGAACTTCCCTGGGGAGAGCATTCCACAGAGAGGGAGCCACTGCAGAGAAGGCCCTGTTCTTGTGTTGCCACCCTCCAAACCTCTCATGGAGGAGGCACACGAAGAAGGACCTCAGAAGATGATCTCAGGTTATGGGTCAGTTATTGTGGAAAGAGGTGGTCCTTGAGGTATTGTGGTCCTGAGCCGTTTAAGGCTTTATAGGTCAAAACCAGCACTTTGAATTGGGCCCCTAACTCCTGACAGCCCAGTGTAACCGCACCACTGGCACCACCCTAAAACCAGCTCTGATGATGACTCCCATCATCCTTGACTGTTGGCCATGCTGACTGGGGTTGATGGGACTTGTAGTCCAGTAACATCTGCAAGGCACCCTGTTGGTCATTCTGGGCATGATCTTCTTCTTCTCTGGCAATCGCTTGTACCCGAGTAAGATTGCCTTCCATGAATACAGTCTTAACAGTGAGACCGTAAGTGACTGTGGAGGCCAGCTCTGGATCCACACGTCCTTCCACAGTGGGGACATTGGTTTCCAGGTGGGAGTTGATCATGGTGAGGGTTTGCTAAATGTGCCTCCCTCTTAGCTCATTTCTCCCTTTTGTCCTGAGTTCAAGTGTCTTAAAAGTCCATGAAAACCTTTGGTAAAGGCTGTCCTCCAATTGGAGCACTCGCAGACCAGTGTTTCCCAGTTGTGGGTGTTTATACTACATTTTTAAAGATTTGCTTGGGCATGATACCCTGAGAGTGGCTCCCAATTTGTGAATACCACCAGCCCGCTGGGGTCTGCTTGTGTGATTGTCTGCCTCTCAGAAAAAAACAATGACTTTAGTGATTATCTAAGGGAATGTTGAGGCTGCAGAAATGGTGGAATGATTTTTCGATAGGTCTTCTCCACTGCTGAGTGCTGAGGAAATTTCTTTTCCAAGGGTATTTTTTCATGTGTAGCCTTTTCAGAGAGCAAAGTCCCCCAAGAGGAAGTTGTTCAGCAACTCGAGAGACTCCCTGGCAGTAAATCACCAAGACTGGTGAAATTCTTTGGAGAGTTCTGAAGGAAATAAAGTGTGAAACTGTAAAGAAATTGGCACTTATGCTGTACAACAGGCTTAAAAATAGAAACTCTTCCTAGAGGATGGGAAGCTGCTGGAAAGACTTCTCTTTTTCATGGAAAGAAGCTGAAAAGCGTCCCAGTTTTTCTGCCTCATCCGCAGGGCATGTTAGAATATATTTAGCATGCTAGTTGTTTGGGGTTAAGCTTGTTTGGTTGATGTGAGGTGGCCCACCTTCAGTGCAGGGCCGGCCCACACATGAGGGAAGGTAAGGCGACTGCCTCAGGTGGCAGGATCCACAGGTGCAGCAGATCTGGCCTCCAAAGGAATACATCACCCACTGCTGCCACAAACTCCTTGGAGGCGGAATTTGTCACCTCCTCAGCAGACAACTCACCAATGTTCTCTCAGCAAATAGGAGGTGCTGCCGGTCTCCTCTACTAGGGAAAAAATGTTGGGTGCTGCCCTCTGGGGTTTCCTGGGCTTTGAACTTACGTGATTCAGAGCAAGCCCCCCCCCCATGGCCTTTGTTTCCCCCTTCAACCATCGGGTAAGATTGATTTGATACCCCCCTTGTCCCCCCACTGTAGAGTTTCACTTCCCCCTTGCTCCCTATGTAGAAATTTATTCCTGATGCTCCTGACTCACCCTTTTGCCTCAGGTGCCAAAATATCTTGGACTAGCCCTGCCACAGTACCTGAACAGGTGTGGTCAACAGGAAGAGTGACAGTGGGAGTAAGACATCACCACCCTCAGCCCATATCCAGGTGAGCTCTCGCTGCCTATAAGCAGGCAATGTTAGCCAGGTCCTGCACAATGTTAGCACGGCAGATCTTGTTGCAAGCAAGTTAATAAAATGGTGGTCTTCATTATCTAGTGCTCTGCTGTCTTGTCTCATTATTCCACTATGTACGGAATGCAGAGAAGATGAGTCAATTCTTTGTGTCTGTCTTCTCTGCGGAAGATGTAGGGCAGATTTCAGAGGAGTGCGTTAGATCTGTGTGGAGACCAAAGAATGAATTAATTTGGAGTGATTTGGGGGTCTTTTCCCACATCAACTGTGATTTCAATACCTCCCCACATTGGATCAGGGCCCCCACAAAGCCTCATGTCTCTCTTACCTTTCTGGCTGTATATATCTATTTCCCCCAATATCTCTGTTTCATTACGTCCAGGAACTTTGGAATAAGTGAATCTGCCCAAAATATTGCCCATGGATTGCTGTTTTGTTAAAGTACAGCAGCAGATTTTTTTTGTAAGTTTAAATATATATTTAAGGTTGGTTTTTTTATATTAAAAAATGCCTGCATTGCTCTGCTTCAACAAAACTAAACAAACCTGACAAGCAATAATGTGTTCTATTTGGCCACCTCTGGATGGAGAAAAAGAAACAACCAGAACCATACAGAGACACAGAAATAGAGATAGAATTAATACATTTGTATGCAGCCTTTCATTAGAAATAGGGCAGTTTAGAGCAATCTCCATGAAAAAAATCAATACACAAAACCAGAAAATATCCAATGTCCACAATTTCTAAAAGCTAGATAGTGATGGTCACAGTGGTTAAGTAATTAAGTGTCTCCAACAACCAGTCAAACTTGGTGCTTGTCAAATGGCTAACCTAATATGCAATATTCAAAACTGTCTAACTTACAATCACAAAAAATGTGGTGGGTCCTAAAAATAACTAACTAGATAAAAGTTTAGTACTGTGGTCGGTATTGTCTACACTGACTTGTAGCAGCTGTCCAGGTTTTGAGCCAGAATCCTGCCCAGCCTTACCGGGAGATGCTGGAGATTGAACCGGAGATCTCCTGCATGCAAAGTGGGTTCTCTACCATTTGTGGGCTAGACAACGTTACTGTTAGATGGATTTGTAGCTGGTTGACTAACCAAACCAAAAGAGTGCTCACCGATGGTTCCTCACCATCCTGGGGGAAAATGGCAAGTGGGTACTGTCCTGGGCCAGTGTTGTTCAACATCTCCATAAACTACTTGAATGGAAGAATGGAAGAAGTTCTCATCAAATTACAGATGACGCCAAACTGGTAGGGGTAACTAATATGAGAGAAGACGGAATCAGGACTCAAGATGACCAGCTTGGAGAACTGGTCCAGAACTTACAGAACAAATGTAAATAGGGACAAATGTAAGATTATACACTAAGAAGGGAATAACTGGATGCTTAACTGTAGGATGGGATTCACCTGGCTTGCCAATAGAACATGTGAATTGCCTTCTGTCATATATTCTTTAGCTGTGATTTCTGCTTTGCAGAGAACAAGATTACCCTTAGGGTCCCTTCTAACTTTATGATACTTAAGGTCCATTAATAGCAACACCCTAGAGGTCCCGGGCCCTAAGGAAGTCAGATTAGCCTCAACCAGAGCCAGGGCCTTTTCAACACTGGCTCCGGCTTGGTGGAACGCTCTGTCCCATGAGACCAGGGCCCTGCAAGATCTGATTTCTTTCCGCAGGGCCTGTAAGACAGAGTTGTTCCGTCTGGCCTTTGGCTTGGAATCAACTTGATCCCCTCCCCCTCTTTCCTTTTTCCTTCTGTGATGGAACTCCTATTTGGGGACTTCCCTGGCTTTTTTTCTGGCCCATGTAGGACCAGTCTGGATAGTTGGCCTTGGTAAAGATTTGACGTTTTCATCCCCCCAAAAGTTTTTGATTTGAGTTTCTACTGAAATGAGGCTGCATTTTAATGTTGTATTTTAATCTTGTTTTTTAAGTTGTATTTTAATCAATTGTTTTTATACCTGGTGTTAGCCGCCCTGAGCCCGGTCTTGGCTGGGGAGGGCGTATTACTACTACTACTCTATACCACTAAGATATCACCCTCCTCTTAATTGTATTAGTATTATCAACCCCCTACTTTTTAAAATTTGAGTACATCAGTTTCACAGATAAGGGCTGCATTTCCCCCATGCCTTGTTCCTTTTATTATCCTTCTGAGGGAATTGGTGCTAGGAATATGGCATTTCTTCTTTCAATGGTTTCCTGGCATTCTGTTTCATGACTTTCATAACTGGAATTAGAATCTCTTAAGACTCAACAGAGGGGATGGTATCATGTGGCGGTGGTTGTTTTCAATCCATCCTCAACTCCGAGAAACATTAAGGCGCCTTTGTTTGAATTATAGATTCTTAAATTACGCAACTTAAATTGCTACTGCACTATGAACAAGGTCTTCTGAAATCTTGATTTCAGTATGTTTTGAGTCAAGAGGGATGAATTTCAGCTTCTTTCATTTTCCAGTTTAAATCCAGTTTGCCCTGCGACACATCAACTTGCACTTTTTCTTAAAATCCTCCTGGAAATTTGTCAGCATTTTAGTCTCCTAATGCAGCGGTCTTCAGCTGGTCTGAAGCTGAGACCCACCTTTGACCCCCAACCTACGACATGGGACCAACTTTCAAATATTCACTTTTGATTTATATTTCATAGTACTACTAAGGCACATTATTCATCCTAAAAATGGCCATTTACAGAGTGATACATGCAGTTTTACCTTAGCATTACTACTAATGCCATTGTCAGAGAACACTGATGAGTGGTGGCTTGGGATGTGATCTAAAGGAGAAGCCTGAGGCGGATGATTCACCCCGCCTCATGGGTGGGCCGGCTCTGCACCAGCCTCCCCTTTATGCAAGCATATCGGGAAGTCCTGTGCTCTCTGGAAGCAATGCAGGGCACATAACTGCTGGCTTCCAGCTAGACAGTTTTCCTGGAATGGTCATGTGATCACACCATAGCTGTCAAGTGTCCCTTATTTGAAGGGACAGTCCCTTATTCCAGCGCCATGTCCCGCTGCTGTCCCTTATTGATGGATGTCCCTTAAATGTCCCTTAAATTATGTCCCTTAAATTTCAAAGGAAGCAGCTCCTCTCCCTCCCTCCCTGCCGGCCAGGGAGGAGGGAGGCTCCAACTGTGTTGCTTGGCTATGTTGCTCACCCAATAAGAAGTCTAAGAACGACTGGGGGGTGGAGCTTGAATGCCTTGTGTGTGGCTAGTTAATGCAAGCTGAGGGGTTTTTTGAATGCTGGACGCCATTTTGTTGCATGTGCTGCTGCAAACTTTTCAGTGCAAAGCCAGGCCACGGGGCCATCTTAAGTTGAGGCTGCATAGGCCTTGTGGTGCATGTGATTCAGATTCTATTCAGTTGAACCTCTGGTTACAAAGTTGGTTGGACAGTGTTCTCGACGCTACCAGCATGAGTTTGACCAGACTGCAGGAGGACAGGAAGACTGGAGTGCCTGGAACAGGTGAGGCTGCAGGTCTCTTATTTTGGCTGCTGGTCCCTTATTTTCAAGGCTGCTGGTCCCTTATTTTCAAATCTGTATGTTGACAGCTATGGATCACACGATGTCACCTTGGCTTTTCTACTTCCTGTATCTCCTGGGTTGTAGCCAATGAAATTGTTCTCTTTGCACAAGGGCTTCTTTGTGAGCAATGGAACCTCTCTCTCCAATTGTTGCTCCTTGTTTCCATCCCTGCCCCCCAATCTGCTCTGGAGGGTTGTGGGGAACCCCAGAACCGACAGGGGTGCATGGGGAGAGGAGACGAAGGGGAAGTTCTGCTGCACAAGCCAAAATCCTTGTAAGCTTGGTTGGGTACAATTCACTTTAGTCTGTACAGTGGTACCTCGGGTTACAGACTGTTCAGGTTACAGACGCTTCAGCTTATAGACTCCGCTAACCCAGAAATAGTACCTCGGGTTAAGAACTTTTCTTCAGGATGAGAACAGAAACCGTGCAGTGATGGCACAGCAACAGCAGGAGGCCCCATTAGCTAAAGTGGTACTTCAGGTTAAGAACAGTTTCAGCTTAAGAACAGACCTCCAGAACAAATTAAGTTCTTAACCCGAGGTACCACTGTATAGGGTTTTACTTTACTGGTGGGGGTTCTTTTTTTGGAGGGGAGTGTTGATTATGATTATGTACTTTTCCTCACATTATTCTTATGTTTTTCTTTGATTTTGTTCAATGCTCAGAAAATGGATTTTCGGAGGCTTCTGAAAAATGTAACTAATAAATCCATAATGGTAAATTTAGCTCTCATGACTAAGAGCTGTTATTAAACACCCTCCATGAATGTGTGTTTTTAAAGCTTTCCAAGCCAGGGGCTTATCATCACCATCACATTTTGAGGCAGCAAATGACTTCCGCAGGCTGATTATGTGTTGTGTCGAGAAACATTTCCTTTTTTGCTGTTCCTGGACCTACTGCCAACCAATTTCATTCTGGGTGACCCCAAGTTCTTTCATTAGGAAAGATGGAGAAGAATTTCTATTTACTCTTCTCCCCATCTCTTTTTTTGGCATAATTTTGAAGCCAAACCTTATTTGCTGAAGATGAAAAGCCTACTCAAATTAACATGTTTCACTAATTCTTTGGGCGGTTGTTCAAAGACATAGGTTTTGTTCAGATATGCCGAAGAGTGTTGTGAGGTTGCCCTGCATATGAGCCAGCTAATGGAGCTGGTGGCATATGGAAATTTGAAAAGCCACATTTTGATTTATTCTGGGAAGTGGAGGATATGGGGTTCACAAATGTGGGTAGCAGCTAGCCTGTGAGACAGCTGCTGCAAAGTTGTCAGATGTGCAAGAATTCCTAATGCGAAAGACGCAAGAGGATTCTGGAACCCAAAACACAGAGTATAGGAATATAGTGGTACCTTGGGTTAAGTACTTAATTCGTTCCGGAGGTCCGTTCTTAACCTGAAATTGTTCTTCACCTGAAGCACCACTTTGGCTAATGGGGCCTCCTGCTGCCGCTGCGCCGCCGGACCACGATTTCTGTTCTTATCCTGAAGCAAAGTTCTTAACCTGAAGCACTATTTTTGGGTTAGCGGAGTCTGTAACCTGAAGCGTATGTAACCGGAAGCGTATGTAACCCGAGGTACCACTGTATAGAAAGTTGCCTTATACTATGTCAGATCACATTTGTGCATCTAGCTCAATATTGTCCATACCAGCGGTTTTCAACCAGTGTGCCATGGCACCCTGGGGTGCCTTGAATGATGGTCAGGGATGCTGCATGCAACACTGGATCAGGCCATTAAGTTCAGCATCCTGTTCTCACAGTGGCCAACCGGATGCCTGTGAGAAAGCTGGTAGCAGAAGCCAATCGCAAGAGTACTCTCCTCTGGTGGTTTCCAGCAACTGGTATCCAGAAACAAAACACTCTTTCACCATAGAGGCAGAGCAAGGCCATTGGTCCATCCAATTCAATACTGATGACACTGTCAGAGGCCCTCCAGGGTTTCATGCAGGACTGCTCAGCCCTAGCTGGAGGTGCCAGGATTTGCACCCAAGATCTTTTGTATGCAATGCATATGCTCAATCCACATCCCAGGCTGGAAGAGCAAGAAGCTTGACAACCATATGTCAGGAGTGCTCTGAAGGTGTTTCCTGCTTGGCAGGGGGTTGGACTTGATGGCCCTTGTGGTCTATTCCAACTCTATGATTCTATGATTCTATTCTAAGAAGCTATAGCAAATTGGTTGCCCCTTTGATGGGGAGTCTTTTGTGGTCTTCTGATCAAAGCATCATCTGCAGTTTTAGCATTATGTTGCCAGGCAAGCAATAGTTTAGCAAATTCAAAAAGCTGAAGGGAGGAAGAAATCTCCCTCCCCTTTCATTTATTCCATTCCCCCCTCTTTCTTTTAAAAAGCACCCAAACTCCTTCAATGCCGCTTTGCACCTGTTTTGGCTGCATTCAGTTCATTTCTGAGAATGATGACATCCTTGCTAGCAGAGATGATTGATTTTGTGCCTTTTAATTCATCTCTCCTTCCCCATTCCCCGCTGCTTCCACAGCCCCAGATCTAGGCTGGGGGGCTGCTGGTGAATAAAATCAATGGAATTAGCATGCAGATGAAGCTGCTCAGTTTCATTTGATTACCGTGATTCTTTTAGTGAGTTTGCGGACACTTCAAAGCTAGTTAGTCTTTTAAGTGATTTTGATCAAGATCTATTCCCAGCAACATCCTTCTCCGGATGCACTATAATTGTGACAGTAGCACCCAAAGAGAATGCAAGGACTTCCTCTGCTTCTTTCGTTCTAGGGTGGCCTTGGCACCTATTTTGCAAAGATGAGACCTCGTATCTGAAGGTCTGTCTGGCCCCTGTCTAGACTGGATCACCAGAAGGGAGATCAGAGTCAGCCTTGAAGCTGCCCACCAACCATGAGTGAGCATTGTCACACAGAGATCACCTGATCACAGGCTTCCCCGCCATAGTGAGATTATACTCCCCCCCCCCAAGTGTCCTGATTTTCCAGGGGGAGCCCTGGAATTACGGAAGCCACTCTGGCTTCTGATTCAATCCCAGAATGTCCCGATTTTCCTCGCCAGTGCTGAGCTCAGGGAGAAGATTGAGCTGGCAATTGTTCTAAGCCATGGGTAGGCAAACTAAGGCCTGGGGGCCGGATCGGGCCCAATCGCCTTCTAAATCCGGCCCACAGATGGGAATCAGCATGTTTTTACATGAGTAGAATGTGTCCTTTTATTTAAAATGCACCTCTGGGTTATTTGTGGGGCCTGCCTGTTATATAAGTAGAATGTGTGCTTTTATTTAAAATACATCTCTGAGTTATTTGTGGGGCATAGGAATTCATTCTTCCCCCCCAAAAAAATATATATAGTCCAGCCCCCCACAAGGTCTGAGGGACAGTAGACCGGCTCCCTGCTGAAAAAGTTTCCTGACCCCTGTTCTAAGCAGTGGTGGCTATGAGGAAGCACCCTGTCACCTCTCCATGGATGCTGCTGCCAGCGTCCTCCCTTGAGCAGCTCATAAGCACTGCTGGAGAATAGCGATTCCTTCCTCTCTCCCCACATGCACCTCCCTGAGATCTGCTCTGGAGGGTCAGGAGTGGAAGGACAGGAGAAACCTCCCTGCCCCCCCCCAAAAGCCCCCAGCATATCAGGGAGGAGAGGGGAGATCTTTCCGTCTGGCAAGCAGAAATGCTTGCTCTGATCCAACTGTCATAATCGTGTGACATTGAATTCTTCCCTCAGTGTTTCTTATTATTATTATTTATTTACCTATACTGTGGAGATAGGGAGAGTGTGTGTGAGATTCCTGGGTATAAATAAAATCTCAAAACAGTTCACAACATTAAAGCATGCATTAAAACAAACAGCAGAAAGGTTTTTATTTTTAAGAAATACGGAACTGTGGAATGCAGCAGGAGTGATCAGGCAGCGCTTGGGTGTGTGTTCGGTGAACATCAGAAGCAGACAACTGGGGACTTTCAAAAAGCTTTTGATGAAGCCTCTCCCTAAAGACTGCTGATAAGCTTAGCTCCAAAAGGATCTCCCCCGACATGATGAATGAGCATTAAAATGCCAGGTGTGATTCTGTGTAAGATGCATAAACTGATGCACACTGGGGCAAAACAAAAAAACAAAAACCACCTACTTTCACATATACTCCACTGAGGTTTGAACTGCAATGTGTTCTTGAGGTTTCGGAAGAAAACTCCACGGGAAAATGTCAATGCAGCCTTTTGCAACTGCGGGGGGGGGGGGGGACATGAATGCCGCGTTAGGGGTCGTTAGGAAAGGGCTTGGAAATAAATCTGCCAATATCATAACACTGTGACCACACTTGGAATACGGTGCACAGTTCTAGCTGCTGCACCTCAAACATAATATTATATAGCCAGATAAGTTGAGAAAAGGGCAAGCAAAATGATCAAGGGGCTGAAGCAATTCCCCTGTGAAGAAGGTTACAACATTTGGGGATTTTTAGTTTAGAAAAAAAGGTGAGAAGGGGGCAATATTACAGGGGCGTATCTCTAAGTGTGGAGAGAGTGGGTAGAGAAATGAAATTTACCTCTATCTCATAATAAAAAAGGTAAAAAGGTAAAGTACCCCTGGATGGTTAAGTCCGGTCAAAGGTGACTATGTGGTATGGCACTCATCTCACTTTTCAGGCCGAGGGAGCCGGTGTTTGTCCACAGACAACTTTCTGGATCATGTGGCCAGCATGACCAAACTGCTTCTGGCACAACGGAACAGTGATGGAAACCAGAGCGCATGGAAACGCTGTTTACCTTCCCGCCACAGTGGTACCTACTTATCTACTTGCACTGGCATGCTTTCAAACTGCTAGGTTGGCAGCAGCTGGGACAGAGCATCTTTACCATCTCATAATACTACAATCCAGGGTCATGTGATAAAGCTGAATGCTGGAGCCATCAATTGCTGTATGCCCAGAAAAAAAGACTCGAGAGATGTGGAACCTCAAAGGTCATGTTTATTCTACAGCATTAAGATCTTCACCCGATTAACCTAATTATGAAATTGCAGGCAGGTGTATAGTCTTGTTAAGACAGCTAGGGATGCAGCCCTCTGTTCCACTGGGCATGCCACAATCCTCAAAGATGCTAGGAGATCCTCAGGTACTGTATGAGTACCGGAACTATGTTCTCTGTTCCAGATGTCAAGTGTTCATCAGGGTGCACATACCAGGTCCAAAGGAGCATCTACCTTGAACCAGCCAGACAATGAGAGGTGTTTGGAACATCCTGTTTGTTATGTACTGAAGTTCTCACCCTGGGCCAGCAGGGGGATACTGTAGATAGTTATGCAAATGAAGGATCGAAAGTGACGTTCAGTGACTGAATAGTTTTAGAAAGTTGCTACAGTAACGTTGTACTGGAGCTCTAGATAACCAGGCTGACTGAGCAGTTCTGTTCTGTTCTGACCTCTGAATAAACAAGAGCTGTTTGAAGAATCGCTGTGTTGTCTGATATGTTCACCCACAACTTAACACTGTTCATCCAATAATGCCTCTAGGTGTTTTATCCATGGTATTCTCAGAAACCACTCACCTGCCCGCACTGAATGCACTGAATGCTGAACCATGTAACAGATCAGCAAGTAAAGAGCAAAAGCAACCAGTTAGAATTCCAACCAGTATAGAACAGGCCAAAAGGTGGACCCACAAAGTCATGGAAACTCCCTACTCTGCTACCTGAAGGTGGGAGAACAGTCATTGGAAGAAGGAAAGTAGACTACAGTGGGGGGGGGGCAGACTATATTTTGAAGGGGGGGGGATAATGAATTTCTATGCCCCACAAATAACCCAGAGATGCATTTTAAATAAAGGACACATTCTACTCATGTAAAAACACACTGATTCCCGGACTGTCCGCAGGCCGGATTGAGAAGGCGATTGGGCCGGATCCGGCCCCCGGGCTTTAGTTTGCCTACCCTTCATTTAAAGTGGCATCATAGTGCCTTAAATGTATGGCGTGAATATGGATTATTCGCTTTCTCCCTAAAACTAAACCTCCCACAAAGGTTGTAACCAGTGCTCTTCTTCTTGAAAAAAAGGTGTCGGAACTGCATACCCTTGAATACTCCGCAGGGTTTTTTCCCCCCAGCCAGAACTCACTGGAACACAGTTCCTGCACTTTTCAGGTGGGCCCCATTACCATTATAAGAGAACAAGAGATGCTTTCATGGAGAGTTCCAGCACCTCTTTTTCAAGAAAAAGAGCACTGGTACTGTCAGAAAAAAGCCACTGGTTGTAACCTAATGAAGTGACTCCAAAGCCTTGGAAATTCCGGTTGTCCTTTTCTGCCCCTTTACCAGTTCAGCAAGTATTGTAGATTACACAGCAGCCCACGTTTGGATATCAGGACATTTGATAACTAAAAGTATCAAAGAAAAACTGCAATATGTTTTCGACGTTTCAGCAATGGCAGGTCCTGCTGGAATGGTTACATTTTTATGGGAAAGGCAACTGAGAAAATATTTGGAGGTCTGTGCGGGGTTTCTTTATGTTTGGTCTGTTGGCATCAAATTCCTTGTTCTACAAGTGTCACTGTAGATCTCTCTCTGCAGCGAGAGGACTGCCTCCAGCCGGAGACTCTGAAATGCCAAGTGCAATTAAATCTTTTATTTTTAAACACGTTTCAGAGTTTGTACATGGCGAGCGGTATCTCCATGTAAACTCACAGAATCCTCTCCAGAGCCAAACAGACGCAGCAGAAGGCCATGTTCTCACTTCCCACTAGCTAGAGTACTTTTCAGAAAGCTCCTACTGTGCAGCCAAGCTGAGGCTTTCATTTGGTAAGCACTGGCCTCTTCCATTTTTCCGGGGTTTTTATTTTTTATCTGTTTGTCAGCCCAAGAGAAGAGATGACTCAGGGGAGAGAAAGTAGCAAGCAGAATAAATATGACTTTTTGGAAACTGTATTCTGCCTGGATGAGTGAAAGATTAAGGTGAGAGAGAATCCTACAAAATAAAAGGAGAAGAAAGCCTCTCTCACTCAAACAGCGTGGAAGAAAATGTTCGACAAGCCAGAGGGATTAGAAACTTGCAAAGTAGAACAACAATGTTTTCTGCAGTTAGAGACATCACCTTGCCAACAAAGGTCCGTATAGTAAAAGCTATGGTTTTCTCAGTAGTGATGTATGGAAGTGAAAGCTGGACCATAAAGAAGACTGATTGCCGAAGAATTGATGCTTTTGAATTATGGTGCTGGAGGAGACTCTTGAGAGTCCCATGGACTGCAAGAAGATCAAAGCTCTCCATTCTTAAGGAAATCAGCCCTGAGTGCTCACTGGAAGGACAGATCCTGAAGCTGAGGCTCCAACACTTTGGCCACCTCATGAGAAGAGAAGACTCCCTGGGAAAGACCCTGATGTTGGGAAAGGTGGAGGGCACAAGGAGAAGGGGACGACAGAGGACAAGATGGTTGGACAGTGTTCTCAAAGCTACCAGCATGAGTTTAACCAAACTACGGGAGGCAGTGAAAGAAAGGAGTGCCTGGCGTGCTCTGGTCCAGGGGGTCACGAAGAGTCAGACACGACTAAACGACTAAACAACAACAACAACATCTGTATTATTTTAGCCAGACAACTGACCAGCTTAGCAAATGAATGAATTTAGCTTCACATCCCTGTGGGAAATCTCCTCAAAAAAATAATAATGCTAATTTTGTTTATTGTTTGGTTACAATTATATACCTTCTCCTCCATTAGGAGTCCTGGGAACTTAAATCATACAAATCCAAGTTGGTTAGAGCATGGTGCTAATAATGCTAAGATTGCAGGTTTGAATCCCTAACCTGGGCACCTGGTCAGGTATCAACACACACATAAGCTCACATGGCATTGCTACCCATTTACAACTGCAAGAGTGCCTCTGAGCACTAGATAAAAAGGTAAAGGTAAAGGGACCCCTGACCATTAGGTCTAGTCATGGCTGACTCTGGGGTTGCGGCACTCATCTCGCTTTACTGGCCGAGGGAGCAGGCATACAGCTTCTGGGTCATGTGGCCAGCATGACTAAGCCGCTTCTGGCGAACCAGAGCAGCACATGGAAACGCCGTTTACCTTCCCGCCAGAGCGGTACCTATTTATCTACTTGGACTTTGACGTGCTTTCAAACTGCTAGGTTGGCAGGAGCAGGGACCGAACAACGGGAGCTCACCCCATCGAGGGGATTCAAACCGCCGACCTTCTGATCGGCAAGCCCTAGGCTCTGTGGTTTAAACCAGAGAGCCACCCGCGTCCTCTGAGCACTGGATAGGTGCTATTAATTAACCTCTTCCCAGACTTCTAGATTCAAACATTCCTCTATTCTTTTTAGCATAGCATTTTCTCTCTGTGTCTGATACCATCTGATAATTTATTCTTCACTTTAGGGTTGTGAATGTAGTAGAGTATTAATATTTCTGTTTCCTATACTATACCGAATTGCTTAGTGTGTACATGAATTTCCCTTTGCTTTGATAAATCTGGAGTATTGGCATTTAACTTGAGGGCAGGCTGTGGGTGTGCTGGATCCTGAACTCCCTTAGACACATGCCCAGAATGGTGCTCAGTCATGTGCAGTCAACCTATGTAAAAAAAGAAATCAACCCCAAAAACTTCCTCTTTTCTCAAATGTGTTTAAGTGCGTAAGTTCAAATGTGAAGATGTGCATACCCAGATACACATGTAACAGTCCACAATGCTATATTTTTTTTACTTTATGTGGGAATGCAGGAACACCCCCAAAACTGCCAGGCAGAAGCCTTCGAAAACACAGTCAAGACAAAAATAGCCACAGTTGGGCAGGGGAGAGAGAAAGGATCTCTAATGAATGCTTTCAGAAAGGAATGATTTATTTTTATGGGGTACAGAATCCCTGTGTTACCATGTCCAGATACTGCAAATGATCCTATTGATGGAGACAGATGCTGGAAAGCCCTAATTAGAGGTAGGCACGAAATGTCGCTCTGAATGTGGATATCTTCCTACAGGAATACACAGAAGGGCAAGGAAGAGGAACAAATGTGAAACTCTGCAAAAGGAACAGCTCCAGGGCTGGAATAATTTATAAGTGCACCGACCAGTTCCCACTCTCCGGCTTCCAAGAACTGGAGAGGGCCTGGCCCTCATTTCTTCAGGAACCATCCGTCGCGACTTTCCTGCATGAAAGCTTACACTGAAACTAATGGGATGCACGTAGCTCTTTGCAAACTGCTTACCGTCACTGAAATGAAAAGGATTCGCAGAGTTTGTGGTCGGGCTTGTGTGAAGTAAGCTGGGGGGAAATCCAACCTATTTGTGCTGACGTTCTTCTCCTGCAGTTTTAGAAGCTCCTTCTCTCGGTGTTGCTTGCTCCCAGACACTTGAAAACCCTCCCCAGAGAAACTAGCCTGGCTCCCTCCTTGTTGTCCTCCCGCTGGCAGGATCAAGACTGTCTTTTGGCAACAGGCTTTTGGGAGTTGACTGCTTTTAATGAAAACAGGTGTGGGGCTGTTGTGGTTGTTATTATCCTTATGTTTGTAATACATCATATATTTGTATGTGTGTGAATATTAAAAAAACAAAATATATAGGATGTTGTTGTTGTTGTTTAGTTGTTTAGTCGTGTCCGACTCTTGGTAACCCCATGGACCAGAGCACACCAGGCACTCCTGTCTTCCACTGCCTCCCGCAGTTTGGTCAAACTCATGCTGGTAGCTTTGAGAACACTGTCCAACCATCTCATCCTCTGTCGTCTCCTTTTCCTTGTGCCCTCCATCTTTCCCAACATCAGGGTCTTTTCCAGGGAGTCTTCTCTTCTCATGAGGTGGCCAAAGTATTGGAGCCTCAGCTTCAGGATCTGTCCTTCCAGTGAGCACTCAGGGCTGATTTCCTTCAGAATGGAGAAGTTTGATCTTCTTGCAGTCCATGGGACTCTCGTATATGCATATATTTGTGTGTGTGTGTGTGAGGACGTGATTGTGTGTGCGCGCGCACACACACATATTCTATTAATGTTTAATTGTTTTTAAATACCCCCAATGTGTTTTTAGCTGTTCTTATTTCATTTGTAAGCTGTCTTGAGTTCCTGTCAGGAAAATAGCAGGATAAAAATAGTAAGAGTTATAATTCCCACTGCCTTCAAGGAGAAGTGCTTGGGGTTGTCAGATCTCGATTTAGAGTGGTCTATACAGCCCAAATTTTCTGGGACTGGACCACTTCCAGCTACAATTCTTCCAGCTGCTCCTAACTGCACATCTTTTACACACACACACACACACACACACACACACACACACACAGTGTTTTTCAATATTCTCTCCTTGTTGGCTGAAGTGCTCGTGATTCCCTACAGGTCAACAAGCTCAGCACCACCCTGTGTCTGGGTTTCCAAGGTCATCCATTCAGCCATTGCCCCAGAGGTATTCAATGCCCCATTGGTGAATTATTCTAAGGCCATTCGGCATATACACTGCAACTGGCATTACTGCTGGCCCTAATCATCTGTCAGCAGAAGCACCATTCAGCTACCTCCAGACCGCTTTGTATTCCAAGTGCTCTGCTAAGGAGCAGAGTGAGTCAGAATGGAAAAATTCAAAAAAGTAAGAAAAGGTGACAAAGACCCTGACTTGCCTCCAACTATTCAACGAATGAAGAAAGACCAAAGAGCAAGTCTTGCCTTATCTCGGAGCATGAACAGAGACTCAAAAGGCACTGATTTATTATAATGCTTTCTGCAAATGACAGAGGGCTCCAAACCCTTCCTAGTGGTGGGGGCTTTCTACTTCTTCTAAATGCGAACACTTCTAAATTCTCTTTATACTTCAATATGTGGTTTTTTGAAGCTTTATTTTGGCAAGGTGCTAATAATCCAGTGTGGGGATCATCAGGTCCTCCCCCTCCGTCCTTTTTAAAAACAATGTGATAGTGAGACACCAGACAACAAGCTGTTTAGAAATGTCACTTGTGTACTGAACGTACCATCAGAAAGTGTCCCTGCCTACTTTTGAAAGACGGAGATAGCAGACACAATTCACACAGCGTTTTCTCCTGCGCAAGAACCGCTGAAATGAATGGATATGACGGGAAGAGAAAGATAAGAGGCCTGGCTTTCCTTGTAGATTGATTTCGTTTAATTTGGCAATTTCAAAGTGTTTCTAAACCACTTCATATTTTTTAAACCTCTAAGCAGTGTACAAAAATGGAACAAATAAAATAGTGTCGTAAGTGCTGAGATGCAATATTCAAAAAATAATAGCAAAAGAGCATGATAAAAACGTAAAGCACATAGGCATGGGAGAGAAATTCAGTTCAGGTCGCATTTAAAGACAAACTTACTAGTTCCACAATTTTTAAAACAATGCACGGACTGAAACACAGCCATCCTTTGAGAATATTATGAAAATGATGTACAGGTGATACATGACCCCAGTCAAGCTCTCAAAAATATATCACTTGCCCGATAACAAATGTTGGAAATGTAAAGAAATTGAAGGTTCATTCTTTCACCTTTGGTGGACGTGCCCAAGGATTAAGGCTTTCTGGGAAATGATTTATAATGAACTGAAAAAGGTATTTAAATATACTTTCCCGAAGAAACCAGAGGCCTTCCTCCTAGGCATTGTTGGCCAATTGGTGTTAAAGAAGGATAGAATTTTCTTTATGTACGCTACAGCAGCAGCAAGAATTCTCATCGCAAAGCATTGGAAGACACAAGACCTACCCACCTTGGAAGAATGGCAGATGCAACTAATAGACTATATGGAGATGGCGGAAATGACTGGCAGAATCCGAGACCAGGGAGAAGAGTCGGTGGAAGAAGATTGGAGGAAATTTAAAATTTATTTGCAGAAACATTGTAAAATTTTTGAATGTTGATGACATTGAAATGAATTGAAGGGGCTCTAGCAACAAGGTAAAAAGTATGAGGGGATTAATAATAGATAAACTAATAGATTATGAATTTGCTGAACCAAATTTAAAAGGGATACAAAAATGGGAGACGTGAGGAAGTCAGGAAAATTAAGTTAATCTAAAGTGGAGAGATAAGAAAGAGAGAAATTTTGTTTTTCTTTTATATGTGTTTTTTCTTTTTTCTGCGTTTAATGTTTGCATTTTTGTATTTTGTATTTTTGTGCTTTTGTATTTTGTATCTGTTTTGCATTTGTTTTTTGTTTTTTCTAAACTTTTTTATTGATAAAACCTAAAAAATATTATATATATATATATATATATATATATATATATATATATATATATATATAAAAGAAACACAGCCATCCTTCGTACTTCACAATTCTCTAAATTTTGCAGCGCAGTTCTCCGGTCAAGCAATATGTACAAAAATACATATAGTAGGATAAAAATCCACACAAGAAACTGCATTATATTAGGTGAAATTACTTTGCAAAAATGTGTACGTTAGGAGAAAAAACACACTAAAGTGAAAATGAATTTTCACGAGGACTTAGAAATAATAATCACATATTAATGGGGAAATGCCAGAGATGGTCAGGATCCTAAAAGGTCATCCAGCTCAACCCCATAACTCAGTAAGCTCATAACAATGTAAAGGTTTGGTTTTTTTCAGAAATCAGTTAGTTATCTCTACATTCATTTGAAGCGCCACCTGGAAATATGGCAGCATCTCCAAGCATGCAAGGCTAGTTACCATCACCATTGGATCAGGCAGGGTTCAATCCTGCTGCTTTGGCTGTGAGCATCTGTTCCCTACTACTGGGAAAAGGAAGGCAGAATTGAACCCCATTCTCCCTCCCATCACATACCCCTCAACCGTCCCGATTTCCCCAGGACTGGATCATGGAACATCCTGGTTTCCCCCTCCAACGCTGTCACCAAACTCAGGAAGGAGTAGCTTGCAGTTGGTGCTGATGCAGTGCTCTCGTGTGAGTCAACTGACTTACATGAGAGTGCAGCATTGAAAGACGCTCATCCCAATTTTCCTGAGTGGAATGTTGGAAGGTAGGCCATCAGTTGATGTCATGAATGATGTCAGCTCAGCTGATTGGTGGGAATGGACTGGTGGACCAAAGTGGATCCCCTGGAAAGCCAAGATTGACCTATGCGGCAGAAGTATCCCACCTCTGTGTTGGGATTTCAGAAGTGTCCATGAAAGATACTGTACATGCATGTAGTAGTAGTAGTAGTAATAATAATAATAATAATAATAATAATAATAATAATAATAATAATAATAATTTATTCATACCCTATCCATCTGGCTGGGTTTCCCCAGCCACTCTGGGTGGCTCCCAAGAGAATATTAAAAACATGATAAAACATCAAACATTTAAAAATTTCCCAATACAGGGTTGCCCTCAGATGTCTTCTAAAAGTTATATAGTTGTTTAATTCCTTGACATGGGAGGGCGTTCCACAGGGTGGGCACCGCTGCTGAGAAGGCCTTCTCGATTTGAGACAAACACTTGCGTGTGTGTGTGTGTGTAAATCTTCCAGTACTTCGCATAAATGGCAATTCAAAATGGCAATTAAAATCAACCACCGTTTCTTTTTTTCTTTGCATGCTTTTAGGTTTAATGTAACATCCCTAATTCTTCTTTTCCTCCTCCCCGTTTTCTAATCCAGCCAGAATTGTTTGCTTAAGAACCTCAAGGGATATACCTCAACCCCTAATCGCCTAACAGTATTTTTTTTTTTTTTTGTCCTCAGTCGTCACTGATTTGAATTACTTGATTATATGTACATGTTAATATCCCAAGGTATTAAATTATCTCTACTGAAATGTCTTTATAATTGTTATGAGTACCATTGAACCTAATTCTTCCTTTATTAACTTCAGTCTTCGGCCCTTTGAATCCCTTAGCAGAGGAGTTCATAAATTCTTCCGCCAACGCTACCTCAAAATTTCCTGCGAAAGACTCTTTCGTTTTCCTCAGTTCATTCAAACAACCTTCAAGGCACATAGAGGAGTAACTTGATGGGTGCCTAACTGCTCCTTCACATATTCGGCATACTGACCAAGTGTCCCGATTTTCCAGGGACAGTCCCAGAATTACGAAAGCCGTCCCAGCTTCTAATTTGACAATTTAGAAAATCCAAACTGCGTCTTTCTCCCCCATTCCAGACTGCATAACAATTAAACTAATTACATTTAACACATTTTTGCATGGTCATTTGGGGGGGGGGGGTCCCCTGGACTTCCAAATAAAGAGGACCTCCACCCAGCCAGATGGGCAGGGTATAAATAACAAAAATATTCTTCTTCTTCATTTCTGAAATCAATGTTGGAGGGCGTGAACCTGCTGTCAGCAAAGGCCTACATACCTGCATTGGTTGATTCAATGCTGTGAATGGCCTTGGTTGTCACTCAAAGACTCTGATATTACACCAGAGACTGCCTCCCCTCCTCCACACCTGCCCAGTTGCTGCAATCTTCTTCTGAGATCCTCTTGGTGGTTCCGCCTGTTGCTGTAATTCAACTTGCAGCCACACAGAGCTGGGTGTGTGAGAACCTCTGATTTGAAACCTTCCCCTTGGAAATAAGATACTCACAAATCATTGTTTGTTCCTAGTGCATGCTAAAAACTATCCTTTTCACCTAGGCCTTCACAAATTAATGATAGGTCCAGTATTCTGTTGGTCACTGTGAACATGTGAAATCACTCAGTGGTGTTCAATGGCATTTTTGTGCTAGTGCAAGGTTTTCTCCCTTGTTTCCTGCCTGTGTGCTCTGCACCATCCCCAATCTGCTCTGGATAGTTGTGGGGGGGCCCAGAACAGATATAGGGGATACATGGGGAAAGGGAGTGCTGGCTAAACAATTTGCTTAACACTGAGTTGAACACAACCCATTGTTAAAAACCAGAAGCAATTTTGTTAGGGATTGTAGGACAAGACCTACCAAGGAAAACAAAGAATTTATTTATGTATGCAACAACAGCGGCAAGAGTCTTGATAGCACAAGGATGGAAGAATGAGGAAGCCCCAGCAAAAGAACAGTGGCAAGAGAAACTGATGAACTATGCAGAACTGGCGAAATAGACATACAAACTGCGGGACAAGGACAACTGTGACTTTAAAGAAGGATGGGAGCTTTTCACATATTATTTAAAAAGACAACAAAACGAATTGGACTCCTTGGCAGGTTTTGAATAAACATACACAAATTTATTGATAACATATTAGATATATAATATAAGGATTTATACAATTTTACAGCATGCAGAAAACAATATGAGTTGAGAAATCAGAGAGAGGAGCTGAGGGAAGTCTTGGGGAGGGGAGGGAGGGTTTGATGGGAAGGTGGGGGGATTGGGGAAAAAATAATGATATGAGATGTTCTGATATTTTGTTATGTTGAAATGGTTATGTTGAAACAACCCATTGTTTTCTTTTTTAAAAAAATACAATGGTACCTCAGGTTACAGATGCTTCAGGTTACAGACGCTTCAGGTTACAGACTCTGCTAACCCAGAAATAGTACCTTGGGTTAAGAACTTTGCTTCAGGATGAGAACAGAAATCGGGCGGTGATGGCACAGTGGCAGCAGGATGCCCCATTAGCTAAAGTGGTGCTTTAGGTTAAGAACAGTTTCAGGTTAAGAACGAACCTCCGGAACGCATTAAGTTCTTAACCCGAGGTACCACTGTATTGATTTTATGTTACAAACTGGATAGCTCCATACCATCCAACATTTTGTATTGGAAATTTGGGGCAACCCCCCCATCCCTGTTGCTCGCCCTCTCCCTGCCATTGACCCCTTCCTCACCCACCCGCTGCTGCAAACCACTCACTCGCTTGCCCCCTCATTCCCACCCCTCTCTTACCCTTGAGGTCTTCTGCCCAGAAGGGCTGGAGATGTCTCATAGCCTAGAGTAACCTCTGGAAGCTCGCTCAAGTCAAGCCCATGCTGCTTCTGGAAAATCAGGGCATCCGGAATTGGGACCAGAAACCTGGACAGCTTCTGTCAATGTGGGATGACCCAATTATATCAGGACACTTGAGGGGCGTCTAGTTCTGTTGGTTAGAGCGTGGTGCTGATAATGCCAAGGTTGCAGGTTTGATTCCCATTTGGGGCAGCTGCATATTTCTGCATTGCAGGGGTTGAACGAGATATCCTCAGGGTCCTTTACAACTCTATGATTCTGTGATCCCATTATATTTATTATATCCTTAAATTTTGAACACCACTTTGGAACGATTTACATTTATGCATTTTTACAAATCATTTTGCAAATGGTGGGGGCAAATGTAGAGAAGGGGTACTGTGGATATTTTAATATTGTCAGGTAAGAAATAATAAGAATAAGAATAAGAATAAGAATAAGAATAAGAATAAGAATAAGAATAAGAATAATATAAAAATACTCCGCCCATCTGGCTGGGTTTCCCCAGCCACTCTGGGTGGCTTCCAGCAAAATATTAAAATACAATAATTCATCAAATATTAAAAGGGAGATAGTAAAAGCACAATTTCAGGCAAAACCAATGAGACGGAAACATGGAAGGTGCCTAAAGAAGCCAGGGTGGCTATCTAAGGAACTTTTAGCTGAATTAAGATTAAAAAAGGATGTGTACAAAAAATGGAAAAGGGGGGAAACCACCAAAGAGGAATTCAAACAAATAGCCAGCACGTGTAGACACAAAGTCAGAAAAGCTAAAGCACAGAATGAACTCAGGCTTGCTAGAGAGGTTAAAAGCAACAAAAAAGGCTTTTATGGGTATGTCCGTAGCAAAAGGAAGAACAAAGAAACAGTGGGGTCACTCAGAGGAGGAGATGGTAAAATGCAAACAGGGGACACAGAAAGGGCTGAACTTCTCAATGCCTTCTTTGCCTCAGTCTTCTCCGATAAAGAAAACAATGCCCGACCTGAAGAATTTGGAGCAAATGATTCAGCAGAGGAAACACAGCCCAGAATAACTAAGGAGATAGTACAAGAATACTTGGCTAGTTTATATGTATTCAAGTCTCCAGGGTCAGATGAACTGCATCCAAGAGTATTAAAAGAACTGGCAGATGTGATCTCAGAACCACTGGCAGTCATCTTTGAGAATTCCTGAAGAACAGGCGAAGTCCCAGCAGACTGGAGGAGGGCAAATGTTGTCCCTATTTTCAAAAAGGGGAAAAGAGAGGACCCAAATAATTATCCCCCAGTCAGTCTGACATCAATACCAGGGAAGATTCTGGAGCAGATCATTAAGCAAACAGTCTGTGAGCACCTAGAAAGGAATGCTGTGATCACCAATAGTCAGCATGGATTTCTGAAAAATAAGTCATGTCAGACTAACCTGATCTTGTTTTTTGACAGAATTACAAGCCTGGTAGATGAAGGGAATGCAGTGGATGTAGCCTACCTTGATTTCAGCAAGGCATTTGACAAGGTGCCCCATGATATTCTTGTAAAGAAGCTGGTAAAATGCGGTCTTGACTATGCTACCACTCAGTGGATTTGTAACTGGCTGACTGACTGAACCCAAAGGGTGCTCATCAATGGTTCCTCTTCATCCTGGAGAAGAGTGACTAGTGGGGTGCCACAGGGTTCTGTCTTGGGCCCGGTCTTATTCAACATCTTTATCAACGACTTGGATGATGGACTCAAGGGCATCCTGATCAAATTTGCAGATGACACCAAACTGGGAGGGGTGGCTAACACCCCAGAGGACAGGATCACACTTCAAAACAACCTTGACAGATTAGAGAACTGGGCCAAAACAAACAAGATGAACTTTAACAGGGAGAAATGTAAAGTATTGCACTTGGGCAAAAAAAATGAGAGGCACAAATACAAGATGGGTGACACCTGGCTTGAGAGCAGTACATGTGAAAAGGATCTAGGAGTCTTGGTTGACCACAAACTTGACATGAGCCAACAGTGTGATGCAGCAGCTAAAAAAGCCAATGCAATTCTGGGCTGCATCAATAGGAGTATAGCATCTAGATCAAGGGAAGTAATAGTGCCACTGTATTCTGCTCTGGTCAGACCTCACCTGGAGTACTGTGTCCAGTTCTGGGCACCACAGTTCAAGAAGGACGCTGACAAATTGGAACGTGTCCAGAGGAGGGCAACCATAAGGCCTGGAAACGATGCCTTATGAGGAACGGCTAAGGGAGCTGGGCATGTTTAGCCTGGAGAAGAGGAGGTTAAGGGGTGATATGATAGCCATGTTCAAATATATAAAAGGATGTCATATAGAGGAGGGAGAAAGGTTGTTTTCTGCTGCTCCAGAGAAGCGGACACGGAGCAATGGATCCAAACTACAAGAAAGAAGATTCCACCTAAACATTAGGAAGAACTTCCTGACAGTAAGAGGTGTTCGACAGTGGAATTTGCTGCCAAGGAGTGTGGTGGAGTCTCCTACTTTGGAGGTCTTTAAGCAGAGGCTTGACAACCATATGTCAGGAGTGCTCTGATGGTGTTTCCTGCTTGGCAGGGGGTTGGACTCGATGGCCCTTGTGGTCTATTCCAACTCTATGATTCTATGAAAAGCTTCCCTAAACAGGGCTCCCTTCAAATGTCTTCTAAAAGTCAGATAGCTGTTTATTTCCTTGACATCTGCTGGGAGGGCGTTCCACAGGGTGGGCATCACTACAGGGAACTCTGCCTGGTTCCCTGTAACCTCACTTCTCACACTGAGGGATCCGCCAGAAGGCCCTCAGTGCTGGATCTCAGTGTCTGGGCAGAACGATGCAGGTGGAGACACTGCTTCAGGTATACTGGGCCAAGGCCGTTTAGGGCTTTAAAGGTCAGCACCGACGCTTTGTATTGTGCTCGGAAATGTACTGGGAGCCAATCTAGGTCTTTCAGGACCGGTGTTATGTGGTCTCGGCAGCTGCACCCAGTCACCAGTCTAGCTTCCGCATTCTGGATTAGTTGTGGTTTCTGGGTCACCTTTAAAGGTAGCCCCACATAGAGCGCACTGCAGTAGTCCAAGCAGGAGATAACCAGAGCATGCCCCATTAGAAAGCTAATCTAATAATAACTCATCTACTCTGGAGGTCCTTTGGGGCAGGGACCTGCCTTCTCTAGAGAGCTGAGGCAACAACGACAACAATAGGCATTCCAACCTGAGAGGAGAGTCTGGCTAGCTCTATCTCTATCTCATCAAGGTATTTGACCCGTCCTAAATCCTTTGTGAACCGCGGTGCCCATGAACGAACATAAGACTCCAGATGCTTTCTGCTGAGTGCAGAGGTACTATTTCTTTCACCGCCTTGGAAACAATATGTGTCTAATGACTAAGTGGATATGAATAATATTAATAGCCATAATTAGCATCCACTGAAGAATAAATGCCACGATACAAGCAAATGAATATTCTCTCTGCCATAAAACTCAGGCTCCCTTTTAAATTAAGTGTAATCTTCAGACTGAGGGTGGTGGGTGGAGGAAAAAGAGAGAGGGAGGGAAAATAGTGGATGGCCCATTCCATACAATTCCTACGTAACTCACGGGATCGTAAATGAATGTGTGACAAGGCTAGACGGCGAGCTTTTGTCGGGAAAGTGCAAGTCAGCCCTTTCAGCATATTTCAGGAGTAGGTAATTCAAAAGCCACTCTTTGACACTTCTTTAATAAGCCTGAGTTAGCATTCTGAGAGTGGATGAATTAACAGCCTTCAGTCCGGCCACAATTAAATGTATAGCGACTTATACATAGGGGATATTTATTTCCTCTCCGCAGGCAGCATACGCAAGGAAGGAGGAGGTGGCCTGCTAAGAATCCGCAGTGCTGCTCTCCGTTTGACGGGCCGATAAGATTTCTATCTTGGAAATGGCTTCCGGTGCTCATGTCTTCATTGGGGATTCTTGAAAGGGAAGAGCTAAAAGATGCTCAGCTGCTTAATAGGACTGGCGGCCTGATCCTAAATATGTGTACTGAGAAATCAGACCCACTGAGGCCGCGGACATTTAGTAAATGTAAGAATTGCTAGGAACTGAAGCTTTTATTCATCAGTTAGCTATTTCATTTCATTTACATCCTACCTTCCATGTGGAAGCATCAAGAGATTCCCTGTCCTGTAATAATAATAATAATAATAATAATAATAATAATAATAATAATAGTACACCTTTATTGTCATTGTACAACCTGTGCACAACGAAATTAAATGAGCCTTCCCCCAAACACTCAGTCTTGTTGCACTCTGTGTGCTTATCGAACAACGCACCACCTCGCAAGTCAATTTATCTGTGTTATTTTCTGCTCAACAGCATAACAACCCACGGATAGAAGCTATTCTTTAGCCTGTTGGTACGGCTGACCATACTTCTATATCTCCTGCCCGAGGGTAGAAGATTAAAGAGGTGATGGCCGGGGTGTGAGTCATCCTCGAGAATCTTTCTCGCTCTCCAAAGGCAAAGATCCCTTGCGATGTCATCCAGGGACAGCCCGTGATATCATGTGCTGTATTCACCACCCTCTGTAGAGACTTTCTGTCCATGGCTGTCAAGCCAGCATACCTGAAATATACTCAGAGTCGCAAAGTGATTTCATGCTCTTTATTCAGCTCATAGTGGTGAGGAGGAATGAATGAATGTCCCCTCACAGTATCTGCTTTATATACATTATTTACACAATAGGCTGCCCATGATTGGCTAATTCCGGAATTCTACTGTAAGCCAATCAGGTTGTGGATTCACTTCTATCTGGAGCAGGATTGGGTGGTTCCTGCCAACCAATCATACTGCTGCATTGCTCTAGGACCAATCAGACTGCTGCATTCTGAATCCTATTGTTCTAGGACCAATCAGCCTGCTGCAGTTTGGATCCTATTGAACTCAGTACATAACAATACCACTCTGTAATACAATATGAAAGGACAGTTTATATTGTGGACCGGTAAAAGGAGTTCGTCAGTTGCTGTTTGACATTATCCTTTCGCAAGACCCTGAGGAAATGGAGTCTCTGTTGGGCCTTTCTGACCACCTGAGTTGCCTGAACGGTTATTAGAGGGATGGGAACCTACTTTTTATCTCTAAGCTGACTTGAGTCCCTCTCAGTGAAAAGGGTGGGGGTATAAATAAATAAATAAATAAATAAATGATGGTGTTGATGATGATGATGACAATAACGACCTTGTGGGGCTATTTAGGACCCCTGACAGGTCTAATTAGCCTTGTAGGCCAGAGTTTCCCCACTGGGCTATATAGCAGGCATCATTCACCACAGACGGAAGATACATCAGCATTCACAGAAGAGCAGTGCGCACATGGATGCGTGCGCACACACACACACTCCTCATAAAACGGGGTTAGGATAAAATAGGGCAGATGAGCTCCTGTTCATGCATCTTATGAGCTAATACATGTAGGAACAGCTCACCTTAGCAACAACAGGTGTTCCGTGGAATAGTCAAGGAGCTGATCTTAGATACTTGAGCATTAATTAATCTCTGGAGGATGGGATGTATAGGTTTTAAAGCTCCTTTTTCTCATCTTTAAGTGAATGTGTTTGAAGGGAAATGAGATGACTCATTATCATGCGGATGGTATATGCTGTTCTTGTTTGCGATTTATTTTCAGCTCCGTTCCGAGTCTCTTTGACTCAGAGCCACAAAATTCTTTTTTTATTATTATTCCCTGCCGCTCGGATCCTGGTTGTAGCAGTAACCTTGAGCGTGTGTTGCCCTCTCACTCCCCACATCCTTTCCAATAAAGAAAGGGCACAGCCTACTGGGAGACAAGTGGGCAGATCTATGAAAGATGCGACATCTGGTTGCCAAAAATTATGGGCTGCTCGATTGCCACCTTGGAAGCAGTTCGGTAACTGTGCACTCTGGGTATAATGATCTCACAGACTCTCAGGCACACAACTCTATAGATGTCATACCCTCCAAGTTTCTCTAAAGGTAAAGGTAAAGGACCCCTGACAGTTAAGTCCAGTTGCAGATGACTCGGGGGTTGCAGTGCTCATCTCATTTGTCCGCTCTGCAGACAGTTATTCCAGGTCATGTGGCTAGCATGACTAAGCCGCTTCTGGCGCAACGGAACACCAAAACCAGAGCAGAGCATGGAAACACCATTTACCTACCCGCTGGAGCGGTACCTATTAATCTACTTGCACTTTTTGGTGTGCTTTCAAACTGCTAGGTTGGCAGGAGCTGGGACCGAGCAACGGGAGCTCACCCCGTTGCGGGGAATCGAACTGCTGACCTTGTGATCAGCAAGCCCAAGACGCTCAGTGGTTCAGACCACAGCGCCACCCAGGTCCATCCAAGTGTCCCTATTTCCCTGAAATTACGAAAGCCATCCTTGCTTTGTTCCTGGAATGTCCCTATTTTCCCCACCAGTGCTGCCATCACCAAGCTTGGGGAGGAGTGTTAGAAGTGGGTCTTGAGACCCTCAAATAAAATCTGAACAAAATTGGTGAAGCAGCAAAGAGTTTATTGATTACAAAATGTTCTTGCAGGAGCGTGGGACCAAAGTAGGCACACCCAAAATTGACAAAGCATAAGCTTATATTCCCCACACCCAAAGTGCAGGTTCCCTCCCATTGGCTGGGTACTACAAGGTTTATAGCCTATCAGGACCTCCTAATTACCCTACTAACATTCCCGCCCCTGTTTAAATCTCCCATTACCCCGATTTTTGACACCCACCCCTCTTGTTTACTTTATTCCTTATTTGGACTATGCTTTACATACTGGTGCAAGCGACAGAGCCGCATCCTGGCCACTAGTTGTCCCAATTCCAGGTGTAAGTGAGTGCTATACCTTCTGAGGCATATGAATAAACCATATTCCAGTCGACAAGCTGTCCTATTTACGAGCATCCTAACCGCAAGCTGTTCTAACTATGGGTGTAAGCATCTCTGGGCTGTCTGAGGTTGTCTAGCAAGTTGCAGCATTATGGCTTATGTGAAAAAGCCATAATGTGAAAAAGGAGCATTATCATTTCTCACAAGGAGCAGTGGCAGCAGTGGCTGCGATGGAGCACCCTATTGCCTCTCCATGGCCTCTCCATGGCTGCAGCTGCTGGCCTCCTCCTTTAGGCAGGTGGTAGTGGCTGCTGGAGAGCAGGTGAGGAAGAGGAGAAGCTGCCACTGCCAAGGCCCAGCCTGTCAGGAATGAGCCAGCTCCAAGCGAAGGTTTGCAGCCAGCTGCAGAAAGCAGCCAGGAACAGAGAGGCTTAGATGTTGGTCAGACAGGGGAGAGGACAGGACAGCTGCAGACTTCGGCTCTTCCTGACCTTGACAGGCAGGTTGATAAGGCAGTAGCTGAGAGCAGGCTAGAGCACATCCAAAGCTCGCAGGAAGCAGAAAAAGATGTGAACAGACTCAGAGACAGCTTCTCGTCACAGGAAGAGATTGGGGCTGATCCACTAAGTCCGAAGATTCGGTGGATGGGAGGGCTGCCAGATAGGAAGCAAAACAAGAGACGTTAAGTGTCGTAAATTCAATATCTTCTGTCACTGCTGGAAGCAGTCTTCAGAAGGGTCATCTTGAGTAATGATGCTGGAGGCTTTGTTGGAGCTGTCCGGAGCTATCTGTTTGTTTTTGCAATTAATCTTTCTTTGTAATTACCTAGGCTTACTGTGTTATCAAGCCAGGAACCTGGACTCCTGACACAGCCTCACATGACGCACTGGCTCTGAGATGCAGGCAGAGGGCAGGGCTGCCCTTGGCGGGAAGAAAGAGGGAATGGAACAGACCGCAAAGAGTCTTTATTGTTATTATTTTTTTAATGCTTTGTGCATCTGTGTCTAACCTTGCCACTTTCCAAGGCGTGCTTTTCTATGTGCAAATCTACCAAAGAATAATATTTTTTTAAAAAATTGGGATTACAGGGTTTTCTCAAGAATATGAAGTGTTCGCTGTGTTCTTATGGTGAATTTCTTTTGGTGAAGTTGTAATCCATTGGTGCACTCAAATGCAACATTCCTTATTTCCCCAGAATGGGCACATTCAGGGGGATGTCCTGTTCCTTTGGTCTGGAGCTTCCTCCCCCAGCATGTGACCTGGGAGATGGGCGTGGCTCTGGCTGACTCCATAAAAGAGCCAAGTCATGCAGCCATTTTCTCAGTGTCTAGTTCTGTCTTTCTACTATTGTCTTGTTCTATATTTTGCTGCCATGCTGCTCTCCTCCAGCCATTTTGTTGTATTAATGTATTTTTTGCTGTCTGCTGGCTCTCAGCCAGCAGCACATGAGTTCAGTCTCCCTGTGAGATGAACTCACAGTTTATTGCGTAAGTACTAAGAAAAGCCTGCCTTTCAGGGATGATAACGTGAACTAAAATGTGAGTAAACTTTTTGTTACTTTACTCAGAAAGACTCTTGTGTATTCTTTTAGGAGGGACACCAGGAAATAATCTTAACTAAGAGATTCAAACGAATCTGCAAACTCCCAGCTATATTGAGGGGAATTTGCTCTGCTGCATCACTAGGACCAGGTGCATAGCCTGGGAGTCATTTTGGACTCACAGCTGTCCATGGAGGCACAGGTCAATTCTGTATCCAGGGCAGCGGTTTACCAGCTCCATCTGGTACGCAGGCTGAGACCTTGTCTGCCCACGGACTGCCTTGCCAGAGTGGTGCATGCTCTAGTTATCTCCCGCTTGGACTACTGCAATGCACTCTACGTGGGGCTACCTTTGAAGGTGACCCGGAAACTACAACTAATCCAGAATGCAGCAGCTAGACTGGTGGCTGGGGGCGGCCGCCAAGACCACATAACACCGGTCTTGAAAGACCTACATTGGCTCCCAGTACGTTTCCGAGCACAATTCAAAGTGTTGGTGTTGACCTTTAAAGCTTTAAACAGCCTCGGCCCAGCATACCTGAAGAAGCGTTTCCACCCCCATCGTTCTGCCCGGACGCTGAGGTCCAGCGCCAAGGGCCTTCTGGTGGTTCCCTCAATTGCGAGAAGCAAAGCTACAGGGAACCAGGCAGAGGGCCTTCTCGGTAGTGGCGCCCGCCCTGTGGAACGCCCTCCCATCAGATGTCAAAGCGATAAACAGCTACCTGACATTCAGAAGACATCTTAAGGCAGCCCTGCTCAGGGAAGTTTTTAATGTGTGACATTTTAGTGTATTTTTGGTCTCTGTGGAAGCCGCCCAGAGTGGCTGGGGAAACCCAACCAGATGGGCGGGGTACAAATAATAAATTATTATTATTATTATTATTATTATTATTATTATTATTATTATCATCATTACTAAGGAAGATACTAATTCAATATATCCTTTCCTACTATCCTTAACATTCCTACAGAAGTGGTGTGGCACTTGTCTTTCTGACAAAAGGCAGTTTCCTATGTTCCTATGGGAGATGAACATAGGTCAGTGTTGTCTACACTGGCTGGCAGCAGCTGTCTAGACTTTCAGGCAGGGGTCCCTCCCAGCTGTACCTGGAGATGCTGAGGGTAAGCTTCCTATATTCCTACGAGAGTGAGAGAGAAAACACTGATCTTACAGCAACCAGTGTTTTCCCTGTGGCCTGAGGTATTTTATGTTTGCTCTCATAAAAAGAAAAAAAATGTATTTGGATAGTCTGTCAACAATATAGATGAAGATAAACATTTCTGTGTGAACCAAGATCTTCATCGCTTCTGTTAAATACAACTGAAGGAGAATGTGAGGGGAATTCCATCACTCAAAGTAGTGTGGTGGTATGTTTTTTTTTAATCTTGCAACGCCGACGAGAAAAAACACAGATGGAAAATGGGAAAAACATAATAAGAAAAAAAGGGGGGAGGAAAGAAGAAGAGCCCATGTGCTTGGTACTGATGGAGAGCTTATTTCTGCCCAATAAATTGGAGAATTGTTTGGGAGCAGTTCATCTGTGGGAAAATATGACCCTCTGTAATGCCGCCACATTCAGACAGACCTTTGGTGAACTGCTGAGCAAATAATCATCATGTGGGTTAAAACTGTCTGGGGTCACCTTTAACTGAAAGAGCCAATTTTTCTGGGATTTCGGAATGGGTTAGAGGAGGAAGGAAGGATTCTTTTAAGTATTACTTGTTGCAGACTTTATCTAGCCCTGTCTGTCTGTCTGTCTGTCTGTCTGTCTGTCTATCTATCATCTATCGTATCTATCTATAGAGTGCTTTTTTTCTCGAGGGATGCAGGGGTACACATACCGCTAAACGTTTTGTGAATCTAAGTTTTGCCTCATTGAGGGGCAGTATTTCAATATGAGTAGTAAAATGAGAGTACCTCTAGACACTTTTATTTTTTCTAGAAAAACCCCCACTCTATATCTATCATCTATCTATCTATCTATCTATCTATCTATCTATCTATCTATCTATCATCTATCTATCTATCTATCTATCTATCTATCTATCTATCATCTCTATCATCTATCGGTCTATCTATCATCTATCTATCTATCATCTATCTATCTATCTATCTATCTATCTATCTATCTATCTATCTATCTATCATCTATCTATCTATCTATCATCTATCTATCTATCTATCTATCTATCTATCTATCTATCTATCTATCTATCTATCTATTCTGTGTCCAGGGCAGCTGTTTACCAGCTCCATCTAGTACGCAGGCTGAGACCCTACCTGCCCGCGGACTGTCCTGCCATAGTGGTTCATGCTCTAGTTATCTCCCACTTGGACTACTGCGATGCACTCTATGTGGGGCTACCTTTGAAGGTGACTCAGAAACTGCAATTATGCGGCAGCTAGACTGGTGACTGGGAGTGGCCACCAAGACCATATAACACTGGTCCTGAAAGACCTACATTGGCCCCCAATACGTTTCCAAGCACAATTCAAAGTGTTGGTGCTGACCTTTAAAGCCCTAAATGCCCTGGGTCCTGTACAGTGGTATCTCAGGTTAAGAACTTAATTCGTTCTGGAGGTCCGTTCTTAACCTGAAACAGTTCTTAACCTGAGGTATCACTTTAGCTAATGGGGCCTCCCGCTGTCACTGCGCCACCACTGCACGATTTCTGTTCTCATCCTGAAGCAAAGTTCTTAACCTGAGGTACTATTTCTGGGTTAGCGGAGTCTGTAACCTGAAGCGTCTGTATCCCGAGATACCACTGTATACCTGAAGGAGCGCCTCCACCCCCATTGTTCATCCTGGACACTGAGGTCCAGTGCCGAGTGCCTTCTAGTGGTTCCCTCACTGTGAGAAGTGAGGTTATAAGGAACCAGGCAGAGGGCCTTCTCGGTAGTGGCGCCTGCCCTGTGGAACGCCCTCCCAGCAGAGGTCAAGGAAATAAGCAACTATCTTACTTTTAAAAGACATCTGAAGGCAGCCCTGTTTAGGGAAGTTTTTAATGTTTAATGCTGTACTGTGTTTTTAATATTCGGTTGGGAGCCGCCCAGAGTGGCTGGGGAAACCCAGCCAGATGGGCGGGGTATAAATAATAAGTTATCATCATCATCATCATCATCATCATCATCATTATCTATCTATCTATCTATCTATCTATCTATCTATCTATCTATCTATCTATTGCATATGATTTGGATCTATTAGTGCAGAATCCTGCAGCACAATTGCTAACAGGAGTGTGACCCCTATCAGCATAGTAAACATCTTCTCAAAGAACTACACTGGTTGCTGATTTGCTACCAGACTAGGTTCAAGGTGTTACCCTTAATCACTTGGGACCAGTTTACCTGCAAGATTGCTTTACCCCATAAATGCCCACTCATCTTCTTCCATAGAATCATAGAATTGTAGCATTAGAGAGGATCATGAGGGTCATCTAGTCCAACCCCCTGCAATGCAGGAATAGGTTGTCCAACGTGCGGCTTGAACCCATTACCCTGACATGAAGAGTCTCATGCTCTACCAATTGAGATATCTCAGCTTTGAAACTGCAGTACTGGCATTGCTACAGGTGCTGCACAATACCTGCACAGCATTTGTAATAAATCAATCTTTCAGTGTGGCAGCATTCAGCCTTTGGAACTCCCTGCCTCTTGACATCAGACAGACACCTTCACTGTACTCTTTCCATGCCTGCTAAAAATTTTTGTTTGTTTGTTTGTTTAGGCAAGCCTAGCCAGATAGGGATGTGGGTGGCGCTGTGGGTTAAACCACAGAGCCTAGGACTTGCCGATCAGAAGGTCAGTGGTTCGAATCCCCGTGACGGGGTGAGCTCCCGTTGCTCGGTCCCTGCTCCTGCCAACCTAGCAGTTCGAAAGCACGTCAAAGTGCAAGTAGATAAATAGGTACCACTCCAACGGGAAGGTAAACGGCGTTTCCGTGCGCTGCTCTGGTTTGCCAGAAGCGGCTTAGTCATGCTGGCCACATGACCCAGAAGCTGTATGCCAGCTCCCTCGGCCCATAAAGTGAGATGAGCGCCACAACCCCAGAGTCGGTCACGATTGGACCTAATGGTCAGGGGTCCCTTTACCTTTACCTTAGCCAGATAGGTAGAATGTTGGCCTGTGCTTTAAATCTGTTTTTTAGCAATTTTTTTTTAATTTTGATAAGTTTTGAATGCTTTCAACAGTAATTTGTAACTTCTTTTTTTACTGGTCATTTTATTGCTTTATTTTATTTTTATTTTTTGTAAACAGCTTTGAGGGTTTGCTACAACCAAGCAGTATATAAATCTTGGAAATGAATCTCTCTCTCTCCCCTAGTTAGGTTGCCAGATTGTGTAGCAAGAGGCTAAAGGTAAAAAAAAGTAAAGTAATGGACCGCTGAACAGTTGAGCCCAGTCAAACATGACTATGGGGTTGTGGCGCTCATTTCGCTTTCAGGCCGACGGAGCCAGCGTTTGTCCACAGACAGCTTTCCAGGTCATGTGGCCAGCATGACTAAACCACTTCTGGTGCAACGGAAGACCGTGATGGAAACCAGAGCGCACAGAAACTCCATTTACCTTCCTGCCGCAGTGGTACCTATTTATCTATTTGCACTGGCATGCTTTTGAACTGCTAGGTAGGCAGGAGCTGGGACAGAGCAACAGGAGCTCAGCCTGTTGCAGGGATTTGAACTGCCAACCTTCCAAATGATCCTAAAACAAAGATACTTTCAAGAATGTATAACTTGCTGTTAAAATGGAATACTCAGGACGAGACGGTTAAATCTGCTATGATTAAATGGGCATAGGATGTTGGACATAACATTATGTTTGCTGACTGGGAACAGTTGTGGACCACCGGGATAAAATTTACGGCATGTAATGCCTTAAGAGAGAATATTATGAAAATGATATACAGGTGGTACATGACCCCAGTCAAGCTTGCAAAAATTTATCACTCGCCCGATAATAAATGTTGGAAATGTAAAGAAACTGAAGGTACTTTTTTTCACCTTTGGTGGACATGCCCAAAGATTAAGGCCTTCTGGGAGATGATATATAACGAAATGAAAAAGGTACTTAAATGTACCTTCCCTAAGAAACCAGAGGCTTTTCTCCTGGGCATTGTCGGCCAATTGGTGTCAAAGAAAGACAGAACTTTTTTTATGTATGCGACAACAGCTGCAAGAATACTCATCGCAAAGTATTGGAATACACAAGATCTACCCACCATGGAAGAATGGCAGACGAAGGTGATAGACTATATGGGACTGGCCGAAATGACTGGCAGAATCCGGGACCAGGGGAAAGAGACAGCGGAAGAAGATTGGAAGAAATTTAAAATCTATCTTAAGAAATATTGTAAAATTAATGATAGCTAAAATGTTGTGGTTATAGAGAATAGGGGATTATAGAAGCAAAATATCATGTAAAAGAAAAGAATGAGGAAAAAGTAGATAAAATTAAGGGGGAAGAATTTGCTGAAACAATTTGTGAATTGGGATGCAGAAAGGGGAGGTATGGGGAAGTCGGTGAAGTAAGTTTTAAGAAAAAAGGTTTTGAAATTATGCATGTTTGTCTTTGTGTGTGTATTTGTGTATTGTGTATTGTGTGTGTGTTTGTTAAAATTTGTGAAAACCAATAAATATTTTATAAAAAAACCAAAAAAAAAAAAACCAAACGGCAAGTCCAAGAGGCTCAGTGGTTTAGACCACAGCACCACCCGCATCCCGCAGGAGACTACATACCCAGGGCTGTATACATAGCTTTAAACACCTTAAGACAGTGTGAGAGGATGGGAGAGGGGAGGTAACTCAGTGAAAGAGTTTTTTTTCCATGCAGAAGGCCTCTGATTCAACCCCTGGCATCTCCAGGTAGGACTGGGAGAAAAACTCCTGTTCATTACCCTGCAGATCTCTTTCCAGTCATATTGACCTTTCTGGACCAGTAGTCCAACTCTGTATATGACAGTTTTCTATGATACAGCTTTTTTAACCTCCTGTCCTGCACCTCAGCTGGTCCACTCACTCTCTTTTTCTCTGTGGGAAAGAAATGTAGTCTTACTTTCTGCAAGCAACTAAAGAAGAATATAGGTGAAGAGACCAGTGGAAGAAGTATGCACCATCATCACCCAAGAGCAGCTGCATCTTTAACCTACGGCTCTATTGGCCTCAATCAGATTCTGCCTTATCCCAGAGCCAGCCCTTCCATTAAACAAAATGAGGCATTTGCCTCAGGTGGCAGTTGCTGCTGGGAGGCAATGGTAGCAGTCCTCTCCCTCCCTGCCATTCCCCTTTGCTGAAGATCAGAGTTGTATGTGCCACATACCCAGTTGCCCTCTGGTTCAGTGGAAGATGCTAATGTTGAAATATGAATAAAGTGCTTCTAAACAGAATGGGGTGGGATGCCATCCTGTCCTTTGTCTCAGGCTGCCAAATGTCTTGAGCTGGTCTTGATCAACCCTCCCTTCTGTTGACTGGAGGGGAGGTGGAGGACTGATGGCAATGTTCTGCTCTATCTCCCATCCATCCAATTCATGGCTGATGTTATTTCGAATATTTCGCCCCAAGCTCCCAATGGGCATCCCTTGGCTTAGGCTTTTCAGTTTGGGGAAATGTGCACATTTCAATCCTGTAAGATTAAGGAGACATGTTTACAGATTTATCCTCGCAAGGGAAGGAAGCACGAGAAGACCAGCGTAGACACTAAACAGATTAATCATCTATTTGGGCTCCCATCCTGCAATACTCGATGTGGATTCATTCTTGCAGAATGTGGGCAATAGAGAAACTAAAAAATAAAATAATGTTTCAAGCATCATTTGCTACCCACATGCATGGATTGTGGTGGGCGGTGGCTGGCAGGCAGGTTGTTTTTAATTGCTTGAGTGATCAAACATGTTTCCTGTGGGTGTTTGGTAACAGCAAGCATTGCAGTGATCATACACACTCGTGCAAGTATGGGGACCTGTGGGTGCAATAGCACTGAAAGCTTAATGTGGAGCCTTGCTGCTGCTGCTCCTCTGGGCCAAAGGCTGCAGTCCTAAGTGGACCTAGTCAAATTGAAGCTCAGCGGAAATCAGTGGGCCTTACTTCCAAGGAAATGCTAGCCTGCAAGTGTCAAAACTGTGCAGTATTTCTAAAGAAACCATAGAATTTGCCTTGTCTCAAGTTAGACCACAGGTCCCTTCAGTTCAGCATTCTCACCGCTGACACATTTTTAACAGAGAGTCCATAAGTGACTGTGGAGGCCAATTCTGGATCCACACATCCTTCCACGGTGGAGACATAGGTTTCCCTGCAGGAGTTGATCATGGTGAGGGTTTGCCAAGCGTGACTTCTTCTTAGCCTGTTTCTCCCTTTCATCCTGAGTTCAAGCATCTTCAAAGCCCATGACACCTTTGGTAAAGGCTGTTCTCCAACTGGAGCACTCGCAGGCCAGTGTTTCCCAGTCGTCAGTGTTTATACTACATTTTTTAAAATATTTGCCTTGGGAGAGTTTTGAACCTAAATTGTTGACCACCAGCATTACACTTCCCATTTTTAAGTTTGGAATAGAGTAGTTGCTTTGGAAGATGATAAGCATCCAAACAATATGACCAGTCCAACGAAGTTGATGTTGAAGAATCATTGCTTTGACACGGGTGATCTTTGCTTCTTCCAGTACACTGGCATTAGTTTGCCTGTCTTCCCAAGTGATGTGTAAAATTTTTGGAGCAGGCAAAAGGGGGATCAGAGACTAAGGGCTCATCCAGGCTGTTGTTTAATGTGGATCAAAAACTTTCAGTACTTCCATTTCTCCATTGTCCTTATGACACTATCCTTCAAATCACTGCTTTCCCACATTCTTCCCTCCCTCAAACTTGATTTTCTCATACCCTCTCCTTTGCAGAGTATCCCTGGCATGATAACCACAGAATTATTGTGATAGTAGGGTTGGATCCTGAGAACCATCTAGTCCAACCCCCTGCAATGCAGGAATCTCAGCTAAAGCATCCATGACAGATGGAAAACCTCTGCTTAAAAACCTCCAAGGACATTTGGAGGACGATGTAATATGAAGACAATTAATGGAAGTCCTGGACACTTACTCTCCGCATTGAACAACAGTACGGATGAGTCCTATTAACAGATACAATGTGATAGATCCGTGATAAAATGTTCACACCATTTATTTTTGCTTCCTTTTTAAACATTTGCCATTCTCGAAGCTGAAGTCCTGCAGCTTTTTCTCCAGGCGCTGTTTCCTTGATCTTAATTAGCACCAACGGCACCAAAAAAAGAGAGAGCTGCCATTAGCCCCTAAAGTGGGGAGAAAAATCAGCTACAATTCAGAAGCCTTTTCCCCACTGCAAAGCAGCTTCAAGGGGTGATTTAGGTCAGGAAACAGCTTGCGGGAGAAGAGTGTCCCACCCTCTCAGCTCCAGTGCGCCAATCAGAGTTCAAGGCCCCCTCCAGCTGCTATATATATATATATATATATATATATATATATATATATATATATATCAGGAGAGCCATTCAGAAGTCTCCCACGTCTCTTCTTTTCTGCTGGCCTGGAGAAGCAATTCCTTGCTGAGTTAAACTAACAAAAGACTTTTCTATTCATTCTTTAAATTAATAGATTTGCTGATTTACTGTGGGGCATTAAATCTTCATTTTGGGGGGTTAGTTTTTCTAGAAGCTGCAGAAGCTCAGCGATGGAAAGATCCCAGCATCGTTTCAAAAAAGCTCTGGTCCATGGGGGTATTTCCCTTCTCCTTTCTGGAAATAATTAAATTGGGGGGAAATTTCGGCATACATCATCACCAGAACTCGAAGGCAGGTGCTGTTGCAGCTTCGCACAAAGAGTGAAGAGGAGGGGAAGTTTTCTTTCACCTGGCAAGATGCTATAATTTATGTAATTCTGACTCATCCCTTGCAGGGAGATTGGTATCGAAAGCTGTTCGGGCCACTGCCAAGCAGAAATTGAGAGGAAGGCTGTGTTAGAAGGAGCAACAGTTAACAGCAGCGTATTTCTAAGTGGACGTGGAAAGTGGTGGATTTGGTGCTTGGGGATATAGTCACCAGGGGTGCAGAAGATCATACTGTTCCACATCACCCCAATCCCTGAGCAGTGCAAAATTCCAGGGGTCTCATCACTTTCCCAGGGTTTGTGTTTCCTCCGGAAGGAGGCACAGCAGAGACTGTGGTGTCTTTATGATATATGGTTTGTTTACACATAGGTGCAGCCTGAGGCTACGATGGAGGCGTTCACAGCAATCCTGCTTCTCCCATAGCCACAGCCTTGAATTCCAGCAGAAATCAGGCCAGGCTCTCTGTCAGCCTGCCTCTTTTGAATCCCACTTTTAGCTCACATGACTCAATTCCCAACTATGGCATTTTGTCTTTCTAACTAACAGGCAGTTGAGGGAGGGAATGCCATGTATTTGTTCTCTGGCACAGAACCACTCCCTTTGTTCCCTTAAGGACCCATCTTTCATGGGCCATGACCAGGTTGGCATTGCTATTCATAGAATCATAGAATCGTGGAGTTGGAAATGACCCCGGGGGTCATCGAGTCCAACCCCTGCAATGCAGGAATCTCAACTTAAGCATGGCCATCCAACCTCTGCTTAAAAACCTCCAAGGAAGGAGAGTCCACCACCTTCTGAGGGAGTCTGTTCCACTGTCAAGCAGAAAGTTCTTCCTGATGTTTTGTCAGAATCATTTCTTGCAACCTGAAGCCATTGGTTTGAGTCCTATCCTCCAGATCAGGAGAAAACAAGCTTGCTCCATCTTGAATATTTGAATCTCGTGTCTTCTCCCAGTCTCCTCTTTTCCAGGCTAAGCATATCCAGCTACCTCAACCATTCCTCATAAGACTAGTTTCCAGACCCTTGAACATCTTGGTTGCCCTCCTCTGCACATGTTCCAGCTTGTCAACATCCTTCTTAAGTTGTGGCCCACAGAACTGGACACAGTATTCCAGGTGTGGTCTGACCGAGGCAGAATTACTTACCTTGATCTGGACACTATACTTCGGTTGATGCAGTATAGTCCACTAAGACACCCAGATCCCTTTTGCATGTACTACTAGTAAGCCAGGTGTCTCCCAACAGATACTGGTGCATCTGGTTCTTCCTGCCTAAGCGCAGAACCTTACATTTGCCCCTATTGAATTTCATTTTGTTAGCTTGGACCCAGTTCTCCAATCTGTTAAGGTCATTTTGAATCCTGATTCTGTCTTGTACCCCTATCAGTTTGGTGACATCTGCAAATTTGGTGAGCATTCCCTCAATTCCTTCATCCAAGTTGTTTATAAAGATGTTGAGCAACAATATGCCCAGGAGAGAACTCTGGGGCACCCTACTTGTCCCTTTCCCCCCAGGATGATGAGGAATCGAATTCCAGCAATTTAATCCCTGCTGGATTCAGGAATTAGAAGGGGAGCTCAGCCATACAGTTTACCCCCCTCTCCAAACTCATAACAATATATTATGTTACGTTTTGGGTTTTTTTAATGCTTTATTTTCCTTTCTGAATTGTGTGAGATGATGTGCTGTTATGCTGCAGATGTGCCCAAGAGAAAAAGTAGCAACTATAGGAAGTGACATGAGTATCTCACAAGCATCCTTGGTACCTACTGAGGCCTGGAAATAATGTTCAGCTAAAACATTGGAGATGATCCCTGAGTGTGGCTTTCAGCTACTAAGCATGGAGTTCAGCACTGCATTATTACAAATGTTCCATCTGTTCCAGCATTGCAGATGAAACAACCCCCCTCTCCTCCTTCCATGGACCATTCTGGGGATTATCCAACACCCTCTGAGTCAATTTTTTGGGTGGGGAGGCACACAGGGAGGAGAGAGTCATTGGCATGATCCAGGCTTTTCTTATGTCCATCATCATCATCACCATCAAAAAGATAAAGGTAAAGGGACCCCTGACCATTAAGTCCAGTCGTGACCAACTCTGCGGTTGCGGCGCTCATCTCGCTTTATTGGCCGAGGGAGCCGGCGTACAGCCGGCATACATGTGGCCAGCATGACTAAGCCGTTTCTGGCGAACCAGAGCAGAGCACGGAAACACCTTTTACCTTCCCGCCAGAGCGGTACCTATTTATCTACTTGCACTTTGATGTGCTTTTGAACTGCTAGGTTGGCAGGAGCAGGGTGAATAGGAGCTCACCCCGTCGTGGGGATTTGAACCACCAACCTTCTGATCAGCAAGTGCTAGGCTCTGTGGTTTAACCCACAGCGCCACCCGCGTCCCCCATCATCAAAAGGTATTGTACAATTTCACATCAATTGATCAGCCCCCTTTTGCCTCTGTCCCCACCGCTGGCATGTGGCCCTTGAAACATTGCTCATGAGGGAACGCAGCCCTAGAGGTGAGAAAATGCTCTCCGTTCTGATGTAAAATATAGCTGAGAAGAGCGAGGCCTCCATACGCTCATACTCCCCTGACATTTCCTACAGCTCTGAGCATAGTAGTTGCAGGAAACTTCATGACCCCAGAGGGAGAACATTGCAAGAATTCTGCCAGAAACACTGCAAAATAAATGTCGAGACAAACTGCAATATTTGTTTCTCTAACCTTTCCCCCTCCATTTCTCTTCCATTATGGCAAGGGAAGAATTTAAAAACTTCTGAAAGCTCCAGATAAGCTCTTCCTTTCCCTAATCTCTCATCTCGATTCTGTGTCTTCTGAGTTTTTCCTCCCACTTCTTTCAACCTTCCTTGTAACTATGAAATGACAGATCAGGCAGGGACAGAGCTCTGATTGGTCGTCCACAGGCAGCTAAAACTTCAAATTGAGTTGTCTGACAAGGAAACGTGATTGTCCCATTTTTTCAGGCTGCGGTCTCATTCTCTCAAATAAATTAAAATGAAATATTGCTGCTGTCGTGATTGTCTAGAGGCATTTCTCTCTGTATTCAGTGTATTCAATTTTGGAAGGACTCTTGGGCAAGGATTTCTCCTTCGTTTCCCTCGCTCTACCCCTCTCCCTTGTTTATAGGATGTCTTTAGTTTCACTTGGTTATCTGTATTATTCATTCATGTTTGTCCTCACATTAATGGAAATGAAATGTTATTGAAAACACCTGTCTTGGGAAATTGAGCTCCAGACTGAGATGGTAACAGCACAACTTAATAATTACAGATATTTACTAGCAAACAAAGATGGTATTCTATAAAGCATAGACACATGTACACCCTGACTGCTACTGGAAGTGCCCCTTCCTATAAAAGACTTGTGTACAGTGGTACCTCCGGTTATGAACTTAATTCATTCCGGAGGTCCGTTCTTAACCCGAAACCATTCTTAACCTGAGGTGCACTTTCGCTAATGGCGCCTCCTGCTGCTGCCACCGCATCCCGGGGCAAAGTTCGCAACCAGGAGACCTACTTCCAGGTTAGCGGAGCTCATAACCTGAAGTGTTTGTAAGGAGGACAGTACGTAAACCAAGGTTCCACTGTAGTTGGAAAGTACCTTGCAGGTTATCTAAAATGCATGCAGTAGTTTTACCTCCTAGATGTGAACCTGTCTCATTCTATCTGCAGCTCAAACTCTAGGTCAGACATTAACCTCCTCTATGCCACCATGTCCATAAACCTGTTTAGTGTAGTAGATGCTGTGGTCTAAACCACTGAGCCTAGGGCTTGCCGATCAGAAGGTCGGTAGTTTGAATCCCCACGACAGGGTGAGCTCCCATTGCTCGGTCCCAACCTAGCAGTTCGAAAGCACGTCAAAATGCAAGTAGATAAATAGGTACCACTCTGGCAGGAAGGTAAACGGCGTTTCCGTGCACTGCTCTGGTTTCACCAGAAGCGGCTTAGTCATGCTGGCCACAGGACCCGGAAAAACTGTCTGCGGACAAACGTAGGCTCCCTTGGCCAGTAAAGAGAGATGAGCGCTGCAACCCCAGAGTCGTTCGCACCTGGAATTAACTGTCAGGGGTCCTTTACTTTTACCTTTAGACAGTCTATCAGTGGCTGCCAAACTTATCTAGCATAGCACTACAACTTGACAAGTCTATATTGTTACATGGCTTCTGAGTGCCAATTCCTTTGTCGGTCCATTTGCTGTCTTATAGGCCAGAATAGTTGCCAGATGGGAGCTGATAGTAAACAGATACCTGGGAATCTATCTTTGTTTCAACGAGATATCCATCACAGCTGTAGTTGGGGAGACCTCTCTTGCTGATGGAGGTTTGTATGTGTAAAGACAGAAGATTTGCCATTTGGAAAGTTTTAAGTTAGTATGTTTGGGGAGGGGATATATGATGTGATGATCTGTTTGCCTCCACTCATGCATCCCCCAAACTGGTGCTCTTTAGATGTCAGACTACAACTCCCATCATTCCTGACCACTGCCCATGCTCTTTGGAGTGGATAGGAGTCTTTGTCCAAAACATCTGGAGAACAGCAGGTTGGGGCATCTTAACTGCATATTTGTAAAATATAAAACAGATGCTACATAAACACCATAAGTCTCCAGTGCATTCTCATCCAAGGGAACCTGATCCAGGTAAACGTTGCCCTGCAACTTCTCACTGTTTGGGGGCTTGGGACGCCCCACAATAATGTGCTTATTGGTGCTATTGATGCTCACATTAACACCACCAAGATTTCTTGACAGCATTCCTTCTGGCAGGAATAAGATGATATGGTTTCCTAATTAATATTTGACTGAATATCCTAGGCAGGTACAATGCAATGGAAGACAGGCAAACATTGTTCAACTTGCATCCTGTAGAACATAATAAAGCCATATCCATATATAACCGATAAACATGGCAATCAAAGGCGTTTCAGTGATGGAGGCAAAAGTATTTTCAAGCCTGCAGAATAACTGAGATCACTCCAGCAGCATCCGGTGGTTCATGGTCCTGAAAAACTCATCAGCACGATATTTTGGAGGCTATCAGCTCAGTGACATATTTAGGAGACATTTCATTGAAAAAATAATTTGCATGCAGCGTGCTAATCTTGTTGGAGGTATCTCTGCACTGAATTCATAGTAAAAACATGAGTTGTCTTGTTGCATTCTATGGAATTCTATTTTTGGGTGTTGAGGGTGTGATAGGATGCTTCCAATGGACTTTATGACCATGTGCTTCCACTGACCCTTTTCCTGCTGGTTCCAGGTTACAAGGGGGGAGGGCATGGATCCAGTCTTTCTTAGGGTAACTTTGGGAATCAAGACATAACACCGGTCTTGAAAAACCTACACTAGTTCCCAGTACGTTTCCGAGCACAATTCAAAGTGTTGGTGCTGACCTTTAAAGCCCTAAATGGCCTCAGTCCAGTATACCTGAAGGAGCGTCTCCACCCCCTTCGTTCTGCCCAGACACTGAGGTCCAGCTCTGAGGGCCTCCTGGTGGTTCCCTCACTGCGAGAAGCCAAGTTACAGGGAATCAGGCAGAGGGCCTTCTCGGTAGTGGCATCCGCCCTGTGGAACACCCTCCTACCAGATGTCAAAGAGAAAAACAACTACCAGACTTTTAGAAGACATCTGAAGGCAGCCCTGTTTAGGGAAGCTTTTAATGTTTAATAGACTATTGTATTTTAATATTCTGTTGGAAGCCGCCCAGAATGGCTGGGGAAATCCAGCCTGATGGGTGGGGTATAAATAATAAATTATTGTTATTATTATTATATAAAACTTGCTGCCTTCTCTTGAGGTCCAACCAACCCCCCTCACCAGCAGTCATCTTTGTACAGCAATGGCATATATAATAGGGGGTGATAAATGGCAAGGTGTACAAAATATACAAAGATCTGCAGTGATCATCACATAGCAAACTAAGTTCCCTCCCTTGTATGGGCATCCTGCAAACTTAAGGAAAAATCTGAGGCAACCTTCTGCTGTCTACCCAAGTTTGTTTTATTTATTCATTTATGGTGCTATATAAAACTGCCCAATAACATTGTTCTCTGGGCAGCTTACATGATAAAATGATAAAATACAATGGAAAACGCAATATCATAAAATAGATATTTGCAGCTTGAACATTTCCAGAATAAATGCAGGTGGCTAACAAGTAAAGCGGCACCGAAACAGGGCCTAGTCATATCTACCCTTACTCTTAAGGCAGCCATTTAACTGATCTGTGCATTTTGTTACTTGATCGCCTTAAAGATGTACTGAACAGGATACTGACTTTCCTATGACCCTCTCCTTTTTTAGGGCTGGGATTTCTTGTTCAAATGAGGAAGGCAAACATAAAGCGAACCTTTTGTTGAGATTAACTGTGCATAGGATGCTGTATAGAAAATTCCCATTTGTGAGTAGGCCAGACTCACTCCCGACATACACAGGTGCAGCTCAATGTGAAATAAAAGAGAGTCGCACACCTGCTTCTGAACCAGCAAAATAGGCCAAGTTTGTTAACTCTTTCACATTGCGTATGAGCTAAGCTTTGTGAAGTTGGGTTGGCTGTGCGATTTGCGCTGGCTGCTTCCGTGCTAAGTTTCCAAATGTAAAGAGAGGCATGGCTTCTGCACCTTTAGTAAGTTTCATTAAAAAAATGTGGACACTTTGGCGGGTCCAGATTATCCTCCTAATCAACATCTCTACCTGCTAAAATTACCTCCTTTGCTCTGGTCATCCTATGTCATGCTGCCAATAAAAATGTGAAGTGGCTGCGTTTGGTTTCTCCACCCTGCCCAACATTACCTAGAAGGAGGCAAATCTCCAAATTGGGAATGGATAAATGACAGATAAGGTTCAGCAGAAATAAATTTAAAAGTGATGGACACAGGGCAGCGGCGATCCGTTGTAGCATGGCGACATGGAGTCCTCGGTTTCAAAGGGAAGCAGAATAGCTCTGTGCTGAACTTTTTCAGCCTGATACCCACATTCTTTTATTGGCAACCTTCTGAGAGCCACATCTGGGCAGGCCCGGAAGCAAACACATGCAGTGGAATGAATGCAAATCTTACCTTTGTACAGTAGCCTTCTTTCCATGCACACTCAAACTCTGCTCTCTATCCTTCGTCAAGACAAGCAAGAAGCAACATCAGAGTTCAAGGACGCATTCCCAGCAAGGGAAAAAACCTTTGAGGAAAGTGCAAAGCACAGCTGAAGAGAGTGGTGTGGCATGGGACAGTGTGTGCCTTGAGGAGAGTGTCCTGAGACCCAAACAGGGGCGGCTGGGCTCCCTTTGGTCTCTGAGCCTGAGTTTTACCACCCCCGGCACAGACAATAATGGTGTCAGGAGTCCAGGTTCCCTGCTTAATAACACAGTAAGCCTAGGTAATTAAAAAGGAGGATTGATTGCAAAAACAAACAGATAGCTCCAGATGGTTCTAACAAAGCCTTCTGCATCATTACTCAAGATGACCCTTCTGAAGACTGCTTCTGGTGGTGACAGAAGATATTGAACTTACGACACTTATGTCTCTTGCTTCTTACCTAGTAGCTCTACCATTCACCAACACTTCGGACTTAGTGGATCAACTCCCACCTCTTCCTGCTCTGGCATACTATCTCTGTGTTTGTTTGCACCTGTCTGAGCTTCCTGTGAGCTTTGTCTGTGTTCTAGCCTGTTCTCAGCTACTGCCTTATCAGCCTGCCCGTCCAGGCCAGGAAGAGCCAAAGTCTGCAGCTTCCAGCTCTCCCCTGCCTGACTAACATCTAAGCCTCTCTGTTCCTGGCTGCTTTCTGCTGTTGGCTGCAAAGCTTCACTTGGAGCTGGCTCATTCCTGAGAAATGGGCACCACAATTTCAGAAGGATATTGACAAGCTGGAAGGTGTGCAGATGAGGGCAACCAAGATGATCAAGCGTCTGGAAACCCAGCCTTATGAGGAATGGTTGAGGGAGCTGGGTATTTTTAGCCAGGAAAAGAGGAGACTGAGAGGAGATATGATAGCCATCTTCAAATGACTCAAGGTCTGTCACATGGGAGATGCAGCAAGCTTGTTTTCTCCTGCTCAAAGCAATAGCTTCAGGTTGCAAGAAAGGAGATTCCGACTAGCATCAGAAGGAACTTTCTGATAGTAAGAGCTGTTTGACAGTGAAGCGGACCCCCACAAGTGGTGGTGGACTCTTCTTCTTTGCTTATTTTTAAGCAGACGTTGGATGGCCATCTGTCCTGTATGATCTAGTTGAAGTTCCTGCATTGCAGCGAGTTGGACTGGGTGACGCTCAGGGTCCCTTCCAACTCTACAATTCTATGATTTTATGAGTGAGATGGATGAATCAACTGAACACAAAACAAAGCAGCTTCCAGTTACCCCAGAGCAGCGGTTCTCAACCTGTGGGTCCCCAGATGTTGTTGGACTACAACTCCCATCATCCCTGAGCTCTGGCCTCGCTAGCTAAGGGTGATGGGAGTTGTAGTTCAACAACATCTGGGGACTCACAGGTTGAGAAAGGCTGTCCCAGAGGCATTGTGCTATTCACTCAATTCTAATGGCTGGGAGTAACTGTGGCAAAGGGCTATTACATTCAAAGTCAGACTATAGAAAAATCTGGTTGGCTATTGTGGGAAACAAGACATTGGACACCATCAATCTGATCCAGCAAGGAGCTGCTTATGTTCTTAAGTGCTTCAGTCAAACCCACCCTGACACAGGGGACCTTTACCCTAGCACAAGTGATGTGTTCAGCTGTGCTAATCCTCCCCTCTTATTAGAGGTATTTTTCTGTATTTACCAAATGGTTTTGCTACTTCCAGAATTCCTCACAGGTTTCCTCTGAACAGGAACCTTCAAATCAGCCACAACAAGTCAACTTCTCTATTTATTGAGGAATAATCTTTGCAGTGCACGATGGCAATTGCTTGCTTGAAAATCTAACTGCGTAGTTTCCTGTTCCCTGGTTTTCAGTCAGTGTTTTTCAAAGTGAAATGGGTACCATAAACCAAGAGCCCAGTGTGGAGGAATGTTGGACTGGGGGACCTGAGAGAGCTGGGTTCAAATTCCCACTCAGCCACAAAGCTCACTGAATCAGTCTGACTTTAGAATAAACTTTCAAGCCTTCCTTACACTCCTGCCCCACTGTTTGTGCATTTTTTTTTTTGCCCTTGCTCTATGAAAAACTATTGATAGTACTGCAAGTTTGTGTATAAGACAAAGCCACTTCCGAGCTAGGGAGGAGGTGGGGTTGCGGGCTTCACATCCCTCCCCACGCTCGCGGGGGCTTCCTTCAGTCCCTGCGATACCAGGGAATCCTCAGACACGTCATCCCCGGCCCAGCCAATGGGTTGGCCCGGGGGCTGTGGCCTCGCCTTATTTAGGTTTGGCGTGGCCGAGGATCTCTCTCTTTGCCGTGCTGCAGCCAACCAAGTTTTCCCTCCCTTCCCACCTGTTAGGCTAGGTTCTCTGACGTTGCTATGGACTCCAGTTGGTCGCCGTCAAGGGGCCTGGTAGCAATATCGCTCAATTCCTGTAATCAATAAAGTTGTGGCCTAATTTGATCCATTAACTCGAATTCTTGTGTCTCGTGTCTTTATTTCTGAGGGGGGAGGCAGGAACTCGCCACACAACTCTTTCTGTTGATATGTAAGATACTGTGTCTCTCTCGCTCTGTGTGTCAATAATTCTGTCTTGTCTCTTTGTATAGATGTGGGACTTCTGCAAAAAATAATCTACACATCTATTATTCTCACCTTGGTTTTTATTTTGTAAAAACAACGCCTTGATAAAAAAAATAAAATGGAATGCAATACCTGAATTGTTTTTGTCTGCTGGATTGATCAACAACATTAAAAGTTTGTATATGTGTACATACACACACTCAAATGAAACATCTGTTTAAAAAGATGACAGCTAAGTAGACAGAACAGAGAAAGTGGAATCACCACCTAGTCTAACACCTGCTTTAGGCTACAGCAGTAAAAAAAAAAAAAGCAATTCATTTTCATTCAACATCTTTCAGTCACAAAAGGCCTCTTGCACGAGATAAAAAGACATGATAACTCATTATGGAAAAGATTGTTGAAATGCAGGCAGCAAAGCTGCAGCTGTGGGTGTGGAGGAGGAAAGGAAAAGGATTTATTTCAAAAGCAGATGTATCTAGGGAGTGGGGAGAAATTCAATTCAGTTGCCATTTAAAGGCGAATCCACCTAATGCTTACTTTACAATAGAATAGGCAGGACCAAACATAGACATAGACCCATTGACAGAGGGAGACCATTGGGTGGTGACACAGGGCAGGGCCATCTCAGTGGTGACCCCATCTGTGCGACTCTCTCCTGGACTACATTGATCTAGGTAGACCCATGATGTGATGTGGTACAGGGCACTTGCTTGTTTTCTTATGTAGGTAGTGCTATTTCAAGACATAGCACACCCAATTCAATTTTATTATCCATTTCTAATAAGGGGGAGCTTGAAACTCTAGACAAGACTAGATAAACTCTAGATAATGCAGTGGTGGTGGTGACAGTGGTTCTGCCCTAGGGTTGCCATACGTCCAGATTTTCCTGGATATTACAGGGATTTCAAAGGTGAAATTGACTTCCAAAAGGTGGCACAACCCTATCTTCCCTCTGTTGACAATATTCAAGTGCAAGCTAATAGAATAGAATTGTAGAGTTGGAAGGGACTATTGGAGTCATCTAGTCCAACCACCTGCAATGCAGGAATATTTTGCCCAACATGGGGCTCTAACCCACAACCCTGAGATTAAGGGTCACATGCTCTACCAGCTGAGCTACCCCAGGTCCGAGCTGAACCTAACTGTTACAGCTTTGTTGTTTGCAGCACAATCTTTTAATTGTTTGGTATAGATTTTGCTGAAATCATAACGATTGTTTCATTGCATTGGTGTTTTATGGTTGTTGCTACGTGGAGAATGAGGAAGGGGATGCAAAAGCAATAAAGAAATACATTTGTGTAGCAGTGGTGGGGAATCAGATGCTTTTGAGCTCCAGTTCCCATCAGCCCCAGCTAACAAGGTCAATTGGCAGAGTGTATGGAAGTTGCGGTCCTGTAATATCTGGAGGACCAGAGATTTCCCCATCTAGTGTGGATCTCTAGTGGCACCTTGGTATATGCCCCCTCCTTTCTTTCATGAAATTTCATGAAATTTGCTCTACGCGGGGCTGCCCTTGAAACTGTCCCACCAACTCCAGCGGGTGCAGAATGCTGCAGCGAGGCTCCTCACGGGGTCCCTGCCATGGGAGCATATTCACCCAGTGCTTTACCAGTTGCACTGGCTCCTGGTGGAGTATAGGGTCAGGTTCAGGGTGCTGGTCTTGACCTTTAAAGCCCTTTGTTGCTTAGGGCCCTCGTATTTACGGGACTGCCTATCCTGGTACGCCCCGCAGAGGACCTTAAGGTCCATGAATAACCATAGTTTAGAAGTCCTGGGCCCTAAGGAAGTCCTCCACCAGGGCCAGGGCCATTTCAGTGATGGCTCTGACCTGGTGGAATGCTCTGTCCCATGAGACTAGGGCCCTGCAGGATTTAACCTCCTTCCATTGGGCCTGTAAGACAGAGCTTGGCCTTTAATTTGAATTCAGCCTGATCTTTTATTTCCCTTCTCTTCCCTCCCCCTCCCCATTTATGAAGGTCACCTGCTCTGAGACCCCCACAGCTAATTCTCCCCTGGCCTCATTGCTGGCCCAAGTAGGACCAATTCAGCCAGCTGGGGATTATCTCATTGATTTTTGATTTTTATTGTTATTCATGTTTTTATACTGTATTTTATGCTGCTTTTATAACTAAGTGTTTTAAAGTGTTAAAGTGTGACGCCACCTGCGTCAATTCTGTGAACCTAGAACTAAATCTCATTGTGTTCAATGGGATTTACTTCACATACTATTGTGCTGTCACAGGGGTCAGCAAACTTTTTCAGCAGGGGGCCGGTCCACTGTCCCTTAGACCTTGTGGGGGGGCTGGACTATAATTTGAAAAAAAAATACTGGACGAATTCCTATGCCCCACAAATAACCCAGAGATGCATTTTAAATAAAAGGACACATTTTATTCATGTAAAAACACGTTGATTCCAGGACCATTCATGGGTCGGATTTAGAAGGCGATTGGTCTGGATCTGGCCCCTGGGCCTTAATTTGCCTACCCCTGCGCTATCAGAAAACGAACAAGAAGAAAGAAGGCAACCAGAGAGAGCTGTCTAGATATCAGAAGGCAGACTACTGCATTCTATTTAGTTTTGGAAACAGCTGAGGTATGAAGTTTTGTTTATCTGGAGCAAAAGAGTCAGGCCGCCTGAACCCCAGAAGTTTCAAGCGTTTATGTTCTAATCAAGGAAATAACAAACACTATCAATTCCGATGACTATAAAACAGTTGGTGGGAGGGAAGGTTTATTAAAAACTCCACCACTAAAATTAATAGAACTACAATTGCTGCAGGTAGATCAAAATTAAAATGTAAGTCTCAACAGCAGTTTTTGCTATTGTCACCAATTTGGAGGTAGTTTGTCCTTGCTGTAAGAATCAAGGAAGTTGTTTAATTTGCAACTCAAAAAATACATAAGGGGGGAAGGTAGCCCCATCAGGAATAGCAAGGAAGCTCCTTCTGTGAGCAATCCTTCCTGCACTCACAATAAATTACTCCAGGCCAGGGGTCTGAAACCATGATGAATATTGAACTATATTGGTATTTTGGTCGTCGAGGTCACAAACAGCCCTCCCTGAGTCTAGGCTTTTGATTATTCAGAGTTTTAACTCCAAGCTTTCAGACTTCAGGCTCTTTGAGTCTCCAGGCAATGGAGGATGGGGAATTGTACAAGAGGTAGCAATGGCTACTAGCTTAGATGGCTTAAAAGGAGTGTCTCCACCCCCATCCTTCTGCCTGGACACTGAGGTCCAGCACTGAGGGCCTGCTGACAGTTCCCTCACTGCGAGAAGCAAAGTTACAGGGAACCAGGCAGAGGGCCTTCTCAGTAGTGGCACCCGCCCTATGGAACACCCTCGCATCAGATGTCAAAGAAATAAACCATAGCTGTCAACCTTCCCTTTTTTTGTGGGAAATTCCCTTATTCCAGCGCCATTTCCCGCTGCTATCCCGGATTGTTAGATATCCCATAGACTGTCCCCGGGACAGGTGAGGCTGCTGATCCCTTATTTTCAAATCTGAAAGTTGACAGCTATGGAAATAAACAACTATTGGACGTTTAGAATACATCTGAAGGCATCCCTGCTTAGGGAATTTTTTTAGTGTCTGATGTTTTAATGTATTTTTAATCTTTTGTTGGAAGCTGCCCAGAGTGGCTGGGGAAACCCAGTCAGATGGGCGGGGTAATAATAATAATAATAATAATAATAATAATAATAATAATAATAATAATAATAATAATAGTTGTTGTTGTTGTTGTTGTTGTTGTTGTTGTTGTTGTTGTTGTTATGTAGGCAAATTCATAGAGGATGGGGCTTCAATAGCTGCTAGTCAGGATAGCTATGTTCTGCCTCTATGGGAATAACATTTGTTGGGGATTACAGGTGGGGAAAGCACTGTTGCTCTCAGGTCTTGCTTACAGGCTTTCCACGGGCATCTGGTTGGCCACTGTGAGAAGAGGATGGTGGACTAGATGGATCTTCTCATTATTTTTTTATTTATACTGCCCTTCATCTGCTGATCTCACAACATCCTTGGCCTTTGATAGCCATCTTCAAATATTTCAAGGGCTGTCACATGGAAGATGGAGCCAGTTTGTTTTCTCCTGCTCCGGAAGGTAGGACCCAAACCCAAGTAACACAAAAGGATATTCTGACTAAGCATCAGAAAGAACTTTCTGACAGGAAGAGCCATTCAACAGTAGAATTGTCTCCCCCTGGGGAAGTTGTGGACTCTCCTTCCTTGGAGGTTTTTAAGCAGAGGTTGGATGGCCATCTGTCATGGATGCTTTAGCTGAGATTCCTGTATGCAGGGGGTTGGACGAGGTGACTCTCAGGATCCCTTCCTACCCTCCAGTTCTGTGATTATGTGATTATCATGCCAGGGATACTCTGCAAAGGAGAGGGTATGAGGAAAAAGTTTGAGGGAGGGAAGAGTGTGGGAAAGCAGTGATTTGGAGGATAGTGTCTTAAGGACAATGGAGAAATGGAGGACTTGATCATTCTTGGGGTCCCTTCCAACTCTACAATTCTATTATCCTATTATTTTAATCCAGCAGGGGTCTTCTTATATTCTTTCTCATTCTGAAGAAAAGGTAAGGGCTACAAAAGGTCTTTGATTGTGTCAGTTGGAGTCTAACAACATTCTGAAGGGTGACAAGTTCTCCATCATTGCACTAAGGAAATTATTTAAGCTTTAAAGTCACTACGAGACTCCACTTCTTCTCTAACAGAGCCGATTGCCTGGTATCTCCCCAAAGCTCTTGACAACCAGATGGCTACTGACATCCAAGACCCAAATCTTGTTGCTGGGCTACAGCCTCCATCATCCCTGGCCATTGGGTAACCTGATGGGGGATATGATCCAATGACATGGGGGAAGCCACAGGTTAGTTACCCAAGCTATAGGAGAAAGAATTCTTGGACCTCCAGGAAAGTGAAATTGTTATTCCAGAGCAGATGGGAAAAGGATACCTGCATTTATGAAAAATGCAGGGCTTTTTTTCCAGCTGGAACTCACCACAACTCAGTTCCGGCACCTCTCAGGTGAATGTCATTGCCATTCTAAGAGAACGAGGGAGTTGTTCATGGTGAGTTCCGGCACCTCTTTTTCTGGAAAAATAGTGCTGCCAAAATGTATATTAATGCTACACTTTGAATGTCAGCTTGCCACACTGTCTATCAAAGCACAGGATGTTAGATAATATTCTGCTTTTCCTTACCATAATGTTTAGCAGTTTAAACCAACTAGTGTTTAATAGGGATGCACTGTTAAACATAACTGAATGTTAAAACTCTGTTGTTAATTTATGACTCCTTATTTTCCTCTGTAGGGAGAAAGCCTAAGAAAAGAGAAAAATCACTCGAGGTCTGAAATGTGTCTACTGAAGAATTACCTGAATTAATAAAATATGAAATTAAATAATTATTCTTACAATTATAATTTGACAAAAAGCGCCGTAAGGAAAGATTCTTATTACTAGTGCTACGTAATTATGTAATTGAGTAATTAGTAATAAATTACCTGCTGGTAATGATAATATCTTCACTTGGAAAAAAAGGTCTAAAAATATATTGCTTTTTCTGACCTGAGTTATTTTGTCACCTGGTGTGACATCAATGGATTATTATGGCAATATGAAGAAAATAAGGGGCATTATTGACAATTTCAGTACAATCTCCCTTTCCAAAGGAACATGAGGTTGTATAGGGGAAGTTGTTAATGGATTATGCCCAATTTTTAATTTTCTCCTCTGCATGGAAGAATTAATGGTATCAAGGAAAACAAGAAGTCAAAAGTTTTCCTTTTAGAGCACTGTTTCCCAAACTTGGGTCTTTAGCTGTTTTCAGGCTACATTTCCCATCATCCCTGACCACTGATCTTGCTAGCTGGGGATGATGGGAGCTGAAATCTAAAAAGAGTTGGAGAACCAAGTTTGAGAAACACTGTTTTAGGGCATGGTTGATTAACCTGTAGCTCTCCAGACTTTTCCCCATCATCCCTGACCATTGACCATGCTGACTGAGGCTGAGTTGAGCTGGAGTCCAACAAAGATTAACCACTCTTGCTTTGGATGATGATGATGATGATGATGATGATGATGAAGAAGAATATATCTATATTAATGGCCTTGCTTTAATCATAAGGCCCCAAGGTGGGTTGCGACAATTTAAAATTCAGAATTAAAAAGAATTAAAACAAATTGAAGCCACAGGAATAGGGTGGGTCTGGAAAACCCACATCTCAGGTGTCAAAAGGTGGGTCTTCAGCATACACCAAAAGCTTTACAGTGAAGGTGTCAGGCTCACCTCTGTGGGAGGTAATTCCATGATTTAAAGGGTTGCCATGGAGAATGCCATCTTCTGGACCACCACTCTCTGAACATGAGGGTGGCAGATCTAACAAGATCTTCTGTCTTAGAACCCAAGAAGTTCAGTAAGGAAGGAGGTGGTGTCTCGGATATTTGAGGCCTAAGAATTTTAGAGTTGTAAACACTAGGATGAGCACCTTAAATTAAACGTGGAAATGAAGTTGTAGCCAATGCAATATTGAAGGTGCTAGGTGCCAGCCCTGTATTGTTTATTTATTCCATTCCATTCCAATCCATTGCATTCCTTTTTATATAAAATAGAAACACACACACACTCCATAACAGATACATACCAGGATTTTAAAAATTTGCTTAAAAGGCTTGTTGAAAAACACCAAAAAGATAATAGATATGGCACCTGTCTGATATGTCACAAGAGGGAGTTTCAAAGGGCAGGTGCTGCCATGCTAAAGGCACCATTCTAACATGGTAGAAATGGACATCATGATGAGACAAGTATCTGCAGGAGACCCATTTCTGAAGTGCACAGTATCAGGGCTGGAACTGAGCACTGATGCTTTGACGCTATGGCTGCAATACATTTAAAGAACAGCAATAACACTTTAAGCAGTCATAGCTTCCTCCCCCAAAGAATTCTGGGACCTGTAGTTCTTTAAAGATGATCAGAGTTGTTGGAACACCCCTATTCTTTTTCAGAGCTACAATTTATATGGTTGAACAGCCAATCCCTCTCCCCAGGGAACTCTGGGAATTGTAGCTCTGTGAGGGGAAGAGCGGTGTCCTAAGAAATCTCAGCACCCTTAACTACCTTTAAATTCCTAGGAGTTTATCTCAGTGAAGGCTTTACTTGGAAAATAAATACAACCCAGGTGGTTAAGAAAGCCCATCTCCTCAGAGTATTGTGGAAGAACAATGCCAATCAACATTTGATGATCTCCTTCTACCGGTCAACAATAGAAGTGTTCTTTCATATTGCATCACGGTGTGGCACGCTGGTTTGACATCATCTGATAGGAAGTGCCTACAGAGGGTGGTGAATACAGCACAAGATATTATGGACTGTCCCGTGAATCCGCTGGATGAAATAGCGGAAGAACGTTGCCTCAGGAGAGTGAGGAAAATTCTCAGGCATGAATCTCACCCTGGCCGGCACTTTCTTGATCTCCTGCCCTCAGGCAGAAGATATAGAAGCACGATTAGTCAAACCAACAGGGTAAAGAACAGCTTCTATCCGTGGGCTGTTAGGCTGCTGAATGAAAAGATAACAACAGGGCAACTGACTTTCGGGTTTGGTGTGTGTGTGTCAGTAAACGAGGGGAATTAAGACTAAGAGAGCTGAGTGGGGGTGCTCGTGTAATCTCACTGTATACAAGTTGTACAAGTGACAATAAAGTATTTCAGTTTACAGCTCCCAGAATTCTTTGGGGGAAGCCATGACGGTTTAAAGTGGTATCATAGTGTTTTATATGTATGGTATGAATGGGCAGTAAAACTCAGCCCTGCAAATTTTTTGCACAACTCTGTAATCTCACCTGGGAAGACTATAATGAGATCATCGGGAAACGGCTGCATTCCAACTCAGTCTTAAGCCAGCATTGTGTGTGTAGGAAATCATTTCAAGTGCTTATCAAGGATTTCATAATACCAAACTGAATTGAGTATACCATTGTTCTATATGTATATATAAACCATAATCCAAACAATAGATGTTAGATTCAAACAATTGCTTACGTTTCAGCAGAAGCTTGTTACTAAAGGGGAGCCAGCTGCTCAACAAGATGGTTCCGTGCTATTTTACCCTCAAGAAGGCACAAACCAATTATCCATTGTGTATTTGGCATTCCTGCTCTGCCAATCTGCAAACAAATGTTGCCATTCCAGAGAAACTGTGGGCCTTCAGGACCCTGACATTTTAATTGCCATGGCTTATCCTTGCTATTAACCACTTTGAAGAAGACATGAAAAGGATTTGATTTGAACTGGTATGCTTAGGAGACCACTATGATGACCTCCACATTCTCCCAGCCCATCTTTTTACACTCCAAATCCTACCCATAAATGGGGAGAGGTTGGAGAAAAACAACAACCAGTGTTTAATATGGTGGCTTGGACTTTACCACCACTGTTCATCAGCTCTACATTTCCTGTTGGTCCCTTCTTGGTAGATCTCTGTGTTTATTAGAGTCAGACATGGAGTTTCTTTGGTTACTTTTGTCCTTAGTTTTAGGTCTCATACATAGCAGTGAGACATGCAGCCAAACATACAGAGGAAAACTCTCCCAGAACTATACAGCCAATCAGAGCACATGCTACTTCAATGAAGATCATGCCAGTCTGTGTAAGTTAAGCAACACCTCCACACATGCACAAAAACCATTTCCTGACTTACTTACTAATAACCGAATTAACCCTTAAGTCATACACAGATTGATCTCTGCTGTTGCAGTTCCAACACTGTGTACTAAGATGCTTAATAATCAGTCAGGTGCTCAATAACATCCTGTTTCGAAACTCCCAATTTTTACCAGCTGCAAAATCAGAAGACTTACTATGCCCCTGATGGTCCACCTGTACACGGTTGTTGAGCTGCCTTTGGTTAAGTGTGTCACAAGTTGTGCAGGCCTGTGATAAATATTAGACAGACAGATTTGAAAATTGCTGCTGGGTTTCCCTTAAAGTGAAATTCCTAAGTGAACACAGAGGTGAATTTGGGCTAAATTTCTGTGGGATTTATGCAGAAGAAAAAAAAGAGTTTGGTAAGTCTAGCATACAATCTCAAAGGGATCTGCAGATCTCTCACAGAGTTCCATGTTTGATCACAGGCATAACTGGGTGAGGATGAAGGAGAAGTACCAGACAGTGACAGGCTGAGAAGATGCTGCATAGCAGACATGAATCAAAAATAGCTTATAATATTGGAAGCAATCATGTTTTAAATCAGCGCCTGCTTCTTTAGTACTGCATAGCAAAATGACATTTATAATAGCATTAAAACCTGTCTGGCAGAATACCGAGCCAGGTTTATAGGATCATAGAATTGTAAAGTTGGAAGGGACCCCAACACAGGCGGCCACACAACCTCTGCTTAAAAACTTCCAAGGAAGGAGAGTCCACAACCTCCTGAAGGAGACCTTTCCACTATGGAAGAGCTCTTACCATCAGAAAGTTCTTCCTCATTTTTAATTAGAATAGCCTTTCGTGTTACCTGAAGCCATTGGTTTGGATCCTACCTTATGGAGCAGGAGAAAACACAAACTTGCTCCACCTTCCATGTGACAGCCATTCTCGTATTTGAAAATGTCTTATCATATCATGTTTCTCATGTATCATATCATGTATCATATCATGTTGTTGTTGTTTAGTCATTTAGTCATGTCCGACTCTTCGTGACTCCATGGACCAGAGCACGCCAGGCCCTCCTGTCTTCCACTGCCTCCCGCAGTTTGGTCAAACTCATGCTGGTAGCTTCGAGAACACTGTCCAACCATCTCGTCCTCTGTCGTCCCCTTCTCCTTGTGCCCTCCTTCTTTCCCAACATCAGGGTCTTTTCCAGGGAGTCTTCTCTTCTCATGAGGTGGCCAAAGTATTGGAGCCTCAGCTTCAGGATCTGTCCTTCCAGTGAGCACTCAGGGCTGATTTCCCTAAGAATGGATAGGTTTGATCTTATTGCAGTCCATGGGACTCTCAAGAGTCTCCTCCAGCACCAGTATCATATCATCATATCATATCATATCATATCATATCATATCATATCATCATATCATATCATATCATATCATATCATATCATATCATATCATATCATATCCTATCAGGTCTTCTCCAGGCTAAACGTAGCCAGCTCCTTCAACTATTCCTCTTAAAGCTTTGTTTCCATACCCTTGATCATCTTGATCACCATAGTAATAATTTGCTGGACCATGGGCCAACCCAGTCAGATGGGCGGCATAACAACAATAACAATTTGTGGTTGCTGTTGTTGCTTGTTCAGCTCAACAGTTTAGGTAATGCATGTTAACAAAGCAGTCCTGTACCCATTGGGGCGTAATCCCCAAAGAACACAATAGGACTTCCTTCTGACTCAAGTATAGGATGGCATTGCTTAGGAAGACATGTGAACCAGAATTTTGCATCCTGTTATAATGACGACAGACCCCAACACTTTGGGAAAAGCAGTATACTGAGTTTATTGTGCTATTAGGATGCAAGCCCTTGCTAATCAAATAAAAGCTTTGAAGAAGGGGGAGAAAGGGAGCATCATTTTACTGGACCTGGGAAACAGACAACCCTTAAACTTAACTATTAGCATGAGCCACTCAATTCTTTCATCCACGCTGAAGCGAATGATTGAACAGTCTTGTGGGTCCTGATCACAGGTTCCGTTTCCTTGGACCTGTAGAGCAGTTATAAATGTCTTCCACAAACAAAGCATCGCAGCACTAAACTTTTACTCTGCCATTATACTGCATAAAAATTGGAATTGTGCTTTACTGTCAAAGCACTTACCCACATTCCGACGCAAACATTATACAACAAATTCCAGCCCATTTTATTTTATTTTTAGATTTGCCTTCCCTTCCCACCCCCGCAAACCTAATGGCTGGATGCTGTATAAAATGCATCTTTGGCATTTATATAGCCCCATTACCATAGCTTTTGAGCATTTTGTACACTTTAATGCATCGATTCTATATGTATTTGTGTCAACAGGCCATGGATCTTGTTACAGGCATACGCCTGATCCATGAAGGGGGAGATAAGCAAAGATAGGTCATTATGGGAGGGGATTGTTTTATAGATGAAGATACAAGGCGCCGAACGGGGGGAAATGACTTGCTAAATGGGGTCGTAGGAAACATATCAGCAGCAGTGCTTTGTAATCTCAAGCCCCAAAGGAACATGGAAGGTGGACGTCTTTGAGCCTGTTGATGTATTATACAAAAAGAGGAGACAGACGGTGGTGGGAGATTTCTGAACTGTACTCTTCAAAGTGCAGATGGTGAGTCAAACTTTGGAATATTCCCCATTACCAGAAGCTTCTTACATGCTGTGGCACAGAATGGAAGGCCAAATCCTGCTTGCTCCAACAGACCCAATTTCTCCTGGCCATGGGAGGTGGGGGAAAAGGCCCGGAATGAACTCTGTGAATGAGTAGGGTGGAATCTACACGCACATTAAAAAACGCTGTGAAAATGCTTCCCCCCCAAAAAAAAGTTTTGAAAAATATATCAAATTTGCCATAGCTCACCATCGCCATCTAGTGTCACATTTGTATATTGTACTTTACAACACATTTAAAACATTTTATTTCCAGCTGTGTAGCTGAGGCCTAGGATCAGATGATTTTTTTAAAAAATTCTCCCTATTTCTCATTCCTCCCCCCCAATCTTCAGTTCACCACATTTCCATGTAGATTTTCAGTTTAAAAAACACCACCACCAGTCCTCATGAAAATTCACTAGTATTTTATTGCACTTTTCTCTCAATGAACACTTTTTGGTATACCCTATTATCTGTTACCTACCTTTTCACAAGCAGCTTTCTCTGCTATTTTTATATGTGTTTCCCACTCATGTACTTTCTCCTAATGCGTGCATTTCTGGAAACTTAAAAATAAAAATAAAATAAAATTGGAGAACAGTACCATAACGTTTGGAGAAGTAAGAATTTCAAAGGATACCTGGGTTTCTGTTTGCGTATTGTTCTGGGAAGAGCAAAATGGGAAGGTTTGTGCTAAAATGTGAATGGAATTTAATTTCTCCCTCATCCTTATACAGGAGAGAACTGTCTGACAGTTGCGAGCCTTACTCTTCTCTTTGGACATTCTGATGTCTCCCCTTCATCTGTGGGTCCAGGTAAGCCCTGCCCCACATAATCAATCACATGACACAGTGCACACACACACACTGTTGAATGCCCATCAACTTTGTGGGGGCCTAACCCCCTCAAATATTTTATTGTGGGGCCAAAGCTCCCATGACCCCTAGGCCCTCTGTTCTGTTCCTTGCTTATATCAGAGGCAGTCATCGTGGTGCTTTCCAGATGTTTTGAATGAAAACTCTCATTATCCATGATCACTGACCACGCTGGCTGGGGCTGATGAGAGTTCCAGTTCATAATAGCTGGAGGGCACTATGTTTGCTAACTAGTATAGGCAGTGAGCCTGCTATATAAATTGGCCCTCCATGGCACCTGCCATCCCCTTCATAATCTTCCCACACAAACCCTCCTCACTGCTTTCTAAACCATGCTGCACATTGCTATGGACCTAGTGTTAGCTGCGGCTTGGTGTGGCTGAGAAGGGATTTCATCCAAGCTCACAGCTGAGCTTCACAGGTTCTGGGTTTTTATTTTTATCTTTCATGTCCTATACCTTTCCCTCCTGTGGGTGTCTATTTCCAGTGTCACAGCAGTTTCTCTGTTTTCCCACACCTGATGCCGGGGCATTAAATGTTCCTCCACATGAACGGCATCTTAGACCCATGGACAAAATGCAGCCCCCTCCCCAGGTCTCTATTTCTGGCTTTGGGGACACCCCTTACTGGCTTTTGCTAAGCACCCTCCTTGAGTCCTTTTGCCTGGCTTGAAAGAGTCATTGTATTCTGAAAACCCTTATTGCTCCCTGTCTGCACCCTACATTTAAAGCAGTATCATGCTATCTTAAACAATCATGCCTCCCCAGTGGACCCTGGGAAGCATAGTTTGTTAAAGGTGCAGAGAGTTGTTAGGAGACCCCTATTCCCCTCACAGAGGAACAATCCTCAGAGTAGTTAAAAAGTCTGCAGTCTCTGGGTATCAGGTGTAGAATATTAGCAAGAACCGATGGTGAAGTTCACTAATGCTGTGCCTGGGTGTGAGAGGGGAAACTAAAGGTGCAGACAGGGCAAAAATGAGTCTGTCTTTTTCTGGGTGTTTAAGCCAATTGCCAAATCAGGTGATGCTTTCAAGTCCAAGCCTTCCACTACCCCCCTCTTCAGCATGCCCTACCACTGTTGGAGCCCTGATAGGTAAAGGTAAAGGGACCCCTGACCATTAGGTCCAGTTGCGGATGACTCTGGGGTTGCGAAACTCATTTCGCTTTATTGGCCAAGGGAGCCGGCGTACAGCTTCTGGGTCATGTGGCCAGCATGACTAATCCACTTCTGGTGAACCAGAGCAGTGCTGTTTACCTTCCTGCCGGAGTGGTACCTATTTATCTACTTGCACTTTGACGTGCTTTCAAACTGATAGGTTGGCAGGAGCAGGGACCAAACAATGGGAGCTCACCCCATCACGTGGATTCAAACCGACAACCTTCTGATCGGCAAGCCCTCGGCTCAGTGGTTTAACCCAAAGCGCCACCCACATTTCTGGAGCCCTGATATCAGTAGGTAAAAAAAGATAAAGGACCCCGGACGGTTTAAGTCTAGTCAAAGGCAACTATGGGGTTGCGGAGCTCATCTGACCTTTCAGGCTGAAGGAGCCGGCATTTGTCCACAGACAGCTTTCCGGGTCATGTGGCCAGCATGACTAAACTGCTTCTGGCACAACAGGACACCGTGACAGAAACCAGAGCTCACGGAAATGCCGTTTACCTTCCCACCGCAGCAGTACCTATTTATCTACTTGCACTAGTGTGCTTTTGAACTGCTAGGTTGGCAGGAGCTGGGAAAGAGCAACAGGAGCTCACCCTGTAGCCCCACAGCACCACATGCATCCAGTTCACCTGATATCAGCATGACAAGTTCCGCAGAAATTTCCACAGCAGCAATATGGGAGTGGGGGGTGGAAGACATGGCATGGGCTCTCCCTCTTCAAAGCTGGAGTTCTCTCTCTGATCTAGGAGAGAGATCGAGATCATTTGCTTCCTGTGATCCTCCCCCAAAAGGCTTTAGAATTGGGGGCAGCCACCTTTCCCAGCCCATTCTGGAGATTGGAGGGATTGAATCCAGAGCCTTCTGTATGTGTAGCCTGTGTTGTACCACTAAGCTACAGCAGCCGTACTCTGCAACTGCGCAGCAGCACACTGCTCTAAGCTCATGCTTCATTCCAGTTATCTTGAGCGCCGCCACTATTTAAGCAGTTACAAGTTCACCATTCTTCGGCATGTATAATAGGGCGAAACATCAAAAGGAGAAGTCAAATGCTGAATGTAATCCCCATGGGCAGGCAGGTAAGCCGGGGAATGTTGATTTGTGTTATTTTAATTGCTTATAGTACATCCGATTCAGTTCAGGCACTCTGAATTCAATTCTGCTTTCTGCCAATGCATAACAGATCGCCCAGCTATTCAGCGCAGCGGAGAGTAGTTTCCCCAGAACACTCGTAGAAAATCGTCAGGATTTGTAGTATCAAGGTCATGGTGGAGAGCTGCTACTGATTTATTCTTCCACGTTCGCATCCTTGAATGGAAGCTTCACAGAAGTTAGGTGGCTTGAACAAATCGTACTTTTGTGCACAATTGGTGTGCATGCCTCTAAGGCCACATTCAGAGGTTCATATCACACTCCTTGATCTTTATGCACCCACTCAATGGCATCCTAGTGACCCATGTTGCACTTCTTTTGTGCTTTGAGAAATACCATATAATAGACTCTGGGCCACAATCCTAGATGGAAGAAGCTAGGAGATGCTGTGCCCCACAGGTACTGAGTTGCACCCAGAATTGTGTGTGTGTGTGTGTGAGAGAGAGAGAGAGAGAGAGAGAGAGAGAGAGAGAGAGAGAGAGGAGAGATCACATGTACAGTTCATGTCATGTGTGTTTGATGTAACTTGCATTGCACGTTACATGCATGATGACTCTCACATCAGGAGAGGCCAGCCAGGCCTCCTCCAATGCTACATTTGTGCACCAGGCTATGCTGGTCCATGCATCATCTCCCAATGCTGGATGGCCCAGGGCGACATCCAGTCGGGTCTCCTTTGTCCCCTCAAGATTGGGGGGGGGGGTGATCCCCATGGCAGTGGACATTGGGGGGTTGTAGAAGCCTCAGCCCCATAGAGTCGGTGCACCTGCTGTGTCCCTTAGGGGAGGGTTGAAGGTCAGTGGTCCAGCATCTGCTTTGCTTGTCCCACGTTCAGTCCCTGGCATTTTCAGATAGGCTGGGAGAGACCTCTTGTCATGGAGTCATTCACCTGCTGAACAGCAGCCTGAAGGGGGAGAAGAGGGAGTGACTCTACCTGTAGCTGAAGAGCCTTTAAGGACACAGAGGAGAAGGCGCTGATGGGAACCAGTAGGCTTCAGCCTTCTTATGTAAAGCTTCCAGCAGCAGTCAGATGCTGGGATCAATGCTTGTAGTCCTTGACCTTACCTTGCTGCTTCCTGCTTGTTTGGGCCCTTGATCATTGGATTCCCTGACCCCTGGACCTTGCGAGCATGTGGATTGCTGTTTGCCCGACCCTAGGACTGGACCTGACTTTGAAAGCTGCCTCTGCCTCCAGGCAAGTACACTTCAGTGACTCTTCTGGTTGGCTGGCCTCCCACTCCACTAAGCTCTGCACTTGGTTGCTCAGCAATGAGACAATGACACCACTCTCCTACACTAGAGCAGGGGTGGAGAACCTCTGGACAGTGGGCCAAATCTGACCCCCCCCCCTCAGGCACTTGGCTCATGAGGTAGCTTTCCCCAAACTATACCCTCCTGCTCCAAACCTGATGTCATAATGCAATGTTGAATGGGGGCACAGGTAGGAACCTGGCTGTTTTCCCTACAGGAAGCAGGATTGAATCCCTCATCTTATCTGCTGATGGGTGTATGTGGGAGTTAAGTCCTGTTTGATGTCTCTCTCCCTCCCCCCCCCCACTCCCACAGGCCAATTTCATCAGGTGAGTGGTCAAAGTTGGTGCACAGGGTGGTGGATATAAAGATCTGGTCTGCTAGGCCTGAAAGGTCCCCCAGTTTTGCACTAGAGATATGCTGCCAGTCTGGGTAGACAAGACTCATCTACATGGACCAATGGCTTGAGCCGGTGTGGTGTAGTGGTTAAGAGCAGTAGACTTGTAATCTGGTGAACCGGGTTCGCGTCTCTGCTCCTCCACATGCAGCTGCTGGGTGACCTTGGGCTAGTCACACTTCTTTGAAGTCTCTCAGCCTCACTCACCTCACAGAGTGTTTGTTGTGGGGGAGGAAGGGAAATGATAATGTTAGCCGCTTTGAGACTCCTTCAGGTAGTGATAAAGCGGGATATCAAATCCAAACTCTCCTCCTCCTCCTCCTCCTCCTCCTCCTCCTCGTCTGGTATAGAATTATAGAAGTGTAGAGTTGGGAGGGACCCCAAGAGTTATCTAGTCCAACCCCCTTCAATGCAGGAATCTCAGCTAAAGCATCCATGACAGCTATCCAACCTCTGCTTAAAAGCTTTCAAGGAAAGAGAGTACACAACCTCCTGAGGGAGACCATAGAAAGCATCTCCTGTGTTCCTCTTTAATGCTGTTTGGGAACAGATTTTCAAGGCAGGCCCATTTCAAACTGAGCAAGGCAAAGATTGTGGCAACACTGGCTGTGCCCATTGATTCAATACCGCAGAAGTTGAGATGCAAGCCTAATGAGGGCAGGGTTTTGAGAAAAGGCTCTGTTGCTGTTCACATTTCAGGAAAGGAGGTTAAAGCGCCTTTCATCTTTGCTGCAGCTTAGGAGAAAGTGACTGAGATATGTGTGGATCTTTGCAGGATCAGAAATCCCACTGGAAAGCTTTTGCGAGCCATCTTTTCTCTGTAGACTTCTCAGTTGTCCATCTATATTGCTTTTGGATGCGGTCCTAAGGAGGGAAAAGGGGAATATGGCTTACTTCAGTATGCAATGTGAGAAAAGGCTTCTGCCTCTCCTTTTGAATGGCAGTCCCAAGTAATGCAAACCTTGATGCAGCACACGTCTAAGCTCTTTGGAGTACCATTATTTTCAACCTGAGAGTTAACTACATGCACAAATATATTCTGCCGAAAGCTGTGGCACTTTAAAGTGCCTAACTTTGGATCATGTTGCTGGTTAAATTATTTCACTTGATTCTTGAAGCAACAGTAAATATATGTGTGATCAGACACTGATTTTCACTTTTTTGGGGGGGTGGTTGCAGTGAGCTGGGGGGGCAGATGCCAGTGGTGGTCTGGGTCAGTGGGTGGAGCAACGAATGTAAAATTTAACCCCTTACTGTAGGCTAATTTTCACACCCACCTGCTCTTTCCCCCAGGCATGGTCAGAGTCCAATGGAAGACTTGAAGTAGCCTAAATACGCAAGGAACCAGCCACACCAGTGAGGGACCTGCCTTGGGGATATGTGGTGTGGCTTGGGAGGGTGTGTGCCCAAGATTCCCAAGGAGAAAGTAGAGATCTTTGGAGGGCTTGAATTCATTCCCTGAGATCCCCACCTCTTCTTTAATGAATGCTTCCACCATAATGTCTTTCAGAATCCCCCCTTTTTCTTCCAGCTATAGATTTCACAGGCTGATGAGTCAGTTACACGAACTTCAATCCCCGATGCTATGATATAATTGCACACAGACACAGGGACAGAACCTTCATCTGTAAAATAGAAGAGATGCCTAAAGCGGCTTTCATATGTACCCCAATAATCTCATGGCGAGACACAAGGATTTGGTCGCCTGCAGCTGTTTGCCTCTGCTATTTAGGTCCACACCAACTTCCTCCACCCTGACTACCCTTGATAAGTATGAAAAAGAAATTAAACCTATAGCTGGATTGCTGCTCAGATGGCCCCATCGCATCAAAGCGAGCACACAGCTTAGCTGGCTGTCAGAATGCCTCCTGACTCCATTATTCTGCTATTATAACTTTTCAAGGGTACTTGCAAGATCGAGCCTCATATGGTAACTGGTGTGAGTCGAATTCCATCAGGAGAAAGCTGCTGTTCTGTGCAGAAAGGGGTCGGGGGAATTACGTCCTTATCTGCATGATTTTTCAGTTACATTAACACAAGGACAGCAGCAAATTCGTTCCTCACAATTCCCTGTACTCTCCGATGCGGTCATTAAAAATCCCCATTCAGAGCGCCTGAGTCTCAACATGTTTCAACATACCCCAAACCCTTTTATATACTACCGTTTGGCTCCCAAGGACATTCACTCGGAAGTAACAGCTGCTGACAATGCCCCCTGGTTGTGCCAGAGGCTGTAGAGAATATGAGGAGAGGCCTAGAGAGGCCTGAGGGCATACTTGTGCCATCCTAGCCCCTGCCCTCTATGCTCTGGGATCTTCAACACAACAAAGGGCCAGTGATGGCAATTTGTTTATGTGGGAGGTTGAGGGATAGCCAAAATGGCCCTAGGACCTGTTGCAGCCAACCTTGATCTGCTCCAGAAGGCTTCTGCCAGAGTGAGAAACTGGGATTTTGGCTCCATCCCTAATCTACTGCCATAAAATAAGACCTGAAGAATCTTCATGGAGGTGTGGTCAGACCAAGACAAGGGGTTGGAGGAATTGCCTGTTACCCACCCTGGGGGAAAAGAGAAGATTGAGAAGTGATATGACAGGCATCTTCAGATATCTCAGGGGCTGTCATGTGGAAGATGGAACAAGCTTGTTTTCTCCTGCTCCAGAGGGTAGGACCCAAACCATTGGCTTCTAGTTACAAGAAAGGAGAGGCCTACTAAACATCAGGAAGATGTTTCTGAAAGTAAGAACCACTTGACAGTGGGACAGACTGCCACAAGAGGTTGTGGGCTCTCTTTCCTTGGAGGTTTATAAGTAGAGATTGGGTGGCCATCTGTCATGGGTGTTCCAGTTCAGATTCCTGCATTGCAGGGGGTTGGACTTCTTCTTCTTCTTCTTCTTCTTCTTCTTCTTCTTCTTCTTCTTCTTCTTCTTCTTCTTCTTCTTCTTCTTCTTCTTCCCCCGCCCATCTGACTGGGTTTCCCCAGCCACTCAGGGTCCGTTCCAGCTCTACAATTCTATGATTCTATGATGCCACCCACAGTATTTGTGGGGTGTGAAACACAGAGCAGTCAAATACAACATTCCTAGAGTGGACATAAAAAGGGGGTGTCTGGACCAGCCAGTCAGAACTTCCTGTTTCCTCCTGGGCTGGAACAAACTTCATCTACATGTGACCAGACATCACCTGTGCCATGACATCACCTGTGCAGGTAACAAAATAGCTCAGGGGAGGCAGCCATCTCTCTCTCTGACTCCATTCCTCCAAGAAGCAACATCTCCTTAGCCTGAGATGCTCTCTTGGCTTCAAGAGAGGACAAAGGAACTATCTCCTTATGGGATAGATTCCACGTGTATATATTTTGTAACTTAAGTTTGCCTTCTGGGATCCATCTGTGAACAGGATGTGTGAGTAAACTATTTTATACTTTTATACAAGACTGTGTTGTGTCTATTCTTTTTATGAGGGAATAAAGGGGAATTACCAGGAAACTGATTTTAGAGGCTTATACAAGCCTGGCAAACCTATCCGCTGTGAAAGTTTAAAAGGGGAATGTTACTCTGCTAAATTGTAGAACTTGTTAACACAAGTTGGGAAGGATATAATTAAACAATATATCCTCTCCTGCCTTCCTGAACATCCCCACAGTGTTGAGTCCTAATAGGACACAGATATGGACAGTGTTGGAGTCCTTTTAGCATTGCTCCCTATTTTAGAGCTAAATGAGGCAGAGCAAGGATGCCTTTTCTCTCTATGCCAGGGACAGGATTAATTTTTAAAATGGCTTTTGTTACAAACTCTATGCAAAACACCAATTATTCAGCAACATCATCAGTCTTCAAAAAGGATTGCAGCGCTAGAATTAAGCTTTAGCTCCATGGCTCAAACTACTAGCCCCACACAACTCCCCACCCCCACCCTCTCCAGATTTTCTCAGTATCCATCAGCTTCACAGAAATGAATGGCAATTCAAGCGTTCAAGAAAACCCTGAATGTTTATTTATTTATTCCTTAGGTGATTTAAAGTTAAAGTGATTGGGGAGCTGACATTCAGGGTGCTTTCAGACATCACAAATTACTGCCTACCAGGAGCTCAATGAACTAAGAGAATATGTGACATCCTAAAATAGCAGTTCTGCAATTAGACTTGCCAGATGTCAGAGTGCAGCCCAGAGTTTGAGCCATTTATCAAAGTCTGTGGGCCAGAAACTACCGGCAGTGTGTGTGTGTGTGTGTGTGTGTGTGTGTGTGTGTGTGTGTGTGTATGTACATATGCCGATGTGCCTTCTGTGTCCAGAAGGATGAATTCTGCCACACACACAAACAGCATTGGTGGAGCTCGAAGGTCATTGCAATTGATTGATCAAACCACTCTTGACCTGGTCACTTTCCCTCGATCTATGGAAGCAACAAAAACCAAGTAAGCATCTTTGTGAAGGTAAGAATTTATTCCCTGTAACCATTTATTCCTGTTGCAAAGCCACAGTTCCCTCTTCTCCCTTACTGCTTCTCTCTGGTTGCAGCATCCAGAGTGTAAAGGCATAGATGACCCAAGCTTTTGTGACTGCTCCTTGCCATCTCTTAGCACACCCATGAATGTTGTTATTCCTTATATATGTAGTAAGTTTGGAGAACAAGGGACCTAACAGAGGTGTTCATGTTAACTGGTCAGAATTGCTTTCCTTTGGACAGCCCTCCTGCGAATGTAAGATGAACCCTGCTGGATTAAATCAAAGGACTAAGGACATAAGAATAGCCTGCTGGATCAGGCCAATGGCCCATCTACTTCAGGATCCTGTTCTCCCAGTGGCCACCCAGTTGCCTGTGGAGGAAAACCCACCAGCAGGATCTGAGTGCAAGAGGCATCTCCCCTCCTGTTTCCAGCAACTGATGTTCAGAAAAATTACTGCTTCTAACCATGGAACCATGGAGGCAGTGTTAGTATTTTTATCTATCCGAGCAGCTCCAGCGAGTGGTACTATGATTGTATACATCATGTGAGTGTCTGAGAGAGCATGAGAAAGGAAGTCTGTATTATCTCTTCCTTTGAGTACTATTGGAAGTTAGTTTCACTTCTCTGTGTGTTGCGTTTTCTGTACTAGTGTTCAGAGAGCACAGACATACTGATGGAGTCTCTGTATTTAAGACTGTAAATAAAGTAGTTTCAGAACTACGACTGAGTCTTTCTTCTGCCATGATATGCCAGAAGACTAGTGCTCTTTTCAGGAGAGGAGGGTTGCCTATTACTAGTCTCTCTGGACTGAGGGAGATTTATAGCCAGAGAGGACCACCGGAGAGACGACCCGAAGACTTGGGAAGTTAGCAGCCATTCCCAGGGCATTTTTCCAACAGGTAGAGCATAGCCACTGTGGCTAGTAACCCTCTCCTCCATGAATCTGTCCAATCCTTGTTTAAAGTCATCCTTGTTGGTGGCCACTATTGCCTCTTCTGGGAGGAGGTACCATAGTTTAAGTATGTACTCCATTTTATCTGTTCTGAATCTCACACTATTCAGCATTATTTCCAGACCATGTCATTAACGAGGAGGCAGGTTTAGTCATTCTTTGAAGACTATCCCTGCCTCCGGGTCTGGTCCTGACTGGGAGGATACTGGAATCAACAAGGGATCCCCACATGACCTGAAGGTGCTGTTGTGCAATGCCAGGTCAATGATTCACAAGACGGCTACCATCCACGACTTGATCGTGGATGGAGGACTTGACCTGGCATGTGTAACAGAGACTTGGTTGGATGAAGCAGATGGGACTGTTCTTGCCACTGCTTGTCCACCAGGTTTCTCTTAAGCACAGTTTCTCAGTAGTGGCACCCACCCTGTGGAACGCCTTCCCATCAGATGTCAAGGAAATAAACAACTGTATGACTTTTAGAAGACATCTGAAGGCAGCCCTGTTTAGGGAAGTTTTCAATGTTTGATGTTTTATTGTGTTATTGGGAGCTGCCCAGAGTGGCTGAGGAAACCCAGCCAGATGGGCGGGGTATAAATAATAATAAATAAAGATGATGATGATGATGTGTCCTTGGCATGTTGTTGGACTACAGCTCCCTGGTTTGGGACTGATGGGAACTGGAGCCCAAGAACTGATGTCCACAAAGGGCCACCTGTTATCCACCACCTTGCTTAGGTTACCTGCTTACAGGAAGACAAATATGTTGTTGATGATGTGACTTCATTCTTCTACAAAAGCATAGTAAATTATGATCACAAACAGCTCTAGCTTTCTGTGACTTGGTTTCAGGCCAACGTCTGATGTAGCTTAAAATTAGAAATATGTCTTTTCTTTTTCTTTTCTTTTAAGAAGAAGAGAAAAATAAACAAACCTGGGCAAGTACAATAAAGCTCAGAGGCAGTGGATATGCTGCAGATGTGCTGCATCTGTCTGCATGCCCACTGGGGACGCTGCGATAAAGAGATTATGCCTTTTACACAAAGCTGGTTAGACAACTGAATCAGATAAGCAAATTGACAGCTAAACGAAAGATAGGCTTTTCATAAGGGGAGTACAAAGACGCTGACCCAGTTCATTTAAACTGTTTGTTGTCCCTAATAAACAAACATGAGACATTCTGATGATGGCGTGCACACACACGAGTAGCAGGGGGGAAATGACTAGGCAAATTAGGCATCAAATTAGCAACAGAAATTGCTATGATTTGGGCATGAGATCCAGAAAAATGAACTGGGGAATGTAACAAGGGAACACAGCATAGGATTAAGCATTCTCACACGGTATAATTTTATTATAACATTGGACTTCTCTTGGGTAGTTCTCATTTCATGGCATGCGCCTCAGTAAACGTATCTGTGATTTCCATGACCAATGCAAAACCTGCTGTCCTTGTCGTTCTCTCTTGCCTTCCCACAAAGTACTGTTGGCGGCTTACAATGTTAAAATTAATAAAATAACACCACACCAAACACACACACACACAAATGCTCACGTGAAACAGAAAAAATGCAAAACAAATAAAATGATACAGAAACCTAAAACATCTCGGAGTTAACACTTGTGGTGATCTTAATCAGAAATTTGTTTTCATTGCTCATCTAGAGCAGAGAATGTACAACAGACACATTCAGAGGCAGGCTATGTGTTGCAATTGCCCCAGGGATCAATCTGCCCTTTGCTCCTTTCCATCTGAATATAAATCCTGACCAGAATTGGAGTTCTCCTGCCATACTGGGTGCCCTTTCAGTGGTTCCACTGCCCTTGGAAATACAGAAGATGGCGACCTGGAAGAGGGCCTTCTTTGTGGCAGCTCCCCGAACTCCCACCCCATAGAGGTGCATCAAGCATCCTCATTATCACTGGTGGCTGGTCCCCATTGGGACCGCTCCTCCCAATCGTCATTCCTCCTCTGGTCACTGCTATGGATGCACAACCTAACTATCTGTCTCCAGGCACTGTGGTCATCTGTAACAACTCTATAGATATTTGAAGGTGGCTATCATATCTCCTCTCCTCTCAGTCTCTTCTTCTCCAGGATAAATATACCCAACTGCCTCAACTGTTCCTCATAAGGCTTGGTTTCCAGACCCCTGATCATCTTGGTCACCCTCCTCTGTCGTCTTGGGCTAGACAATGCAATCCTCAACCATTTATCTGCATAGGAATTTCCCCACTCACCTCAGTGGAGCTGGTGATGGACATTCCAATTGTGTTGATAGAATTGATCGGAATCTGATCTGAATGTATCCAAGACTTCCACTTGCATGTTAACAATGTGCATTTAAAAAAGAAAAGCTAACTACAAAGTGCTAGAAATCAAATCCTCACCATTAATTTTTCACTGTTGTCATAAATAATAGCACTCTGGGGTTTTATGTATGTATTTTTTTTAATCCCATTTATTAGCAAAAGTCTTTTTGGCTTTAACATTGACGGTAGAAATATTGAGAAATGAAGGCTCATGAGTTATTCATGAGATTAGAATTAATTCAGCCACTATTTCTGGCTTCTGATTAAATGCTGGTGTGTAACCTAGTAACACGGGAAATAATGACCGGATGATAACACTGTGCGAACCAAGTCAATGAAGAGAGGTTTTAATATGTCATATTGCAATATCATTTGCCCTCAAGTAATGGATCTAGATAACTCCAGCCCACATTAACGGGAAAGAATGAAGGCTGTGATCCCAAGCTCACTCACTGGGAAGCTTGTTTGATTCAAATAAATGGGACTTAATCCCAAGTAAATGGGTCTGGGTTCAGGATGTCAAAGGTTTTTCAATATCGCTCCCAATGTTTGAGCAGGAGTGTGTTTGCCCTAGGGACGCGTGTGGTGCTGTGGGTTAAACCACAGAGCCTAGGTCTTGCCGATCAGAAGGTCGCAGGTTGAATCTCAGTGATGGGGTGAGCTCCCCTTGCTCGGTCCCAGCTCCTGCCAACCTAGCAGTTCGAAAGCACACCAGTGCAAGTAGATAAATAGATACCGCTTCGGCGGGAAGGTAAATGGCATTTCTGTGCGCTGCTCTGGTTCGCCAGAAGCGGCTAGTCATGCTGGCCACATGACTTGGAAGCTGTACGCCGGCTCCCTCGGCCAGTAAAGCGAGATGAGCACCGCAACCCCAGAGTCGGCCACAACTGGACCTAATGGTCAGGTGTGTGTGTTTGCCCTGCCCAACTTGGGAAGATGGACTATCTCAAGACATGCTCTTGTGAGACCAGCAATGTCACATTTTGTGATGATGTTGAGCTTTATAAACCATCCCCATTCTCACCCAAAAAGCTTGACACACTGGCACAGCACCCAACTCTCCCATCCCAATATATCAGTATGGGATTAGCCAGTTGCCCTCTGGAAGCTGAGTTGGATATTTTGGGGTGTTCTTCAATTGCTACATGAGCTCCTTTTCTGGCCTACACAGCATTGCAAATCTAGTGGGGTTGGAGGTAGAAGAGATGGATTGGATATTGTATTCATTGTCACAATGGAAGGTGGTACAGGCAGGGAGAGAGATTAGTTTATCAAAGGCACTGGATGCAGTGAAGAAAAGTTCATCTAATTGGCCCCTCATTGTCAGCTAGCTCAAGTAGGGGTGTAAAAAAGCATCCTTTCCCATTCCACCCAGTATTTCTCACACACATCACTGTTTCCATTCCACTGCAGCGCACATTCTGCTGAAAACTGCAATTTGCCTTGCTGTCCACTGTGGTGAAATAACAGAACCCATGCAACTGAATTAATTACGTACATTACATTGTCATTACAGTGGTACCTCTAGTTGCAGACATGATCCGTTCCGGGGTGCTGTTCACACCCTGAAAAGTCCGCAATTAGAGCGGCGCTTCTGCACAAGCGCAGAGCGCGATAAAGCGCTTCTACACATGTGTGAAAAGCGCAGACCACTTCTGCGCATGTGCAGCGAAACCTGGAAGTATACACTTCCGGTTTTGCCGCATTCACAAAGATGCAACATGAACCTAGCGCAACATGAGGTATGACTGTAATTCACTTTTCTCCATTCATTTCAATGCAAAGGAAACACAATGCAAATAGGTGGGTGGGGAACGTAATGAATTACAGTCATACCTCGTGTTGCATTAGGTTCATGTTGCGTCTTTTCAGCTTGCTTCGCACATGTGCAGAAGCACTCTATCACGCTTCGCACTTGCACAGAAGCACCGCTATAGTTGCGGACTTTTCGGGTTGCGAACGGCACCCCGGAATGGATTGTGTCCACAACTAGAGGTACCACTGTACATATTGTTTGCAGATTGAAAGCATCAACAGTGAATACCAATCATATTTGCTGAATTTATTTCCGTGCTAGACATGGGAGCAAATAATTGAGTCATGGCAATTTCTGTTTCTATTTTCACTGGAAGTCTCCAACATCCCTAGGCTCAAGGGATGGGGTGTTTGGAAAGGCACCTTGAGATTCCTAATGCTGGAGAGTAGGTAAGGGGGATGCACCTCTCCAATGCCACTCACAATTTGAATTAAATGTGAGAGTCTGAAGAAAGGTAGACAGCCAGAGCTGGAGTGGTATCACTTAGCTTCAACAGTGGGAGCTTTGGCCAGCCTTTGCACTGAGTTATATGATGCCTTTGTGGTTTGTTGAATTTGTTACACATCCTTGATATTAATAAAGTAGGGGCCGTTAACTCTGATCTTCTCTCTATTTTTCTCCATGTTAATTTTATTAAAAATTTTCAACATATACAGTCATACCTTGGTTCTCAAACAGAATGGATTCCGGGAGTCCATATGACTCCCAAAACCATTTGAAAACCAAGGCCGATTGGTTGCAGGAGCATTGAATTGTGTCCAGTCTGAAGCTGGGTGTGGCCCACACGTGCCATTAATAATCAAAATATGTAGAAATGAAAAATAAACTGGAAGTGTACACCCTGAGTTACATTTTGGGCCACCACAAATAATACACCCGCATACAGAGGGCACTGTCATCTATGAGATGGTATTCTCTCTCTTTTTGGTTTATTTTTATTTTTTAAATTTTCTGTTTTACATTTTAGAATATTCATTTAAACAACCTTAAACTACCAATGACTTCCCTTCTTCTCTTTCCATGGTTCATTCTGCATAACATAAATCCCTGCATATTTTATATAAACTAAACCATTCAGTGTTCCATTATTACATCCATCAAAACTTATTTACACTGTTGAATTTATCTTAATGCTGCCCACGTTTCAATGAGATAGTATTCTCAAAGCTGGCTCAAAGCTGTTCTGGGGTGCCAGACACTGTCAGGTTTGTGAACACTTGCCAATAATAGTCAAAATATATAATAACTGATTGATTGTGTTTTTTTTGGCTGGTTGCTTAGAACCCTGAATTTGAGAACTCCATGCTGTATCTGTTTGGCCATTGCTGAGAAATGATGCTGTGGGGGGGGGGGCTTTTCTCTGACTCAGCAAGGCTCTTCCTTTGTTATGAAGATTTTGTTGTATCTATCCCATGTATGTGGCTGTGATGTAATGTGTGTAACATGTAGCCAGGCTCAGAATCTTTCTGGCATGAGAATATCATGCACATGGACCCAGACCCAGGCAGAGCTTGTCTGAGGCCCAGCGCAGGTGTCTGTTTCCTCTCTGTTTCCTCCCTTGCCCTCGCCTCTGCTCCTGAACCCCTGACAGCAGGGTTCCCCAATCAGCTGGGAGGGAAGGTGTAGTCCTGTTATGACCGAGTAAGTCCAGCCGGATCCTGGGTGGGCCTCCTGGCTGGCTTAGCCTTCTGAGGCCTGGGGCAAGTGTACCCCATCTGCACGGACCTGCATAGATCCACAAATCCAGTGCCAGATTCTGTATACAAATTTGATAGCATCCCTAATCTGGGACATGTGAAAGGCAAAACTGTTGGATTCAGATGCATGCGACAAACAGGAAGAGGACTTTTCTTCTTCTTCCGCGAAACCCACAGTAATATCTGATGGGAGCAGAGCAAGCAATGAAAGCGATTATTTTGGTTCACAAATTCCTAGCTTCAAAGAGCACTGAAGTGGAGTCATTGAAGCAGAGTGAAAGCTAAAAGACAAGGAACTAGACAACAATCATTCAGTTAATACATCAAGGCTTGCAATCCAACAGGTGCTTTAGTCCAGAGGCATCTGAGAGAATCCCCCTTTTCTGGCCGTGACAGGAGTCCAGGATCACTCTGAATAAGGTGGCACACACACTGCTAATGATATTCCTCTTTAATCACCTCTTCTGCCTGCTGCCTTTGTGTAGGTGTAATGTTGTTCGCGCAAGGTAAAAAGCACAAGAGAGGCTCTTGAAAATCAAATGTCCATTCAAGGCAATGTCACTGCATTGTAGATGCGGAGAAAGCAAAATACGTTTGCCATGCAATGCCGCGAATGGAAACTCACACAGAGGGAGGGAGGGAGATGTGAAAGATCTGAGGCAGACGTGTTCTTTGGTTAGGGGTGGGGGAGCAATTCTACTGAGTTCACAATTAAAGGTGAACCTACCTAATTTGCATTTTTCTGGGGTGGAGGGGAATGCATGGGCTGAAACACAGATAACATTTGTAATTTACACTATTCCAAATTTTGTGGCTGAACAATACAACAAGAACAGCAACAATGTTATCAGTGGTACTCTGCCCACCTGACTGCATTGGCCGCATGCCGCAGAAATGTACAGAAATGCATATATTTGGGGGGAAATTGCATGAAAACACAAGACTTACAGAGGAATTTTGAGTACTTTGTACCTACTAGCCCATTTACAGCAGGGTAGTTGCATGTGAGAGGGCCTCCCACCCCATATAGTGGAATATGCTCTGTTAGAAGGGCATGTAGCCTTGCTCAGTGGTTAGAGCATGAGATTCTTAATCTCAGGTTCATGGGTTCTAGCCCCACGTTGGGCCAAAAATTCCTATATTGTTGGCAGAAATGACTGGCAGAATCCGAGACCAGGGAGAAGAGATAGTGAAAGAAGACTGGAAGAAATTTAAAGACTATTTACAGAAATATTGTAAAATTAATGAATGCTAGAAGGATGTTGGATAGAAACTAAGGGGTTTCCAGCTGTAATGCTTTAGGAGATACGAAAAAAAGGTTTACAAATGAGTAAAAGCTTAATGGTAAGGATTTGCTGAACTAACAAATTGAAGTGGAATACAAAGAAGGGAGGTATGAGGAGGTCTGGGGAAATAAGTGTAAGGAAGATATGTTATGGAAAATTATTTGTTTTTTAACTGTTTTTATGTTGTATTTTGTATTTTGTTTCTTTTTATTTTTCATTTTCATTGTTATATTTTTAAAAAAACCTTTAATAAATATCTTTTTAAAAACAAACAAACAAAAATTCCTATATTGGACTAGATGACCCTCGTGGTCCCTCCCAACTCTACTATTCTGATATTCTCTAGGGTCTACTTTTCATCCGGGTCTTGGGTGGCCGAGGAAGAAAGTGGAATGAATTTCCCTCTTCTGAAGTGCTATTGTTACTTTGTTGTTTTAAAATTGTGTTTTTAGAGGGTGCTTTTTATTTTGGAATCTCTTTGCTTGCTTGTTTGTTTGAACCCCCTCCCAAAGGAGCCCTGGGTGGCAAGCAGCAAGTGATAAAACAATAACGACGCCTTGAAAACATCTTTAAATGCTTAAATTGAATGATGTCTTAATTGCGGTTTTGATGTTGTGTGTATCCCGCCGTGGGGCCATATGGCGAAGGGTGAATTATTCATGGAAGAAAGCAAACATACATGCATGCAACTTGCCTGAGATGGGTGTGTGGGGACGGATCCTGCCCCTCGATGCATCTCTGCCTTTCCATCCACATGCACACATCACCCCTGGTTTGGTCTGACAAACAGCGCTGTGGTGCCCTCTTTTGAAGAGGATCCCACGTTTTCAAAACTCTGTCCTATTGACTCCATCAAGACAACTTCTGCACAACTACTGATAAGGCTTCTCTGGATGTAGACAATGACCTACGAACCTAATCAGATGAATAATGAGAAGCTAAAAGGAAATGTAAACAGGGGAGGAGGCTGTCCACTAAACGTTGGAGTCATCCTTATGCTGGGAGAATTCCGTCCCCCTCCCGGGGGAGGGGCATATTTGCCATACCCTCCTCCCCTGGAAGAAGAGGAGAGATAGTCTCTTCCATAGAGGTGGGTAGCGAAGACCATGTGGGGTGTTTGGCCCTATAAGAGAGAGAAGAGATCAGGCTATTTAAGCCTGTTCCACCCTGCACTCTCACCTCTTGCCTTTTTGGACACCCCGCCTCCCGTACCTGTATGGGTTTTGCTAGTTGCTCTTTTTTTTGAGACTGAATGGGATCTCGAGGTGTTGGTGTTGGAAACTAATTGGCTGGTGTCTCCTCTGCTACACCTACTTCACACTGGGAGGTGTTTCCTAAGGAACTGGAGAGGAATTTAAGAATGTAGCAGCTCAGGCACAGGCAAACTCGGCCTGCCAGATGTTTTGGGACTACAACTCCCATCATCCCTAGTGGTCAGGGATGATGGGAATTGTAGTCTCAAAACATCTGGAGGGCCGAGGTTGCCTATGCCTGATGTAGCTTATTGGCATTTGGTTCAGAAGAGTGTGCAGATTTAAGAAAACATTGGCTCAATATCTGAGCCAGTTTGGGGGTTTGGCATTGGGGTCAACGTTGGCCAACGGGAACATAGTGTGCATGTGAGGTCATGCACCCAAGGTGCACGCAGCCTAGGGTGGGGTGAGGAGTTTGTCAAACCTTGCTGTGTGACCACAGCAGGGCCGCCTTGTGACATTTTGACATCTGAGGTGGACCTCCAAATGGCACCTCCCTTCCCACCAGGGAAGAAGATTTGAGGGAGGATCTACATCAGGAACAAGGGGGGGGGGGAGAAAGATTGACATTGGGACCTGCTGCCCCAGTGGAACCTGCCACCTGAGGCAGTTGTCTCACTTTGCCTTTTGGTGGGGCTGGACCTGGCTTGAAGCTGGCTCAGGAAATGGGAATGATTAGATCACCCCAGTTATTGCAATTCAATCTGCCCAGACTTCTTTGATTGGGCTATTTGTTCTGGTTACATTAACTGGCAGCTCCTCCAGTTGTTATCTTTTAATAAATATAACCTGTTTACCCACATTTCTGTCGTCTCGGGCCTCCTCCTGGTGCGATGGCAAAGTGTGAGGTTTAAAATCATCCTAGTCCCTCAAGGCTGCTATTAAATACCTATATATTGAAAATGAGCGATCTGGAGAGAGACACGGGTAAGAAGGCAATACAGAACAGAGGGGGTAAGCCTAATTTTAATTAACAGGAAAGCTGCAAGATAAAGCACAGAGCTTGTAGTTATAGGCTAGGGTAGTTGCATATGACTCAGCCTGTTCCAATTAAACCCAGCAAAACATCAAGGGGAAGCAGAAATGCAGCTGAAATAGATATCTGATGCATTCTTGAGTCTCAGGCTGTGTGCGCATCACTGGCTTAAAATGCAGTTGGGTCGTTCTTCTTCTCAATTCGGATTGAAGCTGGTTGGAAAGGAAGTGCATCAAAACGCAGCATTTCCTAAGAAACAACAGGGTAGATATGGATTGTGGCTAAATACTGTGCAAGTACAACTTCCCAATCAGACACAGGTGGCGCTGTGGGTTAAACCACAGAGCCTAGGACTTGCTGATCAGAAGGCCGGTGGTTCAAATCCCCGTGACGGGGTGAGCTCCTGTTCCTTGGTCCCTGCTCCTGCCAACCTAGCAGTTCGAAAGCACATCAAAGTGCAAGTAGATAAATAGGTACCGCTCCAGCGGGAAGGTAAACGGCGTTTCCGTGTGCTGCTCTGGTTCGCCAGAAGCGGCTTAGTCATGCTGGCCACATGACCCGGAAGCTGTACGCCGGCTCCCTCGGCCAATAAAGCAAGATGAGTGCCGCAACCCCAGAGTTGGCCACGACTGGACCTAGTGGTCAGGGGTCCCTTTACCTTTACAACTTCCCAAACCAGCGGCGGGAGTGCGTTGGGTGCAGTTTAAACAGGAATAACGTGTACAAAGCATCTGCCCTATGGTACTACGAAGGAGTCTCCAGGCTTGAGTGAGAATCCTGCCTTTTCCAAGGGAACAAACACCGGGCCTTAGGGAGGATTATGTTTCAGTTAAATATAGAAAGGAGACAGAAAGAGAGAGGAGTCTGATTTGCCGAGGAGCTGGTAGAATTCATTTTCACTCGAGTTCAATTAAAATCTGATGAATCCAGGGGGCTAGGGAAAGGATAAGTAAAGGTAAAGAGGAGGGGAGTTAGATCAGGAGGGTTGTCACAAAACAATGGCACTTTAAGCTGCCATCCAGATGGATTTGCTGCCTGTGTTATTTTCTCTCTCCCTCTTTGTCTCCCTCCAATTACGGATATTGTGATAGAAAAATTCAGGCGCAGGCTGGCGGCATCTCTGGCTTAAAAAGGATCCTCCTATCCCTCTCCTCCCTTCCCCAGCTGCCAGCTTTGGCTCAAGCAGGGAAAATGGGAGAGGGTGGATGGGATGGAAATGTATACCTGGGGTGCTTGTAGACAGCGGCAAATATTGTTAGGAGCCAGGAAAAGAGAGAGGAAAGAAGGAGCCTTGAAAACAGATGCTCTCTCAGGCAAAACAATGTGCTTTAGGTTGTTTTTTATTTTTAAGGGGAGTACTATTAAAAAACCCAATTAGCACTGATCTGGCTGGGCTTTTGGCTCTTACTGATGTTTCTGCTGCTTTTTTAATTTTTTTAAGAACACCATGAATTCAGTAGGAAAATAAGGAGAAACTAAGGCACAGAGCAACATTTGGCAGACACCATCCAGACAGCTGGATAGGAGCATAGTCTTACACAAAGTCAGAACATTAGTCCATACACCTCAGTATTAACTTGCAGTGACACTCCAGGGTTTAAGGTTGGGCTCCTTCCCATCCCTACCTGGAAATGCCAGATATTGAATATGGGACCTTTTGCATGTTCTTCCACTGAGGGAGCTTCCAGGTGGCCTGTTTATTACACATCCATCCTGATTTGTTTGCAGGGAGATTAGATGACACTGGTTATTTTGTGAGCAATCATTCTGATTTATTGACTTTTGGTGGGGAGGCTAGAGGATGTTGCATCAAAGCACGTGGTGCCCCACACTTTCTAGAAGAACATTGTCGCCAAAATCCAGCATCACCTGAGCTCTATGAGTGCAGATTTCTCCTGATTGAAGTGCAGAGTGTTTGAGGACTGGGACATTTGCAGAGAAACCAAAATGTTTGTTTACAAAGCTATTGTGCCGCCAACCTTACTGTATGCTTGTGAAGCATGGACCACTTTTAAATGCCATCTCCAGCTCCATGAAAGAGTCCATCAACGGTGTCTCTGAAAAATCTTACACATTACTTGGGAAGACATGTGAACTAATGCCAGTGTACTGGAAGAAGCAAAGATCACCAGTGCCAAAGCAATGATTCTTCAACATAAATTTTGCTGGACTGGTCTTGTTGTTTGGGTGCCTGGTTATCATCTTCCAAAGCAACTATTCTGAACTTAAAAATGGAAAGTGTAATGCTGGTGGTCAACAAAAGAGGTTTAAACACTTTCTCAAGGCAAATCTAAAAAAATGTAGTATAAACACTGACAGCTGGGAAACACTGGTTTGCGAGTGCTCCAATTGGAGAACAGCCTTCACCAAAAGTGTCATAAACTCTGAAAACGCTTGAATTCGGGACGAAAGGGAGAAATGTGATAAGAGGAAGGCATGTTTGGCAAACCCTCACCGTGATCAACTTCTGCCCAGAAATTTATGTCTCCACTGTGAAAGGATGTGTGGATCCAGAATTGGACTCCACAGTCACTTACAGACCCATTGTTAAGACCGTGTTCATGGAAGACAATCTTACTTGGCTATGAGTGATCCCCAAAGAAGAAGAAGAAGAAGATAAGAATATAAAAATGTACAACTATCTTTTTGATCCGGCCAATTGCCTATCTAGTCCAGCATCCTGTTGTCACTATGGGAGGCCTGCAAGCATGACCAGAGCAGAGGAGCCCTCTCCTCTCCTAAGGTCTCCAGCAACTGGTATTCAGAAGCATTACTGTCTCCAATCATGGAGGCAGAGCATAACAACTGTGGTTATCCATTGTCCTCCATGAGTTTGCCCAATCTCTTTTTAAAGCCATTCCTTCCAGGGCATTGTCCCATCACTTCACTTACTGCAAACAGCCCAGTCTTTGGGGGAAGTGGATTTGTGACACAATAGTGCCTGCAAACCCAGAATTGTGCAGCCTATTTTTTTCACCATATAACTGAATTTCTTCTTAAATTCCTTCCCGGATTTTTGTTCTGCTGAAAATCGGTGAGCCGTTTTTACCCAAGTTGCCTGTGGACTTTGAATCCGTGTGATTAAAAGCAGTTCAAGAAAAGTAGCTGCAGGGCTCTCCATTTCTCCTAGACCATTCCTGTTCAAATCAGTGGAACATCTTCTTAGAGCAGGTGGCTATGAGGGATTACAGCCAGCTGAATGCTCTGTTCTGGTGCAAAGCAACTGTCACTATTTGGGGATGGGATTCGGCCACATACCAGCAAATTCAAGTTCCACATTTAATGCTGATTTGGAGCGCTTGTGCAATGAACCTGCTCCTCCCAACCGCCTCCCCAAAACCATATTTTATTTTATTTTATTTTATTTTGCAAATAGGCGTAGGATAACATTTGCTTCATGCAAACCAGTTGGAATGAATGCTAAATAAACATGTCATCTGGAAGTCATCAAGGAGCTAATTTAAAGAGAGCCTTATTTTTCTATCCTGTCATAGAAGACTGCTGGAAAGTTGCATTCTCTGCCTTGTAGAAACTTAGAGTTGGGAGACATACAGAGGATCATGCAGTTCAACCTCCTGCAATGCATAAATATGAAACTGTCCCATACAGAGATCGAACCTGCATCCTTGTCCTTGTCAGCACCACGCTCTAACCGACTGAGCTATCCAGGCTGGGTCCAAGCAAGTTGCTCTTTTTTCCCCTCTTGAAGGCAACACTAGCCAAGGCAGGTATGCTTAAGCCAACGGATTCCAGCAGGTTTAATGGCACCGCCCCACAGCCCCTGGTCTGAACAGAAATCTATGGGTTTGGGCACACCGGAGTCTACATAAGGTCAAACCCTGTCTGCGTGACTTCTGCATGCTTACCATAAGAGTCAGGGGGCGTGTTTTGGTTCTACTGTTCATCTAAGAAAAAAAGGCAAAAGGCAAAAGACAAAAATATCAGTTAAATGATGAGCATATAATCGGCAAATTACACAAATTTCCGTTCAAAATTCAGACTCAGCAGCTGGAATCCCATTCACACCAAGTTTTGATGAAGCCCCATTGAGTCCACCCGGATTTGTTTCCAAGTAAATACTCATGGTCTGCAAAGTTGCAATCCGGTGTGCATTTACTCAGAAATCAACCACACTGAAAGGGATTTATGTGGAGCTGTGCTGCCAGAAGGCTGCAGCCCGTCCCGGGTACCCTTATTCATGAAGAACCCCCGTTGAATTCAGTAGGCTCTGAATCAGAGTAGTCATCTCTGGAAGTGGGCTGCAAAAAAAGGCTTCGACCCTGTGCGCACTTACTTGGGAGCAAACCCCCATCGAACTCAATGGGGTTTGCTTTTGCGTAGGTGTGGATGGGTTCATCAGCTGGATTCAATTCAGCAGAATTTTTTTACGTGGTGTGTGCGCGCGTTTGTGCGTTTTAAGTGGCCTCCCGGCAGCAAAGAGTGCTTTAAGCCTGGGGACATACTAAACGAACCTTTTCGCCAAGATGCAGCGAGGCGCTCTGTGTGTGCGAGACACAGGCGCGCGCTCTCTCGCACGCGCATACACACAAATACACTCATCGCAGACTGAGAGGAAGGCAAAGAGGCGCGCACAGCCACTCAGAGGCGGCGAGCGAGAGGGACCCGGGAAGGCATTGGCGGAGAAATCGCAGTCGGGAGAGCATCACCAACCAGAGGTGGTCTTTCCACCTATTTCCCAATATCATCCAAATCTGAAAAAAGGCGAGAAAAGAGCACTGGAGAGGCGGCGAGGAGAAAGAGAGAGGAAGCGAGCGAGCGGGAGAGCAACGCTGCCAGACTATCTAGATCGCCGAGCCCTCAAAGTGCTGGGGAAATCACTCGGCTTGTGGAGAAGGGATGCTATGATTTTTATTTTTTTATTTTTTACCTGGGTTTCGCAGCCGTGAAATCTCCAGATCTGATCCTCGACTCTCTCTCGTTTTCTCTATTTGAGGGGGAGGAAATGAAAGAATAAAGATCTTTCAAAGAAACTCCTGGCACCAAAGACCTTAAGGGACTGAGAAGACCAGCTCTGGCCAAAAGAGGCTGGAAATCCCTAAACTGAAGAGCAGGCGAAAGGAGAGAGGCAGAAGAGGCAGTGTGAGAACTGGGGTAAGTGTCAACCTCCCTCCCTCCCTCCTCTCCACATCCATCCATCCCTTCGTGATTTCTCTCTGGCTGTAGTAGTTTATGAATGGCCTCTGGGCTGATTTTGGACTGTTCTGAAGGGGAGGGTTTTTTTTTCCTGGGTTCGCGTCTTGCTGTCACTCCCCTTCCTCTTGCCCATTCTTAAGCTAATGGGTCGGTTTTGCCCATCGGGTGGTCTTGGCTGAGAAGAAGGATTTGCTTCTTTTTGGACAAAGTTCAGGCTGGAAGGAGAGCGGCTGGCTGGCTGGCTGGCTGGCTGGCTGGCATTGCAGCTGAAATATTCCCAGGACTGAACGGTGAAAAGAGGCAGCAGGAGAATGTGAGGAAAGGGCTCCTTTTGCTGACTGCAGTTTGCTGCCTTACAAAACAAGGAGGCATGTCTAAAGTTCCCGGGCTTTGGAGATTTCCTGGCACCGAGGTTGGCAAAAAAAAAAACAAAACAAAACACCCCACAGATAAAATGCATCAGAAAGCCAAACGTTTCAGTGGCTCTGGCAGGAAGCAATGTGTGTCACTGCGACTTCTGTAGAAGTTCAGGATGGGGTTTGACTTGGGAATAAGGCAGTCTCCTCCTGAGTCAGTGAAGGAGAGGGTGAAAAGGTGATCCAAAAAAGAGCGACATTTTTTTTGGGGGGGGAGGGCAGAGTGAGGCAAAGCTGGAATTATCTAAAAATGCACAGATTCTATTCTGCGAGGCAGAGGCTAAGAGGATGAGCGTGGACTATTCACAGTTGGCTGAAAGAAGAGTTGAGAATGTGTTTTGTTATGGTGTTACAGCTAAATATAGTAAGTCTCACCCTTATCCGTTGAGAAATCAACATGGGCTTGTTTTGGCCAGTTCTGTCTATTCAAATCATAATCCGCTTCTTCTCCTTGAGCATAAAACTTGTGTAGTTGTGCCGACATAATCTGTATTATATTTTAAAATGACACATAATGTGTGATTGTCACTTCAAAGTTTTCTCACTTGGGTAAACTTCCCGAAATTTTACACTGTGATGAACGATAGCATGCAAGTAATTTTCTTTTTGTCTCACACACATATGCAATATTATCTACAAAGGAGATCTTAAGACCCCACAGCAGCAACAAGAAAACTTTAAAGCAAACTGAAATCTCTCCAACACACTTTTCCTTAAGAACCTTAACTAACAATGCCCATGGATCTGTTTTGTATTTTTTTTAGATGGAGAGTCTGAGGTTATTATTATTTTTATAAAAAGAAATCAGGATAAGTAATTGAATGGTATTTGAGTATCAGTGATGGGGCAACTGATCATTTTGGAATTTCAAGAGAAATCTGGAATTATTTCAGTCAAGGTGCATCACTGCCAGTTGATAAAAGTACATTTGGAATGTTTGTAAGGGGAAAAGCAGTCAGGGAGTGATTTTAAATTGGGAAATGGTGGGTAGAGAATTGAGTGGAAAATAGCTGTCAGAAAAGGAGAAGTAGGACCCCAACACGTGCTCATGCTCAACAACGCAGTGTCTTGGTGATGCTTTTTATATTAAAAAAATACTTGGGGGTTCATTACATCTATATGCATGTAACATGTAGTTTGCCCAGATGTCCTGTGAACATTAGTGGAATGAGAAATATTTAGCCTCTTTTATACATGTATTAGTGGAATTATTTTTTGGTTCTTGCTTCAGAGTCATGCTCATTGTTATTCCTTAAGAGTTTCTCTCTAGGTTTATTGTTCACCTGTGAGAGGCTGAACAAACTTCTGAAGATGTGCGGGAGTTGAACGCACATATTTTAAAATAGCGGAAGTTCAAAATGTGTAGGAAATATGATTGATATGTGAACAAAGAATGTTCCAAAGCGGGGGAGAGGAATCAAATTCTCGAACATCCAGGCTCCATCTACCAAATTCAATTGAGCTGTGTGGTTGGGTAAGCACCATCATAAAAGTTATGATAGTTAAGAGCACAGGGATTGGAGGTCTGCCAGAACTGGGGAGGGGGGGGGGGAGAGAGAAATCCTCCAAAACCAAAAAATCGAAGAACAGGAAATATCTGCTAATTTCCTCAATACGTGGAACACTTACACCTGTACAATTAATGCTTCTGGAGCATGGGCTACAAGTGGCAATGACTGCTCGGGAGTATTAATATATTGTGATGCTTATAGGGTGAATGTGTTTGGTCTTGCAAATTGTTTCATCCAGATGTGAGTGAATCCACAGCGCTGAATCCATTTGCTTATTTCTTATAGCTGCATCAGTGTTGCATGGTGAGGGTCATCTAAGGTGGGGAAAGGTTCCTGACCCAAGCAACTAGCAGTCTGTGACTTGACAGTGGAGGAAGGGGATCGAAGGGCAGGGAGGCAGAGGAGAGACAAGCAGAATAAAGGATCAATACGAGCACATGCTGCTAGATGGACCATTTCGGCTGGGTGGCGTATCATTTGGGATTAGATGACTTCCATGCCCCTTCAATATGTGAGTATATTATATATCAGGTCTGGGTAGCCAACATCTTGAAAGGCAGTCCTTATTTTCTGTACCCACTGAAGTCAAAAGCAGACGCGCAAGGTAGGATATGGAGAGGTTGAGCAGAACATCTGAGTGGCAGGTTGGGGAGACCTGGTGTGGTTCGGGAACCAACGGACCTAGAGACTCGAGTTGTCTTTCAACCTCTGTTTATTGTCCTTAAGTGGACATTTGTCTCTCCAATACACACTTTATAAAGCCCAGCAGCTTCTGTGGTCCAACAGAGATGCCGTTCGAAACCCAAACTCATTTCCTGTTTAGCTGTGAAGTATTTCTTCACACAATGTAGAATTAAATTTATGGAATTTGCTGCTCCTTCGTGGACCACTAGCATAGACAACTCTAAAAGGGGATTGGACAAATTCACGGAGGAGAAGTCTCTCAATGGCTTTTCATCAGAATTACTGTACTTCCTCCAGAATCAGAGGCAACATGCCTCTGAAAACCACTCACTGGAGTCAAGCGGCAGAAAGCTGTTGCCCCCATGCCTTACTTTTGGGTTTTCTAGAGGTATTTGGCTGGTTCCTGCGGCAGCCATCCCAGCCAATCTCTATGGACCTTTGCTCTGAGTCAGCAAAGGTTTCCTCATGCTTTTGTTAATGTCCGTATCAATGCGGCAGCTTCAAATATGCATTTATTAGGTTTCTGTACTGCCCTTCCTCACGATGGAGTCCATCTGAAGAATTATCTGTGTACGAGAAACATCTGTATATGAAAAACATGAAAATCGCATGTAGATCCTAACGGGGGACAATTGCACACATGTCTGGTTCATTTCATGTACCTGGATTTTGGTACATGCAATAATTTGGTACATGCAGGGCGCCACATGTACAACTGCAGTCACCAGATATGCAATTTCCTGGAGACTTGGTTTCAGGGTTTCCATTTAGGAAATCCACAAAGTGCTTATAGCTAGCACCTCTTTCTTATTTTACAGGGCCAGGGTGAGGATTAAATAGCATGTAAACGTCTTTTAACTTGTCCTGAAACTTTATGTAGTGTCGTGCACAAATGGCCTCTCAAGATCCCCCACCATATTTTTGTGGAATAAAAATCGGGCTGGGTGTGTGTGGAGAGAAAGTTATCATCTTTTTCCTCCGAAAGGAAGAGAAATTTTCTGTCAGTTTCTCAGGGGTGTGGCTTACTGGTGGTGGTGGTAGTAGCATGACTCGCCCCCTTCAGTTTTTTAAAATTTCTGTTTTGCTGCCCCTGCAAGTTTCAGCTACCTTGGCAGTTTGGCTGCCATTTTGTTTCAACTGCAGCACCCTGAATCTAACATCCAACAGTGCAAATGGTATTTTGGGAATAATAATAATAATAATAATAATAATAATAATAATAATAATTATTTATTATTTGTACCCCACCCATCTGAATGGGTTGACCCAGCCACTCTGGATGGCTTCCAACAAATATAATTTTTTAATGTTTAAAACATTTAAAACTTCCCTATACAGGGACAATGCAATGGCATGGCAATCACACAAAACCACATTGGAATAGCAAAACAACACAGTGATGTTTAAACAGTGGTCCATCGCTTCTGTTATCTTTCCAGTTATGAAGTCTTAAAGGTAGGTAAATATGCAAAAGGAGTAAATATGCAAAAGGAGTAATTCTTTAAAAAACAAAACAAAAAATGAACCATGGCTGAGATAATATTTTAAAGTACAATACCTTTAGAAATCTGAACCTCACAGATAAGATATTTTGGGGGTGTAGACAAAGATGTTCATTTGTGATTGATGTTCATATGGATTATTTCCAGAGCAAATGTTGTCAACCAAAATGAAATAAAATGGTGGAGAGTATTGACAGAAAATTCTACAAAGTGGCTCTTTTTTCCCCTAGGAAAGAAAAATATCAGAAACTTTCTTTAAAAAAGCAGGGGTGGGGGGTTCTGATGAATTTATGTTAGGAACATGGCAGAAAAGAAATATGCATGGAAGATAATAAAAAGTCAGCCTTTGTGTTACTTTTCAAATTGGTGATTTAAATGGCGGACTTCTTAAAGAGAAAAAAAATGCCATGGAAATGCTAAGTAATAGTTAAAAAAGAGAGAGCGCCCTACCATTTGAAAGGGAGATAAGAAGGTTTTCACTAGAAAAGATAGCCTAACCTTTAAGAAAAGATCAAGGCGCTCTCTGAGGATAGCTCAGATAAACATGATGCAGCTGTTAGGGTAATAGAAGCACTCATACAAAGTAGCGGGAATGAGTCGGCTGAGTAACATGAAGCACGCGGGATTTTGTCCGCACCCTAAAAGCAAGGTCAGGGCTCGTAGTTTGCTGGAGTCCACTGAATTAGTTGCTGACATAGGGAGCCTATTGGGGAATCGGCGGGTTTGATTTATGTGGTTTACAGAAAGAAAGAAAGAAAGAAATCACCCCGTTTGGTACTCCAAGAAAACTATTGATTCTGCAAAGGAAAGGTTGATTGCATTGGAACAGATTCAGGAGAGATCCAGGGACCAGCGGGGGTCAGCAAAGGGTAAAGAGTTCTGTGTAGAGATAAAAGCACACCTTTCTGTGTCGAGGCAGTCTAAAGATGCTGCCCTTTTGTTTCATTTCCACGAACTAAAACCATCTTGTCAAGGGGCTATTTTGTTAAGGAGATAAAATGGAAACTTAGCCGCTGAAATTTGCGTGTGTGTGTGTGTGTGTGTGTGTCTTCAAGATGTTTCACTGACAAACCGAAAACAAACAAAAAAAGGCATAAAGTATTACTGTTTGCAAACATGCCATGCAAACAGGTGCATTAGTCGAGAAGCTGAGATTAGCTGCAGCTCCCTGTCATCTTGAACCCCCACCACCCACCCAGTGCAAACCTGAATCTACTGCTAGCACATAATGTATGAAATGGTCCCTATTTAACTGGTATATTCCTAAAGACTTACAGCAAAGTTCTATGCATGTTTGCTCCAAGTCTCATTGAATTTCATGGGCTCTACTTCCAAATAGATGCATTGCACACAGACTTGCTGTTTTTACTTAAACACAGCAATTACACATGCAATTTATTTATTTGGAAGTAAGTCCCGTGAAACTTTGGGAAACATACACAGGACTTGGCTGTAACCTTGTTTCATTCATTTCTGTGAGACTTACTTCTGAGTAATCGTGCATGGAATGAGGCTGCAAGGCTGCCTTCTTGAGCATGCTTACTTGGGAGTAAGTCTGGGACATCCATCCGTGTCAAAATACTTAGGCTTGTGCATCTTCCGCAGATTTCTGAGTAAGTATGCATATGATTAGATTGCAAATTAGTCATTTTCACAGTTAATGTAAATCACTTATGGCCCTAATGGAGGCAGAGAAATGGATGATTTGTTAAGAAATCAAGGTGGTTGGGGTATCAAGCTTGCCTCGTATTTACTCAGAATTCTGGCTTTGTCAGTTTCCCTCAAATCCAAAATAACTCAGATCATACAAATTTACAGGTGAGAGCCAAACTTCATCATCCATCCAGGAAAAGAGTGAGAGAGAGAGAGAAAAGGAGGGAAAAAATGACCACATTTTAGGGGAAGTGCAAAATATGAAAATCTCTTTTGCTGCAGATGTGACCTTTTGACCTGGCACTCCCCAGTCAGAGCTTCTCAAGGCCAATACAGAAATGCCCCAGATGTCCCCCCAAAACAGTGGGGCATATCTAAATGTTGCCCGCATTCCATTTCCCCAAGACATATGTATCCCTCTGAATCATAACCGTGATGACCGACTTGTTATTTCCAACTGATGTTTTTTGTGCGTGTGCTAAAATAGTTCCTTGCTTCCAGCTTCCGAGAGCTTTTTCCATTCCTCCAAACGCACCGTATAATTTCCCACTGTTCCTTTGCACCCTCCATATGTTCAGGCAAACAGCTTGCATGTTACGTTTTCTGTCAGTTTCTGAAAAAGCCTAGATAACTCATGCCACTTCTTAGAGTTTAAAAATACAAACAACCCCTTGAAAGCTGCCAGGGTTGGAGCGGCTTGCATTTTTAATTCCTGCGTCTCTCGCAGTGTCCAGTTGGTTGCTGCTAGCTTTGTACGACTGCAGGGATTCTTGACATATGGCTGTTTTTCTTCCGCGAATACTTTCTCGAGCGCTTTAGCAGGCTGATGTTCTAAAAAGGGAAAGAAAGCATATTCTTGCAGCTTCTCCTTTACGATAGGGAAGGGGGTTGATTGGAAGCCACGGGGGTCCCTGTATAATTTTATTCTCTGAGCATTTGGAATCGATAACTCTATGTCGGAGGCTGTTCCATTTTCAAATTACATCCTTAACACCCAATGACATGCATTTGTATTTTATGTAATATTGGTTATGGCGGGGGGAATATTTAAGCTGGAGTGCTTTCACTGAACATGCCCCTGTTCCTCTCTCATAAGCATTACTCACAATCTGTGTGCGCAAGTGTGACCAAGTTGTGTAGATTTAAACTCTGTTGCGGTTCAGAAAAATCTAATCAGATTATGAATAGCTCAGGGTACTGAACTGGGGAGGGTGCAAAACAAAGAATGGAAGATGCAAACTGTGGGGAAGACTGAAGATACTGGACCAGCAGTAACGCATGGAGGCACTGGGCAGTCACAAAGCAAGGATGGGGATCTAGTCACCACCAATGCAGCGATTCCTTGATGTTGCCGCTGCCTTGCCTTGACACATCTCTGTCCGACTGAGCACAATACTGCCACCGCTGGGATAGCATCAGCCCCGCACCCCACTGCTCTGTATTGGGCACTCATAGAATCATAGAATTTTAGAGCTGGAAGGGGACCCTGAGGATCATCTAGTCCGACCCTCTGCAGTGCATGAACATGTAGTTGCCTCATATGGGGATCAATCCTGCAACCATGGAGTTATCAGCACCGCACTCTAACCGACTGAACTATCCATTCATTTGACAGTCGATCCTACTGCTTTCATAAGCTTTTATTTACAAGGGAAGTGTGTTCAAGAATTGGGATATTTCCTATTGAAGTCAGTGATGGGAGCAATAATCTAATACAGGCATAGGCAAACTCAGCCCTCCAGATGTTTTGGGACTACAACTCCCATGATCCCTAGGTAACAGGACCAGTGGTCAGGGATTATGGGAATTGTAGTCCCAAAACATCTGGAGGGCCGAGGTTGCCTATGTCTGATCTAATATTAAATAATCTGTTACAGTGGTACCTCTGGTTAAGAACTTAATTCGTTCTGGAGGGCCGTTCTTAACCTGAAACTGTTCTTAACCTGAGGCATCACTTCAGCTAATGGGGCCTCCTGCTGCCACTGCGCCACTGGAGCACGATTTCTGTTCTCACCCTGAAGCATAGTTCTTAACCTGAGGTGCTATTTCTGGGTTAGTGGAGTCGGTAACCTGAAGCGTCTGTAACCTGAAACGTTTGTAACCCGAGGTATCACTGTACTTGACTCAAATATTCTTATGGTGGAAGTGAGACCAGTGGTTTAGTCCCACATCACTGGTGAGGAAGACTATACCCAGTGCTTTTTTTTTCTTCTAAAAAAATGTTTAGGGGTACTCTCATTTTGACTAACCCCCCCCCCCCACATTTTATAGTTCAAATTGGGAAAAATAAATACAGTAAGTGGACAAAAGTACAAAGATTCACAAAATGTTTAGGGGTATGCATATCCCTGTGTCCCCCCGGAAAAAAGCACTGACTATACACATCCTAATGCACCATTCAGCCTTTAGGCTTTTCCCACCGTGTACCATGCCTAAGGTTATAGGCGGTCTTTTGGCCACTTACACAGGGATGAACAAGCAGGGATTACTGTACATCTAGTGGGGAAAGGAAATGGGCCCTGCACTCCTTTGGTTCCTAGGTGGGTGTTCTAGGGGCTATCGGAAGAACTAGATTTCCCTCTCTGAGGACAGAGATCTCTCTCCAGGAGGAGAGAGAGACTTAAGTTGAACGCCAGTTGTTGGAAACTGCAGGAGGGGAGAGAGCTGTTCTGCTTAAGTCTTGCTTGCAGGCTTCCTGTGGTCATCAGGTTGGCCACTGTGAGAGGGCAAAGCTGGATGAGATGGGGCATTTGTCTAAACCGGCAGGGCTTTAAGATGTTTTTATGTCAGGTTCCCCCTCACTGCACCACGGAAAGTCAAGCAACGCTTGCTCCTCCGATCTCAGAGCTCTGAAATCTATACGGTCAAAAAGCGGCAAGGACTGAATTGAAGGACCCATTGTCTTCCCAGTTCCCTGGAGCATTGGGAACAATGGGAAGGAAACAACAGCAGCAGCAACAACAACACCACCACAACTTTTGCAAGCACACTCACCCCTTTGAGAACCACAAAAATGAATGTTAAGAAAAATAAGACCTGCTTGATATTAGAGTACAGGCAAAAAGGGTTATGAGCCTGTTCTCTCTGTTTCTTTCTTTTTTAAAAAAGCTTCACTCTTTTTCCAAATCCATGAAATCTTCCCTGCCATACCCATAGCATCCGCGTGATCTCATTTAACGTTGTCTTGCATATAATTTAATATACCAATTTTGGAACTAATGTGAGTCTTCTGTCCCCCTCCCCCCCCCAGCTTGCATAAAGTAACCTCACTGCAACAATAACGTAGAATAGTAATTTCTCTTTATTCTTTGGGAGAATCATTCAGCTAGCTGAAGAAGGCTACACCTGGGTCTAACCATACTCTGTGTTCAAAAATCAGTTTGGACATTCTGTACGATTTCCTGCCAGAAGCTCCTCAAAGTTGTATTGACGTACTGTTCTCCTCTGTCCCCACTTCTCCCTCCCCTAGCAATTCTTTAATTATTGATACATCCAATGAATGCTTTATATATATTGGATTCTATAAATATAGTGGAATTTGTGTCATATGGTTCAAAATAAAATTGAGTAAGGGGGAAACTAGAAAATGAGAAAGGAATGAACTTCCTCCATCAATTTCTAACCCCCCTCCCATTCACTTCTACCTGGCTTCCCCCACCCTGCCCTCACTTCTACCTGGTCAGTGAGAGCTCAGCCTATGGGTTGGCCTCTGTGAGAACAGGGTGGTGGACTACATGGGCTCTTGGCCTGGTCAAGCCTATTGTTCTTCTGTTTAGGTACTTCTGTTCTGTCAAACCAGCTTCCATCCAGTTTGAAAACGTAAGTCATGGTTAAGCTGAGGTGTGTACATCTGAGACAGCTACTGCACATGCTCAGAGGACAGTGCATGAGAAGATGACAGCTTCCTTGAATGTGAGTTTGGGGCAATGCGTATTGGGAGAAGACATTTCCACAACCTCTCCTGTGTGTACAGCAACATAAAAAAGTGCTTAAAATGCAGAGAGGAAAAGAGAAATCAGATGGAATTAGCCGCTCAGCCAATCCCTGACTGTAACTTACACACAACCTCAATGCGTGGTGAGTTCCACCCCCCCCCAAGGGAAATAAAGACACATGACACAATTATTTAAGGTTAATGGGCTAAATATGGCCACAACTTTATTGGTTACAGGTGATGAGTGGTATTGGCTTAGGCATTGGTCCTAACCGACTATATCCAACTCCAGCCCATCTGCTTGAAGTGCAGGAAGGGTTAACCACCAGTAGGGGGAGTCCTGCTGATGCACATCAACTAGGAACTCCCCCGGGGTCACCGCTAGGGGGCATGCCTTAGGCCCTCACCTCCCTAAGCTTCGGACAGGGCCACCCCCCCCCCCCGGAATCCTTTATCGGACTACCCTTCAATATGTGGGGCAGGTGATGGCGCTTCCTCCCCTCTTCCATCTACAAATCAATACCAATACTAACCGCCAATACTAAGAAAGTTGTGACGATTTGCTACGAGGTAGGCGAAAACCAAGTGGCTGTTGCCAATTTGCCAAGTGGAACAATTCCTACCAGGCCCCTCAACGGCGACCAACCAAGGTCCATAGCAAGGTCAAGGAACGAAGACCTTATAGGGCAGGAAACAGGAACAGCTGGTATGTGGGAAAAGAGGGAGATTCCCGGCTGTGCCTGCGTTTAAATCGGGCAGGCCACGCCCACAAAGCCAGCCGATTGGCTGGCCAGCTGGTGACACGGCCGGGGATTCCCCCAATCGTGTGGGGGCTGGGCCATGACTCCCGCAATCCCACCTCCTCTGCAGGGCGGAAGTGGCTTTCCCTGCCCTTGCGGATCATCATATGATCCAGTTAGCAAACTCACCTTCTAACTTAACTATTGCGTGGCTTGACCACATAAATTCATCCAAACAGGTAAGGAATTAACATCTTTTCAATTTCTTTCCGTCCATAACAGAAGAGCAATGAGCTTCAATTCCTTTTGTTTCCCGGGTGAAATGTGTTGTTAGCATGAGCGTTCCAAAAGGGGCATGTTACTTGTTGAAAGGAAAAATAAAAAATAAAAAAATGAGATTCTTTTTCTTCTTCCCCCAAGCAAAATGATAAAATGCATTGTTCTTCTTGCATGGATATCTGTTTCAGAGAAAGATCTTTTTTCTTTTGTAGAAAAGAAAAAGAAAACCCTCTTAGATGTAAGCCCCAATCTGCCTTCCTTATTCAAGACACACCAAAGTGTGTCATTCCTGGCCTCATTCTTCTCTCTGTCCCACCCCTTCATCTGAATCCTTCATACTGCGGTGGCACAGCAGATAAAAGTCGCACCAATCACTGGAGAGACCCTTTGCTTCTGAACATTTGTGAGATCGCCCAATGCTCAGTAAAGTACTCCAACTTTCCTATTCTTATTGTGGATGTGATTGGTTGTGGATTATTATTTTTTTAAAGGAATGCTCATAGAAATCTATTCATTTCTCTCTCTGTCTTCCTCACTGACCTCGGCACTGCTGGAAATGATTTTAACTGCTAGCATCCAGAATGCCCTTCATCCTCAATGCAATGATGCAATTACATGCAGTGTTGTGAATCATATGCTCCTTGCCCTGCCATTATATTCACCACTTGCTTTCCATGTTGCCGACATGGAGAAAAATGGTACAATGGTATCCCTGGATCCTCTGCTCTGACCCAGAAGAACTCCAGGTTGTAGAGCCAAATGTCCAGGGGAGCAGCACAAGACTCTTGTGGCATGAGGCTACTGGCTAACCACGTAAACTACCTAGGACTGAGGGCAAGGAAAGCATCTATACTCTTGGACTGCTGCTGGATTCCTAGTGCCCTGAAATAGATGATTGGCATTTATATCCCCCCCCCATGCCACATTGTCTGGAAACCAACATTTTACTTCCCCACAATGCCCTGGGGCAATACTAATTGGGGGCATTGTGGAAAATTAAAATGGCAGCTGCCCAACTATGATCATAAGAGCACAAAGATGAGCCCTGGTGGGTCAGACTAATGTCCTTTCTAGCCAATCTTCTGTTTTCACAGTGGCCAACCCAGGGGTGGATTCACTATGAATTATTATTATTATTATTATTATTATTATTATTATTATTATTATTATACCCAGAGGTCTCAGGGCAATTCACAGAACAGAACAAAAATACATAATCAAAATAAAAACAACAACCCAATAACCCCCCCCCCCCACACACACCATGAAGTTAACGAAGGGAACCTAATTCTGGAGGGGTCCCAGAAGTGACTTTAATCCACATTGCTTTAAAAAAAAATGGGCCTAGTAGACCCAATTTGAGCCACATGACTCAAATTGTTTTTGTGCATATATTTCAACAATCTCAGAGTTTTAGAGTCAGGAGCTAATGTAACCCCCTCCCCTTTTAAACAGAGGTCAAGGCCCTAGAGGAAGAACAACGAGTTCACAAAAGTACTTACACATGTAAAATTTGTGGTGATACACTGTGGAACAACCCCATTTAAAAAGATAACAGTGGCTACCCAGTGGTGACTGGGAACGGCCGCCGAGACCACAGAACGCCGGTCTTCAAAGACCTATATTGGCTCCCAGTACATTTCCGAGCACAATTCAAAGTGTTGGTGCTGACCTTTAAAGCCCTAAACGGCCTTGGTCCAGTATACTTGAAGGAGCGTCTCCACCCCCATCGTTCAGCCCGGAGACTGAGGTCCAGTGCCAAGGGCCTTCTGACGGTTCCCTCACTACAAGAAGCAAAGCTACAGGGAACCAGCCAGAGGACCTTCTCGGTAGTGGCACCCGCCCTGTGGAATGCCCTCCCACCAGATGTCAAAGAGAAAAACAACTACCAGACTTTGAGAACACATCTGAAGGCAGTCCTCTTTAGGGAAGCTTTTAATGTTTAACAGACTACTGTATTTTAATACTTTGTTGGAAGCTGCCCAGAGTGGTTGGAGAAACCCAGCCAGATGGGCGTGGTATAAATAATAAATTATTATTATTATATCCTGTTGCTGGTTGTAAAGGGACCCACAAAACTGTAGGTCCACCACTGGCCCAATCAGAAGTCTCTGGAAGCCCTTAAATTGAGCATGAGCCACCATAGCCCTCTCCCTTGGGACACCCACACTATTGTACCCTTATTTAGCCTGAACCAAATCTTCCTTTTAAACAAACACTTAGAATATTCAGCTTTCTGAGAAGTATTCGTTAGATTTATTCATTCTAATGAAAGGCAGGTCTCTTCCTTTTTCGATCAAACTTGCAATCCATCAAAACCTTTAGCTTGAAAAAACACAAACGAGTACAGTAGTCTGGTACTTTCTCCTCCTGCTGTTATCTGTCCAGGTGGGAGTTTATGACATTTGCAGATTTGCACATCTGATGTGCTGGAAGCTCCTGAATCTCCAGCCTTATGTTTTACAAGGGACTTCGAAGATTCTAACTTGAATCTATCCAACACTCGCCTCAGATGCAGCAGTCTTGGCAATGGGGAATGATGTTGCTGAGACGCTTTGATCAACTAGCAGTGTTTAACAGATGACCACACCGTGCGGGGAATCATCGGTGGTGGGTTAGTGTCCCATCTCACCCCACAGAAATGAGTCTTCTGGCAGTTCTGTGGCTAAGTCACACTAAACATGCTTACTCAGAACTAAGTACCGTTCAGTTAAATTGGACTTACTCCTGAGAGCCAGTGTGGTGTAGTGTTTAAGAGCGGTGGACTCGTAATCTGGTGAACCGGGTTCGCGTCTCTGCTCCTCCACATGCAGCTGCTGGGTGACCTTGGGCTAGTCACACTTCTTTGAAGTCTCTCAGCCCCACTCACCTCACAGAGTGTTTGTTGTGGGGGAGGAAGGGAAAGGAGAATGTTAGCCGCTTTGAGACTCCTTCAGGTAGTGATAAAGCGGGATATCAAATCCAAACTCTTTGTTTCCTGGTGAAGTGGATCTAGGACTGCAGCTTTGATGTGATTGGAAAATGTGACTGTGGGAAAATACATCCATGTGGTTTTTGTGGTTTTTTCCATCTTTTTTGTATTTTTTTTTAGATTTTCCATCATACAATTTAATTTTAAAAAGAGAAATAATACATAACAGAAAAGAAACATTAAATCATTATACATTAAATCATTATACAATATCCAAAAAAAGAAAAAAAACATAAACAAAATAAAATAAACCCACCACCCTCCTCCTGCTGTTAACTTCCCTCCACCGCTACTCGTCTTCTCTAGAATCAGTTTTACCCTTATCATTGCATTCTGATTGTTTTTATTTTCTCTATATAAATACATATGTCACTGATAATTTATTGTTTTGATGCATTTACATTCTTAATCTAAGCATATTAGCATGTCTTTTTTGGAGCAATATTTTGTCATATAATCATCAAAGCATTGCCGTTTGTTTTTTAGTTTTTGATTTGACTGCTCTCGTATGGATGCTGTTAATTTAGCCAATTTTAAATATTCATTTAATTTGGGAATCCATTCCTCCTGGTAGGTAGTTCTTTAGCTTTCCATTTACATGCTATCCTGGCTGCGGTGGTTACATATAAGGAAATTCTTTTTTTCGATTTCGGTATTTCTTTTCCTAAAAGGCCTGGTAGGTAAGCCTCTGGTTTTCCCCCGTTAATGGTTGTCATCCATCCGTCTCAGGAGACAATGGAGGACTGCGCTTTAGGGGGTGAAGTCAAAGTGCTGGACGGTTGCCTGCTGTGGCTGGAGAGATTGATATGGGAGAGACATGTTTTGTTGCAGCTGGGGCAGATGAAGGTGTGTGCTGGTCCCATGGGTTAACTGAGAGGTGAGGTCCGAGTCCAGTCCGAGGTTGAAGGTTCAATATGAAGGCAGTCCGTCAAAACTGAAGCTGGGTGCAGGGCAGGGAGTCAGGTGAGGTCAGGAACAGGCTTGCAAGCAGGGAACCAGGGCGTGTCAGGAGTTCTGGCAGGGGCGTAGGACAGGGTTCAGGCAGGAACTGGCTACCAACAATGTTGCTCCCGCAACTTGGGACTGGGGCTGGCTGGCTTTTATCTGCCCCGAGGCATACGGCGGCCCCAGTCCACAGGTGACTTGCCTCTCCTGGCCTGGAGGCAAGCACTCCTCCTGCGGGAACTTAGTTCCCTCCACCTCTCTGCCCTGAGCTTCTGCAGCTCAGGAGAGGCTGGAGGGTTACCGGACCCAGAGGCAACCTCAGCTTCCTCTGATGGGGCTGAGAGTGGTCCTCCATCACCTCAGGAGTCAGAGCAGACTCAGCTGGTGCCTGCACCTGAGGATCCAGCACAGGTGAGGACCCTTCAGGCTCAAGCCCCAGCCCCGGCTCAGCTGGTTCTGGAGGCAGGGAATCCTGTGCTGGCTGGGATTCCTCAGGTTCAGCACCCGAATCCGAATCCCAGGCAGAAGGTGTCTGGTTGTGCTGCTGCAGACGCACCACGGTGTTTCTTCTGTCTGTGCTCCTCCCGGTGGTCATTTCTCCTCCGGTTGATGCAATGGATGCACAACTTGACTGCCTGTCTCCACACACTGTGGTCGTCTACAAGGGATTCCCACATGACGGGACTGATACATATAAAACTCTCCTTCCTTGGAGGCTTTTAAGCATAGTTTGGATGGCCATCTGTCATGGATGCTTTACTTTAGATTCCTGCGTTTTGTAGGGGGTTGGACTAGATGACCCTTGGGGTCTCTTCCACCTATGATTCTATTATTTCATTTGTATGCTGCCTTTCCTAATTAAAAACCTTTCAAGGGATGGGTTTGGCTCTGGGACACCCAATTGCTGGTACTAAATCTTGATGTTCAGAAGAGGGTGGGGAGTGCCAACCTTACAGCTTTCTATATACATTAAAAAAATCAAGTAACAAAACTACTGAGCCTGAACTACTGTTGAGGCTCTGATATTGACTGCTTTTGATATTAAAAGGGGCACTTTTTCAGACTTCAGAAATGTAGCAAATAAGAGATGTGTTTGTGTGTACGTAGGCAGAGGCAAGATTCACCTGCAACGTGGATCTTACATTTTATTTTGGTTGGTTTTCAGTACTTTTCTCTCCCCCCCCCTGCAAAATGAAAGAGGAGACTGTAACGGAAACGCAGGATCTTTTTGAGAAAAGAACAGGAGCAAACCCATGGTAAACTATGCAAATAAGTTAGACATGGAAGGAGCATATTGTAGGTCAATGTTTGTGTTAGACAGCTGAAATACATAGAATGTGTGTGGATAGGGATGAGGGAAATTCTCAGTGTACAGTGGTACCTCTGGTTAAGAACTTAATTCGTTCTGGAGGTCCGTTCTTAACCTGAAACTGTTCTTAACCTGAAGCACCACTTAAGCTAAAGGGGCCTCCTGCTGCCGCAGCGCCGCTGCAGCACGATTTCTGTTCTCATCCTGAAGCAAAGTTCTTAACCCGAGGTAATATTTCTGGGTTACCGGAGTCTGTAACCTGCGGCATATGTAACCTAAAGCGTATGTAACCCGAGGTACCACTGTACAGTGGTACCTTGGTTCCCGAACGGCTTAGTTGATGACCAAATCGGCTCCTGAACACCACAAACCCGGAAGTAAGTGTTCTGGTTTGTGAACATTTTTCAGAAGCTGAACATCCGTTTCAGCTGTTGGCATTATTTCTGGGGCCAATCAGAAGCTGCACCTTGGTTTTCAAACATTTTGGAATTTTTTATTCAGTTTTTAGTCTGTTGGCAGCTGTTCAGAGTGGCTGGGGAAACCTAGCTGGATGGGCGGGGTATGAAGAAGAATGGGAGGGGGGAGGAGGAGGAGGAGGAGATATAGAAGTATAATCAGCCGTACCAACAGGCTAAAAAATAGCTTCTATCCGTGGGCTGTTAGGCTGTTGAACAGAAAATAACATAGCACAATTGACTTGCCGAGGTGGTGTGTTGTTCAATAAAAGATTGAGTGTTGGGGGGGGGGGAGGCTTGTTTACTTTTATTGTACACAGGTTGTACAATAACAATAAAGGTAATAATAATAATAATAGGAAGTCGAATGGACTTCCAGAACAGATTGAGTTTGAGAACCAAGGTACCACTGAATTTAATAGGCAGTACTCAGTGTTGGCGCCAATCTCTTCTCTTTCCCCAAACATTCCCACCAAGTGACCAAACCGGTAACTTCTGCAGTTTGGAGGAAGTGAAAACAATCCCTCTACAGGTCAAGCATAGATGGGAATAAAAAATCCTACTCAGCCCCACTGTGATGGCCAGCTGGTCCCCCACTGCCCACTGGGGCAGTGTGGTGTAGTGGTTAAGAGCGGTAGTCTTGTAATCTGGGGAACCGGGTTCACGTCTCTGCTCCTCCACATGTAGCTGCTGGGTGACCTTGGGCCAGTCACACTTCTTTGAAGTCTCTCAGCCCCACTCACCTCACAGAGTGTTTGTTGTGGGGGAGGAAGGGAAAGGAGAATGTTAGCCGCTTTGAGACTCCTTAAAGGGAGTGAAAGGCGGGATATCAAATCCAAACTCTTCTTCTTCTTCTTCTGGGAGGGTGGGCTGTGTGCTGGCTGAATATTGAAGAGGGGATGATAAAGGTGGGGCATCCTTTTATCCCTACCCTCTCTTCCCTGGTGGCCCCTCCAAGATGGAGACCAGGAAGTGGCTGCTTGCCCTTCTTCCAGTCCCACTGCCCTCCTGGACCCTTTCAAAGGAGAAGCAATAGTACTTACTGACACCACTGGAAATGTTTGCATGACCAGGTGCAACAGTCTCAGCCCCCAGGAAATGTGGGAAAGGAAATAAAGACTCTTGACAATGTTATGGAATTAAAATTAGGCCACAACTTTATTAAACTTCCAAATGTAGGAAGACCTTGGCTTAGGCCTTGGGCGTGTATCCCTCCTAGCCCCCCAGCCGGGGAACTGGGGCACATCAGGGTAAATGGGATATGGGGGTGCTCTGCGCAACGTAAGCGTAGGCAGGCAGCCCAGCCCATATCCCCGCACGCAGGGTAGTTCACTGACAGTCTTTCAGTGTATGGCCAGGGACACCCATTAATGTAGCCACTTTAAGAGGGGACCCTAGAATCACCACTGCAAGGGGGTGAATCACCACTTCACCCCGCCCCGCAATTATTGGGAAGAAAAGACTAAAGGATTCCACCCAAGGCCATAACCGCCAAAGTTGTGATGAACTGCTGTGGGGAAGACAAAACCTGACAATGCAGGAAAAATTCTTCCCAGTCCTTCAACAGCAACCAGTCCAAGACCGTAGCAGCGCCCGCTAAACAGGAAGAAAAGGTTAACCTGTAAACAACAAACATTAACAAAAGGAGGGTAAGGAGGGTGAATCTCCAGAGTTGTCTGCCTGGCTAATACTGGCTCCCCTCCCTTTTTTTATTAAAGATTTTCTTGATTTACAAAAGTGTTTGCAATGTCTCTCGCTCGTATTCCCCCCCCCCCATGTAACATTTTTACAAATCAGTTTCATTTGTTGAGACATTAGGAAGAAAAGGGGGAAGAGGTGGAGGGGGGAGAGATGAGTGGGGTTGAGGTCGGGTGGCGATGTTTCTATTTTACTTACTATATTAGGGTTTGGTGTCAGCGTTTCTTGTGCAGGTTCTTTGCTGTTCGCTTGTGTGAGAGAGGTTAGGGTTGGCCTAGGGTGTGGTTATTCATTTGTGCTTGGCTTTGGTGGTCTTACAGCATACAAATCAATATGGCTAACCTGATCCAAAACACCCACCCACTCCCACTCCTCCCCCTATTTATAATGGGTCTGGCCCCACTTCCCAGGAAACGAAACTTAAAGCTGAGGCTGGGCTTGAACCCCTGAATAATACACTGAGAAGCAGGCCCACCTCCTTCTACTAGCAAGTTCCCTGGGAACCGTAGCACCGCATGCAATCCTGCAAAAGGCACCCACAATATAGTATGAGTGCTCATTATGGAAGATATTTTTCTCTTTTGGCTAAGTCATAGTTTGGATGCCTGCCATAATTTTGAACAATGCGATATTCAGCTACAATGGTAGAGACTTCTGTTTTTCTTTCCGTAGTTCATTACATATCATAACTGATTGATTACCTCACCCACAGATTGTCTTGCTTTATCAGTCACTTGCTTTTTGGGTCATTAATTGATGCCGTGGTCCACTGTTTGTGACTTCACAATTTATCACCATGGAGGAAATTAGGTTGTCACCGACAATGGATTAAGACATTGTCGAATGAACCCAGTGGAGAGAGGGATGTTATTTACACAAACTACTTGGTACTCTGCATGCAGGTAAGTCAGGTAGCACACAGACAAATTATTAAAACGGATTGTGACCCAAGACATTTATTTCTAGGTTTATGATGCATATGCAAAACGTGTTTAGCAGGCATTGCCCATAGAAAGAATGAAATCTTCCTTGTCTAGGAAGAATATTCAGAGCCAGCCCACATTTCCTTTTTTTTGTGGAGTAGGATATGTGTTCTAAAATAGACAGTTATCAGGACCTATGTGCCTCATTACTTCTGCCATACTAGGCTGTTATAGGAAGCTTCCTTATTCCAAGTTAGACCTTTGGCTCATCTGGGGAGCTTAGGATTAGATTCCTGGATAGCACGGGGTTGGTAGGCACACAGAAGATTCCAGCTGCATTCACCTGAATGCTCTCAGAAGCCCCATTCAGAACTTTGAACTAAGCATGCAAAGGTCAACGTGAGCCCAGGAGACATTGAAGTTGACACTCATGCTCCTTACTTTTACACATCCTCCAACATTTCTCCAATGAAAATAGGGATGTCCTATTCCATCATCATCATCATTCCCTACCCATCTGACTGGATTTCCCGAGCTACTCTGGGTGGCTTCCAACATATAGAACAACACAATAAAACACAAAACATTAGAAAACTTCCCTATTCAGGGCTACCTTCAGATGTCTTCTAAAGACTGTACAGTTACTTATCTCCTTGGCTGACATAGCTCCATACCCTCCAACATTTCTCTGATGAAAACAGGGGCTTCCCAAGGAAAAGGGGGGCATTCTGGGATCAAATCAGAAACTGGGACAGCTTCTGTAAATCCAGGACTGTCCCTGGAAAATAGGTTCACTTGGAGGGTCTGCTTTTAGCTTTTCCAGACCTGCCCAAGATGGTTATCTTCTGTCTCCCCAGCCAGAGGCACACATGTTTCTGAATACGAGTTGCTGGAAACCACAGAAGGGGAGAGTGATCTTGTGCTCCAGTCTTGCCTGAGGGTTTTCTACAGGCATCTGGGTGACCACTGTGATAAAAGGATGCTGCACTGAGTGGGCCATTGGTCTGATCCAGCAGGCTGTTCTTACATTCTCATGTCTTCATAGGGCTTATGACTTCATGGTGTATAAGTGTTAAGCTTTAGTTTGCATTACGTACTGAAGCCTAATTTCTATAAGATAAAAAGGGGAAGCATCTGCCTACCTTCTCTACAAGGAGCCCAACCCCACAAAAAAGCACCAAGAGGGACTCTAGGTAGGTGGTAAGAATGCATCTGTCTCGATGCCTCATTTTTGTATGCATCACAATTTTCTCATTAATGCTTAAAGGTAAAGGTAAAAGGTACCCCTGCCTGTACGGGCCAGTCTTGACAGACTCTAGAGTTGTGCGCTCATCTCACTCTATAGGCCGGGAGCCAGCACTGTCCGCAGACACTTCCGGGTCACGTGGCCAGCGTGACAATCTGCATCTGGCGAGCCAGCGCAGCACACGGAACGCCATTTACCTTCCCGCTGGTAAGCGGTCCCTATTTATCTACTTGCACCCGAAGGTGCTACCGAACTGCTAGGTTGGCAGGCGCTGGGACCGAACGACGGGAGCGCACCCCGCCGCGGGGATTCGAACCGCCGACCATGCGATCGGCAAGTCCTAGGCGCTGAGGTTTTACCCACAGCGCCACCCGCGTCCCTTTTCATTAATGCTTACTCTTGTCTAGATACATGATATAATATGTCGGGGTGCTACGCCTCAGCAGCGAAAAGCAAGCAGATGGACAATTAATAAATGCTTGACAGGAATTTAAAAGCAAATCAAAACACGGGGCTGAGTCACACAGGCTGGCTGTGGCATGGGTGAAACATTCCCACAGCTTCTTCCCATGCCACTCTAGTCAGGTGGGTGACTGCGAAAGAACCACCTGGGTGGGCCAATGACATTGCTCCTTCCCACTTTAACCATGCTCATCTGGGAGGAGGACTCAAAAGGAAACTACACTTGGTGATAAACACACTTTAAAAAAAGAAGCAGTTTGCTCAATCTTGGTGCTTCTATTTTGAAGCAAAAGCTGCAGTGTGGAGCAGATCTAGTAAGGAGTGGTTTCTGGAGAAGGGCTTGGGAAATGTCCCAAGGGCCAGATAGAGAGGAATGTAGGACCACATTCTGTCCCCAGGCCCAAAGGAGGGTGGGGAAATGCAGCTATTGGAAATATAGTGTCTTAATCTCTTTTCCTAGGCTAAACACACCCAATTTCTTCAGGTCTACGACATAGCCTTGAGATCCTTTACCTGCCGTACTTTGCAATATTATTCTCTCACAGCTGTTTGTCCGCCTTGAACTGTGGCACACTGAGCTCAGTTCAACACTCTGTGTGAAGTCTTATCAGATGTGTGCGTCTCATCTGAGTTGAAAAGAAGGTGAGGGAGAAGGAACAGGCAAAGATATCCATGTGGTTCCAGCCAGAGCTGGATATCACAGCGTTCCAAAGTATTAAGGGAACGAATGCCAATCAACACAACAACAAACGTTTGTTTGCTTATTATGATAATTTATAATCTGCCCTTCGTTCAAGGTCCCAGGGTGGAAATACATCAATGTTTAAAACCAAAGATTTAAAATTAATGCAAAATAACAAGGCACATCAAAGAAACTGGCAAAAATTTCACAGTAAATATTAGAAAGCAGGAGTGGAGCAACATGCTCTCTTTAACCCATGATCACACTCATGCTTTAATAAACCAACCCTTAAACTCTGGTAATCTATTATGCACCGGTTTGTCACTACAAGACAAAGGATGTAAGCACTGAAGATCTTCTGGCTGGGGGCTCTGGGCTCAGCAGAAGTCCAGGTATTCCAGTGGAACACCACATATGAACATAAGAGCCCTTATGGATCAGGTCAAAGGCCCATCTAGTCTCATGTCCTCTTCTCACAGTAACCAACCAGATGCCTGTGGGAAGCCCCCAGATACTAACTGAGTGAAACAGTGCTCTCCTCTGAGGACCAGTGTGGTGTAGTGGTTAAGAGCGGTGGACTCGTAATCTGGTGAACCGGGTTTGATTCCCTGCTCCTCCACATGCAGCTGCTGGGTGACCTTGGGCTAGTCACACTTCTTTGAAGTCTCTCAGCCCCACTCACCTCACAGAGTGTTTGTTGTGGGGGAGAAAGGGAAAGGAGAATGTTAGCCGCTTTGAGACTCCTTCAGGTAGTGATAAAGCGGGATATCAAATCCAAACTCTCCTCCCCCTCCTCCTCCTCCTCCTCCTCCTCCTCCTCCTCCTTCTTCTTCCTCCTCACTTGTGATTCTCAGCAATTGGTATTCAGAGACATATTGCCTCTGGCAGCAGAGGTAGAGCATACCTGTTATGGACTGGTTGGACACAGAAGAATGGTGGGAGGAATCAGCTGAGGAACCACCAAGGGAAGAAGCTTCAGAGCCCAGGGAGTGGTGGTGGGACAAAGATGAGTAGCCAGAGTGAAGAAGACATAAGACGGCTTAATGAGCTGAGAGAGTCAGTGGCAGAGAGAAGTCCAGAATCAGAGGCAAAAGCAGGCGAGGGGGAAGAGGGCAGCCAAGAGGCCAAGATGAATCAGGCTGGTGAAGAGTCAAGGGTGTCTCCCAGAACCAGAAGAGAACTTAAATGGGTGGAACAGCTTCAGGCTGTACACAGACACAGTCTCCGATTGCTTGGAAAAAACTATGGAGAGGAGGGGACTGAGATGGCTCCAGGGAGGTGAGGACTTTTAGTTCCAGCAACTGATTCATGGGGCCAAATTATAAGCTGCTGTACTCATTAGGCCTGACACTCGACCAAGTCTGTGAAGATCGTGTTTTTGTTAATAAAGACTTGATTCCAACTTTGAACAGTGTGACTTACTGCTGGCTTACCATTTGACAATACTCATTTGGCAGCACAAATAAAATATGGCAGCAGAACACCCCAGATACATCAGACGAATGGTTGAAATGGTTTGGAATTTGGGGTGTGGAATGGGAAGCACAAGGGAGGAGCGCAATCTCAGCCCTTCTACTGTTGATGGCACAAATTTACACTAGCCCCAGACCTAGCACAATAAATTTCTTCCCGTTGACTTCTAAGAGTTGCGGTGGCTTTTCTAATAGTGTAGTGACAACATAATTTCAGTACAGTGGTACCTCGGGTTACATACACTTCAGGTTACATATGCTTCAGGTTACAGACTCCACTAACCCAGAAATAGTGCTTCAGGTTAAGAACTTTGCTTCAGGATGAGAACAGAAATCATACTCCGGTGGCTTGGCAGCAGCAAGAGGCCCCATTAGCTAAAGTGCTGCTTCAGGTTAAGAACAGTTTCAGGTTAAGAATGGACCTCCGGAACGGATTAAGTACTTAACCCGAGGTACCACTGTACTAGCATAATGTGAGCATAGGATTCCTCTGTCCAGTTGCAGTCCTCTAACTGAAAGTAAATACAATTCAACTCAGCATGGCTTACTCACATGTGCATACTGTCCAAGTTGTTCATTGTAAAGTTACCTGGATTCCTTTTGGAGGAAGGGTGGCATGTAGAATTGAGAATAAAAATAAAATAAATCTCATACTGTGCTTTAAATATGGTCTGCCTGATTATAAATTATCTTTCAGAATTTCTGAACCGTTTCCCAAGCAAATCTTTATCTTCTTTTATAGAGATTAGTGACTTCTTATATTATTTACTGTTTGTATTATGAATAACTTGAATGAAATTGTTTGAATTCTGTTTTGTTGTTCTGTCTGTTCCCAGGAGGAAGGTTCCTGCCCAGTGCATTGGCAGTTTCCAATTTTATTAAATGTACATTTTCCAGTACCATTTTGAGACTTGCCTTTCCTTTTCTGTAATGCCAGACAACTTGCCTGCTCTGTGGTAAAACAAACAAACAAACAAGCCCATGACGTTAAACAAACATGACAGGTGCTGGTGACTATTGTGAGCAGCAGAGAATAGTGCCATGGCAAGAAGGAAGGATCATGGTCTCAGCAGGCCTGAACTGGGAAAGGGAATAATGTGTATAGAACGGGAATGATTGAACTATCTTGCAGAAGACCCTAAGCAAAGGATGCTGTGGAACTCTGGGCATAATTTAATGCAGTTAGCCTTTGTCCTTGCACATTGGTTGTGAATGGAGCTCCCTTCCAGAATGGCATGTGTTTTTGTTTGTTTGTTTGTATTTTTTGCTGGAGTACACTGGAATGTCACTGATGCAATAATCATCGTGCATTTGCGATGGATTCATATTAGATCCTCTGCACATCATTCTACTTTATTGGTTGCTCATTTATTTATTTTATTTATAAATGTATCCATATGCCACTAATTCATCCAATATAACATGGGGGAACACTGGTGAAGCAAACCCCGGCAGCCAGCAGGGGAATACACAGGAAACATCAAACTGAGCTGGATTCCCTTGCTGGAAACATGCCCATGCAAACAAATCTCCTTCTTCCACCCAACGCTGCACCCCGGCAGTCCTAGATCATTCTAGGAGGCCTGACCCAATGGGTTCGTCTCCCCCTGACTCAGCTGAAGCCTAGTTCTGCCCAAAATGGCACACTTCAGTTTGAGATTTGGCTAAATCTGGTGTAAGTCCTGCTTGCCCAAATGAAGGCATTTTTAGACATCCCCAGAAACAGTACATTGAAGACACCTGCATACAGGGATGCCAACTTGAATAAAATATTGGGAGGGGTCAAGTAACCCCTGCCCCACATAATCATATGACACAGTACGCACACACGATTTGAATGGCAATGCCCATCAACTTTTGGCCCCCTCAAATATTTTATGGGGGGGGGGGCAAAGACCCCTCATCCCCTAGGATTTGGCTGCTATACATTCATAGTATTTATGGGCAGCAAGTTCCGGTGACTAGCTGCCGCCACACTAAATGCCTATTTTCTCAGAAGTACAGAATGAACATTATGTGGCATTTGTAAAAGTGCCAGTCCCACAGGTTCAAATACATAGGCTTGCTCTTCAGTCGGGTGACAGATTGGATCTTTGGACATCAAGGGGGTTAAACTGTTGGCTAGAACCAGCATCGCTGCCAAGATTCATGTTTGTTTATGTCCTTCATTCACTCCTTTCTGAAGAGTCACGGTCAGTAAGCATCTGTTTCGCTGCTGCATCCCACGGAATACAGAGTGGGGCTAAAAAGCTGTTAACCTGGAATTGGGTAAGGCCAGGTCTGGTGATTTAGGCTGGCAAGCTGACATTTGGTGATTCGGAAATGCGGCTTGAGCTGTTCAAAAACAACACAAATTTTTTTTAAAAAATGGGGGGAGACCCCAATTTTGGATGCTAGGAGAATGAACTGCTAAGTGAGAAATTCCTTGTTCTAATCTCGGCTGAAAATTCAGTGGCTTGCCTCGCCTTGGTCAAGCCCCTACTTCTCCATGGCTCTGATCTGTAATAACGCTGGCAATTAATTATGCTGGCCTGCTTTGCATGACGGCTGTCTAAAAACGTGACTGAGATGATTATCTGGAGCATTCCGGGGACATCTGAAAAGACCTGTGTAAATACTAAGGGTTGTAGCCATTGAAGTGCCACTCATGCAAATATTTTCAATTTCACAATGGAACATCTCTTTCTTCCCCCCCAGCATGCCACCCCAATCTGTTCTGGGTTTGCCCCCAGTGCTCTGGAGAAGATGGGGGGGCATGTGGGAAGAGGAAGTCCTTGCACAAGTGAGACAGCTACATTAGATGAAATCCCAAATACTTTTTGTCCAGGAAGTCTTCTAGTCTTTTCCACTCTCTAGCAATGGACACTGCAGATTTCCACAATATATTACGCCTCACAGTATTTAAACCCTTTTGTACATCCATGAGAATATCTAATTATGAAAAAAAAATAGAATTAGAAATTTTCAGGGTAGGATTTAGGAGAACAAATGTTGAAATTTGTTTTGCACCTACAGTGGTACCTCGGGTTAAGTACTTAATTCATTCCAGAGGTCTGTTCTTAACCTGAAATTGTTCTTAACCTGAAGCACCACTTTAGCCAATGGGGCCTCCTGCTGTCTCTGTGCCACCAGAGTACGATTTCTGTTCTCATCCTGAAGCAAAGTTCTTAACCCGAGGTACTATTTCTGGGTTAGCGGAGTCTGTAACCTGAAGTGTATGTAACCCGAGGTACCACTGTATTTGAAATCTTTCCTTGAAATGATGGTGGTGAAGTAATTATGTTGCAGAGAACCAGACCAAATTGGGTTGGGTAATTGTTCCTCGGGATCATAAAAATATGGTTGGAAACAGAATTCCTAATGCAGAGACTCAGTATTTTTAGATGCAAGTGTAAGTATACTATGTGTACCACTGACCCATAAATCTTTGCTTAATGTGTGTGCAATTGTTCAACATTATACGCTAGTCTAATAAAAGGTGCCACCTAGCTAATTTAAATTTAGAAAATAGCAAAGGATTGTGAATCCAGAACTGCTATATGGCTTAGAGATCAAAGGTCAGGCAAACAAACTTTGTCAGCAAGCTAAACAAGAGAGGCTGTAACAGACTTTAACAAAAGAAAGTAGAAGAATAGGCTTAAATTTATTGTTCGCCTTGAAAGCTTGGCTATATGCAGCAGTCTGCCTTTTTTCTTTTCTTTTCTTTTGCTTAGCATAAATTTAAATATAGAAGCAGAATGAAGGCAAGTACCCGCAGCCTTGCAGTCACACATTTGTGCATGTGATACATGCATGCGCTGCAATTTAGCTTCACATTTAAGTAGCTGCAAACATGTTTAGAAGGGAACAGAGGTGCCAGGTTGTGTCCAAGATTGAAGGAGCCCGGCATGCATCACATGTGTGTGACTTCATGCGCACATGACATCACACGCATCTCCCGACGCCACACAATAATTTCCAAATGTTTTAATACTTCCTCATTGGGGAGTTCCTCCTTCTGCATGATAATTTGGGTTGCCCTTTTGCAGTTCTGCGATATCCCTTTTTTCATGTAATGACCAGAACTGTATTCTGTACACAGTATTAAGTGCGGCAACAGCATAGATCTGTGTAATGACGTTATGATATTGGCGGTTTTACTTTTCAATTGCTTTCCCAATGTTCCGCAATGTGGAATTTGCGGTTTTTGCCGCTGCTGAACGCTGGGTTGACATTTTCATCAAGTTACCCACTACGACCCTGAGATATCTTTCTTAGTCAGTCATTGCCAATTTAGACCTCATTACTGCACATGAGAAGCTGGGTGTTCTGCCTCAATGTGCACCACTTTAGACTTGCTTATGTTGAATTGCATTTCATGTCCATTCGCCCAGTTTGAAGGCATAGTTTTGGAGTTTCTTGCATGCCCTTTCATTTTAACTAACCTGAATAATTTGTCATCAGCAAACTCGGTCACTCCGCTGCTCACCCCTGACTCTAGCTCATTAATGAACAACTTAAAGAGCACTTTCCCCAATACAAATCCTTGAAGCCCTCCATTATATAGTACCTGAATGAAACAGCACTTTCTCCATCTGCAGTTCCCAGAAGAGGCATGCTGGATGTAGAACACAGCTATTATAGCTAGTAGCCATTGAGAGCCTTGATTAAAAGCTACCCAGGCAATCACTACCGGTTATTGTTATACATTGTGATTCTTAGGAGCTTGGGATTTGTTAGGTTAAAAAAACAACAAAAAAGGTGGAGGACAATAGCCTGCTCAGCTTCTTTGCTCAGAAACTTCTTCATATAGCTGCCTGATTCATCTGTTACCTTGACACTTTTCCAGAAGAGGGATCTCCTTTTCTTTGTCCCTTGAACACAGTAGAACTGTAATGACCTTCATATTTATTTAGGAGGTGCATATCTTCTGCCCTCAATGTGGCTTGCAACACAGGCACCTTCCTTTTCCAAAGAATGCTTAAGGAACCCATATGATGACCCATAAAAAATGTAAGCCTGGAACAGACAGTCCTTTGCGATTATCAGAAGAGAATTTTTTGACACCCTTTGAAAACTACTATTCATCTGGCGCTCGTGTGTGTGTGTTTGTGTGTGTGACTGTCACACAGGTTCCAAGCCTCTTTATGTGTGCTGTGTAGATGTGCCTGTGAATCTAATGAAAAGGATTGCACTAAACTGAATGTAATTTTAGTTCTTTCATTTAACTCAGTTGTAGATTGGGCTACTGGGAGCTGTAAATAGCTGCAATCGCTAGGCTCCCTTGCTCACTGACATAGGGAAGCCAGGCCTATATTTCCACAAATCTCTTATACCAAGACCCACCTCACATTCTGCTGTGTAAAAAAAAGAAGTTTGAGGTTTGGTTCTTTCAACTTCACAAAGCGTCAGTTCCTTGACAGTTTGCAACTGCTCTTCTCTGTATCTCTCTCTCTCCCTCCCAGCTGCTATATTTTCACAAAGTTTCCATTTCTCACAGTTGAGGTGATCATCCGTTCTTCCACGATAGAGCTGTTATAATTAGAACGCGGCTATGGCGCGACAGATAAGCTATTATTAGGGCCGTGTATGGTATTTGTGGAGGCGATCTCACACAGAACCAACTTTGCTGCTTACATAATGCAAGAACAACTCCAGCGAAATCGATGGGAGTTATTCCTGCTTAGGTTAGAGGAAGATTGGGCTTGCGGCCAGCGATGGCTTCAAGCCAGAGGTTTCTCTGATTATTTATACAGCCCTTCCAGACTCCAGCTCACAAATCTTTTAAGCCAAAGAACTAGAGTTACAAGCCAGTCCAATCTTATTGACAAAGGCACGCGCACCCTTCACAATCTACTGTGTATTGAGTTTTGAAAAAGGTATGTCGAGAATTTGATGGGAGATTTCTTGCTCTTGGCAAAACCCCTGGCAAGCCAAATTGACTTTCATGGTTGAGCTGGGCAAATGGAATTGCTCAGGGCATGATTTAAGCAGCCCTGGGAAACAGCCAGACTAGGCCTCTGAACCACCAGTGGCAATACCCAGTGGAGTATTGTTCCATTAGAGTAAATGGTACCTTGTCCACCCAATATCACCTTCCTGCCTTTGTGCTTATGATCAGTCTGAGGGTGGCACTGGTTGTCAGCTTCTCAGCCTCCTCAGCCTCAAGGTTGCCTTAAGAGAAGGATGGGCCCCAAACTAGAATACGTTGGCTCCATTTGCCCCTGGCTCTGGCTCCATCTACAGTTGGTCTTTCTGCCTTCCACCCAACAAGGCCCAATGGACACCACTCACCACTGTTAATGTGCTACTGGGGGCTTCTTCTGCAATGTCTAACAGGAGCCACCTTCTGCAATGTCTATGGAGAAGAATCGCACGGGTCAGTCACATTGATATGGTTCATTCCAACACCCGTCCCTGAGTTGGAGAGAGCTTCATAATGTGGCTGACCATTGTGGTTCCTTCTTGCAGATGTTACTGGAGTAGCAAAGGAATGTGAATGGGACTGGTGATGAGAAGAAGACTGAATCCCCTTCCTGCGGCTTAGGGGAGACACCCAGGAGTTTGGGATTTTCTTTTAATGAATGGGAACTTGAGTCAGGAGTCAGGTGCGAGCCAAGGACCAGAGATAGCAGGGCCAAACTGCATGTTAGGAATGGATGAATCTGTCCATTGTGGTTTGTCTCTGTTTCTCATTTTTACAGGCTCCTGTTCAGTTCTCCACATGTCCACATCAGTTTGCTTTTATTTTAAAATCCTTTTGGTATTTTAATGTGAATTTCACCTCCTATAAACGTTTGCATGCAGATTTTGCCTAATGCATGGATCTTTGCAAAACCATTTCCTCTACTATAATGCACTTTTTTTGAAGGCTATTTTCACAAATATGCACATTTTTATACACACTTCATTATATGTGCTTTTGAATATATCACTTGGTTGGAAAACTGCAATCAAAGAAGAGTGGTTTGCAAATGGTGCCTCTGTTTCACTTCTCGGATTCTTTTGGAAACGGCAAATTTAGGAGAGCTACCATTAAATATGAACTGAATCTAACACTTTCCTTATCTCTATTGTACGTTACGTATACGTAGCTGTGCCTTCGAGTTCAGCTTGCTCATTTTTTCCAAATGCTGAAAGAAATGTGCACACTCATTTCCCCTCAATAGTCCTGATTATTACAAGTCCAGAAAGAACATTTGTATCAAGCCTACAAGGTCTACACTCACTTAGGTTTATGCACATAGACCCCTGGGCAGAAATAATCACCATCATCTTCATCACCACCATCATCTTTTATTTATATCCCACTCTTCTCCTCAAAGTACCGTGGTGCCCAGCATCATCATAAAAGCGTAGAATGTAATCAATAAAAACGCAAGTCCAGCTAACAAACAGGTTCAAAGCAGAAGCTTGAAAGAATTTTCAAATTTCCTCTGAGACTGTTTTGCATTTGCTGTGCCCTGGCATTCTGCACTGATCCTTCGTTATTCTGATAATGACTGTTTTTCGGGTTTTTGCTTTACAGAGGTTCTCAACCTGTGGGTCCCCAGATGTTGTTGGACTACAACTCCCATCATCCCTGAGCTCTGGCCTCACTAGCTAGGGGTGATGGGAGTTGTAGTTCAACAACATCTGGGGACCCACAGGTTGAGAAAGGCTGCTTTACACTACGTTGTTCTATCTGTGAGTTATTTTAAGCTGTTTTAAATGTTGTGTTTAAATATTGTAACCCACCCTGATATCTTAGGAGGAATGGTGGGACAATAAAAGCAGCAGCAGCAAATGCAAAAACAACAATAACGTTACGTTATTGTTAATTTATATGTTGCCTTTTGTCCAAAAAAGGACGTCCAAAGCAACTCATGAAGAAGAAACAGATAGGTGCAAACAGAATTATGAAAATACAAAATAATGCAGATAGCAAACAATGCTAATAATACCCAAAAAATGTCAAGAATAACTACTTAAGGAACAGCTTCTAAGGGTCCCAGTCAGGGGTGAAGTAGGGCAAGGCAGGTGAGGTTATCCTCAATGGCTCCATCAACCTCTCCCCTGTAGCCCTGCCTGCTGGGCAGCAGCTCTTTTTTCAGGAGTTTGATTCTACATTGCACATATTTTAATGGTTACATTTTTTTTGTAACCTGCTTTAGGCCCCTTTGGCTATAAATACTTCTTCTAGTACTGCTGTTAAACACAGGGGCAGGCTTTGGTAATATGGCACCTTGAGCGAGGACAAAATTTGGTCCCCCACTTCAAAATATTTCTTGTTTTCACAATAATTCCTTTTGGTGCAGTAGCCTTTTTAATGGATCTTCTCAACAGACTCACATACACTTCACTTTGTTACAAAACAGAAGTTGCTGTTGCTGTTGTTGCTTTTAAGTGTCCCCTCGGCTTCATACCTGGTGTAGGGGAACCACACACCCTGCCCAAAATTCAGTGCTGATTACTACTACTTCTAATAAATAATAGCAGCAGCAGTAGCAGTAGCAGTAGCAGCAACAACAACAGGAGGAGGAGGAGGGGGGGAAATAAGCATGACAGCATGTCAGAAGGGGTCCACAGACCTGATCCCATGCACACTCACAAACGCACGTTCTGAAATCTTATGATGAAGATCAACATTGAAATCTATAATTAGATAAACAATACGCAGATTAAACATTGTGCATGTGTGTCTATGAGAGAGAGAGAGACTTTCTTCCTTAATGAAGTGAGGTTACAGGGAACCAGGCAGAGGATGCCCGCCCTGTGGAACGCTCTCCCATTAGTTGTCAAGGAAATAAACAATTACCTGACTTTTGGAAGACATCTGAAGGCAGCCCTGTTCAGGGAAGATTTTAATGTTTGATGTTTTATCGTGTTTTAAATATTCTGTTGGGAGCTGCCCAGAGTGGCTGGGGAAACCCAGCCAGATGGGCGGGGTATAAATAATAAATTATTATTATTATTGAAAGAACACCACATAAAACATGGAAGAAACGGCTATAAGAGGGTGTTTTTATGAGTTAAATTTCCTATTGAGAGAAATTATCACGGCTGACTTTTCCTGCCTGGAACAGAAAATCCAACTCTCCCAACTTTCCCCTTGATTCACATGCATTGGGAAGTTTTGTACACACGCCATTGAGAGGAATCAGCTTGGATCCTGCTCTCCTGCCGCTAACATTCTCATAATCTTCCCCTTTAGGAAGCTGCCTCGCATTGCCTGCAGGCTGGTCTGCCTTTGGGGAAGCAGCACCCCATCTCTTCCAGGGCCAAGTTGCCTCCATGGCTGCAATCTGGGAGTGACGTCTTACTGTCAGCAACACTCGGGGCTGGGAAATGCCTCTCCCCAGTGGCTAATTGAGTCATTAGAAAATGAGTTCTTCACTTCGGTCCCATGTAGCTTCTGGTTATGCTAGCAAGCCGCCGAGCTGCATTAAATTACCCCTTTTAGCTTCGTAAGTGTCCATCTGCAGCAACAATCACTTTTCCGTCCAAGTCTTTTGTTCTTTCGCAAATGTGCAAAAAAACCCATGGATTATTGCTCCCTCCCCCTGCTGGTTCTGCTGACAGAGAACTTTTTCCCCATACAGCTTTATAATTAGGTACTAGACTCTTGTGGGAAGAGATAATAGCATGGTACATTTTGGGATTCTGCAAATGTTCGGGGAGAATGAGTGCTCTTTCTTATTCTTTTCCAAATGCAATGATTACGTCCCTCAGATCATGGGAAACCTCAGAACAACTTGCAGGCAGAATCTGCAAGATTCTGTCCTGACCCTGAATGCCTGGAGTAGGAAGCAAACCAGACCGTTGATCCATTTATCTCAGTGTTGTTTACATCAGGGGTAAGGGATCATTTTTTTTGCTTGAGGGCTGCATTCCCTCACAGAAAAACATTATGGAGGAAACATGCCAGCGGCAGGCAGGACAAGAAGCAAAAAGAGAATTGAGGCCAGAGGCACACATAGGAATAGCAACAGATAATGTGCTTACTTTGTGCAATAGGCAACATTCTACGCGCACAATTCCACCCACCATTAAGAAAATCAAGAGGCAATATTACAATTCAGGGGTGCCTTCCAGCCAGGCAGGAATACTCTGGGAAGGTCCAGGGATCATCCCAATGGTTGGATAGAGAGACTTGGAAATTCCCCAGCCCTGGTCTACATCAACTATCCATACTATTCACAGTTTTAGAGAAGGGTCTCCCTATTGGGAGACGATCTCTGCATGCTTTTTCATTCAAATTGTGTGCTCACTGGAAGTTATTGACTTCCAGTGAGCTTCTTGCACCTCCCCCCCGCCCCCCACACACTTGTGTTTCCCAGGATAAGATATTTGGAACTTTACTGCAGTATATTTCTCCAAGAGTGCACTTTTATATTATAATTATATTGTTATTATTATTAGAGTTTCCTCATTCAGTGGAAATTGCTTCAGGCCCATTTCCACACTAGCTGAAACATCAGCCTCTCTACAGGCTGGGAAGTGTTACTCATGCACAAGGGTGTGTGTGTATATCAGCAGGCTGAAGGAGACCCCAAAGTTTGCAGAAGTACAAATAAAAACTTCAGGAGAAAAATCCTTAAATGGGCCGATTGGGGAGGGAGAACCTACAAATAGCTCATTGAGGACTGAACACGCTCAGTGGCCATGGGATGCTGACTGGACATTGGGAGAAAGGGACAGAAAACATGGGAAATGAATGGCTGGAATCTTGAGTAGCATTTTGCTGCATGTCCCATCTGCTTGCTTCTAAATACCAAAATATGTAGCACATGGTTCAGTGCTGTGCATGTTATTATTTCCAGTGTAGATAGCAGCCACTGGGAACCCACAATCTAGGATCAGATGGATGTTTTCCTTCTGCACCAAAGCCACTATTTAGCCTTAGAAAGATGTTATACATTTTTAAAAATTATTTTTACTGGTAATAAACTATCAGAAAACCAAAATCATGGTTTTTGGAAGGAAATGCAGACAGTATAGCTGGAGGATGGACAACCAGACAATCGAACAGGTTAAAGCCTTTAAATATCTGGGTATCGTCTTCCAGTCGACCGGGTCCTGGGATGTCCATCAAAAATATGCCAAAGAAAAAGCAGCTCAAAGCATTAAGATGCTGTCGCGCTTCTTTTACACGAAGGGGGGCAGATATATCCCAGCAGCCTTTGAAGTCTTTCAGGCAAAACCTCTGGCGCAGTTACTGTATGGGGCACAAATATGGACGGGGAACCACTGCTCAAGTCTTGAAACTGTTCAGTCTAAATTCCTAAGGCAGATATTCGGTGTCCCCTCCTGTGTCCCAAACGCAGCTTTACGACTCGAGGCCTGCCTCCCATCTGTAGAAACTCAGACCTGGCAAAGAACACTCAACTATTGGCTTCGCCTTAATCTAAATCCACCCGGTCTACTGCCTCTAGTAATGCGAGACCCTCACAAAAGCATGTGGTTCAAAACTGTGCATCAAAAACTCCTTACATGCGGTCTGCATTCGCAATCCCTACTATCAATGGGCCTTAGTAAAGCAAAGAGCCTAATAGGCCAGCGCCTGAAAGACATTGAACGGCAAAACAACCTGACTATTCTAAAGAAAATGTGTCCATGGTATACTTACTTTCCCCCTGCCCACTTTGACTCCCCAGCTTCATATTTGTCTAAATTAACCATCCCAAAATACAGACGCGCCTTTACATTGGCTAGATGGGATGTTCTTCCCTCTGCCGTACTCAAAGGTCGTTACCAAAAGACTCCATTTGAAAAACGACTCTGCCCATGCAGAGATGGTAACACGGAAACAGTGTCCCACGTCCTCCTATCCTGCCCCCTTTATAAAGACCTAAGGAATGAGATTATTACTCCACTCATTCTCCCCAACCCCGGCCGTCCACAAGACATTATACTGTTCTTTCTCTTATCTGATACGGACAGTCAGACAACAGAGAAGGTCGCAAGGTACATCGAGAGAGCTGTGAAATTGAGGGCCACCATCTGAGTGACAGACGTGTTCATCTGACGGACCTCCTTTTGTTTGTTTTTATCCCCTCTTTATGTTTATTTTATTCTATTTTTAATTCTTGTATAGCTGTGGCCTGTTGGCTTTGCTAATAAAGTTCTGATTGTCTCAAAAATTATTTTTATATACATTTTTATTAATTTTTAATGTATCATTTCCAACAGGCATTTAACATAACTTCTTATCTTATACAATATTTTAGACTGCTGTCAACAACCTCTGAAGATTTTCTGTTCTTTATCACTTGTTCTGCATTTCTTAGTTTCTCTATTACTTTTAATTATCATTAACTAATAATTCTCTTCATAATCTTCCTTGCAATATTTCACATAATCCTCCTTACAGAACTTCTTGCAGTCCTACTAGCGTAACCTGTTTATTACAATTGCTTTTCATATAGTTCAAGTATTTACTCCAGTCTTCTAAGAATCTCTGGTCCTGCAGGTTTCGAATCCTTCCTGCTAATTTATCTAATTCTGCATAGTCTATTGTTATACATATTACAGTAAATATTGTTTTACTTTGAGTTCCCAGAATTTTCATTTTTTCCAGTCTTGAGGAAGTCAGAAGTTACAGAGCCAGACAAGGACACTTTAAATAGTGCAAACCGACCCTTGACAGCGGCTTTGCCAGCCTTCCCAAATCTGCAGAAAGGCTTCAGGGGGAGGCAACGTTCCTCTACAGCAGAGCTATAGGCAGCAGAGCTATCCATGGTCCTGAAAGGTTTGTCTGAATCAGAATGCATACTGTCTACTAAAGTGACATGCTCCTAAGCCTGACTTCAGGAGTCTGCCTTCTGACACCTCACCTTGCTAGAGGACATGTTACCTGATGTGATCTCACTTAAGCTAGACTACCCCACTTTCCAGAAAGTTCCAGGCCCCAGGAAAACAGGATACATACAGTCTACCACTCAGTGAATACCATGAATGTTTGTGCTAGTTTTTGAAATCTTCATTTCAAAACACAGGGTTTTCTTTTTTTCTTAACTGAAAATCAAAATGACAGGTTTTTTTTAAAGGAACAGAAATTATTTTGGTTGCACTATATGCAGAAGAAGGAAGGGGGAATGAATTCAAATGTCTATTTAGAACAAACTTTCATTTTCATGTGTTTTTTCTGGTTGTGTCTATGTTGGGCATTGTGGAAAGCACTTTATTCTGGCATGTGGATTTGTTTTGGATTTTATGTTGAAAATTATCTTGTGTTATAAAAGTGTCCCAAAAAGATTTGTAAAATTCTTTTTATGGCATTGGCTGAGATTTAGGAGACTTACAAAAACCAAAGTGCCATAGATATTACAAATAGAATGTAGATGCCATGAATAACAGAAGGGAATCTGTCTCTGCCTCCTCCATCACATGTCTGTTGGTCTGACTCTGCTACCATTCATGTTTTGAAGGAAAAGATCTGAACGTACTGGGTCTGGACCTATGGTAGTCCCCATAGGCTCTTCATGCAATTTAGAACCCAGTAGTTGTGTTCATTCTTTGTATTCAATGAATGGACCATTGTGTACCTGTGCATACAAATATTTGCATTGTAAACAACCAGGTGCAATGCAGATGTTTTGAACTACAACTTATATCAGCTTCACCCAGCATGGCCTATGGTGAGGAGTGGTGGCAGCAACATCTGGAGAGCTCCAGACTGAGAAAGCTGCATTTAAGGGGAAAACTAAATAATAAGGTCTAGTTCTGCACGTAGTGGCCACAAGGAGTTCCTACATAATCTCATATTATGGGTCAGAGCTTCTATCTAGATTTGTACCCCAACATTCTTCTGTGTGAAACAAGTGCCTCAAAGCTCTACTTTGAAGCCTAATTAGCAATAAGTAAATTCAGTGAGATTTGATTCTGTTTAGGATCTGGCTGCAAGGCAGACAGCACAGCTGTCTTCCACAAGTGGAAATATGGATCTAAAATTCCCTGCCAACATCGAAGGGCGGGGGGCGTTGTGGTTAATGGAAACAAGAAATATAAGTGTTCTTGTACTTAACAAAACTCTAGAACTCATTTTCACCAGATTGGGTGTATGGCATTTTGTCTGTTCACTCAGTATCTAGCTGATATTTAAACCTGACTGGAAAAGAACTGGGTGAGGGGAGGTTCATGGATGATGGAGATTAAGCTGGCATGCAGCAAAGGTGCAACTGAGAAAAGGCTGCAGAGGGCAATCTAGCTTTCATGAATTCCAAAGCACATCTGCTATTTATAACCACCATTTGAGGGTTTCTACATTGCATGCACCTTGCAGAAATGATTGCTTGGAGGCTGCCTTTTATGAGTTGAAATATGTGATATTATGCCAGGCGTCGGCAATGCGACACTCATTGGTGCAGGGGCACCCTTGAGATCTTGCCCTGCTGCCCATGAAGCCCCTGAACCCATCTCAACAAGTCACTTCCCCTTTGATCATGAGATGATGTGTGTGATTATCCTTTTCTCCCTTGAAAAGTACATACAGCTAAAGGAGGAAGTTGGACGAATGATGCTCATTCCACTTGGTCTTTCAGCTCTACGGCCCTTTGAAGGCTTGGATTTATTTCGCTGAATTTATATGTATGTGTGCTTTCTCTCTTTGTATGTCTCTGGGGTAGGAGGCCAGTAATTATCAGAACTTGTGGCACCTTCGGCACTTGCTCAGAATTCAAATGTGCCCTAAAGGGCTTGGAGACCCCCTGTATTATACTGTGAATAATTGTATAATATCATGACTTTGCAATCAGTGTACATTTGCTCAGTCAGTACTTCCTGCATTCATTTTCTTTTAAGAGAAAGAAACCCAACAACTTTCCCCTCTCATCGTAAAGATCAAGGGGCATAAAGGTCATCCTGTTCTGTGAGGCTCTTCCCAGCAAACAAATAACATTTCCGGTATTAAGTTCATTTTTGGATATTTAATGAATAATGCAGATCCTTGAGTCTGCCTGCTTTGACTACAATAATTAGTGCAGAGTAAACAAACACTTTATGCCTTGCTTTATGAATGGTATGGTGCCACTTTAAATATTAATATGTTTTGATTGTAGTGACCAATCAATTCTACCCAGGCCTGGGTAACAGCTACAGTCTGCATAACAAAGGCAAGCTGATTAGGGCAAGGTACAACTATTTTAACTCTTTCCCATCTGCGATGGCTACTGTGAATCTGGATGGCGGGGGGGGGGGAGTGCATATAAAGGCATTGTAGAGAAAAATCAAACTGAAGAGGGTGCTGATACAAAGCAGTTTCATGTGCAATGCCTTGGCAATTAAAGAAATATCTTATCCGGAGGCATGGTAGGTAAATATATCAAGCAAAATGCCTAATTATCTGGAGCCATTACGATATCTCATCTTTCCCTTCTCTGTACATTTTTGCTTTTCAAGCTGGTCATTAAGATTGCACTATGCAACCCATTCCCGTTGTTTGTTGGCAAATTCCTAATTAAATCTGTGGCTTATTGTTGCACAACATTCCAACTTCCAAGTCGTTCAAGATTCCAGGGGTTCCAGGCACTCAAGAAGGGTTTGTGTTTCATTTTGGAAAGAGGTACAGTGGAGATTGTGGTGTCTTGATGATATATGGTTTATTTACACATATCAACAACTGAGCCTATGATGAAGGGGTTCACAGTATTAACAGGGTCTTGCTTCTCCCAGAGCAGAAATCAGGCAGGGCTCTGTCTCTCTGCCACTTTTGCATCCACCTTCCAGCTCACAGAACCCAACTCTCCCCCCTGGCCATTACCAGGTTGGCCTGGCTATTCCAGCAATTGAATCTGTGCTGGATCCAGGAATTAGAAGGGTGGCTCATGCATGCAGCCTATCCCTCCCTGCCCTGCAAACTCATAACAGTATGAAACATTGTTTTGGAGTGGCCAGGAGTGAGATGAGGAGGAATCAGAGTCAAATTGATTGAAGATCAGGCTTCTTGGTCCAGTATTCTAAAACCACGTGTTCAGATTTTCAACAAGTATTTGCCAGAATTGTAAACCAGTAATGCTGAATGCAGTAGTTTTGTAGAATCAACAGATCTTGGTTTGCATTGAATAGGGCATTAATCCAAAGACAGGATGTTATAGAATAATATAGAACAGGTGTGGGAAAACTTTGGCCTTCCAGATGTTGCTGAACTATAACTCCCATCATCTTTGGCTGCATGCCATGCTTGCTGGAGCTGATGAGAGTCATCCATAGGGGAGACAGAGGAAGACTCATGGATTGAACTAGTGTTATTATGTTTTGCTAAAGACCTTGAGTTGCTCTTTAATACAGCTGTGGTTCTTTCACCCATACTACAGCCTTGGGTCTTCCTTTCTGAATGTGGGGGCAAAATACTCTACCCAGACTGAGGGCAAGGATTTGGTAGACTTGAAGGCGGCTGTAGATCACATTGTACCCTCTCTTGATTTTTTCTCCTGCTGAGAGTACACTTTCCCATATTTTACTACTGTTCCCCCCCCCTCTCTTGGAGATGGCAAATGGTCTTTGCTGTCTTGTTTAAAACCAATCAGCTCTGTAATTAAAATGTAGCACTTTTCCTAGAACACTGCAAAACCTCTATATTCTTGTTCAGCAGATCTGTTCCTATTTATGTGTTTTGCAGGATGATTACTTTAGCTGTATAAATATATTTCTTAAAAACGCCAGCATAGTTTAAGGAGGATAAAATATCTTCTGTTCTTTTGCTATAATCGCTAACCAATTCAAGAACAAGAAGCAGAGAGCAGGAATAGCCAGAAATCTTTCACAATGAAGGGAATTAGCTGCTGGGGTAGGAAGTCCCCAAAGATTTGTACTGGAAACAGGGGTTTTAACTTGTTCATAAGTAACTTGAGGTCAGGGTTGAGCAATAAGGTAGCCATGTTTGTGAAGAATATCAAACAGTTTAGGATCATAGGCACCCAGGAGTTTTTCAAAGAACTTCAAAAGATCTACCCAGTTATGTGAATAGCCAACAAAGCTGCAAGTGAGGTTCAGTGCAAGTAAATAACAAAGATGCATACTTGGAAGAAGAAAACAAGGGTGGGTGTGTTCGCCTATGCACCTATGCATTAGTTCACCTATGCAATAATGAGGCCTGAACTGGTGAGAATTAATTGGGAAAGAGGGGGTCAACTTGGGATCATGGTGGGCAGCTTAATGAAAATGTCAACTCTGTGTGCAGTTGCTGTGAAAAAGTCAAATTCCATGCCAGAGGTTATGAGGAAAGGAAATGGACATAAAATAAAAATAAAAATAAAAGCCAGCATCATAATTAGTGATCTTCTTGAAGTATGTATGTTTACCTGGTTTGGAAAATAAATGTTTCTCCCTCACAAGAGCCAGTGTGGTGTAGTGGTTAAGAGCGGTAGACTTGTAATCTGGTGAACTGGGTTTGATTCCCTGCTCCTCCACATGCAGCTGCTGGGTGACCTTGGGCGAGTCACACTTCTTTGAAGTCTCTCAGCCCCACTCACCTCACAGAGTGTCCGTTGTGGGGGAGGAAGGGAAAGGAGATTGTTGGCCGCTTTGAGACTCCTTAGGGTAGTGATAAAGCGGGATATCAAATCAAACTCTTCTTCTTCTTCTCTTCATAATGCTCTCTGTTGGCTGCATTACAATGGTACAAGTACCATTTCAAGAAGACGTTCTTCTCCAACTCAGAATTATGCCAAGCTTCTGATGATTCTGTGCTGGGAAGCACATGCAATTTTTCAGGCTGTCTGAGTGAATGATCAATAGGCCCATCATATATCCCAGAAAGCCCATGTCCCTGAGTAAAGCTGCTAGAGGTCTTTGTAATGGCAGCTGCACAGTCATCTGTTGGGGTCATTCTACCTCTGGATTTCCTGCACAGAGTTGTGTATTTGTGTGTGTGTGTGGTTAGACTAGATGTCTTGTACGTTCTACCCTAACTCCATGATTTTATGCCTTATTTCTCCCCCACCCACCCACAACTACACTTACCTTGTCTGAATTGTGACCTTAAAAAAAAGCTTTGGGAAATCCATGATCACATTCTCTCCCCAACACACTCACTATAATAAATACAACTTCTTATCTAATCAGCATGCAGCCCAATCAGATCCCCTGCTCTTTAATGTTTGATTGACATACTGGGGCACAGTGAAGCACTAGAGAAAGGGATGTTTAATTCTTCCCCTGTGCTATTTTACCTGTGGAATCCCCCTCCCCCTTGCCCTGGGCAAAACATACAGGAACCCATGTGCATGATTTCATTTGTAAATAGAAATGCATCCTCTGTTGATTCTCTAAGTTCTCTGTGAAGGCCACCTATCTTACAAGTAAGCATTCACTACAATCAATTTACTTTGCAGGGCATTTTTAGTCATGAGCACCCCATCCATGTAATGTTTCCTCAAGGCATGCTCACCTGGCACCAATTTTGAAGTCATTTTGTAAAGACCTTTTCATTGGCATTTCAGCACATATTGTAAGCTAGCCTCAATTATGTGTTGTTGTTTTTTAGAATCCATTTTGCTAAATTGTACAGACTGGCTGTCATTGCCTTGCTTTCTTTGCCCTTTTTAGTGTTTTCTATATTTAGGTTGCAAGCCTATACCCATTTACCTAGGAGTAAGACCCAGGGAAGAGGGACGCAGGTGGCACTGTGGGTTAAACCACAGAGCCTAGGACTTGCCGATCAGAAGATTGGCGGTTCGAATCCCCGCGGTGGGGTGAGCTCCCGTTGCTCGGCCCCTGCTCCTGCCAACCTAGCAGTTCGAAAGCACGTCAAAGCGCAAGTAGATAAATAGGTACCGCTCCAGCGGGAAGGTAAACGATGTTTCCGTGCGCTGCTCTGGTTCGCCAGAAGCGGCTTAGTCATGCTGGCCACATGACCCGGAAGCTGTACGCCAGCTCCCTCAGCCAATAAAGTGAGATGAGTGGTGCAACCCCAGAGTCGGCCACGACTGGACCTAATGATCAGGGGTCCCTCTACCATTAAGACCCAGGGAACTCAGTGGGACTTATGACAATATACTGGGGAAGACCATCGCACAGTGGTTTTCTGGAGTAGACTTCTAGGGAGGGGAGCATCTCAGTAGCAGAGCATCAGTTTTACATGCAGAAGATCCCTGGCATCTCCAGACAGGGCTGAGAATGTCCCCTTCCTGCAACCCAGGACAGTTACTGCCAGTCAGTGTAGATGCTATTGAGTTAAATTGACCAGTGCTTTGAGAGGGTATAAGGCAACCTTCTGTTATTCCTGTGGTTCTGATTATATTCCATCCTGCCTTTAGAGTCTTTGCTGAAGGGGAGCATTGAAAATTTCAAAATAAAGGTGGTTGAATAAACAAAAAAAATGATGCCTGGATAGATATGAATCGTACAGTATTAGGAGCATGTTGTGCAGGAGCTCTCTCACCAAGCCTGAGCCAACATATTTGTGTAGCCAAGCACAATTGGGTTGTTTGTTTCAACATATCAGCTGATTGACATGGGGTCAGAAAAGGAGGGCTCCCTCATTCTTCCTCTAAAGCATTGTGCCGAGGGATGTAGAGCTGCAGCCATCCTGATCTGAATCATTATGTATTACCCACAGGATCTGCATTGTTAAGGATTCATATACTTGGTAACTGGCACATCACCACCCTGCTATGATAATGAAAGTATATGGGCGGCATGCAAAGGCAGTTTTTTCCATTCTGCAAATGGCCGAGACCTCTGGACTCAACTGCGGGAGGAAAACAAGTTGCAACAGCATGTCAACCCATCAGTGAAAATAAGTAATACAACAAATCCAATAAATTGTCAGCTCACACAAGGAATCTAAAGTAACAGCCACAAAGACTAACTCCGTTGGCTCTGGCTATTTACTAAGTTGGAACTTCTCACTGCAAATGAAAATTAATGGGGGAAAGACCAGAGGATAAGGATACCGAGCTACACTAAGAGAAATCCTCATTTGTATGCATTAAACAATAATAAAAACAAGCTCCGTTGAAGTTGTAGCCTGCAAAGAATGCACCACAATGTGCTAGTCTGGTATCTGATTGCAGCACTTTGTAAACAGGTAGAAAGGTGCACACTGAAGCATCTGGCCAGAGTTCTGCCTGTTGTTCCTTCTCCGACTTCCACACATTGTTCAAACTAGGGAACAGGGGCCTGTACAGAGAGCAATATGTAGAGTCTCTGAATGCAGCGGGGAGCATATCCCCTTGCTGCCCAGGGTGGACGCGTTCCTGAGGGGAGCGTGGCACGGAGGGTACCCTGAATGCCCAGCCAAAGCCCTTCAAAAACGATGGGTATAGACTATGCATTCAAAGACAAAATATACCAGATGGTAAGGATCTCCTCCCACTCCCACAGGCCAAATTTGACAGATAGGTGTGATAAAATATGTATTTAGACACATTTATTTTGATATTGGCACAAACATTTAAAATCTGGATTTTTGTGTGGATATTCATTCAGATTTATTTATTTAAAAAATCAGAATAGTGGAAATGGAATGGACATGATACGCCTGCATTAATCTGGTATTTTTTTAAAAAAAAGAAACCATGCAAAATTGACAGGAACCAGAAATTAATCCATCCATCCATACCTTGAGGTTTGCTCTGATCAATGCCCTTTGCTCTAAATAGGCATCTGGGTAGGAATCGTGGCCAACTATAACCTTGGATGGAGCACACTGGTGGCAGTGGAAAATATGAGCCGTGCATTGCCATTCCCCTGACCCTGGGGGTTGCCAAAGTTTTGGGGCTCATGGGGACATCTGAAAACTGGAAAAACTGTCTTGCATGCCACACACATGCCAGGAAAGGTGACTCATACCCTGGCAAACCATAATGCAGTAAAGTAGCTTTAGAGAACCTGGTGTTCTGCAGAATCCTGACAAGACAGAAGTACTGTTTCTGGGGGACAGGAGGCGGGCAGGTGTGGGGGATTCCCTGGTCCTGAATGGGGTAACCGTGCCCCTGAAGGACCAGGTGCGCAGCCTGGGAGTCATTTTGGACTCACAGCTGTCCATGGAGGCACAGGTTAAATCCGTGTCCAGGGCAGCTGTGTACCAGCTCCATCTGGTACGTAGGCTGAGACCCTATCTGCCCGCGGACTGCCTCGCCAGAGTGGTGCATGCTCTGGTTATCTCCCGCTTGGACTACTGCAATGCGCTCTACGTGGGGCTACCTTTGAAGGTGACCCGGAAACTACAACTAATCCAGAATGCAGCAGCCAGACTGGTGACTGGGAACAGCCGCCGAGACCATATAACACCGGTCTTGAAAGACCTACATTGGCTCCCAGTACGTTTCCGAGCACAATTCAAAGTGTTGGTGCTGACCTTTAAAGCCCTAAATGGCCTCGGTCCAGTATACCTGAAGGAGCGTCTCCACCTCCATCGTTCTACCCGGACACTGAGGTCCAGCACCGAGGGCCTTCTGGCGGTTCCCTCACTGCGAGAAGCCAAGTTACAGGGAACCAGGCAGAGTGCCTTCTCGGTAGTGGCGCCCTCCCTGTGGAACGCCCTCCCACCAGATGTCAAAGAGAACAACAACTACCAGACTTTTAGAAGACATCTGAAGGCAGCCCTGTTTAGGGAAGTTTTTAATGTTTGATGTATCACAGTATTTTAATATTCTTTTGGAAGCCGCCCAGAGTGGCTGGTGAAACCCAGCCAGATGGGCGGGGTATAAATAAATTATTATTATTATTATTATTATTATTATTATTATTAACATTGACCTGCATCTCTCTTCAACCCCAGTCAGCATGGGGCTGATGGGAGTTCTGGTCCAATAAGATTGGGGGGGGGGTGAAATCAACTTGATGAAGGATGCAATAAACATTATTATTTTAAACTTGTACGTGTAGGGATGTGAATGCCTTCATTGTGGCATCTTGCTAGCCATCTCAGTACTCTCAGTTTCCCTTGGAATTCTTTGGATTCTGCCTCTCCCTGTCCCCTGAGCAGGCACCTCCAAGTTTGCCTGAAATCTGTCTTTGGATTAAATTTCATTAACACCTTTTTGTGATGGTTAATCTTTTCTGTGGAAGCCGTCCCTAAATTGCTCCTGCCTTAAAAGATTGGTTTCAGATCCCGGCAAGCAGATATTTTTTTTTATGTGTATTGATGAATTATTCCAGCATCTGTTTACTATCTGAAATGCTGCTGCTATCATCTAACAGCCAGACATTCTGACTCCACTCACCCAAAGCATCGCTGAATTGCTTTGCCTTTGCAATCAATGCTACATTATAGCACAAAAAAATGCATTGTGGATCTAATAAGTTTTAATTAAGTTCCGTAGTATCAAAATGGAGTGTTAGGAAGCAGGTGTTCCAGTATTAATTAAACAATGTGCTTCATCTGCAAAGCATTTTGCACCAAAACAATGAAGACCACGGGGAGGGTATATATGTGTGTGTGTGTGTGTGTGTGTGTGTGTGTGTGTGTGTGTTCAGGATTGATGCTGTGATGCCTTTTTTATTTTGCAAAGTCATTCCTAGCATCTACAATTCCATGGGGGGGCGGGCGGATATCTTAGATCATTCTTACCTCAGTCAGCAGAAGGGGTGGGTGAGAATGGCTGCAGATTTTTAAAATTCTCCCACTCTATTCATAAACAGGGTTCCAAGGCAGTGATTTTTGCCAGGGATATAGCAGAGGAGGACCCTCATTAGATCCTTATGACCAACATACAAAGAGCCTAGTCAGGTCAGCCTAGTCCAGCATCCTGTTACAAAAGTGGCCAACCTAATGCCAGTGGGAAACCTGCAATCAGGACCTGAACACAAGAGCCTGTTCCCCTCTTTGCAGTTTTCAAAAATAATTCCCCAGATAAATTACAGAATAATTCCCCAGATACACAAAGACTGATATTTACATTTAAAACATGCATGTTCAATGCAAACACAGCATCACATCTAGATTGGCCCGTTCAGATTTCCATATCTGCCAAGACATTATTACTTCAAAACAGTGGCATAGCATGGTTTGCCAGTGTCCGCAGCAGGTGTGTAGGCATGCGGCAAGGGGGCAGGGCCCAGAGGATGAATGGAGCCTGCCACACCAGCCCAGCCCTCAGTGCTGATGTCACCAGAATGCCACCAGCCCTGCAAGGCTGGGATGCAGGGCAGTGTGAGAAGGATGCAACAGCCATGCGCCCTTCAATCCCAGCTTCAACTATAGTGTCCTCATCACATCACCTTGCCAGCCCCGAGCTGCTTTGTGATGCTGGAATCTGATCTGAATGATTCGCCTGGCAAAGAATTCAGATCAGATCCTAGCCTCACAAAGGGGTTCAGGGCTGGCAGGGTGGTGTGAGCAGGAAAGAAAGTTCTCATCAAAGAAAAGGGGGAGTCTGACCTCGCCTTGCATATTAACATTCTGTTTATAGGGAGTCCTTGCTTTTGGGGAAGCATTCAAACATGCCACCCCTGCAGCTTCTGAAATGGTATGCCCAGATAGCAATGGTTGGATCTTTTTCCAGTTTATGTCAATTTCACATGTAATTCCTAAACTCATTCAATCCCATTTCTGCATTAATCTGCAATATTTTGTTAAAAGGAAAAGAAATCCAATGAAAATCCATACTTAAATGTGCATTTTATCTCAAAATTATCCCAACATGCATACTTTTTAATACTCCTTGATATATATTTGAACCAAGTACCCTATTACAAAATTCAAAGGAGTGCAAAATCCAAAAGATAATTATATTCCAAATTGTATATTAGTCCAGGATATGCAAATGATGTCAGTTCACTAAAAATGAGGAGCAAACAGAATTCTAGCCCAGGGGACCATTTGATCTGTTTCTTTGAAGCTGTTTTTCTAAGTTAAGTCAGAAGTATTTCAGCTCATCCAGTGCTGGCAGAGAAGTCTTTCTTCCCTTCCCATAACAAAATGGCTGTGTCAGTGACCATTGATGGACCAGTGCAGTCAACAGAGACTGTAAAAGTAGTTTCCTGCCCTTACACATTGGACTGTATTGGGTTGCAGTGGCCCCAGAGAAGCTTGCCTGTTACCTGCCTTCCCCTGAGACCTTGCCCAACTTTCTGATTATGCACTATGGAATCCAACTGGAAAGGTGGGCAAGTTTTACCTGGAGGGACCACAGCTCTGTGGTAGAGCACCTGCTTTACAGGGAGACGGCTCCATGGGTCAAACTTTGGCATCTTAAGTATCTCTGGGAGCAGGTGGTGTGAAGAAGCCTTTTGTGAGACTCTGGAGAGCAGCTACCAGTCACAGTAGAGATTATTGACTGGTTTTGGGGGGGGGAGCTGTACCCTTCCAGATATTATTGGACTACAACTCCCATGAGCCCCAGCCAGCAAGGCTTAATGATCAGCGATGATGGGAGATGTAGTCCAATAATCACTGGAGGGCCACAAATTCCACAACCTTGGGCGAAATGGGCAAATATTATGACCCAGCAGAAAGCAGTTTCCCATGGATGACTCCTAAGATTTCGCGGAAGCATCTGCAATGACTTGATAACTTGCTGATCAGTTTATAAAACATATCTACCAGGCAGAATTTAACTGACCATTCTCTTGATGTTCACAATAGCTTCTGATGTGATAAAGCAAGAAACAAATCTGAAAGGAGCCAACAGTGTAATGTGTTAGGCTAGATTAGATGAGGAAAAAGCCTGTGTGATATACCGAGGAAATATCGTATCCTTTCCCCCCTCCCCAAGCAGTTTGGCCAAGTTTGACACTTTCCCAGCCCATATTTGAAAGCCATCATCAGAAACAGTGGGGAACTATAAACATTAAATATCTTCAGGAATCTGGCCATTTATTTTCATTGGTCCAGCTTGGATGATCATTTGAGGCTTCATTAACCATGGTTTATGAAGCTGTGAATGTGTGTGAGAGCCACGAGCTCCTCCCTTTTCTTCTCCTCTCCCTCCTCCCATCATTCACCAGCTTCAGCATGAAACTCCTGATTTATTTCCCAGTTTTGTGTTTCTCCAGAAACCCCCAGTTTGTATGCAATGAGGGACTTTGGCATAGTAGAATCTAGGACTTTCATGCTGAAGCTATTGCATGATTCCAGGAAGAGAAGGGTTAAGGAGGAGTGCTCAGCCCTGACACTCGTTCCTGCTTTCATAAACCATGGTTGTGAAGCCTCAGACGATAGCCTGAACTGGGTTAAAAGCTATAATCCTAACAATCTTGATTGGTAATTGGCAAATGATATAATCAAGTGGTGGTACTTGCCTGACCTACCAACGACTGAGTTGCTACTGCATACCACAAAGAAGAAGAGGATGGATGAAGTGTCAGTGTGGTGCAAGTTCCCTGGCAGGAGCATCAGGTTGGCACCACATGTGTTTAGCAGCACACCAACTTCCCACCAGTTCACCCATCCTCTTCTCATTCCCAGTAAGCAGTTGTTGGGAGGTCAGGTGAGTGCTAGCTACAGCACCCATAATTTGAGATTTCATAGAATCATAGAATCATAGAGTTGGAAGAGACCACAAGGGCCATCGAGTCCAACCCCCTGCCAAGCAGGAAACACCATCAGAGCACTCTTTGTCTGGCCTCTTTGTAGCTAATATTCTTTATGGTGGGGAATTTTTCCTTTTGCCAGCTTCAAACGAGCATCATGCTTGCTCCTTGCTCCTCTGTTGGCTATTCTGTGTGTTCAAAACAGAATGATACTCATCTAGACTGCAACATGTAAAGTGCAGTGCTGTGCATGTTCTCACGCTATCTTCACTACTTCCTAGTACAGTGGTACCTTGGGTTACAGACGCTTCAGGTTACAGACTCCGCTAACCCAGAAATATTACCTTGGGTTAAGAACTTTGCTTCAGGATGAGAACAAAAATCGTGCTCCGGCGGCGCAGCAGTAGCAGGAGGCCCCATTAGCTAAAGTGGCGCTTCAGGTTAAGAACAGTTTCAGGTTAAGAAAGGACCTCCAGAACGAAAAGTTCTTAACCCGATGTACCACTGTAAGTGATTTCAGGGCTGCAGCCTTTTCAAATAGTCAGCTAGGATCTGTTAAATTAATATTTCGTAAATCAGTTTTTTAAAATGCCCCCAGAGAATTAGGCAGCAGTTCCCCAGGTCCCCACTATTTTAAAATTATTTTGTGTTTGTGTTTGTGTGTGTGTGTGTGTGTGTGTGTTACAGGTGTCCGGCACTTTTATAGAAGTAGCAATACCCACATTCTCTCACACAGTCATCTAAAAACAAGGATGTAGTTTTCCTTTAGAAATATTCTTCAACTGATATTTACATTTGAGTGACAACTCTGCCAAAGGGGAAGCAGCACTTTTCAGCTGCTCCTGCTTATTTCTTGTAGAACCACGCTCAGAGCCGCCTTCTATGAGAAGAGCGATGTTCACCCACACTGAATTCTGTGGTCCGACACACCCAGTGGCGTAGCGTGGGTTGTCAGCACCCGGGGCAAGGCAAGTAATTTGCGCCCCCTAACCCGTGGATTTGCGCCCCCTAACCCTAACCCCCAGATGTTGTGCCAGGTGCGGCCGGCCCCCCCTGCACCCCCGCTACGCCACTGGACACACCCTATTCCACAGCCAACACGCTTCACTTGCCATAATTTTAAAGCATTATTTCCTAGGTGTTCCTTAAATACCTCTTTTCCTATATTGGGCTCTTTGCAGCATGTGTTTTGTTATCAATAGGCTGGGCACTGTTTTTCCTAGTGTTTTGCATGGAGTAAAGAAGCTTTTGGTTATTCCCCTACCCTCTTCTTCTAGAGCGTGTATTGAATTAAAGCACTTCTAGGCAGTTAATTGTGCACATTTTAATTGATTAATTGGTTGATTTGTGGCTTCTTTGTATCTAACAAGGGGGAGAGGCATGTTTCATTGTTCTGTTTGAGCCCATTAATGAACCACTGCCTTATGAAGAGCCAGGAGAGCCAGTGTGGTGTAGTGGTTAAGAGCGGTAGTCACGTAATCTGGGTAACTGGGTTCGAGTCTCCGCTCCTCCACATGCAGCTGCTGGGTGACCTTGGGCCAGTCACACTTCTTTGAAGTCTCTCAGCCCCACTCACCTCACAGAGTGTTTGTTGTGGGGGAGGAAGGGAAAGGAGATTGTTAGCCGCTTTGAGACTCCTGAAGGGGAGTGAAAGGCGGGATATCAAATCCAAACTCTTCTTCTTCTTCTTCTTCTTCATTCTGTTCTGGAGCGGAGAGATGGCTGCTCCCTTTGTCTTTTGAGACTGCCAAGGATGCAACCTTCTTCCACTTTCTCCACTCACCTGTTTTCACTGCAGCACACCCAATATTCTTCCACCTCTTTCTCCTTTCTCAGAACCTGCATGCGAAAGACAGCACTAGGGAAGGAGGAGGATTCTTGTTCATTTTGCATTTTTTTGAGTGAACCAACCTAATTTGCACACCTTGGGCTAATAATACACAGATGGGATCATAATTATCCTTTGGATGTTAGACTTCCCTCCAAATTTTGCAATGCAATTGTCAGCTGAAAGAAGGTTCTGAGGTTTGGGAAAACTTGGGGTGTGCATTAGCTCTGTGCAATGGACAAAATAATGAGGCAAATCACAGTGATTTGGTGGCCTCCCACTCCATCCCGAGTCTAATTGCAATGTCAATAAACACCAAGTCAGCTCAGGGAGCCCCACAACACCCTGTGTCACTCTGTTTCTCTGTATTTCTTTGCTCTATGTTCCCTATATTCTCTAGGTTTGTGGGATTTGCATGAAGTGAGCTTGTCCAAACTGTTCGTTGCAAAGCTCTGGGTTTTTTTTTTTTTTGCTTGTTTTGGTTAAAGCAGAGCAGCAGATTATGGGGGGAGAGGGAGAGGGAAAGGGAAAGGGAGAGGAAGGGGAAGAGGAAGAGCACTCTATGCTTTCTCTATCTATCATCTATCTATCTATCTATCTATCTATCTATCTATCATCTATCTATCTATCTATCTATCTATCTATCATCTATCTATCTATCTATCATCTATCTATCTATCATCTATCTATATCTATCTATCATCTATATCTATCTATCTATCATCTATCTATCTATCATCTATCTATCTATCTACAGTGAACACTCAGGTTGTGAACATGATCCGTGTGGGATGTACGTTTGCAACCCGCAGTGTCCACAACCCACAGCATTGCATCTGCACATGCGCAGGTTGCGATTCGGTGCTTCTGCGCATGCGCAAAGCACGATTTATCACTTCTGCGCATGCACGACCGCCAAAACCCGGAAGTAACCCATTCCGGTACTTCTGGGTTTCAGTGGTCCATAACCCAAAAAAACGCAACCTGAAGCATCTGTAACCTGAGGTATGACTGTATCTATCCATCCATCCAACATTGCCCTGCTTTAACAATGACCACGACCACTACAAAATGAAAAAACAAAACACTTGTGAGTTCTTCAGGACCCCAGAGCCAGTTCTATCAGAGTCCTGTATTGGTCTACTGGAGACCCATATAGACCTACCGGGAGGCATGTAAAGGCCCAGGGCTACAACTTCTATCTTTGACCTAAACAACCACCAGAAGGAAAGGCCAGTCTGAAGGTGCAAAGGGGGAAAAAATGTATAAGCAAGCATATACATTGTGATGTATTCTGTGATCTGTGTTCACCTGAGCTTGAGTCTGGACTAAGGATTCTGATCCGCTGTCTTCTGATTCGATACATGATATCTAGTCACGTAGGGTTATCCGGGTTTGGGTTACTGGCATTGGCTCTTAAGCTCCGAGTTACGATTCACAGCTTTGGGGGTTCAGGAGAAAACAAAAACTGGAGACTACTGATCTTTGGGACAGTCTGCATGGTTGTGTTATACAGGGAAGGAACACAGCTCAGTGATAGAGCATCTGATTTTCATTCAGAAGGCCCCAGTTTCCCAGCATCTCTAGGAGAGAGAACCCACTGGGAGAGAACCCTGTCTGAAATCCTGAAGACCTACTGCAGGTCAGGGTAGACTGAGCTAGATTGACTCAGTAAAAGGCAGCTTCCTATATTCCTAAATATCAATTCAGGCAAACTGAACAAGGACAGGAAGTATGACCAAAAATTTTTAATGAGGGAATTAATATATTCATCCCCCCTTTATTTTCTAAGCAGTTTCACAGGTGGCAAACTATGCATTTACTGGCACTGTTTAAGTATGAAAACTAAAGGGAAGAAATAATAATAAAAATAAGAATCTACCCTATTTATTCTTTCAATGCCATCTCTCCATTTCCAATTTACCTATAAACAGTACAACCATGCCCGGCTTGCAAAACACAACCATATTTCAAATTTCCGATTTATTTTTTTAAGTATGTGCAAGAATACATTTTCTCTCTTTTTTCTCCCCATGTAGCGATTCATTGTGAATAACTAACAATATTTCCTGCTCCCTGTGACAGGTTCATGAATGAGACAGAATGAGCTGGCATATCTATAATTCAGAAGCACAATAAAATCAGGCATCCTTACTAAAGGCATTTTTTAAAATTATTTTTTAGAATAAATCTCTCCTGTACTTTTCATTTTGCCCAGAGGGGTTTTGCAGCCACTGAACAGCCCTGACCATAAACCCTAGTAAATCAAAGTGTTGATATTAGTTTATAGATAAAATCGAAGGTGACCCCAACCACTAAGAACCTTCATTCTCCATGCATCATTTCCACTGAAGTTCAAAATGGATATAAGGTGGGCGAAATTCTCTTCATGGCTGTGCCTAAGGGACTGATTTCGGAAACTGGTGTGCTAAATTAATAATTTAGCCAGTGACCTTAATAGGTTTCTGCACTGTACTTATTAAAAGCAATCTCTTACAGATGTGAAAATCAAACTGGATGGAGGTTTGTGTCGTCCCCCCCAATCCATCCTGTCATACTGATAGCAAAGTCATGTTTTGAGTGCTGATCCTTATAGGTCCAAAATGGTGCCATCCATCCACAAGGTATCAGCAGGCCTGAGGGTTTTACTCAGCTGAACTTGGTGCATAACAGACCCTCCAAGTGTCCCTATTTTCCAGGGACAGTCCTGGATTTACAGAAGCCATCCTGGTTTCTGATTTGATCCCAGAATGTCCCACTTTTCCTTTGTTGTTGTTTAGTCGTGTCCGACTCTTCGTGACCCCATGGACCAGAACACGCCAGGCACTCCTGTCTTCCACTGCCTCCCGCAGTTTGGTCAGACTCATGTTAGTAGCTTTGAGAACACTGTCCAACCATCTTGTCCTCTGTCGTCCCCTTCTCCTTGTGCCCTCCATCTTTCCCAACATCAGGGTCTTTTCCAGGGAGTCTTCTCTTCTCATGAGATGGCCATAGTATTGGAGCCTCAGCTTCAGGATCGTTTCCTTAGGACATCCCTATTTTCATCAGAGAAATGTTGGAGGGTATGGAGTTATGTGACCCCCCCCCCCCGAGTCAAGGAGATAAGTAACTAGACAACCTTTAGAAGAGAGCTGAGGGTAGCCCTGTATAGGGAAGGCTTAAAATGTCTAATATTTTATTATGTTTTTATATATGTTGGAAGCCACCCAGTGTGGCTGGGGCAACCTAGTCAGATGGGTGGGCTATAAATAATAAAAAAATGGTTGTTGTTGGCATTTCTATTTTCATCAGAGAAACATTGGAGGGTATGACATAGCCTTAATTTGTATGCTGCCCCATATCATAAAAAATTACCTGGGGGGCTTTAAGAAATGAAACCATAAAATCCAAAGTAGCCAAAGAACCCTCACTGCATCTCCAAAGTTACAACGGGTCTATTAAGCCTGATGGGAGAGAGTTGTGGGATAGCACAGTGGCAGAGCATCAACTTTCCATGCACTTAATCCCTGGGAGGGAATCCTGTCTGAATCCAGTGTGGCTTGATCAACCAATGGTTTGACTCGGGATAAGGTCGTTTTGCATTGTGCTTTCTAAGGTCCCTGGAGATGTCACTGTTTATATTCCAGACTCCTTGCATGCAAGGCGCATCATCTGCTACTGTGCTGTGGACCCTTCCCTTAAATTTCCCGGCTCAGAAACTGACGCTGCTTTGCCACTACGCTGTGCAAACCCCTAAGCAGAAAGCCTTCTTGTTTGGCTGCTCCTCTTCCTCTTTCCTCTTTCTTGAGCCTGCCGAAGTCTGCCTGTTTTTGTTTAAATGCAAAGCATGGATGTCTGCCCCATCTCCTCCCAGCTGCATCCATTACCGCAGGCTGTTAAACGTATGCAGCCCAGGACAAAGCCCTCGCTTTCTCCCTCCTCTTGTCGATTTCAGGCTAGAGTCTTAATGCAGGTCTGGTGCTTTGGAGATCTCTACCTTTAAGCTCATTATTAGGGGCAGAGCGATTCCTGCCCTGGAGCGTTCTCCTTTCAAATTTGCCAGCAGGGTTGGTGTCTTCTTTGCCCTGGGGTTATATTCTTTCAAACTGATCATCAGGCCTTGAATGGATGCTGCTCCTCGGTTGTCTCCTTTTCAGATTCAATTCCAGGTTCCCCATTCCTGCTACCCTCAGATACTCACCTTTCAGATTCAATCCTGGAAAAGTTGAAAATGCGGCCAGTTTTTAAGTACTTTCCATTATCACGCATGCTTCATGCATCCAGCTGGACCTCAAGCAGGTTGCAGTTTTGTTGATAATAATCTGCTCTCTCTCTCTCAATATTTATGTTGCTGGCTTGTTGTTAAGTGTTTCCTTGAGCAAACTGAACTCAGGAAATGGAGAATGACAAAAGGCGCTTGTGGCAACATCAAGACTGAAGACTGTTATGAAATCAAAATGGTGGCTCATTGTTTATTGGAGGTGAAGATCAACAAGCACACACACAAAAATATTTAGGCTGGGATGGAAATGAATGGGACTTCTTCTGTACTCAATAGCCTGTGTTCAGCTCTTTAGTGCTGGGTTATTGTTATTATTACTAGTTGCTTTTATAAAAGTGACTTGCATTAAAAACCATTAAGAGCAACCAGACCCCCCTTAAAAACACAATTTTAGCTGTGATTCCTGCATTGCAGGGGGTTGGACTAGATGACCCTTGATAACCCCTTGCAACTCTATGATTCTATGAAAAGGCAGGGCTAACTAATCATGCCCCACCAAAATAGGTTGCCCTTCAAAGTAAAAGCAGGAAAACATTCCTGTACTCTGCCAGATCAGTACAAATAATTCCAACTCAAGTAACTGATGAGGAAACTTTTGTGTGTTTATACCCAGAAACCTGCCCCCTAAATAAATTCACACAAGACTCAAATTTTGGTTTTGTTTTTTGGCAGAATTTAGGCCACAACTTTATTGATTACAGAAAGTGACTGGTTGCATAAGCTCTGGTTTGACTAGCTCCCTGCCATGCAGGTAGCGCTGATTCAAGGCAACAGCATAGGTCAGCCAAGGGTGAACACCTGGATAAGCGGAAAGCCGGGAAGGGGCTATCTCCGCCACCCAAATGTCCCCCTGGACTCAGGCACAGGTGCAACACCCTCTCAGGGATTGACCAAACCACTGAGTCCCTGGATTCCTTTAATGGAATATCCTTCACATAGGGATGGCAAGAACGTTCTCCCATCCCTACCACCTGAACCAGAGCCTATCCGTCCGCAATCTTACAAGTTGTGACGATTTGCTACGCGGCAGGCGAAACCCAAATGGAAACAGCCAATCAGCCAAGTGGGGAAAATTCCTGCCGTGCCCCTGTCCCAATGACACAAGACACACGATGGCATAGCAAGGTCAACCGCAAAGCCCTAAAAGTAGGGAGAGGTGGGTGGGTGTTCCGAATGCACGCGCCGAAAGAGGAAGCTCTGGGTCACATGCATGGGCATAAATAGGTCCCTCAAACAATTTGGACTGTGTCCCATTGGCCAGATTGCACCCAGCTTCGAGGGACCTACCAATCGGGTGTTGTGGCTGACCAAACGTACCCACCCGCAACACAGGGTGTCGGTTTCCAGGTCTCACCACAATACATGCCCTATTTAAGGGAAGACCCGATTTGCAAAAGGAAATACAGTGCAACACACCCTTTCCATTCATAGGAGCCAACTCCTAGGGGCTGAGGTCCCTTCACACACCCCTAAAATTTGAGGGGACCAGTCCCCCCCAACTTGATGGGTTTTTCCGTTCAAATGGTGCACATGTGCTGTGCCTTGTGATTGATTATGCAGGGTGGAGCTTATCTGCCTCCCTTCAATATTTTATTTACAAAAGTTGGCACCCCTGCTTCCATTTATCTAAATACCACAGGGAGCAGGCTAACATAGTATCACGCCTTATACAGATATAAAAAGAGCTTTCCAGATTAGAGCAAAATATGTGAAACAGACAAAGGCTACATTCACACCTTACACTTAAAGCACTTCCCTCAAAGAATTCTGAGAGCCGTAGTTTGTTGAGGGCACAGAGAGGTGTCAGGAGACGCCTGTTCCCCTCACAGAACTACAATTCCCAGAGTGGCCTAACAATCGGTGCCTCTTCCAGTGTCAGATTTACATAAAAGCTAAACAAGGTATAGCTTAGGGTCCCACTCTCTTGGGGCCCCAAAAAAATTTAAAGGGAAAAAACCTGGATGTACATTTCCTAAATATAAAATAAAAAAACAAATAAAATAAAACCTACATACAGCAACAGTGGCAAATGACTTTAGATACCTATTAGGTCCATAAATTACCATATAACATATATTCAACACAAAAGAAAAGCAACAATTTTTGTTGACAAAGGACAGCTGTACATATAAAGGGCCCCATTACCTTCAGTAGCTTAGGGCCTCATCAAACCTAAACCCAGCCCTGGCCTCTTCACTTGGAACTCTGATATTAGTAGCTCTGCGAACAGAATAGGGATCTCCTATTTGAACAGACATGACTGTTTAAAGTGGTATCACAGTGCTTTTAATGTAAGGTGTGGGTGTAGCCCAGATTCATTCAGACCTAGTCAGAATCAGAGAAGGAGCCAAGAAAGCCTATTGCCAGCAGGCAAAGACCTAGACAGAACAGGTAGCCTTTACAGCCCATGCAAATATCGTTCCTGGTTTCTGTATTCAACTTTCCAGGCTGAAAAAGGCATTTGTATTCTGCTAAGCACACAGGATATGTCATGAGAAACTTGCAGCGCAGAGCTGTGATACTTCAGCGGTGTCGCCCAGACACACAATTCAAAACACACTGGACTCAGAAACAATATCTGTTTTGAGTAGTGATTCACTTAGGTATCGGAGGACATTTCGAATTAGCTTCTCTGGTACTTCAGCGTATGAATAATTCATCTCCCAAGCAACATCTCCACTGTCACATCAATAAAGGTTTGTTTTACGTTCCCCTTAAACAATTTTGGAAATGGTTTTTTCTCGAGATTCTAGCAGACTCCAGCCTATGGCTTTAAATGACAAAACACAAATGTTCTTTGCACGTGATGTGCATATGTTAGTTAATTTGTATCGCCCGACTTCCCATCCTCCAAGGGAATTGGGGTGGGTGGGTGGGTGTGTTTGTACATACTTCCCAGCACATCTGTCCTCACAACAACCCTGTGAGGTGGCTCTCCCTGCTCAAAGTCTGAAGCTCAAACCATTATACCGCACTGAGCTTTCTGTGTGGTATCGTTTGCTGTACATCTGCATGTTGACAAAAAGTAAGAAAATGAACCTAAATGTTCTTGCTCACAAAATCCTGTATTGTTGAACTGCTAAATCTGGTGGGATTTGAATTCCAGGAGCTTCATTAGTGCCTTTTGGAATGCTTAATAGTTCTAACGGAAAAGGAAATCTGGTTCTGAGTCAGCATTTGAAGTGCAAAAGATAAACACAGTTAATAAAGTGAAGTACGAAAAGTATAAATGAAGCCTGCAATAATCCATGTACTGTACTACAGTTTACTTGGATGAAGCTCCCAGCTTTATGCACGAGAATTAGAGGAATAAAAATCTGGACAATTCTTTCCCCTGTGTCGGTTTTTAACAGATTCTGCAGGAATGGGAGTAACCAGACCAGGAGGGTCAGCAAAGGAAATGGTGAAGGTCTTATAGATCTTAACAACTTCAATTTAAGTAGTCAGCACATTTTGTTTCCTAGAACTGGCAACTGTTCCAAGGCATGTGTGGGAATCCTGCAACAAACAGGCCAACATGATCTGCCACTCCTGAACTTGAAGGTCGGCAATTCTCTGGATTTTGCAATGCACTTCGAGCACACAAAAAGTATATTTATAAAATGTGTGCTTTACTTAGGAATACATTGAAAAGCGGGATGCGGGTGGCGCTGTGGGTTAAACCACAGAGCCTATGACTTGCCGATCAGAAGGTTGGCTGTTCGAATCCCTGCAACGGGGTGAGCTCCTGTTGCTCGGTCCCTGCTCCTGCCAACCTAGCAGTTTGAAAGCACTTCAAGTGCAAGTAGATAAATAGGTACCGCTCCGGCGGGAAGGTAAACGGCGTTTCCATGCACTGCTCTGGTTCACCAGAAGCGGCTTAGTCATTCTGGCCACATGACCCGGAAGCTCCCTCAGCCAGTAAAGCGAGATGAGCGCCGCAACCCCAAAGTCGGTCACGAATGGACCTAATGGCCAGGGGTCCCTTTACCTTTACCTTTTTACATTGAAAAGCAGTTACCAGTTCATTTTTGGGCCCAGTTTGTTGAACCCTTGGATGACTAGAGCCCAATATCTGAGAGGCCATGTGCTTCCCTTTCAATCCTCTCAGATGTTAAGATTGGGAGAAGGGGCCCTCTTAGTAGTTCTATCACCCTCAGCAGGCCCTTTCCACCCCCCTTTAAAAAGAGGTGGTGGAACTTACTGAGCACACACTTCCACTTCCGTCGTACAACCACAACCAATGGTGGTCTGGTAATGAGCATTGTCTGTAACAGCCACTAAACTATGGAAACCCTTCTCCACAGAGGCGTGCCTGGCATTGTATAGATTTTCTTGCCAAGTATTTTGCTGCAATCTATGGGCCACAGCGCTGTCAGGCAAAGGTATCCCATGCTTATTGGGCATGGAATGGGGCCTAAAAAAGACACAACACACAAGGGGAAAGGAAAATGAGGGACAAGCACAAATACACAGCTGGTGTCCATGGCGGTTCTGGCTACCTAGACTTTGATCAGATCAGATCTAGAAGCAGAGTTTATGATAATGACTGGGGCAGGTGGGAACATTAGTCTTGCTGTTTGAATGCAAAATGGTGATGGGCAGGTATAAATCTGGAAAAAAAAAACTACGTCTTATCTAAGAAAGGACACAAAATGTGTACAAAATGCATACAATGGGCCAGAGCAGGATGCAACAGACTTCTGATCGAATCGCAACAAGATCTTTTAGCAATTCACAGATCAAAACATAAACTGGTTTGCCTCCATCCACTCCACACCATTATAGACACCTGAAAGTTTTACCCTTCCTGATTTTTTCCATCTTAAATGCAGTTTGGAAGCAATTTGTATTTTCAGAAAAAGGAACCTTATGAAAATTTGCCATCATTATAGTCCTGTTAAACACATTTCTATATGCATATTTTGACATACATACACATTTTTGCAAGCCGTTTCCCTAATGTAATGCATTTTTGTTTTTTTTTTTTTGTTGTCACTAATATCTTCACTCCTATGCACCCTTTACCTTAATATATGCATTTCTGTAAGCAGTGTTTGGTTATACAAATGCATTGCAAAATTCAGATTACTGCCAGTTTCAAAGGATAGCTGCTTTTTGATTTGCATATAGTTTCAGTAAGTGCAGATTTGATCAATTAGGTTTTGAATAAGTACTGAAATTTCTTCTCCTTCCCTATCCTCCTTTCACTGTACGTTGCATTCATCCACTCTAGGGTGACTTGTTCTGTTCTGATTTCAAAGTCAAGAAGGTATTTTGTTCTGTAGCTTCAAGACTTAGCAAAAAACAGCAACACATAAGTGGTCATGCAGTTGTTGTCAGTAGTTTAAAAGGAGCTTCCCTACACCAGTCTGTGACCTAGACAGGTTATGTTGCCTTTTAATGGCAATATGTGTGTGTATTTAATTGCATGTGTGTTGTAGGTGAGATATATACAGCCACATACTCTGATTAAACGTCTAGGGATCTTGGCAGAGGTGAGGAGGTGTCTATGGGTGGGCAAGTGGCTGAGTCATGAGGAATGACAGTGCTAACAAATCAGCCTGACAAAATTTTAACAAGGCATTCCTGGGAGTCTAAACCAGGAGCAGGGGTTTATCTGCAATGGGAACTTGAAAGCAGGAAATGTCTCCGATAAATAGAGATGATGGGAGTGTAAACACTGAGTTGAGGCACTTCAGCTTGCACTTTTAATGTGTCAGAAGAACCTGGACTGTGCCTGGTGGCGTAATCAGTCATTTGTGGCAGAAGGCAGAAGTAAATGGGCCAGAACTGGGGGGGAAACATGAACTACATGCGCTTCATGTCTTGATGTTATTACATGGTGCATTTCCTCACCATTGGGCACCACAGGTAAGGGAAGCAAAGGGCATGGCCCACGAACTCCACAGCGGATGAAGAGATCCCTGAGGAAAGATCCCCACAACTGGAAACCCCAATAGATCCAACTCCGACGGCCTTCTGGCACTTCATTGCGAGAAGTGAGGTTACAGGGAGCCAGGCAGTGTCCTTCCAAACAGATGTCAAGGAAATAAACATTGAAAGGTAGCCCTCTTTTTAAGGATTGATGTCTTACTTTGATGTTTTCATTTGCTGGAAGCCACCTGTCAGGGACTGGGCAGAGGAGGAATGGTGGACACCACCTCCCCAGCCTGACCCTACCAAAGAAAAGGAAGACAGTTCAGAATTACAACAGGGGTTTGAAGGAGGTCACAGCTCAGAGGCAGATGAGGGGGAAAGTTGGGAGATCATGGGAGAGGAGGAGCAGGCAGAGCTGGCTGACACATTTGTCACTAGAAAGCATTCCAGACACACCAGCTCCCAGAACCCGGCGAGCCTTAAAAGTAAGAGAGTAGGCTCAAAGACAAAGGAGGTGGTGATGATGATGATGATGATGATGATGATGATGATGATGATGAATGAGGAACTGGGGTAGAAGTGGGAAGGTGGTGATTCACTTGGGACAATGCCATTATCCAAGAGGCTGGGTTCCAAAGCCTCTCTCTCTGTAAATATTGAATAAAAAGTGGATGGTAAGAAACTTTTCCTTGTCTTTGTATGTTCCTGGCAACTGGCCGTGGGAATTGCTTGCAGCCACCTGACACCCCCCAGAGTGACTGTGGAAACCCAGTCAGATGGCTGGCATACAAATAAATTCCTCCTCCTCCTCAGAGCCAATGGCTGCAACAGAAGGCACCATCCCTTTAACTAGCCAGGAAACAAAACTGCCTCCCGTCAGAGATGATTTAGCTCTGCCATAAAATTCAGCCAATTGCTCCATGACATTTCTGGGAATGTTCCACTTCAGGAGCATGTTCTGTGGTCCTCTTGGACTCCTTCCAAGTTGCCTTGGCCACCTGGAGCTTCTTCCCTCCCCTTGCTTGGGCTGTCACCTCTCCTCAGTGTGGAGCATCACCGTGGATCACAACAGTCCGTGCAGTGATGACCTCAAGACTGGATTGCTGGAATTCACTCTTTGTGGGGCTGCCCTGGTCTGGAAGCTCCAGCTGGTGCAGAATGCAGTGGCTAGGCTGCTGGTGACCAAAAGCATGTGATGCCTCTGCGAAAAATCTATACTTGCTGATTATGAGCTACCAGGCCAGGTTCAAAGCTCTTATACAAGCTCAGAACAGCTTGGGAACAGGTTGGCTTAAGGACTGTCTATGCCGACCACTGAGATCATCCAGAGGACTGCTGTTAGTTGTCCTCCGTATTACAGAGGCTACTTGAAGACGTGAGTAAGAAGTCAAGTGAGGGCTGCCTTAAGGCAGGCCAGAGTGGCTGGGGCAACCCAACCAGATGGGTGGAATAATAATAATAATAATAATAATAATAATAATAATAATAATTTTACTATTAAGTTGATGGGGCAGCATCCAATTTGCAACAGTGGACCCATTGTGACTGGGAAAAACATTTGTGTGGGTTTAGAAACTCAAAATGCAAATGCAGCACTCTTGCAATCAGAAATATCAAATGAAGGAAGGCCACACTTTAGCCTTTGGGCAATTTTGAATTGCCAATATTTACTTAAGAGCAATTCATAGAATCAGAGAATCGTAGTGCTGGAAGGGACCCCAAGTATCATCTAGTCCAACCCCCTGCAATGCAGGAATCTCCCAGAATTCCTAGCATTCAGTGAGTTGTACTCTCTGAGGACTATGAGGGAACCTGGTTTACCTCCGCACCTACAACCCCTTAGCATGAACCTTAGGCTAGCTCTTTTCTGCCTAGTCCTCCTGGATTATCACCTAATGACAAGGTATAACTTTGGAACGGGATCGAGCAAAAAATTGAATAGAACTGAAGAACTTGCTGGTTGCCCAGTGACACATTCACCCCAGACATAATATCTGAATTATACACCAGTGGTAAGAAAACCTCAACCATGCACATCTGAGAGTAAACAAGCAAAACTGGATTTTGCATCTAGAGAAGGAATGCACAAGCCTGTGTGTTTTAGCTCCCTCAGGACTTTGGGGGCATTTCTTTTGTTATCTTCAAAGTCTTGTTTTCTTTTTGTTACTCAGAGAACTCTTTTTGTCATTTGTATGCTTTTGAAGGCACAATTTTTCTCCGTTCCCTGGAGGTTGGCTCCTTTATTTATGTCTCCCCGTTCTTCCACTGATCCAATCAGACTCATTTAAAAAGAAAAAGAAATCCCATACAGATGAGTTTCAGGTAAGGGCCGAGTGCTGCCTCAACGATTTGCAGAGATGTCTGTAATTTACTCAGCTTTCACACTCTGGAGACCCGGGGAAGAGCGCCAGCAGTTTTTATCAAGTGAAACCACACACCTTTATTATATTAGGTTCACCCAGTCATCTGTCACATGCCTGAGGGTAAAAATTAATTTCTCAGAGAGGCTGAAGGATGCTGCCTTGTTAGGATTAGGCTTGTTCTGTTTGTCCCTGTGTGTTTGCCCTGTTGTAATGTACAAATTGGAACAAATATACAGGAGTACCCTCAAGGGTAGCGGGGGCAGAGGGAGGGGGAGATCTCACAGCAAAACTTTCTAGAACAACAAATTAAGACTAGAGGTCTGCAACCAATGTGTTGGCTAGTAAATTCCAGGGCACAGGCTCTTTTCCCCTGCTCCAGCAAACTAATCAGCAGACTGCAGGAGAATATTCTGCTATGCCTCCATCCCATCATACTGCTGTCTTAGGATGCTGTCTTATGCTGTTTGGTTCATGGAGCTCTTTACTATGTACAGTGACTGACAGTTCTCTAGAATTTCAGACAGGGTTCATTGCAGGAAGGGACAGAACTCACTGGTACAACATCTGCACTGCATGCAGAAGTATCAACAACAACAACAACAATTTATTATTTGTACCCTGCCCATCTGGCTGGGTTTCCCCAGCCACTCTGGGCGGCTTCCAACAAAGACCAAAAATACATTAAAATGTCACACATTAAAAACTTCCCTGAGCAGGGCTGCCTTCAGATGTCTTCTGAATGTCAGGTAGTGTAGTTGTTTATCTCTTTGACATCTGATGGGAGAGCATTCCACAGGGAGGGCACCACTACCGAGAAGGCCCTCTGCCTGGTTTCCTGTAGCTTTGCTTCTCGCAATGAGGGAACTGCCAGAAGGCCCTTGGCGCTGGACCTCAGCGTCCGGGCAGAACGATGGGGGTAGAGACGCTCCTTCAAGTATACTGGGCCAAGGCCCAGAAGGACCCAAGTTCAATCCTTGGCACCCCCCAGGTATGGCTGGCGAAAGCTCCTGTGTGAAACCCTAGAGAATCACTGCCAATCGCCATAGACAAGACAGGTGGGCCAGGCTTGTTTAAAGTGATATCACAGAGCTTTAAATGTATGGTGTGGATATAGCCCCAGATCGCTGAAGGGGATGGGGAGTTCTGTATTGGGGTGTGTGGGGTGTGGCGGCATTCTGTCGGGTCACTGCATTTTTATTAATACTGCCCTTCGTCACAAGATCTCAGGGTGATTTGCAGGATGAAAATACAGGTAAACACACAAGTCATTAGTTTAAACAACAAAACAATAACCCCCTCCCCACAAACACACTTAAAAGGCTGTAGAATATCAACCAGCCTTATAAAACCAAAAAATACAAATACAAAATATAAATTAACATATAACACTTAAGAACTATTTAAAACAACCACACCCACCCCAAGTAAACAATACTCACTCAAGTTAAAACGCCATCCCCATTAAAACCCTTTTCTTTTTATCTCTCCCTTTTATCTCTCCTACCCCACCGAAAGCAGAAGGGGGACCGAGATCTGAATCTGAAAAAGCAGAATCCGCATGCATTTTCTCTCTCTCTCTTTCTTCCTGACCATTCCTCTCGTTCTCTGCACATCCCTCTCCACATATGTGAGCATACCATGCAATACACACCCTCCAACATTTCCCCTATACAAATAGGGACATCCCATTCCATAATGGTAATTTTACCATTTATACCCCACACATCTGACCGGGTTGCCCCAGCTATTCTGGGCAGCTTCCAACATATATATATATAAACATAATAAAACATTAAACATTTTAAAAACTCTTCCCTATACAGGATTGCCTTCAGATGGCTAAGGGGTCGGATAACTCCATACCCTCCAACATTTATCCAATGGAAATAGGGACGTCCTAAGGAAAAGTAGGATATTTCGGCTTCTCTAAATCAGGGATGCCTCTGGGAAATAGGAATTCTTGGAGGGTCTGTGTTACAGGGGCAGTGCATGCCTTGCCCCTAACATTGCGAGCCAGCAGAAGGCAACATTAGGCCCTTGATAAAGGCTCCAGGGGTTCAGAAGGGCCCCTCACTGACCTGGGTCAACCCAGCGGCGTAGCGTGAGTTGTCAGCACCCGGGGCAAGGCAAGTAATTTGCGCCCCCTAACCCGGGGCAAGTTAAGTAATTTGTGCCCCCCCTAACCCCTAACCTGTCGCGTTAGGTGATCTGAGGCAAGTTGCCGCTGGCACTGCCACCTAAACGACGCCGCTTGCCCAGAGGAGGAGGGGGGCAGAGAGGCGAGGAAAATGCAACATGGCCCAGCAGCTGCAGCAGCGGCGGCGGCGGAGGCGGGGGCGGGGCTGTGAGGAGGGGCTGCCTGGCGCGTCCTCTGCGGCCCTGACGCGCGGGGACCGCGGCGAGCGCTGAGAGCCGCTGCCTGCCGGATGCCTTCAGCCCGGACGCGCGCACAGCTCGTCGGTTCCGTGAGACATGCGGCTCTGCTACAGCCTGCGCCCAAGGCTCTTCGGCGACTCCGGAGGCAGTGAGCGCGCCCCCCCCCCAGATGTTGCACCCGGTGCGGCCGGCCCCCCTTGCACCCCCCACGCTACGCCACTGGGTCAACCTTACCACCAATCACTGCCAGGCCAATGGGGAATGGGGGACATCACAGCTCTTGAACTGGAGCAATGCACCTTGCTTTCATGGCTGGAGCATAGAGAGGGTTGTGTGTGCAGAACCTAGTCTGCAGTACACAGGTAAAATTTACATTAATTGCTCCGCCCACTTTTGCCTCTGGCCACGCCCAGTCCTGGTATGTGACCCCTCCCCTCCTGGAGATTGCCATAGCCCTCGATTCCCCACCCCCCACCCCTGGAATAAATGAATAAAATGTTTGAGTCCCAAATATGGAACTGGCAAGCTGTGGTCACTTCTCTTCCTTATCGAAACGCTGTGAGTTAATGCAGATGTCAAGCAGAGGCTCACAGATGTGAACGGTGGAAAAATGTAATGGATATAGTCACTTACTGTATCTGCTGCCTTTGAAAGAGCAGTTGCAACATTTAGGCGCTGCTTTGTGTCTCGAGGTGCTTACGGCAGATAAATGTGTTTGCTTCTCGGCGACATCGAGGAAAAGCTGTAATTATTATTATGTTTATAGCTGACTGTGTCTGTAAAGAAGCTTTTAGGTAGCCATATTGTGCTCAAACTGCTTTTACCCTTTGTAAGGGTATTGCTTAATTTTGCTAAACTATACTCTTTCAGCCTCCCCTTCCCTTTAATGTGCCAATTTAATACCTCTTAGGGAATCATGACAACAGACCTTCCTTACACTCTGCTTCATTTACTGGAAACTGCTGTATTGATATCCAGAGAGAAATGCTGTTATTTTTAACCATGCACCAATCTTACTCCTATATGAATATGGGTTTTTAACAGTAAATAAATTTTGAGGGGGTGGGGAGAGAACTGGAGCCACAGAAGAAAAGGGAAGGAAAGGAAAGGAAAGGGAAAAGATCGAATCTCCATGTACCTGTATAGTTTATTAAGCTGTGGGGTATTTTATACTAAATTGTATTAGTTAGGCCCTGACTGACTCCATCTGCAAAATGTTGAGGTGGCTGAACAGACTACAGTGGTACCTCGGGTTACATATGCTTCAGGTTACATACGCTTCAGGTTACAGACTCCGCTAACCCAGAAATAGTACCTCTGGTTAAGAACTTTGCTTTAGGATGAGAACAGAAATGGCACGATGGTAGCACGGCAGCAGCGGGAGGCCCCATTAGCGAAAGTGGTGCTTCAGGTTAAGAACAGTTTCAGGCTAAGGACGGACCTCCGGAACGAATTAAGTACGTAACCAGAGGTACCACTGTATTAGGTTGGGGTATTGTGTAGGATAGCGGTTGTCAACCTGTGGGTCCCCAGATGTTGTTGGACTACAACTCCCATCATCCTTGAGCTCTGGCCTTGCTAGCTAGGGGTGATGGGAGTTGTTGTTCAACAACATCTGGGGACCCACAGATTGAGAAAGGCTCGTCTAGGGGTTTTTATTGGGGGGTGTGTGTTTCTGTTGCTGTTTTTATTGCCCTGTTTAAAATGTTTTGCATTGTTTTTAAGTGCTTTTAACTGGTGCGTTTTTAAATTTGGGGGTTTTGTTGTTTTCAAATTAAGGGGCATAGAATGTGCCTGGGAAGAGAGGAGCTGGGGAGAACTGGGGCAGCCCGGTCACAGTGGTTCGGGCATGGTGGTTCGCATGAGGTGGCCAAAGTATTGGAGCCTCAGCTTCACGATCTGTCCTTCCAGTGAGCACTCAGGGTTGATTTCCTCTAGAATGGATTGGTTTGATCTTCTTGCAGTCCATGGGACTCTCAAGAGACTCCTCCAGCACCATAATTCAAAAGCATCAATTATTCGGCGATCAGCCTTCTTTATGGTCCAGCTCTCTCTCTCTCTCTCTCTCTCTCTCTCTCTCTCTCTCTCTATATATATATATATGCATGCAAAGTGGTAATTTTCCACTAAAAAATAGATACACACACTATTATTATTCTATTTTTTTCAAAAACAAACAAACACACATCTGATTTCTGTGGAGCGTAGGAAGGGAGATGTAAGGAGACGTGTCTGTGTGGGCAGCTGCTGTGCTCCAACAACAACAGCGTTCACTGAACTAGCAATTATCAATGAGTTGTACGATGATAGGATTGTATGGAGCAACTAAGGGATTGGCGTGTAGGGAGTCAAGGTTGCCCCGATTAGCATCTCTTTATTCTTGTTTCGGTTTCGTGGACAGCAACTAAAGGTGTTCTTCTAATAACTCCCAAAGGGACTTAACATGATTTTAGCTTGTTTCAGGGAAACACCGAAGCAGTTTTGCATCACTTAGGGAATGCTCCTTTGCCTCTCTACTCCTCCGGCTGCAATTCATTACTTTTGTCACTTCAGGAAAGAGAGAGAGAGAGAGAGAGAGAGAGAGAGAGAGAGAGAGAGAGAGAAGCAGTGCAAGTTCCATAGCTGGACATGCCTTATTCCAAACTTTATCTTTTAAAGCAGAGATGGGGCACTTTTTCACAGCAGGAGCAAACTAGATCGATCTCTCTTCCATGTGACAAAGCCCCTGAGATATCTGAAGATGGCTATCATATCTCCTCTCAGTCTTCTCTTTTCCAAGCTCCTGTCCCACCTCTTTCTTAACTTTAGTGCACACTGCTCAATACCTCATAAATACATAAGAGGAAGAAGGGGCAGGAACCTGGGTCAATTTGCTCCCTAATCCTTCACAGTAATACGAATTTTAAGCTTGTAGACTTTTCCAATTAGAGACTCAACTGAATGTCTGGAGGGTAGAAACCTTCTTATCATCTCAGCCAGGCTGGTATCTGTAGCCTTTGTTGTACTTTGAGAGGACCCAGCCTTCACATAAAACAACCATCCGCTGTAGCTAGTTCAGACAAGAAGTTATTTTCCACCTGAAACTTGACTGCTCAGCCTCAATTCCCAAATTCATACAAAGGGCTCATTAATGTCTACTGCTGTTTTCTAGACTGTGCAGAGAGCTGTACATGGATTGGTTGATAGCTGGGTTCCATTAATTAGATCTTCAACAGCCCTCAGGGACTTGCCTAAAGTTTTAAAGCTATTTTTTACCACATAAGTTTCCCCCTCGATTCTCCCAGGCACTAATTGGAAGACTCTCTTGTCCAAATATCATTCCAGTTGTTGCACTTAGGAACTTCCTTTGCTGTCATTTTCTCAAAAAGCTGCTCTCATAGGAGTTGGGGAGGTAATTTATTAGACAGAAATGGCCATTTCACTAAGAGGAGGGGATGGAATCCCAGCCCTTCTCTCCAACAAGAAAGAGGCTTTTGAAAATCAACTTTTGAGTTCTTTTTTGTTTGTTCAGGTAGCTATCATCATCATCATCATCATCATCATCATCATCACCACCATCAACATCATCATCTATCCTACCCTACCTCTAAAATGAGCCCAGGGCAAACAAGAATAGAACATCAAAACAGTGCAAGACACTTGCATTAGCAATGTAGAGTCTGAAAACAAGGTGCTTTTTCCACAATGGTGTTTTCAAACTTTTTGGGGGGACGACGACCCTTGATTGCCATTGGAACAGGCTTTGCAACCTTTTCCTCACCAGACACCATTGGGCTCCAACTCCCATCAGCATCAGTCAGTGCACTGGATGATGGGAGCTGTAGTCCAACAATATCTGGAGGGCACTTGGTTAAGAAAGGCTGTGTTGGACGTTTTGGAGTCATCCTGAGCTTATATAGCCCAAAGCTTCACCCACATACAAGGGAGAGATATTGACAGAGTTGGAGGACCCCCCAAAATATGCACAAGTAGAACAAATATGTAGGAAAAAAATCAAGGGAGAAGGATGCCCCCCCCAAAAAAAATCCCAGTCCCATAATTACTCAGTGGCAGAGAATGCTGAATGGAGAAGCAAAACTGACAACTGCATGAGAGGGAAAGATTATAGACTGGATGGATCTGCAGGACAGATAAATATATCTAGATCTAAGGGTAGATCATTTTCCGATTCATTCAGAGAAGCAATTTTTAAATGTCCCTAGAGACAGAAGAGATACCTGACCTTAGACCTCAACAAATGAACTAAATAATCCAACGTAACCGAGATTGGGCATAATTGTGTCCTTCCTCCATACCTGCCTACTTTCACACAAAGAGATCCCCCAAAAGAAGGGGAGAGGAAAATGGAAAGGGGAGAGGAACCCAAACAAAAGGGCCAGGGCCGGAGGAGGGGGAAATTAGGAAGAAGAAGAAGAGTTTGGATTTGATATCCCGCCTTTCACTCCCCTTCAGGAGTCTCAAAGCGGCTAACATTCTCCTTTCCCTTCCTCCCCCACAACAAACACTCTGTGAGGTGAGTGGGGCTGAGAGACTTCAAAGAAGTATGACTGGCCCAAGGTCACCCAGCAGCTGCATGTGGAGGAGCGGAGACTCAAACCCGGTTCCCCAGATTACGAGACTACCGCTCTTAACCACTACACCACACCGGCTGGATCCTAAGCCAGAACAGCTTGGTCATGTTATCAAGCAACATGACACAGAGCACTATTTTAGAAGCTAGGCTTAGGCAGAGCATCACCACCTGTCCCTCTGCTGAACAGGCTTTGGTTCTGGTGTAACATTACACCAGCTTAATTTACACCCATGTGCTTTTTCCTTGTCCATAGGATTGCTTTCCCCCCAGGTGAGTTGGGAGAGGGGTCATTGACTGAGTCACTTTTCCAGTACATTTCCGAGCACAATTCAAAGTGTTGGTGCTGACCTTTAAAACTCTAAACTAAGGTTACCAGATATCCCCGTTTCCTGGGACAGTCTCCGGATTTACAGCTTTCTCAGCGTTCACATGTACGTAGCGAACAGTAAGTGTCCCCAGATTCATTGAAAAAAATCTGGTAACCTTACTCTGCCCAGTATATCTGAAGGAGTGTCTCCACCCCAATCATTCAGCCTGGACACTGAGGTCCAGCGCCAAGGGCCTTCTGGTGGTTCCCTCCCTGTGGGTAGCAAGGTTACAGAAACCAGGCAGAGGGTCTTCTCAGTAGTGGCGCCCACCCTGTGGAACACCCTCCCATCAGATGTCAAGGAAATAAACAACTATCTGACTTTTAGAAGACATCTGAAGGCAGCCCTGTTGAGGGAAGTTTTTAATGTTTGATGTTTTATCACTTTTTATTTTTATTATTAATATTCTGTTGGGAGCCACCTAGAGTCGCTGGGGAAACTCAGCCAGATGGGTGGGGTATAAAGAATAAATTATTATTATTATAATCCCCTTTCTTATATGAGAGAAAAATGCACTAAGCACATTTTGGGTTTTCCTTTGTTATCAGAAGGGGAGATTCCACATTGCTCATTACTGGGAAAGCTATGATTGCCATCCGATTTACAGTCATCTGCCACAGAGTACGCCTGTTACGACCTTCTCAAGAAAGGAAACCTCTGACAGATGTAAAGGCCACCAAAAATCCATAAAAGATCTCACCCCTAAAAACCCCCACAAAAATCAAAATGTTAAAATATACTTTTTCTCAGAAAGAACGTAAAAGCCCCTCCTCACCGCCTCCGGGGACTGCATCTTTCTCTCCCTCCAGCTGCTGCTCAACCACTGACCTTTCCTAAGGAACTCAAATTCCCAGGGCTCACGTAAACTGCTGGCGCCTTGCATTATGCTCTGTGAGTTTGGCGAGTTTACAGCTTCAAGTTTCTCCTGATACAATAGCCTGCACAATTCCTTTGGGCTGCAGAAGAAAGAAAAATAATTACAGGGGAGGGCCATAGCTCAGTGGCTGAGCATCTGTTCTGCATGAAGGAGGTCCCAGGCTAAAACTGCAGCATTGCCAGGTAGGGCTAGAAGGGAAACCCTTCCTGAAACCCTGGGGGGCTGCTGCCAGTCAGTGTAGACATTATTGAGATAGAGGAGCCACTGGTCTGGGGCAGTAGAAGGTAGCTGTTTTTTATGTCCCTATAGTTCTATAGCTGTGCTGGCATTACTCTTTATTGGCCCGGGTTCTTTTCTTGTTGCTGAATGGTCTTTTAGCAGCTAGCATCCATCTGCCTTGGGAGACGATGGAGGAGTGTGTTGGGGCATGCGCAGAGTGCCCACCAAAAGAGCAGAGAAACACCAAACAGTGCTAGGAAGAGTCAATTGCTTTACTGACAGTATAATGCAGTGTCAGTTACATACGGCTGTCGATATAGCCAGTGTACAACACAGTGATCTGGGCAAGGGCCAATGGTCAACTTGCCTTCAACACAACCGCATTTATACTGCAGATTGTGCTGAGTCATTCTCACATGCTTGCTGAGTCATTCTCACAAGCAAAACAGCAACAAACAAACCTATGGTCACGTAAATCATAGTCAATAACCTCATAAAGTTCAACAAATGAACAAAGCAGAAGACCCAGTGGATCAGATCATTCTCTAGTCAGTTCATGCATAAGGTCCATCCATGTAATAGTGTCTATTCCACCTGTCTGTTCATAAGGTCCAAACAATCCGCATGAAAAGTTGTTACAGTTCCACAGAATCCTTTCGCAGAGTCTAAGACAAGGATTTCCAGAATATTGGCCTTGTTTCGCCGTCCTGGGCTTCATCAGTAGTTAAAGCTCATATGTGATATTACAGGACAGTGGATCTTATGGCATAGTAGTAGCTGCGATCCGCTACAGAATGATCTGATCCACTGGGTCTTCTGCTTTGTTCGTCTGTTGAACATTATGAGTTACTTCCATTGAAATTTATGATTTGATACATGAATAGTATACCTTATTTATCTAAGAACATAGCTGGTTATGTCTCGTGTGTTTATTGAGTCATTCTCACATGCTTAGCTAGCTGCAGATGCAGGGCAAAACACACCCAAATTAAATAGCACACCAAAACCAACCCTTTCTTGTCCTTTTTCTCTTCGTGCATGAAACCTTTATACACTAATAGAGTGCTCTTTTGGGGGTGAAGTCAAGCTGTCGGATGGCTGCAGCAATTTCTGTGGCTGTAGAGACCGATAGGCAAGACACGTGTTTTGTTACACCTGGGGCAGACGAAGGTGTTCCGTTCTCTTCACAACTCCCAGCAGTCATTCCTCCTCCGGTCACTGCTATGGATACAGAACTTGACTTGCTTGTCTCCAGGCAGCATGTTTATCATTTTGGGGGCCTCATAGGGTGTGCCCAGACAGCAGCTCTGGTGGTGAATGATTTGTGCTGTGTTTTGTATCACCTGACGCAGAGCCAGATCGTTGCTCCATGTAGCTCAGCATCATCTCTACTGCGTAGCAGAACCCCTTCAAGAATTCTGGGAGGAGTATTTATCCAGTCCTACCTGGAGATCCCGAGGACTGAACCTGCAACCTTTTGCATTCAGAGTGTGTGCTCTACCAGTGAGCTGAGACCCATACCTTGCCATCTGCGCTTTAATAGTGCCCTTTAAATTTGTGCTCCTTTCTCCCTTTCTTCAAGCAGCTTACCTTCGATTCCCGAATTGGAGGGGTTTGGACTAGATGACCCTTATGGGTCTATTCGAACTCTACAATTCTATGCATTAATGCAGCAAGAGGTCTTTTGGGTCAGAAATTACACATGCCCTTTGGAGTCATCCCCCCCCCAAGTAATTTTCTTTCCTTTTGCGTGTTCAGACCTAGAAATAAATAAATTCAATAAATCCGCACTTGACTCAAATTTTGATTTTGGTTTTTGGCAGAATTTAGGCCACAACTTTATTGATTACAGAAAGTGACTGGTTGCATAGGCTCTGGTTTGACTAGCTCCCTGCCATGCAGGTAGCGCTGACCCAGGGTTCCAGCATAGGTCAGCCTATGGTGAACACCTGGATAAGTGGAAAGCCGGCAACAGGCTAACTCCACCACCCAAATGTCCCCCTGGACTCAGGCACGGGCACAACCCCCTCTCAGGGGTTGACCAAACCATCGAGGCCCTGGATTCCTTTAACAGAATACCCTTCACACAGGGATGGTGAGAGCATTCTTCCATCCTTATCACCTGAACCAGAGCCGATCCGCAACCTTACAAGTTGTGGTGATTTGCTACGCAGCAGGTGAAACCCAAATGGCAACAGCCAGTCAGCCAAGTGGGGAAAATTCCTGCCATGCCCCTGTCTCAATGACAGACGACACACGACGGCATAGCAGGGTCAAGCGCAAAGCCCTAAAAGTAGGGAGAGGTGGGCGGTTGGTTCCGAATGCATGCACCAAAAGAGGAAGCTCTGGGTCACATGCATGGGCATAAATAAGTCCCTCGAACTGCGTCCCATTGGCTAGATTGTACCCAGCTTTGAGGGACCTACCAATCGGGTGTTGTGGCTGACCAATTGTACCCACGCACAACACAGGGTGTCGGTTTCCAGGTCTCACCGCAATATGTGCCCTCTTTAAGGGAGGACCCAATTTATTTAAAAACAGTAAGTAACAAATACTGGAATAATGGATTATGAGAGCGCTCAAAGACATGACAAACTAAACTGTGGATTCTTTGCTGGGGCCACACAGTTCCTCCCTAAAAACCAATAACTATTTGGAATCAAGGAAGATGTGTTTTGATGTTGGATACACAAGTTGCCTGGCAGCTGAAAATCAGTTGTGTCGTGCTTTCCTTTTAAAAGGGAGGGGGAAAATATTTCCCTTTTCTTTCCAGTTGCCTGTCTCTTTGACCTCCAGAAAGAAACATTTCTGCTTTTAGATTTTCTCTGCTTCCGAGTCCTTGGTTGAGTTCTGCTTTAAGTACCGAGAAGGGGATGCTGCCTCAGGCGAGATCCCTTTCAGCTATTCCCATGGTTTATGGTCCACAGCCTAATACGGGTCTCTGGAGGTTGCTCTGTCCTCTCTGTGTGCCGAGGAACAAGAGAATGTTTTCGTGGCGCAGTGTGATTAAAGCAAAATATTAGAACCGTTTCTGAAAGAACGGAACGGGACTGCGAGGTAGAGATGGGAAACTATCTTTGTAACCACTGATGTGAAAGGGTGGGCAAGAAATGCCAAAAATAAACAGACAGACAACAAACAAGCAAGCAAACAAACAAACAAATACTGCACGTGACTTGAATGCAAAAGGGACAAGTTTGAATCCACAGCATTTCCACGAAGGGCTGGGAGAGATTTCTGCCTTTAACCCTAGAGCAGGCATCCCTAAACTTGGCCCTCCAGCTGTTTTGGGACTACAACTCCCATCATCCCTAGTTAACAGGACCAGTAGTCAGGGATGATGGGAATTATAGTCCCAAAACAACTGGAGGGCCGAGTTTGGGGGTGCCTGCCCTAGAGGGCTTGTGAGTATTGAGCTGCATAAACCAATGGTCTGTCCTGGTATACAGCTGCTTCCTGTGTTCCTATGCTCCATTTTAGCTATACATGAACAAGGTGTACAAGTCAGTGTTTGAAGTTAGCTAGGCCCTGTTTTGCTACTGGCATGGGTCCAGTTGCGACTAGGTGGTGATTTCTGGGTGTCAGGTTGGCGTCCGCAGTTTAGGAACCTCTGCCTTAGTCCATCATTTCCATTCCCACTGTGTGCGTTTCTCCTTCTTGCACGGGGACAAGTGAATTGTTGTATGAGCAAGCTACCGTCAAGCAAGGTATTTTAGATAATAGAATCGTAGAATTCTAGCATTGGAAGAGACCCCAAGGGCCATTGAGTCCCACCCCCTCCCACCCCCTAGTGAAAAGACATTCCGTTGTGGCGTCCACAATCTCGATTCAAGGTGCTGTGTGGTGCCTAGCTTATATACCTCAGTTTCTAACACTGGTACAGGTTTGACACTTGAATCCTATACATTTGATGTTTTTGTTTAGCCATTTAGTCGTGTCGGACTCTTCATGACCCCATGGACCAGAGCACGCCAGGCACTCCTGTCTTCCACTGCCACCCGCAGTTTGGGTCAAACTCATGCTGGTAGCTTCGAGAACACTGTCCAACCATCTCATCCTTTGTCGTCCACTTCTCCTTGTGCCCTCCATCTTTCCCAGCATCAGGGTCTTAGGCCCATTGAATACAAATGGATATAAGATCACAGCCTGACTATATTATGATGCCGAGGTGACTGATGTACTAGCAAATTGCAGGGGCAAGAAAATTCAGGCCCAGGGGTCAAATGCAGCCCTCTCAAACTCTCTACATGGCCCTCAGGACGTTCCCAGGCTATACCTCCTCCTTAGCCCCACCTCGTACCAGACCAACTCCCAGTGGAGCCAAATCCAGGGGGCCCTGGGTGCTTCGGAACCCACAATGGTATATTTATGGGGACTGGCCCTTCCCAAAGTCAACAGGCAAAGCTGAAGCCCTTCATTGCGGTCACCCACAAGATGGCACCTATGCCTACTCCATACCCCTCCTTGTGTGGTTTTTGCCTTTGCTGGGATATGCCCTTAAACTCTGAGAATGCCTCTTGCTTGCCTCAATGGAAGATAGAGAGTAATGCGTTGGGGGTACGTAGAAACTAGCCTGCCACAGAAAGGTAAAATTTGCATTCATTGCTCCTCCCACTTTTGACTCTGCCCTTGCCCACCACTGGCATGTGGTGGCCCTCAAAAGGTTGCTTTGAAGCGAATGTGGCCCTCAGTTGCAAAAAAAGAGCATTCCCCTGATATTATGTGTAAGATTGGGATAAACCAGTAGGGGAAGAAGACTTTGTCTGTGTGTGTGTGTGTGTGTGTGTGTGTGTGTGTGTGTGTGTGTTTTAGAAAAACAAAAAACCCACCATCATTCTATTTTATCCAACATTCTGCTACTGATGGGTGAATTCACACATTTAGCAGAATTAAGTGGTAAAGCTTTTCTCTGAGTGTTTTGCTTCAGGCTACAGGTGGGGAATAACAAGTTTCAATGCTTTCCCGCTTAAAAATAATCCCTGCAATAGAAGGCTACCATTTCAGGGAGAAGTGGTTAGTCTGCCCTTCGCCATCCCCCTTCCCGCCTCTTATGAGTGGAGGGATTTTTTTGTTTCTTGGGGAGAAGATGTGCATTCATATATACAGCCCCTCCCCCTCTTTCTCTCTCACACACGTACACACAGCTGCTGCTCTATTGATTTCCTTATTTAGATTTAATTTAACGTGCAGCATTTTCATCCTTCCTTTCTACAGGCAGCCCCAGGGCTCTTCGCAATACAGAGAACATTCAAATATGCTAAAGGAAGCATATAAGGAGAAGCAGTAAATTATAAGAAAAACTTGGCTCTGGTGAACAGGCAAACTAGGGAACTGGGAAGCTGTGAGACTCCAGATTTGGTTGGACTCCAACTCCCATCATCCCCGACCACAGCACATGATGGCCGAGGCTGATGGGAGTTGGAGTCCCAGCCCCACCCCAGCCTGGATTAAAATGCTACTTCCTGTCCCCCCTTCTCTCCTACCCACTTGCTCTCCCCATCAAACATGTTTTCAAGTTTAAAAAGGGCCATCAGTTTACCATTATGAATGTTTAAGTACAGCACACGGTTTAACTTACAGACACCAAATACTACAATCGCATGCCAACCATTCACTCTTGTCAAGCATGCAAGCTGACTGCATATCAGCCACCAAATACTAAACACCATGCATGTCAATGATCAAACAATACCAGATGCCAGTACTATTGTATGCCAGCTCTTTAGTACTGAAAACAACACCCCGAATACCATTTTGTGACAGCCATTAAATATTGTCAAATATAATCTGTCAGATATCAAATACTGGTATCAAATATTGTAGAAATGTCAACTGCGTTTGGGACACCAGGGTGACGATATTGGAAACTCCTGAAAGGTTGCCGAAACCTAAGATTCATTTACCGTGGGAAAAGAATACACATAGAACTGAGCGGTCAAGTTGGAGGAGTCAAGTGTTTGTTTATTTATTAATTTATTCAACTTATACACCGCCCTATACCTGGAGGTCTCAGGGCGGTACACACCAAAATATAAAATCAAACCAAAAGCAACAACCCAATAACACACACACACCCTCAAGCAACATTCTAAAAGGGTGTTGGATGTCAATAAGATCAACCAAAGGCCTGGTTAAAAAGAAACAGTTTTGCCTGGGGCCTAAAGGTGTATAATGAAGGTGCCAGGCGAACTTCCCTGGGGAGAGCAGAGAAAGCCCGTGCTTGTGTTGTCACCCTCCGGACCTCTTGAGGAGCAGGCACATGACGGAAGGCCTCAGAAGATGACCTCAGGGACCCTTGCATTTATTTTCAAAATTCTTTCAGAAAGCTGATGTTGTCAAATTATCTGAAAAGTCTGAACATTGATTATTTGCTGAATATTCACAGAATATTTGAAGTTGATATTGTAAAACAGCGGTTCTCAACCTGTGGGTCCCCAGATGTTGTTGGACTACAACTCCCATCATCCCTGAGCTCTGGCCTTGCTAGTTAGGAGTGATAGGAATTGTAGTTCAACAACGTCTGGGGACCCACAGGCTGAGAAAGGCTGTTGTAAAAGAAGTCCACCCTTTAGTTATCCTGCCCTGCCTTTAAATTGCTCAGGGTGGCATAGAAAGTTCTTACATCCAACCCGTTCTATCCTGACAAAAGCCCCATGGAGTAGGTTAGGCTGTCTGGTCCAAGGTCACTCAGTGTTGCATCTGAAGCAGCACAACTGGATGCCTTCATTTGCCCCAGCTGCAACAAAACATGTCTCTCCCACATCAGTCTTGGAGCTTGCCAAGCTGATGTAGCAAGGGATAAGGATCAGCCAGACGCAGCAATGGAGAATAAGAAGGTGAAGTTTATTGCCAGGCAATAAGGACCCAGTTGGAATCTCTTCCAAAGAACTGGGACCCCGATTGACAGAAATACAGGGGTCTTTATACCTGAGAGAGGTATAAAGACTCTCTCACTGAGAGAGCGAACATGGGTAACTAGCAGGTGACCTCCATGAGGAGCGGCTGGCATAGGGGCGCAGCAAAGTCCATCTGTTGCCTCCTGCACAACGCCCGCAAGGAAGTTGGGGGCACAACCCTTGGCCTGGGTGCTGCCAATGCACACTACCCCACTGTTAAGTGACCTGTTCTTCCCTACTATCCCCTACTCCTTTCCCAATTTAGCCCCCACATCTCCCTCAAGAACGAGGGAGAGATAAATGATTGCATGGGAGATCTTGTCTGCTTGTTCTTAGGTGAACATTTTCTGCTTGGGAGCATGGGATTTATAGTTCCTCCTGCCTCTTTGTCTTGAACTTTACCATTCCCCATTTTTCTTCAATTCTAGTCTGTCCTGCGATGATTCTGGGGATTTTGGGGTGTGTGTGAAGCACGGATGTACCCCCCGTTGCATGCCTCTAGCAAAACTGAACCTATGGGAAATTATATCAGCTGAGAATAATGGCTTTGCATTTTTATTTGTCTTTCCCTCTAAGAGAAAGTTATTTGCTCAGGTTTCACATATCACGCTCTTCACCTTCCCCCTGCATTCCCAAGAGCATAGTAGGCAGTCAGTAATCACCGTTTCTTTGAGACTGAGAGTCTCAGACAAGAGATAGTAATGGAGGTATGTCCCTTGCTATCCTCATTCACTCTCCTCTCAGCTGTCCTTGCTTTCACCAGTCCAGATATCCATCTGTCTAGACGGACGTTATCTCCCTGGGATCTAAATGTGGAAACTGAGCATCATTATTTCAGCGTTCTATTTAGGAACTGTGCAGTGATAAAGCAGCTTTTGCCCAAATTGAGCAGTTACAGATCACTCCCTCTGAACAGATGGGCTTGCAACATGGTCTGTTTCCATGCACGCCCAGCTGTGGGTGTTGCTAATAATTGGGCGCAGGAGACTGCAGTTGTATAAAATGGGTAACTGAAAGTTGCACGGGTCCATAAAGGGGGTAATCTTTAACAGTTTAATAAAATAGTCCATTTTAATCAAAGAGAGTTTGTTAATGCTGGGCAGCTTGATTTTCAGAGTAGGAGAACTCACCACCAGTAGAACTCCAAAAAAACCAATAGCAACAACAGATGATGTTATGACATGTGTCACAACGTTGCTGGCACTTTATTTGAAAATGCTGTCCTTGAAATGTGTTCCATTTAAGTTCCTTTGTTCATCCACAACCAAATAAAATGCATAAATAAGGAGCAATTGGGGCCTCTACTTAAGAGCCCTGTTGAAACGTTTATTGTTGGTAGAAGGAACACAATAGGTGGTACAAGGGGAGCAGGAATTCCGGAGCAACCTCTGCCCCACATATATGTTGAAAAGAGCCTGCATTTTTGCAAATGGAAGCATGTGGGACCTCTCCACACATCATCAGGAACTCTGCTGGTTCAAGCCCTCAAAAGAACACAGAGAGAGGTCCAGGCAGAAGAGAAGCTAAGCCACATTGTTTAACTGAGAGGGAGGTTCTCTGTGTAGCAGGGATGGGGAATTTGTGGCCTTTCAGATGCTCCTGGGCTCCAGCCCCCATCAGCCCCAGAGAGCATGGCCAATCATCAGTGAGAATGAGAGCTGTAGTGGCATAATATCTGGAGGCCCACAGGATACTCATCCCTGCTATAGAAAATTGCCAGAGCATTTGTTAAGTGAAGTCTGGTTCAGGTGTTCCTCACTCACACATTTCCCATTACATGAGTATTTAGGGAAGCTTTTAATGCTTGATGGACTATTGTATTTTAATATTTTGTTGGAAGCCGCCCAGAGTGGCTGGGGAGGCCCAGCCAGATGGGCGGGGTAGAAATTTTATTATTATTATTATTAGGCACACTTGCTGGTCCCAGACAACCCAACTTCCATAACAAGGGGGGTGGGGAACCTTGGGTTCAGGAGCCAAATATAAACCCTGTGGAGGCTCCTAGGCAGTCAAAATCTCAGGGTTCCCCTTGTGCACATGCTCTAGTCTAGTGGGATAACATTGAACTAAGAAAGCTTGGTTGAAATATTCTTTCAAGATCAAATCAATCTTGATCTGTTGTCGTGGACCTCCTAAAAGGTGTGGAGCCCTTCAAGCCCTACACATGGACAGCCCTTCAAGCCATATTCAAGGGTTCCTGCTGCCTACGTCTAGGGCTAGCCTGCTCTGTGTTCCGGATATTCAGGTGTGATGCACAGAGAAGGGTTGGGGCACATTTTTCACTTGATTGTGGTGTCAGTTGATTGATGAACTGGCAATATTTGACTGGCCAGTTGACTAGTCATTGTGGCAGGCATTGTGGATAAAGCTGTCAATGATCTATCTCCACTGTTGTAGGCAGGATGCATCTGAATACCAGTGGCTGAGAATCACAAGTGGGGAGAGCGCTATTGCACTCGTTTCCTGGTTGCAGGGTTCCCACAGGCATCTGGTTGGCCACTGTGAGGACAGGATATTGCACTAGATGATCCTTTCGTGATTGATCTCATCCTTTCCCGTCATTTGGTGGTATTATGGAAGTGGACAAAGCTTTTGAATACAGTGGTACCTCAGGTTAAGAACTTAATTCGTTCCAGAGGTCCGTTCTTAACCTGAAACTGTTCTTAACCTGAGGTACCACTTTAGCTAACGGGGCCTCCCACTGCTGTCACACAATTTCTGTTCTCATCCTGAAGCAAAGTTCTTAACCCGAGGTACTATTTCTGGGTTAGCGGAGTCTGTAACCTGAAGCGCCTGTAACCTGAAGCATCTGTAACCCGAGGTACCACTGTAAATGTCTTGTTTTTAAGGAAAAGACAGACAGTCTCATGCCAGATGTTGTTAAACTACTTTGCTGCTGTTTTAACATATTTTTGGGGAAAACCTTGATTCTCCAGCATGGCTGTCAACCTTCCCTTTTTTTGCGGGAAATTCCCTTATTCCAGCGCTGTTTCCCACTGCTTCCCGCTGCTATCCCGGATTGTTAGATATCATGTAGACTGTTCCCGGGACAGGTGAGGCTGCTGATCCCTTATTTTCAAATCTGAAAGTTGACAGCTATGTTCTCCAGATGCTGCTGGACGGTGACTTTAATCATCAATGACTGTTGGTTATGCTGGATGGAGCTGGAGTTCAGCAACAGCTGGAGTGCCTCAGGTTCCCCACCACTGTTTCAACAGAAAATTTTGAAACGCAGTTTTTTGGAAAAGGATGATTAAAAGTGTTGCTTCTTACTCTCTGGTGGTATTCACAGGTCTACTCAGAAACTTCAATCTTATCAAAAACTGGAATAACATGGACCTCATCTGGTAATTTGGGTAAATTTGGCACCAGTCCCCCCTCCTTTTTGCAGTGCATCAAGAAACATACCTTTCATTGATGCTGTGTATATAAATCAAGTTTTGGACTTCACTGCAAGAACCAGAGGAGCTTGAGAAGAAAACATGGCAGTTAGCTTGGAGGCTGTTAGCTGAAGTTCAATAGTGTGGATTTTCTAATTAAAGTGCCATGTGAAAATGATTCAAAGAGACATAGAACCCTGTGGCTTGAACCAGCCTGTGACGATATTTTTTATTTATTTACTCATTTATTGATGTTGGCTGCTGCTCCTTAATCAGGCAGTCTCCTTGCTATAATAGCTGGTTGGGGTTTGTGTGTGAGTGTGTCTGTCTGTCTGTTTTAAGTCTCGTGGTCTCTGGTTTGCAAAACAACCAGATTAAGAAGGCAAGAGGTTTAATTGCTTAATGAACACTCGGGGAAGATCCTGCCCAGCTAATTCACTCTGTCACAATAGTCCAGAGTACCTAGCATCTTCAGTTAATGGTAATTTACTGTGCAGATAGTAACAGATATGGAATGGGAAGGGCCTAGGGTTCCTCTGCTAGATAAGAATCTTAAAAACAAAAAACCAACCATCACACTCTAAGCAGCATTATCCAGTTCAGTGCGCAGACATCCTGGCTTTGCAACCTCCTTCCCTTGCTTACAAAAGAAAACAGGCAAAAATATTCAGGCTTGAGGACTCTTTAGACACATGTTATTTGGCCCACTTGGTTTGACTTAAGAGACAGGAATTAATGAATGGCTTAGCAGAAACCTGCAGAACGTGAATCATTCCAAGTCAGTTGCAGCTGAGTAATCTTCTTCTTTGGCGATCATTCATAGCCGAGTAAGATTATCTTCCATAAACATGGTTCTAACAATGAGTCCGTAAGGAGGTCAATTCTGGATCCACACGTCCTTCCACAGTGGGGACATAGGTTTCTGGGTGAGGGTTGATCATGGTGTGACTTTGCCAAGCGTGCCTTCCTCTTAGCACGTTTCTCCCTTGCGTCCTTAGTTTGGGTGTCTTCAAAGTCCACGACATCTTTGGTAAAGGTTGTTTTCCAATTGGAGCGCTTGCAGGCTAGTGTTTCCTAATTGTTGGTGTTTATACTACATTTTTTAAAGATTTGCCTTGAGACAGTCTTTAAACTTCTTTTGTTGACCACCAGCATTACGCTTTCCATTTTTAAGTTTGGAATAGAGTACTTGCTTTGGAAGATGATAATCAGGCACCCAAACAATATGACAAAGTTGATGTTGAAGAATCATTGCTTCAACACTGGTGATCTTTGCTTCTTCCAGTACACTGGTATTAGTTAGCCTGTCTTCCCAAGTGATGTGTAAATTTTGTCAGAGACACCATTGATGGAATCTTTCGAGGAGTTGGAGATGGCGTTTCTAAGTGGTCCATGTTTTACAAGCATACAGTAAGGTTGGTAGTATAGTTGCAGCTGAGTAATGTGCTGGGGAGGTCATAACTGTTTAAAGAGGTATCGTGGTGCTTTGTATGTTTGGTATGAATGTGGCCTACATCTGAATGTGTGTAGGTCTAGCAACACTATCAGGAATCCTGAAGAAACAGGATCCTCAGTCATGCTCAGACCGCCCTTCATGAACACAGCTATGTGCTTACAAGCTCTATGATAGATGTCAAATGAATGTGCAAAAGAATGCCTTAAAAGGTTCAAGTCTTTGTTGCAAAGGTGGAATTTGGAGATGACACTGAAGGAAAAGAGAATAATTTGAGAAAGGGGTGGTTTTGATGTGGATTTGCACTTGCTGTAGGCCCCTGGATAACTATGGGCCACTGAAATGTTTCATGAAGCAGACACCTTTGTCCAGCATTCGTGGGGTAAGGCTTCGAGCATCGAAGCAGTCAGAGTATGGGAAGGAAGTGGTTGCCATTGTTTAGAATGCATCCGAGTCTGGAGAGTTCTTACTTATTCTGGAACTCCACTGCGCATGTGAAACCCAGCTCCAGGAGAGGTCAGATCACACCATCATTCTTGTGTGTATGAGGTAGTCTCTCTCCATAGAAAAGTATAGAAAGCACTCCCAGTCACTGGGAAGTCTACAAGCTCTTTTTGCACCATTGTGGCCAGATCATTTTGGGGTGCAATGGGGGGTGGTTCTGAGGTGTAAATCACACACATGCACACACCCCACACAGTTCACAAATCAAGTAGTGTGAGTAACACATTTTTATGTGGAATTCAGTGGCATCTTGCATTTTTTTGCTTACTTTAAACACACACCAATCAATACCAGGTATCCGAGTGAGTAGATAGGCGATGAAATTGCCTGGAAAATGTATCTGGAAAGCACACGTATTATTGTAGGCTGTCTACCTGATGGAGTGTTTTTAATGATGAAGTTTGCCAAATATAATAGTCTTTTATCGATCCCAGGTGCATTTATTTGTGTTTTGTAAAAGACGAAAATTATAAAAGAAAGAAATCTGATGAAAATAATATATTGCGAGGGCTGTACCTGTGATAAATCCTGTGGCTGAACGAAATGACAACACCCATGTTTTATCACCTGCATTAGCATCAGGGAGCTGATCAGGGAAGCATATCTCATAAGACTCAGATGGAGCTGTACCATCTAGAATGCACATGGAAAGGCTGGATGATTTAATGTGCATGGACGGCATCTACGCTCAATTCGCCTTGCACATGCAGTGGTGGCATGGCTGGGAGAAGGCTAACGCTCTGAGGCAGCAAGTGAAAATGGAGATGCCTTCAAAATTCGTGATTGCCCCCATGCACGTCTGAGGTGGTATGGTGCCATATGAGAAGGTACCCAGCAGGCTGGTGAATCTCTGAAATGACATGACTCAACTATAAGGCTATTGATATGCCCTGATCTGGGCAGGTTACCTACATCACTGCATTGGCAACTGCAGTTCTTTGACCCATTAGCAACTGCAGAATCCAGCTCAAAGCTGTGCTTGTCATCGCTGAAATTAAATAACAGGATATAGATTTTTTTCCCCCAAACAAACATGCACACACTGTTATTTATTCCATTAATATCTCACTTTCCATCACCAAGGTGGCATAAATGGGCTACCCGGCAATGCTTCTCCCATCCAGGCACTGACCAAATGTAGACCTGCTTAGTTTCAGCAAGGTGTCTACACCATATTACAAATATTCCTATTTCACAGCTTGAAGCAATTGGATGCATAAAAACTGACTCCTTTTGGAATAAACATTGTCCAAACCCATAAATATTATTCAAAGCTTTACTAACCAGAACTTCTTCAAAAACAAGTACAAAAAAATCAATGATATATCCAGAAAGTTGTATAAAGCATATGCATATTCAAGCATAGGTTCTTCTTATATATATACATTCAGAGCAAAAACCCAAGCTCTGTCCCTCCCACAGCTTGCATTAGCCTGCATCCAGCCTAAGGCTATGCAGCTCCTGGAGAGGCATCTTGCCACATCCTTCTCTTACTGTGCTTGGGAACAGAAGCCAAAAGCCAAATCCCTTCAAAATAGCAGATTTGCAATTGAATACCGTAATCACGTCATCTAAGGTTAAACACTCATGTGAGTGCTAGCAGAGAACATCAACAATTAATTATCAACCCAGCTAGAGGCTAAGAGAGCTTCTTTCTGGCTTAGTATACTTCAATGGAATTTTCCGATGTTAAACCCTTACATACAGACACTCTCCATTTCAGTGTGCTGTTGACCATGGTAGCTGGGGCTGATGAAAATCAGAATCCAACATCTCTAGGACCATAGGTTCCCCATCCCTTCTTTAGACTGTGATTATGTCTGGTTCCACTTCCTTCCCCAAATTTAGGACTGCAGGTTATTGTTTTCATCTATTCAGCTGAAGCCGATCCATAGGATTGTCCTGTAAGCAATATTCTGTTTTGTGGAGGCATCTTTCTTTCCCAAATTGCATCCTTTTGTTCTGCCAATTTCCAGGTCTCTTCTCCCCCATCTATAATGCATGCTTAAAGTGGTGCTGTTTTTTTTATGAGATAGAAACATATTCAGTCCTTAGTAGAGATTTAATAACTTGATCCCTGTTTCCATCACATAATGTAATTTTTAATTTGGGGTAAAACAAGCCTGTGTAATATGTGACTGGCTAAGCTGAACTGCAGGTCCAATTAGTGTAGCAACAGGAATCATAGAACTGTAGAGTTGGAAGAGACCCCAAGGGTTAACTGGTCCAATGTAGAAATCCTGCCCACATCCATCTCTGGGTGGACTCAAACCACCAACCTTCTGGTTAAACAGTCAGACATATTGACCCATTGCTCACCTTCCTACTAATGGCAGGGGAAGCTAGTGCAGGACCTCTAAAGCAAATGATGAAGATTGTGCATTTACTTCTGAGTAAACATGCACAGGGATGCCCAGCTTAGTTGATTGGTCTGCTGGTATAGAAGTTATTATTGGGCAAATGTAAAAAACCAGTAAAACAATCCTACAAAGGTTGGCTCTTTGGTAAAGGTATAGGTAAAGGGACCCCTGATCATTAGGTCCAGTGGTGGCTGACTCTGGGGTTGCTGCGCTCATCTTGCTATATTGGCCAAGGGAGCCGGCATACAGTTTCCGGGTCATGTGGCCAACATGACTAAGCTGATTCTGGCGAACCGGAGCAGTGCACAGAAATGCTGTTTACCTTCCCGCCGGAGTGGTACCTATTTATCTACTTGCACTTTGATCTTCTTTCGAACTGCTAGGTTGGCAGGAGCAGGGACCAAGCAACGAGAGCTCACCCCGTCGTGGGGATTCGAACCACCGACCTTCTGATTGGCAAGTCCTAGGCTCTGTGGTTTAACCCGCACCACCGCCCGCGTACTTTACTAGAAATGAGGAGGTTTGTTTTTCTCTGTCCTGCTAGATTTTGCTGCTCTGCTTCTAGGGAGTGTGACTTTTAAAGAGGTTCCAGTTTGCTCTTTAACGCTGGCATTAGAATTCCACAGCTTTGATCTGTAGTGACTACATGAGCCACACAATCTCAGTTACTGGGTGCTCCAGCAACCCCTTAGGAAAGCCTTCTCCAACTGGGTTCACTCCAGATATTTTGCACAACTATAATCAGTCCCAGCCAGCATTGTTAACAGCACAGGATGCTGGTAGTTGGAGTCTCACAACATATGGAGAGTCCAAGGTTAGTCACCCCACTCTTAGGGGATGTCCTCAAATTGGGTACAGTTTAGTGTCATTTTATGGCACGAGGGAATGCCATAAAATTATAAACATGATCAACAACCATTCCTCGTGTTCTACAAAACAACGTTAAGCTGCTGCTTCCTAAGATTTGTTGTGTTTCCCTTCAAGGTATTTGCCTTGAGATTTCAGGCTCTTTCTTGTCACAGAACTGTCAGAATGTTGATCGATATGTTTTGGTTTTTATTTAGTGGAAAGATTGGCGAAAAACCAAGGAGAGAGAACGTTCATGTATCATTAATACGCTTGTAAAAAAAGAAAAGAAAAGATACTACAATTCATAGTGGCTCGCTTCATTTACACATCGTTCTGAAAATGCATTTCTAGCCCCAAATTAGCGCTCCCCCAAAAAAGATCTCACATTTCAAGGAAATTAATGCAGTGAGTGTGTATATCTGTCTAACATTTACTTCACCTTTTAGCAAAAATAAAAAAAGCCCCCAGAGAAGCTTAATCTCTGTGTACATTCCATTCTTCATATTTCTTTATTTAATGCCACTATGAAACATCTCAACATGATTAACTATTTAATACTCATATGCTCCAAAAGTTATTTGGATTGCCCTTTCCCCCTTCACACCCCTTGGGTGAAAGTCTTCTCTAGAGACATCACCTCTGCCTGGAAACCTCCAATGAAAGATAATGGGAGTTGTAATCATGCAACGTCTACAGAGCCGCAGTTTCCCCATCAGCGAGTAACTGAATTTCTAGCTCTCTCTTTCAAATTCTTCGTGAAGTCACCTAATGGTGGCTTGTTCCAAGATTATGGCTCTTTAGGCAATGTAAATAAAGGGGGGGGGAACCCCTTGACTAAACTATATGGTTGATAGTTCTAGGTCATGTCCTCATACTGATTCCCTCTCCAGCTGCATAAAACTGCACTGCGCTATCCCCAAAACCAGTATGTTCATTATTCTCCACAGGCTCCGGTCTCCAATTAGTTGGCAGTCCAATGACAAAAGGTGAATTTACATATTCTGATGTTGTGGCACTAAGAGTTCCAAGCAGGAAAAGGCAGAAGGCAAATAGCAAACGAGGGTGGAAAGTTAAGAGTGAAACGATGCGTATCACCCCTCATTTCTGCATGGAAGGCTGGCAGGGTGATCATAAGGCATAAGGGTGATCGTTGGCAGCTGTGATTTCTTAATTTTATTTAGAATGCTGAATTCCCATGGTGGGAAGCAAGCAGCCTGAAGTCTAAAAGTTGCCACTCAAAAATAAATTGGTGGTTCCACAAATACTTCTTCTGCAGCAAGCTTTTGGATCGAGTGTAGTGTGGTCAGAGTGCTGAATGAAAACTAGGAAGACATGAATTCAATTTACTATTCTGTTATGCAGTTCACTGGGTGGTCTTAGGCTACTTGGAGCCTCTCAGCTTTCACCTGCTTCACAGAGCAGTTGTGAATATAGAATAGAGGCTGTTGGAGAGAAAACATGTGCCTGAGCATTTTTGAGATTTACTATTATTATTAACATTACTCACTTTCTAAAGGGAAACTCAGGGTGAGAATTATCCCTGTCGTAAAGGACTTTGCTTTTTAGGTTTCCCCTTATCACACAAACACACTTCCTACAGCACTTCCTGGCTGTGACCAGCTGACCCCACAGCAAGGTGGGGAAGTTCAAGCCCTGGTGCCCCGGTCCACCAAGATTTTCAACCATGTGAAGAGCCTCCATGGATAAAAAGGGCTGCATGCTGCAGAAGTTGACTTTTATCACATGAGCGGATGGGAGGAGTTGCACGGCTTTGAGGGCAGAGCTAAATGTGTGTCTGTGCTTCGCTGCTGTCACTGTGTTCCTCTCTTATCATGGTAACACCTGAAAAGGGATGACTTGCTCTTCTTCTCTCCAGACAATTTTTAATAATGACGATAACAACAGAAACCAGATTCAATATGAGCAGGGCCCAGTGCATTTGGAGATTCAGGCAAAATGGGAATCACTGGGAATTACATCTCTCATGATCATGGCAACATAATTGTGGGAAGAAGAAGAAGAAGAAGAAGAAGAAGAAGAAGAAGAAGAAGAAGAAGAGGAGGAGGAGGAGGAGGAGGAGGAGGAGGAGTTTGGATTTGATATCCCGCTTTATCACTACCTGAAGGAGTCCCAAAGCGGCTAACATTCTTCTTTCCCTTCCTCTCCCACAACAAACACTCTGTGAGGTGAGTGGGGCTGAGAGACTTCAGAGAAGTGTGACTGGCCCAAGGTCACCCAGCAGCTGCATGTGGAGGAGTGGAGACGTGAACCCGGTTCACCAGATTAGGAGTCTACCGCTCTTAACCACTGCACCACACTGGTGTATAAGTAGGGCCTTCTGGATCAGGCAATGGGACCATCTAGTTCAGGATATTGTTCTCACAGTTGCCGACCAAGATGCGTGTGGGAAGCCAAGTATAAGAGCACTCTCCCCCCCCTCCCCAGTTTCCAGCAGCTACTATTCAGAAGCATTTCTGCCTCCAACTGTGGAGGCAGACCATAACTATGATGGCTAGTAGCCATCAATAGCCCTCTCCTCCCTGAAGTTGTCTTCTCCTCTTTTAAAGCAATCTAGGTTGGTGGCCGTAGTTGCCTCCTGTGGGATCGAGTTCCATAGTTTAACTATACGCTGTGTGAACCGATACTTTCTTTTATCTGCTCTGAATCTTCCAACATCCAACTTCTTCAGATGTCCACAGGTTCACAATGAGATGGGGATAAAAGCTTTTCTCTATCCATTCTCTATTCCCCCCCCCCTCTTACCCTTGCTGACATTGCTACCATCTGCACAACTATTAAAGACAGGGTGCTCTTGTTCCAAAGCAAATGTATCAGCTCCATCATGGATGTTCTTCTATTCAACACTTGCTTTAGCCAAAACAGCTCTGTGCTTTGTGCTGGCCAAACTCCCAATAACTTTTAAATAATCACTTGTTTTATCTATATTTGTTCTTTTGGCCACGTGAGGCAAATTTCATTTCTGTTAACACATGCTATCTTTTTTATAGAGTCTCAAAAATGATACACACTGCTTCTGTAATGTTGTGAGCTGTGACTGATTCATTTCATGTAAGGTGCAGAAGAGATATAAAATATATTCTGCCCCATTTGCCAAATGCAGCTATCATAAATTCCATGGCTTCTCATTTTTGAGTGCTGAACAGAATTCCATAGTCAGCCTTTACTGCAGAGAAGAAATTAATGTAACCATCTCTAATAATTTTAACAGCAGACTCCATGCTTTTGGAGCATGTTTTCAAAGAGCTTTAATTAAAAAAAGAAAGAACAAAACTAGGCTCGGTCTTGGCTTACAGAAACCTAGGAACCCCATTATAGATAAGAAAATATCTAATAGCACTAATATTGTAAGACTAACATGCTTGTATCTTTTGACAAACATAGCTATACCTACATAGGCGTGTATGGAAACCTGCAACAGATTCTGTAGGTCTAGGCAAGCCACTACATCTCAGCTTCAGTCTCACTTTTGATAAAATTAAATATTAGCCATTAACCTCATGGCACTATTGTGTGGGTGAACCAGATAGGAGTTCCTTCTACCGAGCCCCATAAGATAAGTAGCTAGTTCTGATCACACAAAGCAATCTGTAAAGGAGAGGGAAAGTGGGGTCCTAGATTGAGACACCCCACATTATCCCTCTACCTATCTCCTGGCATTTGCCATTTGGTTGCTGGTGCGGGGGCCCACCAAATCCTCAGTGGTTGTGTGGAGACTCTAGGGTAGAGGTAGCTCTCCAAAAGATGTTGGATGGCAACTCCCATCTCCCCAGACATCATCACCAATGGTCAGTTAGAGAAAGGACCAGGTTTTTTAAAAAAGGTTAGTAGGCACGATAGCCAATGGATTTACTTTGGATAGTGATAGGGAGATGGGACCCAGTGGACAGGCTGGGCTACTAGAAACCTACTTCCTTTGTCTTCCTCAGTAACCTTTAGATCAGAGATGAGGAACCTGCAACCCTCTCGATGTTGCTGGATTCCAGTCCGCATCAACCACAGCTAGCACAACTCGAGATTTGGGATGGATGGAGGGATGGATGGATGCTGTAACCCAACAAAATATGGAGGGCCACAGGTTCCCCATCCCTGCTCTAGAGGGTAGGGTGTGGCGCATAACCCTAGGGACATCAAGCTTTACCAAACACTTTCCCAACTATTCTGAACCAATTGGAAAGATGCAGGGGACAAAATTAAGGATAATAATTGTGGGTGTTAAAACAGTCTCTGGTTTTAAACTGGAAACAAATCAGAGAACTCAACACATTTACAATGGTGTCAGGCCTACAGGTAAATTTTACAAAGTCAGAAGCTATGTGCTTCAACACCCCTCCTCACACCCAAAAAGAACTCACGAAGGTCACCAAAATAAAACTTTGCCACACCAAGTTCAGATATCTAGGGGGTACAAATAACCAGAAACCTCAATAAATTGTACCTCCACAGCTACAAGCCCCTGTGGCGACAAATTAACAAAGACCTAAAGAGATGGAACTGGAAACAGATGGGTTTTGTTGTATACACAAACAAATATGGCACCAGCAGTGGTCTTAGGGGTGACTACATGGGGATACAATCAACTATGAATTTGGAATTAGCCCTAGAGCTGGGTAGCTAACCTATACCAGTTGAATTTGTATCTAAACTTGCATCTAATCCATACTTGCTCAATTTGAATACTTCTCCTTATTCAGCTTTATTATGCATAATGTTCTCCTGCCCACATGGCTAATATTCAGTTTTTACAACACATGCTGCATCATGAAAATGGTTCAGCACTGTTTGCACAGCCTTATGCATTGTCTCCACCAGCCAAATTGTTTTCAGTTGCCAAAAAATAAGTCAATGTGGCTCATAGCTTTGCTGATGCTAAGAATTAATGGGACAGGGATCGTTCGGCAAATGCCATTCTTAACAAAATAATGCTATCTTTGAAACATATTTGCAAAGAGAGGATGCAAGGCTGGCTGTTTTGAGAAGTGTGTGTGTGTGTGTGTGTGGATATGCTCAGTGGATTACTTTCATATTAAAGAAACAACCCACATTTTCATTCTTTTCCTGGTTAAAGCATTTAAAGATGGGAGAGTTCATCACCTGCCATCTCTAGACCTTCCTGTCTTTTCATTAGGGTGGCTAGGCTCAGGGATGCTCCAAAATATGTGGCCGCCTGAGGACCTTATTTGGAAGTCTCCTCCAAGTGAGGTCCAGAGGGTGGCAACATGAGAATGGCCCTTTAGTGACTCCGTGTTTGTGGAATGCTGTCCCCAGAGAGGTTTGCCAGGTATGTTCATTATAAAAAGGTGCTGACCTTTAAAGCCCTAAATGGCCTCGGCCCAGTATACCTAAAGGACTGTCTCCACCCCCATCGTTCAGCCTGGACACTGAGGTCCAGCTCCAAGGGCCTTCTGACAGTTCCCTCCCTGTGAGAAGTGAGGTTACAGGGAACCAGGCAGAGGGCCTTCTCAGTAGTGGCACCCACCCTGTGGAACACCCTCCCATGAGATGTCAAGGAAATAAACAACTACCTGACTTTTAGAAGATATCTGAAGGCAGCCCTGTTTAGGGAAGTTTTTAATGTTTGATGTTTTATTACTTTTTATTTTTATTATTATTAATATTGTGTTGGGAGCCACCCAGAGTGGCTGGGGAAACGCAGCCAGATGGGCAGGGTATAAATAAATTATTATTATTATTATTATTATTATTATTATTATTATTTTACGGTATTTATTTTATTTTGTGCATCAAGTGTCTGTGGGAAGGGGGGTATTGTTTTGCTGTTTAGTTTTACTTATTTGCTTGTTTTTATCCTGTATTTTTTTCTGCGAACCACCCAGAGATCTTATGATGAAGGGCGGTATATAAATCTAATAAATAAAAATAAATAAAATGACGGTGCCTCCCTCCTACCTCCCATTCCAACTATACAATCAAGCAAGACCTGTACAGTGGACCCTCCGGATACGAATTTAATTCGTTCTGGGGGTCCATGCGCACCCTGAAAAAACATAACTAGAGGCGCCACTTCTGAGCATGCACGTGGTGCGCAGAGTGCTTCTGTACATGTGTGCAATGTGTAGAGCGCTTCTGCGCACACAGCAAAACCCAGAAGTATACACTTTCGGCTTTGCCGCATTTGTAACTTGAATGTTGCGTAACCAGAGTGGTACGTAATTGGAGGGTCAACTGTATTTGAATCTCAGTTCAGTACTGGCAACAGGAGAGCATTGTCCACAAAGCCGAAGGCAGCTGACTTTCTTAGCAGCCATGAAACTGGCCACATGGGACCAGTGGCAGAGCGTATGCGTGTGGAGCATGCCCCCAAGAGTGGCAGGTTGAGGAGGAAGCCCGCTGCACCTGGCCTGGCCGGGTGTGAGAATGCTGTCTTGGGACCATCCTTGCTCAGTGTCACCAAGCCGCGCATGGGGGACACATTTTTAGCCTCTAACTTCCACTTCACACCTTCAGCACTTGCCACCTGAAGCAGCTGCCTCCTTTGGCCTCATGGTAGAGCCGTCTGCAGGTTCTCAGTCTGGAAAATGTATGTCATATTTTTACAAGACCCTTCCTTCCTTCCTTCCTTCCTTCCTTCCTTCCTTCCTTCCTTCCTTCCTTCCTTCCTTCCTAGTTCTTCTCCCCCCATACATTCTCCTCCTCAGTCAATGAATACAGTGGTACCTCGGGTTAAGAACTTAATTCATTCTGGAGGTCTGTTCTTAACCTGAAACTGTTCTTAACCTGAAGCACCACTTTAGCCAATGGGGCCTCCCGCTGCCGCCGTGCCGCTGCTGCACGATTTCTGTTCTCATCCTGAAGCAGAGTTCTTAACCCGAGGTAATATTTCTGGGTTAGCAGAGTCTGTAACCTGAAGCGTCTGTAACCTGAAGTGTCTGTAACCTGAAGCATATGTAACCCGAAGTACTACTGTAATGCTTATTCATTCCACCTTTTGCTAAGGCAAATACACAGACATTTTAATGACAAAAAAGTGTTAGTGGTGTCAGGCAGACACTGCTTTCATGTCAGCTGCCCTGTCCTCTCCCCCCCCCCACCCCAACCTCCCGTTTGCCTGATGAATTTACTACGACTACATTCAGGAGAAGGAGCGGCAAAGTGTCACATTTACAAATTGATTTTGAACTTTAAGTAGCTGAAAACATATTTAAAATGGCATTGTACCATGAGCGAAATTATTATGGTCATGCATTACAGTCATTAGAGACCTCGGAAATAGACCTCCGTTATGTCTTCTAGTCACTGGACTGGTGTAATAACACTGACAAAGGATTCCTGAGGATGGCAGCTATCAAGAGAGCCTGTGAAATAAACTCGGCTGTATCAGGAGCGATACAAGCCAGCCAACTGCTGTGTCATTTCATGCTGTGTCTAAAGGATGCATCTTTCCATTGAACCTGATGGGCTCTGTGGATTATTTAATGGGGGGGGGGGGAGAACATTAATTAATATATCGGAAAAATAGTTGTTGTTTTTTTAAGTTTTAAAAAACCATGGGAAAGGATGTAGCTAAGTGGTAGAACATCTGCTGGGCATGCAGAAGGTCTCAGATTTAAACTTCAGGGTGGGAAGCATCCTTACCTGAAATTGTGAGGAGCCACTGCCAGTCGGTGTACACAATACTGAGGTAAAGGTAAAGGGACCCCATTAGGTCCAGTCGTGGCCGACTCTGGGGTTGCGGCCCTCTCGCTTTAAGGCCAAGGGAGCCGGCGTACAGCTTCCAGGTCATGTGGCCAGCATGACTAAGCCGCTTCTGGCGAACCAGAGCAGCACACGGAAGCACCGTTTACCTTCCCTATTTATCTACTTGCACTTTGATGTGCTTTCGAACTGCTAGGTTGGCAGGAGCAGGGACCGAGCAATGGGAGCTCACCCCGTCGTGGGGATTCGAACCGCCGACCTTCTGAATGGCAAGTCCTAGGCTCTGTGGTTTAACCCACAGCGCCACCCGCGTCCCACACACAATACTGAGATAGATGGACCAAATACCTATGTTTCTATGGCTGGCAGTGCCTTTCCAGGATCTAAGGATCCCATCCATACCTGATGCTGGTGACTGAACCTGGGACTGTCTACATTAAAAAGTCAGAGCAGGTGCTCTACCACAGAACTACAGCCTTTCCCTATCATTGTCCAGTCCTGTGTACTCCTGAAATACCTGCGAAACTTGCTGATTCAGCGGGTAGCACTGTTGTCCAAACCACTGAGCCTCTTGGGTTTGCCGATCAGAAGGTTGGGAGTTCGAATCCACACAACGGGGGTGAGCTGCCGTTGCTCTGTCCCAGCTCCTGCCAATCTAGCAGTTTGAAAGCATTCCAGTTACATCTGAAGAAGTGTGCTTGCACACGAAAGCTCATACCAAGAACTAACTTAGTTGGTCTTTAAGGTGCTACTGGAAGAAATTTTTTTGTTTTGAAAGCATTCCAGTGCAAGTAGATAAATAGATACCACTGAAGTGGGAAGGTAAACGGCATTTCTGTGCTCTCTGGTTTCCATCACAGTTTTCCATTGCACCGGAAGTGGCTTAGTCATGCTGTCCACATGACCTGGAAAGCTGTCTGTGGACAAACGCTGGCTCCCTTGGCCTGAAAGTGAGATGAGTACTGCAACCCCATAGTTGCTTTTGACTGGACTTAACCATCCAGGGGTCCTTTACCTTTACTCCTGAAATACCTGTGAAACTTGCTGATTCATCTTCATCTCCCAGGTTTTTCACTGCTCGAGGCTCTCGTAACTTTGCAGAAGTGGTCTCTGAATTTTTGGCTAAAACAAAGCACATTCTCTCTCAGCTGGTATTCTGAGGAAAGAGAGATAACAAAGTTTAGCTTCTTCCCCGCAACCCCACAATGCTTTATTTATTTCTTCTAACAAATTAGTGTTAAAGGATGCTGCAGGAAGTTTGGTCTCTCCCCCCCCTTCTGTTTCCCGTAAAATAAATAAAGAAGGTTGTTTTTCTGTGCTTGCTCTTGAGCGCTTCAGAATGTTCCTTGACCTCTTTGCCACGGAGACCAGCGGCAATGGCTTTGTCAGTTCCATTAGCCTCCCTAATCTTGGGCCATTTAGTTCTAATGCAGTTGTCAGGAGGAATCTGTTACAGGCTCTTAGTTTTCGCCCAAGTGCTTCTCCAGCTAAGCAAGAACAATGTGGTGATGAGTAGAAATGGATTGGGGAGGGGAGAGGAAATTGGGACCTGCAGGGGACAGGGGACATTAGAGAGCAGGGCGTGAGGAATGAAGACTTTTCACCTGTCTTGCCTTCATTATACACAAGCAGCGGTTGCCTTGTAGATTGCTTATGAGGAGACGCTTCCGATACCGTTTTTGATATATTAAGACGAACAGGTAGATTGAACGCCTGATGAGACAGAAGCCCACCAGTTTGGTACACAATATGTGATCAGATTGCTAAACAAACCCTTGGACATGTCTTCTGCTTGAAAATTTGGCAGCTTCTTGGGCGGACTTCCACCCAGCGAGATAAGAAAATGCTCACAGCATTACACTAGCTGTTTGTGGGTCCCTCCAGACTGGTGTGTTTGTTTGTTGGTTTGTGAGCAACATGCCATTGATGCAATAACAGCGCACAACCAGAGTGCTTTAGTGGCAGGTTTATATTGGACTGTTCATGCTTCGTTCCGCTTTATTAGTTGTTCTCTGGTGCTTCCTCGATTTTCTTCTGGAGGGGTATACTTTTTCCATTATAGCACAACAAAAGTGGGACAAAAATCAACAGCAAAACATTTGTGGTATAAAGAAAGTTACAAGGAAATTACAGCAGGAAGCTATGGGACTAGAAACAAAGGAATGTGGCTTCTCTTCTTCCTCTTCCTCCTCCTCCACCACCTCCCCCTTCTATTTACAGTTGTACCTCAGGTTACAGACACTTCAGGTTACAGACTCCACTAACCCAGAAATAGTACCTCAGGTTAAGAACTTTGCTTCAGGATGAGAACAGAAATTGCGCGGCAGCAGCAGCGGGAGGCCCCATTAGCTAAAGTGGTACCTCGGGTTAAGAACAGTTTCAGGTTAAGAACGGACCTCCAGAATGAATTAAGTTCTTAACCCGAGGTACCACTTTATTGCACTTATTTGGCACTTTTTAGTCAGGCTGCATTTATTTTCCAGCAAATACTGAAGCAGTTCCTAGCCACTTTGAGATGTAAGTGGAACCAAACTCTATTTTAATTTCAGCTTCGGTTGGTTTTTCTAGGCACATATCTGCATTACCTTGGTAAAAATATTTTGGGCTTACGGTATGCATGCCTAGGAAGGAAAGGAAAGTCGTTTCTCCTGGGAGCACATCTGTGTGTAATGGAACATTCAGTTTAGCATGCATGCATTTTAATTGTTGAAACCTGCTTTCCCCCATCCCTATTTCACATGATGCCCCCCCAAAACAATTTTCCTCCTATTTAGAACCCACAAGTAGCAAAGAGCTAATAAAGCAATTTGACTCCATGGGCAGACAGTGCCGGATGGGACCACAGCTGGGGAAACCCTACAGCACTTTCTCCACAGGCTATAATGAAGCAACAGCTAGGCTGCTGCTCCCAAACTGCTTACACAGATGTATCCTCCAGGCTACACTGTTTCAGTAGCTGTGCTTTGAATTCAGGTTTGGTACGGAAGAGGGCTTGTAAAGAATAATGCACAGGATTAAGCCTTTGGACTGCAGGACCTAACGGACAATTCTGAGTGCCTGTCTGGGATGGCTTTAAAAGAGGACTTGACAAATTCATGGAAGATAAGGATAGTCAAAAGATACTAACCATTCTAGCTATTCTCTGCCTCCAAAGTTAAAAATGGAAAGCATAATGCTGGTGGTCAACAAAAGAGGTTTAAGACAAATCTTAAAAAATGTAGTATAAACAAGTGGGAAACACTGGCCTGCGAGTGCTCCAGTTGGAGAACAGCCTTTACCAAAGGTGTCGTGGGCTTTGAAGACACTCGGATTCAGGATGAAAGGGAGAGTGCGCTAAGAGGAAGGCACACTTGGCAAGCTCTCACCGTGATCAACTCCCACCCAGAAACCTATGTCCCCACTGTGGAAGGATGTGTGGATCCAGAATTGGCCTCCACAGTCACTTACAGACTCACTGTTAAAACTGTGTTTATGGAAGACAATCTTACTCAGCTACGAGTGATCGCCAAAGAAGAAGAAGAAGTAATTCTAGAAGCCACAGGAAAAGAGAATGCTCTTCTATTCAGAGCCTGCTAGCTGGTATCGCACAAACATCTGGTTAGCCGTTGTGAGAACGGGATTATGGACTAAATGAGCCATTGGCCTGATGCAGCAGGTTAAGGTCAAAGGTTAGAGTCATACCTGTGGCTCCACCCACTTTTACCTCTGGCCCCACCCCAGAAGATTACTCATAAGGTTGTGAAAAATGGGTTCCTCATTCCTGGCCTAGTCTAAGCAATAAGTTTCCTGTGAGGATACAATAGAACAGCCTGAATTATGTCACTTTTACCAGACAAATGAGATTCACGTTTTGTCTTTAAACTGCAGCAGTCCCCAAACCTTGAATTAGAAAGAAAGCATAAGAAGTCCAGCAATCTAAAGATTAGTTGCAAGTATAAAATCAATTCTGATTACAAAATTAAGCTGCTAAATAAGAGCACCTGGGGAAGGAGATAAAGTAGTGTGAAGCTTTTGGGCCTATCCTATCACATGAAGATAAGAATATAATTGCTCCTTAAACAGTTAGCTGAGATGGCATTAGATAGCTGCATTAGCACCTTGAATTTGAAGGGAGGCATGTTCTAAGGATGTGGGCCCTGGATTCTATTGTGCATTTGCAGTGCTTTTTGACAGAAAAAAAACGGTGCTGGTACTCACCATGAAGTTGTTACTGTACATGCCACACTTTTAACATTTTGGGGAGTGCCAGTACTGTGTACCTTTGAGTACCCCCAGAGAAAAAAGCACTGTGCATTTGCATCTGAACAAAACATGCTCCCTTTCCCACCACCTGCCACAAAAGGAAACTCAAACAGGTTTGTACACAGCAAATCTTCAGGGTCAAAGTACAGGTCATTCAATACCACTCTAGGTCATAGGAAAATAGGAAGAGCCTGCTGGATCAGACCGGTGCTCCATCTAGTCAAGTGCCCCAACTAGATTGCAGAATCGCAGAATCATTGAATTGCAGAGAATCATTGAATTGCAAGAGCCATCTAGTCTAACCCCCTGCAATGCAGGAATCTCAACTAAAGCATCCATGGCAGATGGACATCCAACCTCTGCTTAAAAACCTCCAGTAATGATGCCCACAGGACATGAGTGCATCAGCAGTCTTCCTTCCTGCGGTTTCCAGCAACTGATATTCAGAAGCATACTGCCTCCAACCGTGGGAGGTAGAACATTCCCGTCATGGCTCGTAGTCTTTGTAAACCTTATCCTCTGAATTTCTCCAATCCTTAAAAAACAAACAAACAAAAAACCCACATTTGAATATAGATTATAATAATTTTTCTTCCCACCTTGTTCTCCTTTATTTATTTATTTTGACAAAGTAATAATCCTAAATAAATAAGAATAAAAATGTGCACCCCACTACCGAGACCATTCCATTGTAACTATCCAACCTCCCAAAATTTTGACATCTCTTGCGATGGTTTGACCCCTTTCCGTTTTAACAGTACACGTTCCACAAACACCGTCCGCATCTCCTCAGAATCATTTCTCCTGCATATTCCCCATCTTACCATAATGGCACGTGCTAATTTATCATTCATAGCTATATCCCACACCTCTTTTTACCATTCTTCCATTTTATATTCTGCTTGCCCCTTCCACTTCCTAGCTATAATAATTCGTGCAGCTGTCAATAAATTTGTGAGCAAGTCCTTCATAGCTGGTGAACCTTCCACCCCATCGTAAATTGATAATAATGCTACCTCTGGACTCTCCAATCCTTTTTTTAAACCATTCAAGAGGCCCACTGCCTCTTGTGGGAACAAATCCTGTAATTCAACCATGTACTAAGCGTTCCCATCACCTCTGGCGTTTTTTTATAATAATATTTATTAAAGTTTCACAAATAATAAAAAATTCCAACATTTAAACATAAAAAACAACTACAAAAATATAAAAATACAAAAAACAAAACACATAAAAATACGCAATAGGAAACAGTTAACAAAAGAAAGGAAAAAAGAAGGACAAAAAAGAAAAAAGGACAAAAAGAAAAACCCAAAGAGCAAAACGGGAAATAGATTAGTAATTTCAAATCTTATACTTCCTTCACTAGTTTCTTGACCTCCTCACACCTCTCATTTTGTATTCCAGTTCAGATATTAAATTCAGCAAATCCTTACCCTCTGGCATTTATCCTCACTCAAGATGTTAACCTGTTATAAATATCAGTTTTCCAATTTATCAATCCCTATTTACATTTTCTTAAAAATCTTTTTACCAATACCACTTATTTTCCATCAGACGTCATTTTAACCTTCCTTAATTTTACAGTACTTCTGCAATTAGTCCTTAAATTTTTCCCAGTCTTCCTCCACCGACTCTTCTCCCTGGTCGCGGATTCTGCCAGTCATTTCTGCCAATTCCATATAGTCCATCACTTTCATCTGCCATTCTCCCATCACCTCTGAACACTGGTCTTGCTAGCTAGGGATGATGGGAGTTGTAGGCCAAAACCAGCCAGAGACCCAAGTTTGGGAAGCCCTGCATTAGAGCAAAGAAGGAGCAGCATATTCTAGCATCCTGCTCATTCACAGCTTGATGGTAGCTTCCTAGTTCATCTTTCTTGCTCGCACTATGGGAGGAGAGAAGTTGGGGTGCCGGGCATGCTGCTCTTTCACAATAAGCCATACAAAGGCATGCTGCCTCAGACAGTGGTGGAAATAATAACCCAGTGGATCCAAATAACCATACTCCACTCCCCGGTCTGGTTCCAAAATGAGTAGGCATAATCTACAAGGTCCCAAACATCAAATAGGACTACCTTTGAGGAGGCTGGCTGTCCTGGATGTATCAGTACATAGACAAGGATTTGCAGTAAATGGGCAAGGATTTCGGACTCACAGTTCTTTAACAAGAGGAAGAAAGAGAGGGTTCTCTGTCCATGCCTCCTGCTACCACATACTAAATTAGATGGCTGAAATGAAGAACAGCCAGGCCCAGGATCACCAGGAAGAGATTTTTTTTGCATGGAAGCATTCTGAACTCAACAGAGTTCTGGTGCTTGAAACAGAGCCATAAGCGCAGCAATTGTTCCACGGCACCATGTTCTGTCTTTGTAGGCCCATGTCTCGTGCACCTGGTTCAGACTGGTGGGACTCAGAGTTCTGGTAAAACACAAAGTAGATCCTGCAAGCCTTTCCCTGTTGCACACAGCAGATTGCAAGCAAGGATGCATTTTCAAATATTGTGTCTGGAGGTGGATATGCATGCTGAAGAGCAATAATGAGAAAAGCACTCTGGGTGGGAGAGGAAGAAAGGTATATTTACTCACCAGGAAATGCAAGAAAGCCTTCTGAGTATGAGTATAACCCTATCCAGCTAAGTGAAACTCTTGCACATAACACTGGTCCTGAGAGATCTGCATTGGCTCCCAGTACGTTTCCGAGCACAATTCAAAGTGTTGGTGCTGACCTTTAAAGCCCTAAACGGCCTCGGTCCTGTATACCTGAAGGAGCGTCTCCACCCCCATCGGTCAGCCTGGACATTGAAATCCAGCGCCGAGGGCCTTCTGGCGGTTCCCTCGCTGCAAGAAGCCAAGTTACAGGGAACCAGACAGAGGGCCTTCTCGGTAGTGGCGTCCGCCCTGTGGAACGCCCTCCCTTTAGATGTGAAGGAAATAAGCAGCTATCTTATCTTTAAAAGACATCTGAAGGCAGCCCTGTTTAGGGAGGTTTTTATTGCTGTATTTGCTGTATTGTTTTAACACTTGATTGGGAGCAGCCCAGAGAGGCTGTGGAAACTCAGCCAGATGGGTGGGGTATAAATAATAAATTATTATTATTATTATTATTATTATTATTATTATTATTATTACACAACCCCTCAGTAGTGCATCCCTCCCTATCCTGGTGTTCAGGATTGCAGCTCCCATAAGCGCCAGCCAGCATGGCGAAAAGTCAGGAATGATGGGCTTTTAGTCACAAACTGGAGGGCACCAGGTTAGGGTATGCACTGGAGAACATCCCAGCAGATAACACCCATCTTTTTCTGTGTCACATTGCCCTTTATCACAGGTGTCCTTTGGTCAAAGATTGCAATATGGAGCCATTCATTTGCCTAAAAGCCGTTGCTTTACATTGTCAACTAAACAGAAAATAACCATTGAGGAACTTCTGGCATTGGATCTAAATAGTGGCATAGCTAGCTTTTCACTCTCAAATAAAATCTTGATGAGACATTACATTTTATACACAGCGGAGAGTCTCTGTTAAATGCTACCATATTTATATGCTAATTTTTTTAGCAGAAATCATTACACACTGTAATTTATGCAAAAATGGTGCAGGGAAAAAAAATAATTTCTCAAGCATCGCTTCTAAACCATTAATGTCAGTGTAAACAAAGCTCCCTGTTTAATACTATTAAGCATAATGTGCTTATTTATTTGCTTCTTTTTTATTAGGTGAAACCGATCAAGCCATATAATATAAAAGAGAGTTTGTTTTTAAAACTGCCGTATTTTAGTGTTTGTATAGTGGCCACGTTCAAACAGGGGAAAGCATCCGTGTTGAATTCTTTCAAAGTGTGAAATAAATGCACCATCCTAATCATTAGGGGGAAGTGAGAGCTGGACCATAAAGAAGGCTGATCGCTGAAGAATTGATGCTTTTGAATTATGGTGCTGGAGGAGACTCTTGAGAGTCCCATGGACTGCAATAAGATCAAACCTATCCATTCTTAGGGAAATCAGCCCTGAGTGCTCACTGGAAGGACAGATCCTGAAGCTGAGGCTCCAATACTTTGGCCACCTCATGAGAAGAGAAGACTCCCTGGAAAAGACCCTGATGTTGGGAAAGATGGAGGGCACAAGGAGAAGGGGACGACAGAGGATGAGATGGTTGGACAGTGTTCTTGAAGTGACCAGCATGAGTTTGACCAAACTGCGGGAGGCAGTGGAAGACAGGAGTGCCTGGCGTGCTCTGGTCCATGGGGTCACAAAGAGTCGGACATGACTAAACGACTAAACAACAATAACAACAACAACAATCATTAGGGACTGGTGAGAAGACTATTTGTGTATGTTTCCAGGGTGAGCTTATATCTATGTGTGTCCAACCTAATGTGCATTGGCAAAAATTGCACGACCAATTTCCCTTATTGAGGAGGCAATCCTATGGCAAGATCCATAGTTTGGGAAGCAGTGGATCTCCAGCTCAGCCAAGTGATTAACTGCTCACCTGGACTCAGCCTGTGTTAAGTTAAGGGCCACCAAATGGAAGATGGAGGAAGCTTCAGAGAGAGTAGGAGCTGAAGCAATGGCTCCATTTTAGAAGAAAGGAGACTCCATCTCAACATGTGGAAGAACTTTCTTGTGGTAAGAGCTGTTTGACCGTGGAATAGACTCCCTCGGAAGGTGACGGACTCTCCTTCAATAGAGTTTTTTTAAGCAGAGTTTGGATGACCAACTGTCATGGATACTTCAGTTGGGATTCCTGCATTGTGGGCCGTTGGACCCTCAAGACCCCTTCCAACTGTACAGTTTTATGATTCTAAGTCTCCTAACCCGGCTCAGCTGAAGATACTCCAGTGTAACTTGCCTATCCCAAATCAGCTGAGGCTCAGCTGGCTGAGCTGAGGACACTTGTAAATATAGCTCAGTTGGTAGAGCATGAGACTCTTAATTTCAGGGTCATTAGTTCGAGCTCCACTGTCAGGAGTGCGTGCAGGAGCCGGGCCCTGTGACCAGTAGGGCTTCGCAGGAATGGGGCCTTCCTAAGTTTGTTCTGGAGAGGCAAGGCATGGCCTCACAGGTGAGGCTGCTTGGTAACTCACTGCACCTGGTGGCTAGAGCCAGGAAGGGATATAAGGTCAGCATTTCCCTTCAACTCTTTGCCACAGCAACACGTTTCCTGCCTTGCTGTGTTTGGCTTCTTGCTTCCTGATCCTTGGATCTCGGCTTCTTGACTCCTTGCTTCTCAACCCTTGGACCCTTGACTTCGTGACTCCCTGCTTCCTGACCCTCGGATCCCTGGCTTCTGGACTCTCGTTCCTGCTCCCACCCCACCATCTTGCCCCCGGTCCCGACATCCTCAGCCAGAACTTAGATGGCCCGTAGACCAGACCGTGACACCCACGTTGGGCAAAAGAGTCCTGCTTTGCAGGGAGCTGGACTAGATGATGCTCATGACGCCTTCCCCTTCTTATATGACTCTATGAATCTAAGTCCTTCCAAAAGGGGCATTCTGGAGGTGTTAAAGGGATGATTCCAGAGAGTGATGGCTTATGCTGGATCCTAAACAGGTTTGGTTTGAGTAGTAGATAGGTAGCCGTGTTGGTCTGCCATAGTCAAAATAAAAAAATTCCTTCCAATAGCACCTTAAAGACCAACTAAGTTAGTTCTTGGTATGAGCTTTCGTGTGCATGCACACTTCTTCAGATACCTGAAGAAGTGTGCATGCACACGAAAGCTCATACCAAGAACTAACTTAGTTGGTCTTTAAGGTGCTATTGGGAGGTTTGGTTTGGTCACTGGTAACCTGGAATTCTTCATCTCCCCCTTTGTCGATCACTCATAGCTGAGAAGGATTGTCTTCCATGAACACGGTTTTAACAGTGATTCTGTAAGTGACTGTGGAGGCCAATTCTGGATCCATACGTCCTTCCACCATGGGGACATTGGTTTCTGGATGGGAGTTGATCACGGTGAGGGTTTGCCAGGTGTGCCTTCCTCTTTGCGCGTTTCTCCCTTTCATCCCGAGTCCGAGCGTCTTCAAAGCCCATGACACCTTTGGTAAAGGCTGTTCTCCAATTGGAGCGCTCGCAGGCCAGTGTTTCCCAGTTGTCGGTGTTTATACTACATTTTTTAAAGATTTGCCTTGAGACAGTCTTTAACCTGGCATAGAACACTGCTTTAAAGTCTTGTGTTCCCTCTGCCAGATTTAGGCAGAGCAGCAGAAGCAGCCCCACTGCTGAACCGTGTCTGCTGTAACATTATGCCAGCTTAACTTACCACTATCTTGCTTTACACCAGTTTGGGATTGCTCCCTAAATCAGGAATGAAAAACAGGATTTTCACCAACACACACTGCACTTTTTACATGCTGTTGCTATTTGCATTCATGTGAAGAGGGTGTCATGTGCTGGCTGGGTTGAAGGAGCTATGTAGGCTTGCTCTGCGCCACATATTGAGCGAGATCAAGAGGGAAACACCATCTGAACTAGCCTGTGTTGTTCTGCCCACAAGCTGTTGGTCAAAGCAAGCACATTGCTTATGATGAAACCCTGGCAACTCTTTGTTTTCCTGACATATAAAACCGCTCAGTTTATTGCACACTTTTAAATGGCTTTGATCTTTTGAATATTCTGTTTTAGCATCTGATGCAAGTTGTTGTGATCTTGCATTTAAATCTGGCCTCATTTTCCTGCGAACATTTAGGTGTGCTTTTAACTATTCATAAAACATTGTATTATTGGTAAGGAAATAAAAGTAATGGGTTTTCATTAAAGCGTGCATTAAATAAATGTCAGCTTCTGCTTTAAAAATATAGCTGGGGCTCCGCAGTCGCGGCTCCCTCTGGTTAGTTCGAACCAATGTGTAGGATTCAGCCCTGCTGTTCCATCCCTTTGCATTAGTGCTGCTTGTTTCAAATCCCAACACTGCAGGGATCCAGCCCTACAATGAGGGATAGGGGAGAAATCTGATTCAGTAATGGCAAACCAACCTAATTTGCACATTCTGAAACACAGCTGTCCTTTGAAATTTGCAATTTCTGGCATTCTGCAAGTGATGCCTTACAAGTATTTATTTATTTCAGTCAATAACCAGTTGAGGAGGAGGGAAGAAAACAAAATGCACAAAACACAGTATGGTATATCAAGTACAATATTAAATATAGAATTTAAAAAAGGATGTAAAATATAAAAAAGTGGGAAATATAAAATGGTTATATTAAAATGCTGAGGAACAACTTATAAGTCTTTTGCGTTACAAAAATGCACAGCAAAGCGTGTATAGAAATGCAGGTATTTAGTGTAAATAGCATATAACAGACCCCCTCTCCACTGTGTCCCTAGTTTCCAGGGACAGTCCCAGATTTACAGAAGATGTCTTGCTTTTCCTTAGGATTTTAAGCAAATAAATGTTGGGAGGTATTGAGTTATGTGGCCCCCAGGCTGAGGAGATAAGTAACCATGCAAGCTTTAGAAGGCAGCCCTGTATAGGGAAGATACTAATACTTAATGTTTTATTATGTTTTTATACATGTTGGAAGCCACCCAGAGTGGCTGGGGCAACCCAGTCAGATAGGAGTGGTAATAATAATGATGATGATGATGATGATGATGATGATGATGATGATGATAATAATAATAGAACAGTTTGTCCCTATTGGAGGGTATGATATAAGAATACATTACTTCAACTGGTCAAAAATTGCAATGGCCAGATCACTGGAGTTCCTTTGGAACTCATGCATCATTTGTGTTAAAACAGCTGCCAGTTCATTTCTGGGTACAATTTAAGCTGCTGGTGTTCAAAGCCCTAAACAGCTTAGACCTCATATATCTGCAAGACCACCTCCTTCCCTGAAGGGGTCCTCACAGTTGCCAAGATATGCTAAAGAAACCCTCTTCACTTTGGTATGTGTGTGTGTGTGTAAAATATTTCAAAGACCTACCTATTCCTGTAATTTTGATTGCGTGACCAGGTGCAGCAGCCCCAGCCCCCAGGGAACATGGGAAAGGAAATAAAGACTCTGACAACGTTATGGAATTAAAATTTGGCCACAACTGTATTAAACTTCCAAATGTAGGAAGATGTTGGCTTAGGCCTTAGATGTGTATCCCTCCCAGCCCCCCAGCCGGGGAACTGGGGCTCATCAGGGTAAATGGGATATGGGGGTGCTCTGCGCGACATAAGCAGCCGAGCCCATATCCCTGAATGCAGGGTAGTTCACTGACAACCTTAGAGTGTATGGCCAATGACACCCATTTATGTAACCCCTTTAAGACAAAGGGGGCAAAGGACAAAAATGGTAGATAGGTGAAATTCGCACACTGAAGTGATCTATGTGCATGAGAACTTATTGAAAATTCATAAACTTGTGTGGAGATGTGGAGCGCCGAACTTAAAGATTTGAGGGGAAGGAGATGACAAATGGTGATAAACCAAACTGACACATTTGCCCACCCCTAATCCTCACAGCAACCCAGTAAGTGAGGTTGTGTTGAGCAAAACTTACTGCCCAAATTACTCAGAGAGCTTCATGACTGAGTGGAGCTTTGAGCACAGATATCTCTAATTTTAGACTGACACTTCAACCATCAGTTTTATGGGAAAGCCAGGTAAAATTCCCTAAAATAATAAATCATGACTAAACAATGGGCAAAAAGGAAGGGGGAGGGGACACATCCACAGATAGGAACTGCATGAGTGAGAAAGAAAATAACATTGCTTCTATTGAGGGCTCATGGAGATTGCTTCAGGAAGCCTTGTGAACTCACGGCTCGCCCTTTCAAGTTGAAATGGTTGTCACAGCTAATCTGGCATCCGGTTTTTGTGTCATTCCGATATATCACCAGGGGGTTTATTATCTAAGAGGGATTTTACTTTATTTTTTAAAGAAGGAAAGATGAAGGCCTCTCCTCCATTCGGAACACATTCTATTTTTCCAATTTGGTATCACACGCCGGTGGCAGAGGCACACATCGGGACCACATACTAAAAAAAACTCCCAGAGCCTGGAGTTTGAAACATGGCAGTGGGCATTAGCAGTGTGGCAGATGAGATGCCAAGACTGTGCTCGGAATTGGAAGATGAAAGGCTGCTGGATGAAAGTAGCGTTTCAAGGGAAGCTTCCGCCACTCTGTTGTGTTCTGTGATTCTCTGTGGAATTCTGACTTCCCCACGATGCTTGAATTTTTCAATGGGCTTGTCCTATGCATTCTCCTCAAAAGATGCTTTTCTGGTATGGAAAGCCCAGACCGAGTACAAGGGGATGAAATGAGAGCCAATATTTGCATTTCCTCTTTGCCTCCTTTCTTAGGAAACTCAAGGGCTACTGCTAAATCTTACAACTTTTCAGTGTTTCATACGATGCCCCGCTGTTTTGCTGCCAGTTCATTATAGTCCCTGGTTCCATCTCAGACTTTCAGATGTCTTGCAATGCTGTTATCTAACTGTGCAAACTGGAGAGATTTCTGCAATGACCTCACCCACTTGGGAAGATGCAAAACTGGAACCATTTTGGACCCAATGGCCCCTGCAGGCTATTATTTGTAACAGGGTGTTTATGTAGCAAAGGGACATCACTCCCAGTCCTTGTCTGGAATGCTGCAGAATAAAATGCAGCATAGCAGCAGCAGCAGGTGATGGCTAGAAAGCAGTCCGAAGGATGAGTGACCTTTTTTTCAACATGAGGTTCACATTACCTTCTGTGCAACCTTGCAGCATCCACATGGTGGAAGTGGGAGGGGCCACTCTCACGCCATTGGGCCTGCTCTCACTCAGATAAATTGCCCCCACCTTACTGAACAACCCTTTACCCGAAGGTTTCTTTTCCTTTCCTCTTTAAATTCTATCCCAGAGTATCCTGCTAGTAAGTTGGAGTCTCAGACAGGTTTTCTTTAAATAAACAATAAAGATTTATTTAAGGCAAGATAGTATATAACACAAATTGATTAAACTTAGGTTACTTCAAGAATAAAGTGTGATTTCACTTTAATTCACCCTCAGTTGTTTCTTTGTGTCATAGGTTTGGTTCCTTTATACGGTGATACTTTCTTTCAATTATCCACCCCCTTTAACACTCCTGCTCCTGAGGTATTTTAAGTAATAGACCAAAGGGCTCTCCAAACCCCCTCCCTTCACAGGGTTTGCGAGTTTCTTCTTTTCCTTAGAAGAATCTCTCCTCTCCAGACTAGATTTGAGTCCCAAGTAGGCTGTTCCTTTCCAGCTCCTACTTCTCCTGGTTCAACCTCTGTCTTCCAGTAAAATTCCAGTTTGTTCCTCCTACAGGATACGACACTGTATCCTTCACAATATGCTCAGAGTGGAAATTGTTTTTCCAGAACCAACTGTTTCTCCCATTCACTCTTTATACCTCAACCTGTCTCCCTGGCTATCTCCTAACCTCTCCAACCTCAGTTCCAGCCCTCCAAAACCAACCATCTTAACTCCCTTAACCCCTTTACTGTCTCTCCTCAAATCCTCTGCTTTTAAACTCTCCCTCCTGGAACCACAGCCAATCAGAGGCTGCTGTTCATTAACCATTTGCTGGCATGGAAAGAAAGGGGGGGAACGCTTGTTGATCCAACCCAGGCATCCCCAAACGTGGCCCTCCAGATGTTTTGGCACCATCATCCCTGACCACTGGTCCTGTTAGCTAGGGGTGATGGGAGTTGTAGTCCCAAAACATCTGGAGGGCCAAGTTTGGGGGTGCCTGATGCAACCTGTCCAGCAAAACCAACTTTTTTTCATCACACAGCACATGACAATTTGATCTTTGGACAACAGGCAAGTTTCAGCAACGACCCTTCTTTATCCTCCCTTCCAGGCAAGCAAAATGCAGGGTCTAAGGACATATTCCAGGCAGGCACAAACTCTCAAGGAGAGGGCACGGCAGGGCTAGTAAGAGGTGTGGCTGGGGAAGAAGGTGTGGGGAGAATCCTGAGGGCCATATGGGCAGACTTCAAGGGCCACATCGACCCCATCCAGTCTGAGATTCCCCACCCCTGAGATATTTGCGTGTGTGCTGAAAAGAGGTTGCATTCAGCAAAATATTTAATCACAGTCATAAGTGTTTTGCTATATTACGTCTCATCGAGGCTACGACACTTAAATCATACCGCAAATGAACAAAGTATGCTCACCAGTATTTTCTCAGAGGGCTGATGTGCTCTAAGACGGGAGCGTTGGCGCTGGCGCCAAGCTATGTGTTCAATTAAATCTCTTAATAAGCAGACTTCTTTATTACTTTTTCATAGTTAATAAGCTTAAGTACTTGAGGTGATTTTTCTTCAATATTATTGAGCAATTAACATTTGAATTAAATCAAATTATAACATTTTCCGATCAAGTCTAGCACTTAGCAAGATGGCATTTCAGAAAGTCTCTGTTAAACCCTACCTCCCCTCCCTCGAAACCTGTGAAACGGAAGGCATGCTTTGATATATTGGCATGAAAATATAGCACAACCTATTAATGGACATTCTCCAATCCATTTCCATAGACATGAGGATAATACTGGCTGAGGACAGCCTTTCTTCCTGCCATCCTCTGTGAAAGAAGACTGTATCTCAGTGGCAGAGCTTCTGATTTGCATACAGAAGGTTCAGTCCCCAACAATCCCAGTTAGAACCAAGAATGTCCCACATCTGAAGCCCTAGAAAACTAATGGCAAATGGTAGACGACAGTGAGCTGGGTGGACCAATGGTCTGATTCCATTTAAAGCAGTGTTTCCTAAGCTTGGGTCTCCAGCTGTTTTTGGACTACAATTCTCATCATCCCTGACCACTGGCCCTGCTAGCCAGGGATGATGGAAATTGTAGTCCAAAAACAGCTGGAGACCAAATTTTGAGAAACACACCTCCCTGTGTTCCTATTCACCTCTCAGAGCTACCACTCCCAGAGTTCCCTATGAAGAGAGATTAGTTGTTAAACCACACTGAGAATTGTTGCTCTGGACAGGGAATTGAGGCCTCCTAAGGTCTGTATAGTAAAAGCTATGGTTTTCCCAGTAGTGATGTATGGAAGTGAGAGCTGGACCATAAAGAAGGCTGATCGCCAAAGAATTGATGCTTTTGAATTATGGTGCTGGAGGAGACTCTTGAGAGTCCCATGGACTGCAAGAAGATCAAACCTATCCATTCTGAAGGAAATCAGCCCTGAGTGCTCACTGGAAGGACAGATCATGAAGCTGAGGCTCTAATACTTTGGCCACTTCATGAGAAGAGAAGACTCCCTGGAAAAGACCCTGATGTTGGGAAAGATGGAGGGCACAAGGAGAAGGGGACGACAGAGGACAAGATGGTTGGACAGTGTTCTCAAAGCTAGCAGCATGAGTTTGACTAAACTGCGGGAGGCAGTGGAAGACAGGAGTGCCCTGGTCCATGGGGTCATGAAGAGTCGGACACAACTAAACGACTAAACAACAACAACAAACAACTCTCAGCAGCCTTAATGAACCACAGCTCCCATAATTCTTTGTGGGAAGCATGCCTGTTTTAAGTGGTATCATAGCGCTTTACATGTATGGCGTGAAAGTGGCCGGAGAGAGAAACTGAGGTGGCAGAAAAAGAGAGAGAATATTGTACCACCCACTTTGGGGGTTTTGCTCTCCCCCCCCCCCAATTCGCTCTGTCCACCACTGGAAGTTGCCCCCGATCAAGATAATAAGTAGATCAATGGGAAATGGTTCCCAAGGCAAGATGGTCTACTGTTCTGACATAATTCAGCTATAATGGAAGATGCTTGAAGATTTGTTGGCAGACTGCGAGCCTATAAACAATGTTCCTTGCTCCTTCCCTGCGAAGTAAAATGGTTGCTGGGCATTCTCCATGCCGTCTCCCCAGATTGTAGCATAATTTCCACAAGTGCAAAATTGCTGTTTCCACTGCGTATGATATTATTATTTTAATTGTTTGCTAATGAGCTGTTCAGTGAGCAGACCAAATGACGCCTTGGCACAGTAGCAATATAGAACAGCTTGGGGTTCCCCTCACTTACCCCAATTACATCTCACAGGGTAGGTTCTGTATGTACTTGCCTAAATTTATGTGCAGAGAAAATAGTAGCTCAGTGGTAGCTCCCTGGGTATAAATCTTCCATTAGATGAGATCAGACCGCTTACCTTTTCCCCTCCCTCTCACATAATACTGGAATTCAGGGTCATCCACCGAAGATGAATGTTGGAAGATTCAGGACAGACTAAAGAATCACTTCACATGGTGTATAGTTAACGGCATTCACTCCCACAATATGTAGTAATGGGCACCAACTTGGGTGGCATTAAAAGAGAATTAAATTTACGGAGGGTAAGGTTATCGGTGGCTACTAGCTGCAATAACTATGTTCTGCTTCCAGGGTTGGAGAAAGCATGCTTCTGAACACCAGTTGCTGTGAATCGCATTGTTGTGCTCAGATTTTGCTTGAGGGTTTCATCTGGTTGACCACTGCGAGAACAGGATACTTAACTAGATAGGTCTCTGACATCACTGTGTCAGTGACTGGTTGGATGAGGAAGAGGGGCGGAATCAGCCCAACCAAGAGCACCCCCCCCCCCAGGAAGGCGCATAGGAAGAGGATTTCGAACCTGGCGATTGGTGGTTGGACACCTGCCACACTTCAGAAGAGGGGACAAGCTGGGAAGTACTAGAAGCAGGGAGCTTGAGGGATAGCAAAGAGAAGGAAGCAGGCAGGTGCCCCAGCACAGGGCAGGGTGATGAGGTTCCTGGTTTGGATGTAGGTACAGACAGTGATGATAGAGAGGAGATAGACCATGGGTAGGCAAACTTAGGCCTGGGGGCCTAGTCCAGCCCAATTGCCTTCTAAATCCGGCCCATGGATGGTCCGGGAATCAGCGTGTTTTGACATGAGTAGAATGGGTCCTTTTATTTAAAATGCATCTTATTTGTGGGGCATAGGAATTTGTTCATTCCCCCCCTCAAAATATAGTCCAGCCCCCCACAAGGTCTGACTGACAGTGGACCGCCCCCCTGCTGAAAAAGTTTGCTGTCCCCTGAGATAGGCCCTGCAGGTCTCCCTCAGAGCTCCTCTGACACCTTCTTTACTGACAGCCTGTGAGCCAAGCAGACACAGAAGGAGTCCCTTGGAGCTAACAGTCATAGAGGGAGAGACTTGATGCAGGAGGCGGCATGACAGACCAGTTCGAACAAAGTCTTTGTTTAGACAGGTTTACCCTTTATAAAGGGATGCGGGTGGTGCTGTGGTCTAAACCACAGAGCCTAGGGCTTGCCGATCGGAAGGTCGTGGTTTGAATCCCCGCAACGGAGTGAGCTTCCGTTGCTCAGTCCCTGTTCCTGCCAACCTAGCAGTTCAAAAGCGCATCAAAGTGCAAGTAGATAAATAGGTACCGCTCCAGCGGGAAGGTAAACGGCATTTCCGTGCGCTGCTCTGGTTCGCCAGAAGCGGCTTAGTCATGCTGGCCACATGACCTGGAAGCTGTACACCGGCTCCCTCGGCCAGTAAAGCGAGATGAGTGCCGCAACCCCAGAGTCGTCCACGACTGGACCTAAAGGTCAGGGGTCCCTTTACCTTACCCTGAACAGAAAAGCTCAATGCTGCAACATTTCGTTACAGGCCCCACTTGTCCGTTGTCTTGCAAATAATACTGCACCGAGATTGACTTGAACAAACATCAGCACACATTTTCTTTTTTAAAAAACAACAACCAAGGATGTTGCTTTTCGAATTGTTTCATAAGAACAGCCAGTTAGAAGTCTTTTCTTCCCACCAAAAGTATGCTTCACCTTCTCTAAATTACAAATTATATATTTTCTTTCTACAGTGGTACCTCAGGTTAAGTACTTAATTCGTTCCGGAGGTCCATTCTTAACCTGAAACTGTTCTTAACCTGAAGCACCACTTTGGCTAATGGGGCCTCCTACTGCCGCCACGCCGCTGGAGTATGATTTCTGTTCTCATCCTGAAGCAAAGTTCTTAACCCGAGGTATTATTTCTGGGTTAGCGGAGTCTGTAACCTGAAGCGTATGTAACCCGAGGTACCACTGTACTTCCTTATTACGTAAACCCATCTGCCATGAGTCCTATGATTTGGTTAATCTGGTTAAATAGATTTGCAGATCTTCCAATTTCTTACATTTAATAAATATATCAATTTTGCCACTTAATTTGCATTTTGAGCCTTTGTTGTGGGTGGGCCTGGCGATAAACTATCCTTGCAAATAGAGCAGGTTAAAACTATAAGGGAGAGATTAAACAGTAGAAAAAATAAAGACTCTTGTGTTCATCTGATTGTTTTGGGATATATTTCCTGACTGGAAGCCTATGTAATTTATTTATTTTGTTATATTAAATTTATTTACCACCCTTCTGCAAGCATCTGACTTGCCCCCCCCCTTTTGGGGGGGCAGTACAGAAACTTGCTTGAAATAAATAAATGCTACAACAATAGATAACGCACATGGAATCTCAAATGCAAAACGAACAAAAGATCTTTCTGTCTTCCTGAAGAGGAGAAAAATGCAAAGAGGGGAGGATATGCAAGGGGGGAGGGGAGTTTGAGGGCAGGAGAGGTTCTCTCATTCTTTACGGTTTCTGTACCCATCAACCGATAAACACATTAGACAAGGCAAATATGATTAAAGGCAACTGGCAGTAACTTCACTGAATAAACATAAAACATCAAATAGGTTCCAAAGCTCTTATCTTCTCTACTTTTAAATCATAGCTTAAAAGCCTAGGAAAATATCCCAAGGCTTAACGGCCAAGCATTATGAAAAGCAGAGAGGTGGAAGAAAATTGCGTCCCACAGAAGAGGTGCTCATTGGGCAGATATCCGAGAAAGTGCCAAGGCTTCTTTCAGTCTTTGTGTTGGGTTGAAAGAAATTGTTCATGTATTGTTTCTGTCTCCTCTGTGAAATAAAGCAAGGTCCAGAGATAGCTTTATCGGAGAGAAGAGTGGAGGTTTATGGTGTCCCACTCTTTGAAAATGATCTGTATAGTCTGAGCAGGCATTCAAGGTACAGTCGTACCTCAGAAGTCAAACAGAATCCATTCCAGAAGTCCATTCAACTTCTGAAACATTTGACTTCCAAAGCTCGGCTTCTGATTGGCGGCAGAAGCTCCGTCGGACGTTCAGCTTCCAAAAGAACGTTTGAAAGCTGGAACGCTCACTTCCGGTTTTTGATCGTTCGGGAGCCAGAACGTTCGACTCCCAAGGCATTCGGGAGCCGAGGTACAACTCCCGAATTGCTTAGATATAGGGGGGGGGGGAATTCAATTTAGTGTTTTGATGAGAAACAACCTGATTTCACACCTTTGGAGCCAATAACGCGAACACAGCTATCCTTCAAAATTCCCTCTTCTCCAAATTTTGCAAGGTGGTCTTGCAGCCAGTGTTTAAAAAATGTGTGTATCAGCAGAAACTGGTGAAAAGAACATACAAAAAACACATTATAAAGTTGCTTGCAAAAAATGATTATATTAGTCAAAACCAGGGCTTTATTTCAGCTAGAGATCACCAGAGCTCAGCTCTAACACCTCTCAGGTGGGCACCATTGTTATTCTAAGAGAACAAGGGAGAAGTTCATGGTGAGGTCTGGCACCCCTTTTTCTAGAAAAATAGCACTGGTCAAAACCATGTACAAAACATGTATATTGGGAGGAAGTCACATGGAAATGCTGATAATTTTCCATGAGGATTTTTAAAAAATGTATAGCACAGATGGAACCCAAGACTGGGGAGATGCAATTCCAAATTCCTACTCACCGGAAGTTCAGTGGATGACTTCTTGTGCTGAGGGGGAGGAAAAAACTTAAACACACTGCGAGTTCCCCAAAAATAGACCTGAGGCAATTGTACTTCATCCAGCAAAGCTTTACTGCTGCTGAGGGCAAATGAGCATAATGTTCACAAATCCAATACATTCAGGATTGGCACAGTCCATAAAAAATCCAGTTGCAGCAGTTACAATAAAACTTACAATACTTATAATAAGACTAAACCTTAACGCTACATACAGAACAGAACACCACACCAGAACAAAGAGGTGGAAAGAGAAAGGAAGTGAAACCCAGGCTCCTTCTGGCCTTACTATTATAGTCTGCATGACCTTGACAGAAAGGATAACAGGGCCAGTTTAAACCAGCTGTACTCAGCTTCCCAGAAGGAATAACCCAAACAAGAACCTTCTGCCTGTTTCTTTCACATAGAAAGAAACCTTTCCAGAACACTCCTGAACCAAGCAGAACAGGAAAGATCTCTACACATCAGATCAATACTTTCTGTACTAAGAAATGCAAACAGACTTTGGGTTAGCCACTATCTCTTCCCCCATATACATACACAGAGTTCAATTTTTTCAGCGGCACTTCTCTGCAGACAAGGCCTTTTCAGTCCTGCAGGAATATCCTTCCCAGAGCAGCTCGCTTGCACCTTCTCCTTTGCAGTTTTTTGGGTATCAGGATTAAAATATTGTTGCGTTGCCCGAGAAGGTTTTGTTTTTACCGGTTGGTTTTTATGCTTTGCAGCTGGAGATTTTATGCTGCATTATATTTTCCTTGAAAATAATTATTGCTACCACCACTCTTGCTGAAGAGAACTTCCCTAGGAGGAAAGGTAGGGCATGCAATGATAGTAACAGACTGCATTAATTGGATTGCCCACATTCATTCTGGTGGCAGCTTCCATCCCCCAGCCAGCAAGGTCTGCAAAGAGGAGGTACCTGGAAAGCACAATATTTCAAAGTGTTCAGATTCCAAAAGTCAGCACTCTTAAACCCCCGTACCTTTTCATGAGCCTCGGGCAAATTATGCAATCAGCATTATTTTTAAAAAGCAATATTGCAGCAACACATTGCCTCTCTCTTCCTTCCGTTTGCATGGTGTGATGTGTATATTATTTGCTGGAAGTGGATTTCACTTTTAATTTTCACCACCTCTTTTTTTTCTTCTTCTTAAGGAAACTTGTGATCAAAGTTACACTTGTCTTTCTCAGAAGGAAATAGAAAATACTTCCTCCCGTTCCTTTCTAGAGCTGTGATTTACACAACTGTTATGATATCCAGATTACAAAGCCACAAGAGAACACATTTAAAATCCATCATGTCTACATTTTATTTTAACAGCATGATCCCATGCATTTATTTTCGTAAGAGAGTTACTCTCAAGTAGGTGTGTTTATGATGGGGGACATAAATTAGGGGCTTTAAACAACGGGTGAGGAACAACTATAGACTTTTGGGTGTTTCTTTTAATTCATATCCACAGCAGTGTGTTTTCTGGGATTACATGCTTTTTGCACAACTAGTGCACACTAATCACAGTTTCTAAACAGAGGGCAATTTCTTTAAAAATGGAAGTAGGAAGAAGATAAATAATTTGTAATTTAGAGAAGGTGAAGCATATTTTTGGTGGGGGAAAAAGCACACTTCCATCTCTCTCCTACTTCCCTCTACCATGGGCTGGATGCGGCCCAATCGCCTTCTCAATCTGGCCCATGGAAGGTCTGGGAATCAGCGTGTTTTTACATGAGTAGAATGTGTCCTTTTATTTAAAATGCATCTCTGGGTTATTTGTGGGGCATAGGAATTCGTTCATATAGTTTTTTTCAAAATATACCGTATTTTTCGCCCTATAGGACGCACTTTTTCCCCTCCAAAAATGAAGGGGAAATGTGTGTGCGTCCTATGGGGTGAATGCAGGCTTTCGCTGAAGCCTGGAGAGCGAGAGGGGTCGGTGCGCACGGTAGTCCAACCCACCATATAGTCTGAGGGACAGTGGACTGGCCCATGGCTGAAAAAGGTTGCTGATCCCTGATCTAGAATCAATTATGTAAGCCCTGTTGAACTCTGTGGATCTTTCTTGCCCATGTTTATTAATTTTAAAAGATCATAGATTCTTAGAGTTGGGAGGGACCCAAGCGGTCATCTAGCCCAAACCCCTGCAATGCAACAGATGACTAGGATGCTGTTCTCAAGAATGGTTATTGAGGAAGAATTTCTGTTTCCCATCGTCAATGAGGCCAGTCTCACATACACAAGGGTGTGGTCTCTTTACCACAAAACTGGTAAGAACCAATTAAGGAAGAACCTAATGATGACTATTAAAGTGGGGGGGGGGACCCTCCATATAAGGCCCAAGGAGTGTTCTGATAGGTTCAGTAAGAATAGTTTGTGCAAGATGCATTTCAAGGACAGTGGTTGGATAAAGAGATGGTGAACTTATGGGGTGGAGTGGCAGAAGGTGGTTGGTTAGAGGACGAACAGGTCAGATGACACATGTTTTTCCTACAGCTCCTACAGACTCTTTGGACTCTGTCCTGGAACACATTCCTGAATAAAGTCTGACCTATTGTGAATTTGGTGTGAGCCTCCATACCTGAACCCCAAGGGAAATTTCTCACACACTATACATGTAATAAATACAAAGATAGGATATCAACAATACAGAATACAGTGGTACCTTGGGTTAAGAACTTGATTCGTTCTGGAGGTCCCTTCTCAACCTGAAACTGTTCTTAACCTGAGGTACCACTTTAGCCAATGGGGCCTCCCGCTGCTGCCATGCCACTGCTGTGCGATTTTTGTTCTCATCCTGAAGCAAAGTTCTTAACCCGAGGTACTATTTCTGGGTTAGCAGAGTCTGTAACCTGAAGCGTCTGTAACCCGAGGTACCACCGTACAAAGACATACATAGGAACACTCTGTATGGATTCCAGAAGCGGTGACCTGGTTTGTAAAAGTGTATCTTTCTTCAATGTAAGATAACACGTGAGAAATTGCTTTGCCGAAGTCATGTATATTGAAACAACCTGATTTTGCTCAACTTCCACCGCCACCACCCCTGGCCGAATAATTTTTTTAAAAAAAACCTAGACCATTGTATTTTTGCAGCTGATTTGGCAAGCTCTGTGGTTTTTGCATGAAATAAAATATACATTAAAGCCCCCCTAGGAGAGCCAGATCACTGTGTTGCCATCACTGCTAATAAACCTGTACTGCTGTATGACAAATAGATAACTGGGGCTTTCAATTTCTTTCTTCAGAGTTCTTTATATGGAACTGTGTCTGCACTGCCTTCAATGCCTTAAAACCATTCAGCATCACCATATAAAAAGAAACATTTACATAAAATGAGATAGTAAAGAAAAGTAATTGGGTAGGAAAGCTAAGCTGTAAATAATGCATTGCCCTTTAGTTTCCCACAAAAGGAGAAATCTGGAAGATATAAAGCAAGTGACAAAAATCCTCTAAGATGAAAAAAAATCAGATTATCTCGCTGCACAGCACAAAACTTCTTTTGCAATTATTTCCTCACTCCCATACTATCCAGAATCCTAAACACTGGAAACCTTGCATTGTTACAAGAGAATTTAGGCTTAGTTGATGGCCAGTTGTATGTTCTAGTTGCATTATTGAAACAAAGGAAAACACCAGATTGCTAATAGCTTGAATAGATAGTTGTTGTTATATTGCCATTTGTTAACCTACAGCTAGGATGCTTAATGAATGTGAAGACAGTCTAAGGATGCAAGTGGAAATTACAGTTGAAGGCTAATGTTAGAACTGTAAGATATAAGGCTTGTCAAGCATGGTGGCTAACTAGCCTTGAAAACTCTGCCCTTTCTGGATGTCACTCACATTGGATTGATCAATGTATGTCTTAATACGTGTGGGCTATATTTTGCCCCAAATGCACAAGCAGCCATGCTGACCCAAAAGAAAATATCCAAAATCGACAGCACTTGGCCAAGGAAACTGTCACAAAATAATAAACAGGCATTTTAAGTTCTGCAGAGCTCTCAATTGGGCCTTAGAACATTCACGATGGAATTTCTTCCCATAAGATGGTTGCCAACTTGGATGGCTTTAAAAAAGGATTAGGTAAATTCATGGAGGATAAGGCTATCAAGGGCTGATAACCAGGATGGCTATGTTTGTTCTCTGTCACCAGAATATGTCTCTGAATAACAGCTGCTGGGAATCACAGGTGAAGAGGTCTTAGGTCTTCACAGGTGAAGAGGTCTTAGGTCTTGCTCTTAGGTCCTGTGTTTGGGCTTCTATAGGCATCTGACCAACGACTATGGGAACAGGTTGCTGGACTAGATGGGCCTTTAGTCTGATCTTAGGAGCAGCAACAGAAGGAGAAATAGCAGCAGGCTCCAGTCATCTTGCCCTTTGGTTCTTGGCTGCTGTACACATCAGGTCTAGAGAAGGAGGCAAGGGGCAAGACTTAGGAAAGAGGCCGTCGGTGGACATCTTGATCTGGCACTGCTGTTCTTAAAATTAAACAAAACTCGGGTGCAATTTGCAAGCGGGGAGTATCTGGAAAAAAAATATGGACCTTTATTGTACTAGGATACATCACTCTGGTTAAAGGAACTGGCATTTGATGCCTCTGATATAAGCATCCATTTTATGTCTCCTTCTATATAATCACAACAGTCATAACTGATAGGGCAGGCTGAGAGTTAGTGGATGACCCAAGTTCAAAAGCGAGCAAAAACAATGAGAAGTGAGTTAAAACAGGAAATGGCAAATGCTCAGAGTCTTCTGCTTTTCTTGTAGTCCATTAAAGCTTTTGTAATAATAAATTTGTTAGCCTTTAAGGTACCCCAGTTTGGATTTTCTGGCACCTTATTTCGTGTACAGTGGTACCTCGGGTTAAGTACTCAATTCGTTCCAGAGGTCCGTTCTTAACCTGAAGCTGTTCTTAACCTGAAGCACCACTTTAGCTAATGGGGCCTCCTGCTGCTGCCGTGCCGCCGCAGCACGATTTCTGTTCTCATCCTGAAGCAAAGTTCTTAACCTGAAGCACTATTTCTGGGTTAGCGGAGTCTGTAACCTGAAGCGTATGTAACCTGAGGTACCACTGTATTCCTCTTTTGGGGAATGGGGGCTGTGTTTTGAGAACTGCACCAAAGTCCCCAGCTACCTTCTTCCACCCTTGCAATATGGTCCCAGGGCAGATTACAACAATGTAAAAATGTAACATTATGATCACTGGAAACAATTTCCAATCAGAAGAATAAGGTGGGTCCTATACAGTGGTGCCTCGCAAGACGAAATTAATTCGTTCCGTGAGTTTTTTCATCTAGCGAATTTTTTGTCTTGTGAAGCACGGTGTCGGAAAAGTTTTGGAAAAGCTTCAAAAATCACCAAAAACCTCAAAAAAGGCTACCACACCGCGTTCTATGAGTTGCTCCTCGAAGTCAAGTCGCAACTGTATTAACGGTGTTAAGAAAAAGGAAACAAACTTGCAAAAAACACAAGACGTTTTCGTCTTGCGAAGCAATTCAAAAACCGCAAAACCCTTTCGTCTAGCGAGTTTTTCGTCTTGCGAGGCATTCGTCTTGCGGGGCACCACTGTATATGTATCGTGTCAAAGGTCAGTCTCAGTGCCATGGCAGACAAGTAAGGGGAGATGGACAGAAGTGATAGAGCAAGTGAACTGGTGGTGGAAGGGATGCAAAAGTATCTTAGGGGCAAGATCAGTAGACATAGGAAGAGGCACTCCTCAAGGTAGGGAACTTAGTTTAAACTGGAGTCTAAGCTGGAGAAGAATTGGGGAGGCAGGGGTTTGTCATGCCCATGCTTGTTTCACACTGGAAGTATGCGTTATAAGTTACTGACACTCATATTGCAAGCCAAGGAACTATGGACTTCAGTAACAGCACAAACAACACATTCAGAAGTGATGCTGACACCATAGGTGATGTAACACCCTACTTACCGCATGTCTCACAACAGATGCTCACTGTTGGCTGTTGGATCCCACTATATTTCTGCAGTCAATATTTTGTTATATTTAGAAATGTGATAGCTTGATTGAAAAGGAAATGGGGAGAGAAAGAATGCCAAAGTACATTGCAAGAGAAGGGTAGCAAATAACCAGCCAACGTTTGCAAATTAGAACCTTTTCGGCATAATTTTACTTTTTTTCATACCACTGGAAAAATCCACTGGGTTGTTCAGAAACAGAAGTGTATGAAACATGAAATGTGATAAATAGAATGGAGACCTGAAACGCTTCAAAAGGTAACAAAACTTCAAAATAAAAACATAAATGGGGAAGAAAAAACAGTGCCCAGAACTTGAAAGTACCAAAATTAAAAATTAAAAATGTCTGTGCCTAATACTGAAAAGACTAAAGTGTGGAGACCAGATGGACCTCTCTGGGGAGAAAGTTCACAACTGATGTGTAATTGCTGAAAAGGCTTTCACCCCATCGAATAGCTGCTTCACCTCAGTTGTTTGGGAAACTTGGTGAAGAGCTTCTGTAGATGATCTCAGATTCTGGGCAGGTGTCTATAGGTTGAGACAGTCATTCAGGTAGGAAGGAAACTACTTCTGGTTTGAGATTAAAGGATGACATCCAATAGACTTCAACTCTTGCAAAGGACTTTCCTCTCCTCTCCTTCCCCCTGTGCCCCCAAAATTTGCTGCAGAGGGCCCTTGGGGGCTGATTTGGATGGCATGGGGCATGCCGTCGAAAGGGGGTAAATCCCATGGTTCAAGCAGAAATGGATTCCACTGGCAGACAGGCACTTTTACATAAAAAAATGTGCTTCAATATTTTTTCTCCTGTGGATTCTGAAACAAAGAAAAACAAACACTGGTTAGCAGAGTAGCAGGACGCAAGGGACTTATGAATGAACATATGTGAAAATGACAGTGACTGAACAGAACCCTGCTCTACCCACCCCTACATTGTGTGAGTATTGGACGGGAAGGGCTGTAACTCAGTAGTGGAACATCTGCTTTGCACACTGAAGGTCTCAGGTTCAATTCCTGGTGTCTCCAGGAAGGCTAGAAATGCCCCCTGTCCAAAACCCTGGAGAGCCACAACCACACAGCATAGCCAATACTGAGCTATATGGATCAATGGTTTCACTCTGTATAAGGCAGATTGCTGTGTTCCCAAATATTTAATGTTTTTCTAGCGGCACCCGGTGCTTCCTGATTTCTCAGCAATCCAGGCAATTGTCAGGCTGGCCACATATTGCAGGTGGGGCATGTTGAAGTAAGAGTAGCAAAATCACAGCTAAGAAGCTCAGATCATTTATATGACTGACACCCTTCCTTTGAAATTAAACCAATGTCCAGACTTTACCACTCAAAAGCTTTACTTTCAGAAATGTATAGTTATAGATGAGTTAAAACATAATATTTACAGTCATATGCTTATCCAAACATGGGCTTATAGTCTCTTCTTCTAACTTCCAAACAAGTGTATTTTCCTCTCTTTCCAGAGCTCAGAACTCAGCCTTCTGTATCTTCAATTAGGCCATGCCTTGCAGTTCCTATGAGAGATTTCCCCTTTTAGCTTCCCCTGCAGCTTTTGCTCTCTTTCTTTCAAGCAGAGAAGAAGCACAACACTCTATTCAACTTAGCAGTGTTCACAGTGGATTCTAAAACACAGTCATACTGCTTCATATAAAATGGAGTCTCTCCTTTTCTAGATACCTCCCATGTGACCAACGTTAGCCAATGACATGAGAAGTGCTAGAGAACTCTCTAGAATTGTTACCCAGCCAATCACATTTGAACACATAGTAATGCATACAAGCATTTGCTATTTCAGGGGATTAAATTACTATACTTAACAGGGCAGGCATCATAGGCTGAGTCAGAGACACTGCCATCAATCCTTCTAGCCATTTCACTACACTGTCTCCTCCATTTCACTGGAACATCTCCTTTCAAGAGACTTGGAACCAGGCAGACCTTAGATGACTCAAGAAAGCAAAGCCGCCTGATAATTCTGTTGACTCGAAGCAGACTTTGTGACAGGGCTTGGCGAGAAGGATTTGGCACCTCTACTTGCAAACATATGGAGTCGCAGAATAACCTGTACAATTAAATGGTGATTTATATGACAAATCAATCAGTAATGTGTGACAGCACACAGTAAATAAACTCACTAGTTTCAAAACAGCACCAAGGATGAGGTAATTGAGGAAGTTAATCAGCTGTTATATTTGGGCTTTCCCCCCTTCTTCCTAGAGACTATAATTCTGAAGAAATGGAAAGAGAGAGGAAGACAGACCACACAGCGTAGCCAGGCTGGCATTAATTGCAGAGTCGGGGCACATTTGAAGGAATCCTGGGATCAAGTACTGGTTAATTTGGATTTAAATTTTACCCTGTCCCAAGAGGTTGGGCAATATAAAGTGCATTATAACGGAGAGGTAGCATGGTGCAGTAGGGCCAGGATAGGGTTCAGCCTCCTCTCCTACAATAAAAGTTAAAACTCATTTCTCTTGGGTTTTGGACAGGAGGTTTTTCCAGCAGAAGCAGCTTGCCTTTGTGGGAGTCAACTGCTCCACTAGCTCCTGGCAGCAGGGATGGATTAACCATTAAGCAAAATAGGCATAAGCTTAGGGCATCAAGGGAAGGGGGACGCCACAGAAATTTCTCATTGCTGGATTTTTTTAACATTAATGGTCACAAATTGCTCAGCTGAGTGTTCATTTCCTCAGTCGAAGTGTACAGCCGTACCTTGCTTGTTGAACAGAATCCGTTCCCTGAAGTCCGTTCTACTTCTGAAAATGTTTGACAACCAAGGCGTGGCTTCCAATTGGCTGCAGGAGCTTCCTGCACACAATCAGAAGCCGCGGAAGCCGCGTCGGACGTTCAGGTTCCAATGAACGTTCGCAAACTGGAACACCAAGGCGTTTAACAATCAAGGTTGTCAACAGAACAACTATGCAGCAAGGCAGGCTTGATGCCTTATCTCCACTAAGTATTCTCCTACTGCAGAAGATTAGTTTTCAGGATCTGATCAAAGACTTTGCAATTAGAAAAAAGTAGGAGAATTTTTTTCCAAATATAAAGAAAGTGGAAGTATACAAAAATAAGCATTATTTTCCAATTTACTTTAGCTTTTGTTTCATTTTTTAAAAAATATATCTTTTTTATTTTATGGTTTACTATTGTTTATATTTTGAATTAGATATGTATGGGGGCAGCATACATTTTAAGTGTTTAGGGCCTTTAAAGGTTTTAATCCAGCCCTAATAACTGCAGATCTCACTCTTGTCCATTTCAGAGCATAGCAAGTAGCCTTACACTGATTTAGACCACTCTTCCATCAAGCTGGGCATTAGCTATATTGACTAGCAGCAGCTATTCAGGGTCTCAGGCAGCAATCTTAGCCTAATCTTACAAGAAGTTCCTGAGGATACAACTTGGACTGAACATGCAGGACAGATGCCCTGTGCTATGGCCAACAATACTCTACAATTCCTTTAAAATGATTCAGAAATTGCATTTCCTCCTTTAGAAAGGTAGAATTGTGAGAGCTACTGAATTTGAATCCCAGCACTGATATTTTCCTCCTCCTACGTCTCCCACCCCATCCAACCCACCCACAACCCCCTGCATACAATCCATCTTTTTATTCTTCATTAAAGTGAGAATTAATAAATTGATTTCCCTCCCTAAGCTAATATTCAGCAATAAGCTGCGCCAAAAATCAGCGAGATAAATGTGTGTTTTAAGAGGTGAACATTCATATGTGATGGCATAGATGTTTGCAATTAGTTGAAGGAAGATTCCCTAACAATCCTACTGACATAGTGAACTATGCGTAATAATAGGAGAGTTAAAGCTATACATAAAGTTTTAAAGGCCTCATTGAAAATGAGATATTATTTACTGATGAATTGTTCCCTCCTGCCACCGAAGTTTTAGAGGCTAGTCCCTGGGAATTTATTGTGCGTGCCTATAATAGTAATACAGTCATTTAGGCCCTGCTGCTGAAACGATCCTTCCGCTTGCATCTATCAGACTTCTTTGTTAAGTGTGTAAACACACCTTTAAGCTCCATCAAAGGTGTGTGTTGATTGCACAATGGAAGCTAATGAATCAAATCTAGATCTTTGGATAAAATTAAACTTGCTTGTTGAGAGACCATTTCAATAAAGAAGAGCGTCACGATGAGTTATTCAGTGGTTTAAAATAAACCATTGAAAGCTTTGCTGTGATACTATAGACACAAATATACTTTCCATAGTGCTTAAAACAAGGATGGGGAATCTGTGGCTACTCCAATTGTTCTTGGACTACTATTTCCATTGTCTCTGACAATTGGTCATGCTAGCAGGGACATTCCTGGATTTACAGAAGCCATCCCAGTTACTGGTTTGATCCCAGAATGTCCTGCTTTCCCTTAGGATGCCCCTATTTTCATCAGAGAAATGTTGGAGGGTTTGGAGTTATGCAACCCAAGGAGATAAATAACTATACAACCTTTGGAAGGCAACTGAAGGCAGCCCTATATAGGGAAGTTTGTAAATGGTTTATTATGTTTTTATATATTTTGGGAGCTGCCCAGCATGGTTGAGGCAACTCAGTCAGATGGGTGGAGTATAATAATAATAAATAAGAACAATAATAAAATTGGATGGCTCTATTTTCATTGGAGAAATGTTGGAGTGTTTGAAGGTGGCTCCTATTCTTATCTCAAAGAGTCCCCTGTCGTGAAAATTGATTGCTCTGATAATTGTGAGGGGAAGTAGAGGTTTCCTAACAGCTCTCAGGACCTTACACATAACAACAAAACAACAACAACAACAACAATTTATTTATACCACACCCATCTGGCTGGGTTAACCCAGCCACTCTGGGCAGCTCCCAACAGAATACTAAAAACACAATAAAACATCAAACATTAAAAATGTCCCTAAACTGGGTTGCCTTCAGATGTCTTCTAAAAGTCGGATAGTTGTTTATTTCCTTGACATCTGGTGAGAGGCTGTTCCACAGGGTGGGCGCCACCACTGAGAAGGCCTTCTGCCTGGTTCCCTGTAACCTCAGCTGGACCTCAGTGCCTGGGCAGAACGATGAGGGTGGGGGCAATCCCAGCATTCTTCGGGAGAAGCTATGGCTGTTTAAAGTGATATCATAGTGCTACAAATGTATGATGTGGATATGTCCCATGCCTGAACGTACACTGTGTCTCCCACAATCAAAGTCAGCACTCTATTAACTGGGATAAATAAATGGGGAAAAAAATCCACCCTGTGATCTGTTATTTTCCAGTCAGGAATTAGCAAAAGGGGACACACCCACACACCGAAGTCCAGGGATGTGTGTGATATTACATATATATATACACCCCTGGACTTCGATGTTTCATTTTTTTACTTTCTGGGTTTCAATTTTTCCCCTCCCATATCATTTTCAGGTTTGTAAGGCTCATGGGTTCACATCCAAAATTCAATATTGCTCTGCAGCTATATTTGATTCTTTCAAATGCCGTATCACTCTGGGATCAGCTCCTGACATAACTTGTTAACCAGTGTCCTGGGGCAGTAGGTACACTCGTAATTCAAATATAGTCAATAGTCAACATCAATCACAGCCTAAGATTTCTGAAAGTTTTTGGCATATCAATGCATGCTAATGAGCAGCAGCTTGAACAGAAGCGGAAAGTGCAAAGTCAAGGAAACGTGATGTGCTGAAGTAAGGTCATGGCAGCAGCAAGCCAAGCATGCTATTTTTTCAAGGAAAATGGGTGAGCATTGCTAAGAAGTCAAGAGTGGCCACTGGACTGTGTCTAAAGTGAATTGCAAAGAGAAGTTGGATGTCCTGGCTGAGAACATCTAAGGGGAATTTAGCATACTTTTGATGAGACTTGTGAAATTTCTTAGGTTAATTCTACCCATCTCTAACTCGCCATGAATTTTACCTCAAGCAGAATTTGAGGAGAATTTGGAATCCCTCTTACTCAAAGAACAAATTTCTAAGGAGCTTCAATGAATACAAAATGAGCTAGCTAAATTCCTCAGAGAGATTCAAAACATCTCTAGGTTAATATGAATTAACTGAATGTGACACGTGAGGCAAAGGTCCCCACTTGAGGAAAACATCTGAATAACCTTGAGAGTTGCTGAGATTATTGACATTTCTTAGGGGTGGAGTTCTCATATCTCTAAATTTAAAGCTGATTGGGGGTGAGGATGGACACACCACTTCCTAATTACTTAAATCAGGATGAGCTGCCCTCCTCTCCAACAGCTTCAAAGATCTTACCAGATATTTCTGGCGCAGTTTCAAGTCAGCCTCCCCACCACAACAGCAACTTGCTCATTTCAAAATGAAAGCTGAGATTCTTGGGATGGTGAATTCTAAGCTCACTTTTAAATCTTTTTATTTTGTGTGTTTTCACAGACAAAAGAAGATGCATTGTTTGGGATCCAAAGGGGAAACAATATTTTCTAGGACAAGTTCTTGAATTCAGAAAGCCCCTTTTCTTAGGCTTTGGCCTTATTTGTGCTTCCTAAGTGAAAAATCACCAGAATCACTTTTATTATAAAAGTATACATCAAATTTTGTGGATCGTGCAGAATACATTATAGGCACCTGTTTTTATTTTTAACCACCATGGAGGAGCTGCTCTCACAGACTCCAGCTTTCTAGCTACAGCCCCTGCCAGCTGAGCCAATAAAGGATAAGTGTGGCAATGGATGCAACTCCCAGTAGCCTAAATTCTAGTCACACAAAAGTCAGAGATTTCTGCACACATGCCACAGACATCTCTCCATCATCCACCCAGGCAATCAGATTCACAGCTGAAGGACACATTTCAACTTGGCATAAGCAGCCAAGGATGATACAGAGCAGGGTCAGTCAGAGGTTTCTCCTGGGGGTTGTTTTAAGGCCCAGACAGAGAATCCTGGAAGACACGGTTTGACCTCTGAGTCCAAGGTTCCCCAGTCTGGCACAAACAGGAAAACAAAGCAAAACGGGCTTAAAAGCAGTGAATTGAGAGGACTTTCGGAGTTGCAGTAATGAAAAACATTTTCTGGATTATGTCCCAGTCTTCTAGGGAAAGCTAATGGCCTGTGGCATATTCAGTTGACAGAGCGATAGTGGCAAACATCCAGTTGTGTGCATCTGGCAGGAGGGCATTTCGCTCTGTGCTTGCTTCATTTCACCCAAATCATTCTGGACCTGTCATTTCCAAATATTGGAATGAACCAGAGTTTGCTTTGTCTGAAGAAGGGGAGTTATTGCTTGCTTTATGAGTGACAATCTGTGAAATCATGATCGGAGCCATTCATCCTTGGTTTTCAGGTTACAGAGATAAGTGCTCGACATTGTGAGGGCATTTGATGCAGCTCTCGCCAGAGAAAGCTTCTCCGCTTGCTAGTGGTGGAACTACTAATGCATTTGAGCAGCGTGGGAAAGCTCTTTCAGGACGAGGGCCACATTTTCTTCCCAGCAAACTTCCAAGGGCCACATACCAGTGGCAATGGGTGGAACAATGAGTGCGTGTTGGACCTTTGCACAGTAGTCTAGTACACCGAGCCACAAACCCACAAACCCCTCTACTTGCCATCTGGCAAGAAAATAGCATTATCAGAGTTCAAGCACACCTTCCAGCCAGGAAAAACACACTCAGGTTTGACTAATGAGGGTTGCTCAGAAGACGGGTATGTCTGAAGAGGAGGAGCCCCACGTTGGGCAAAATAGATTCCTGCATTGCAGGGGGTTGGACTAGATGTCCCTAAATGGCCTCGGTCCAGTATACCTGAAGGAGCGTCTCCACCTCCATCGTTCTGCCCGGATACTGAGGTCCAGCACCGAGGGCCTTCTGGCGGTTCCCTCACTGCGAGAAGCCAAGTTACAGGGAACCAGGCAGAGGGCTTTCTCGGTAGTGGCACCCACCTTGTAGAACGCCCTCCCACCAGATGTCAAAGAGAAAAATAACTACCAAACTTTTAGAAGACATCTGAAGGCAGCCCTGTTTAGGGAAGCTTTTAATGTTTAATAGGTTATTGTATTTTAGTGTTTTGTTGGAAGCCGCCCAGAATGGCTGGGGAAACCCAGCCAGATGGGCGGGGTATAAATAATAAATTATTATTATTATTATTATTATTATTATTATTATTATTATTATTACCCCTTCTAATTCCATGATTCTATGATTCTAAGCATCTCTGGCTGCATTCACACAACCATTCCCTCCGTTTCCTCAGCGTGTTTTCCTAACTCTTAATTCCCATGTTGTGTTTGAGATTTCACATGACATAAAAGCCGCTTCCGGAAAACAAATGGAATGAAGTACATGTTTATACTGCTCGTTTCCAAGTTATTTGATTCCAGTGGAAATCTATTTGCAGCCCCTTGAAACTGGAAAATTGTGGGGGAAACGTGATGAGATCTGGGTGGTATATCAGGGAAATAATTGAAGGGGCGAAAGAACACATGTGCGGAAAAGGTGGTGGAGTAGCAACATTGTCCAATGACATGTGTTATTGCGTTACATCACACCCACTGTTGTGAATGAAATTCAGTGCAACAGGTTGCATATTGGTCAAAAAGCCACAGCCCCATAACACAATAGGTGCTGCAGTGTGAAAGGAACTTTAGAAAACAAGACAGAAGTGCTAGTCTTATAATAATGAGATCTAATGCAATATTCCCCATGTCTGAATGTACCCTCAGATTGGCAAGAATGCCAATAAGAGGTAAAAGGTGTAATCTTCACTTCTCCTGCTAAATTATGTGTTTATTACATTCCCTCCCTCCCTCCCTCCCTCCCTCCTTTCCTTGAACCAATCCACCATTATGCTTCACATGTAATTTAACTGGTGCTGTGGATTAAATTTTACATAGCTGCTGTTGTCATTAAGGATTTTTTTTAAAATAGTGTATACTCCACCAGATCATCACATTGTATCCCCCCTTCTCTTGGAATGATAAAATCAATACAAAACGAACAACCCACACTGATACTTCTGACATTTTTCGCATGTTTGGCTTGGCCGGCTGTGTATTGCATCAGGATTCAGGTCTGAGCTTTATCACATGCTCCAGAGATCAAGAAATGCTGGGAGCGATATTTAATCAGCCTTTAGTCTGCACAGTGGCTCATCCTGCTCTTGAGCAACGCCTCTGGCCAGTATTCATGGCACGTCATTGATAGGAATGGCAGGAAGCCTTGTCCGAGCTTCTGGACAAAAAGAAAGGTCATTCTCCTTGACCTTGGAAGCTGCTGGCAAGGGCCTCAGAGGAAATGAGGGTGAACTTTGAGTAAGTTCTTCATTCACCCAAGAACAGATTAATGGGGAAGTATCAGGGGAGCCGGAAAGAAGAACTCTCTGTGCTTGGGAAGGGAAATGTGCCAGAAATAGTTGCCACATATAGTATAAACATATAAACCAAGGCAGTTTCAGTCCCATGGTGAGGCCTGAATCCCGATTGGAAGGGATCCAAATAGTCCGCATCCTCCAGGCGTGCTTGGAGTGGTGCATGCTCTAGTTATCTCCCACTTGGACTACTGCAATGCACTCTACATGGAGCTACCTTTGTGACTCGGAAACTTCAATTAATCCAGAATGCGGCAGCTAAACTGGTGACTGGGAGTGGCCACCAAGACCATGTAACACCGGTCCTTGCAATACTAAAATACAATGATTCATCAGATATTAAAAGCTTCCCTAAATAGGACTGCCTTCAGATGTCTTCTAAAAGCCCAATAGCTAAACATACTTTGACATCTGATGGGAGGGCATTCCACAGGGCGGATGCCACTACCGAGAAGGCCCTCTGCCTGGTTCCCTGTAACCTCACTGCTCATAGGGAGGGAACTGGCAGAAGGCCCTCGGTGCTGGACCTCAGTGTCCAGGCTGAATGATGGGGGTGGAGACGCTCCTTCAGGTATACTGGACCGAGGCCATTTAGGGCTTTAAAGGTCAACACCAACACTTTGAATTGTGCTCGGAAACATACTGGGAGCCAATGTAGGTCTTTCAAGACTGGTGTTATGTGGTCTCAGTGGCCGCTCCCAGTCACCAGTCCAGCTGCCACATTCTGGATTAGTTGTAGTTTCTGTATTTACGTTACAGCTATTTTTCAGATATTTCTTAAAATTGTCCCATCCTAGAATGAACTCCTGTCTAGCTTTGTCTCTAATTCTTTCATAAAGGGAGGCTAACACCACATATTCTGTCAATTTCAATAACCATTCAGCCCTGGTAGGGAGCTTGTCATTTTTCCAATTCATTGCAATAAGAACCCTCGCAGCCACGGTTGCATACAAAAAAAACTTTTCTTATATCCTTAGGGATGTCAGTACCTGTAATGCCCAGAAGGAATGATTCTGGTTTTTAAAGGAAATTCACATTAAACATTTTTTTTTAGTTTGAAGTATATATCATTCCAGAACCCAAAACAACAATTAGAATAATAGGATTCCTGACCGTTTTTCATGGAACATTGCCCTTACAAGGCAGTTTGCCCACCCCACCCCTCCACCAAAAAGGGTAAAACACATAAAACATCATAAAGACAACAAATTAATTGAAAAACTATTAATTAAACAACCAGCATTGGCTTTTTAAAAATGTCATATGAGGCAGTTGGGCTGCTTTCCACTAGGCTGACAGATCTGATTTGCAGCCCAGGTCAAGAAGTTGAAACACAGTCCTTATTATATTAGTATGATTGCTAATCTAAAGGTAACATTCAGACTGGACTTTTTCAGTGTGCAATACTGTGCAACTACACTTGAAGAGTGTTTGGAAGTTCCTGCAGGTGAAGAGTGATTTCTGATGATGGTGATGATTTTGATGATGGTGGTGATGGTGGTGATGATGATGATGATGATGATGATATTTTCTGAGAAATTATCACATCAATTCTACTTCACTATCCCAGATAATCGAGCATAGGGTTTCATTTTTAGGGTGATTCCCCACAGTTCCATTATCACAAGGAGTTTTAGCTGTGCGATGGAAAATTCCCCACCCTCTCCTTGTGTGACCCCTGGGCATCCCCTAAACCTGTTATGGATCCATCCCCCAGTGTATTGGAACAGATTTCCAGAGTGTGCAGGATACAACCCTTAAGCTTTAATGCTACGGTACCTGGGAGGGCATCCTATGAGATAAGATGGTTTGGATCTCCTCCTCCAGGGTTGGAGGCAGATTTCCAACCTCAGAGCTGGGACAACCTTACACAAGCTCTCCCAGGTTCAGTAGAAACCCTCATGCCATGTTCCTTGTCTTACCAACACTGGAGCTTTCCTTCCTATTACAGTGGTACCTCAGTTTAAGAACAGGCCTATTGATGAACTATTCCATGGGTGGACAAACTAAGGCCCGGGGGCCGGATCCAGCCCAATCACCTTCTAAATCCAGCCCGCTGACGGTCCGGGAATCAGCGTGTTTTTACATGAGTAGAATGTTTCCTTTTATTTAAAATGCATCTCTGGGTTATTTGTGGGGCGTAGGAATTTGTTCATATTCCCCCCCCCAAAAAAAAAATAGTACAGCCCCCCACAAGGTCTGAGGGACAGTGGACCGGCCCCCTGCTAAAAATGTTTGCTGACCCCTGAACTCCGCAAAAGTGTTCTGGTTAGCAAACTTTACCTTGGTCTATGAACAGAAGCCAAACAGTGGAAGGGTACCGGCGGCAGGAGGCCTCAGGGAAAGCACACCTCAGTTTAAGAATGACATTGGCTTAAGAGCGGATTTCTGGAACGGATTAAGTTCATAAACCGAGGTACCACTGTAGAAGCAATAGCAAGGGGATTTTAGAAGACATCTGAAGGCAGCCCTGTACCGGGAAGTTTTAAATGTTTGATGTTTTATTATGTTATTATATTTGTTGGAGCCCCGGCCAAAGTGACTGGGGCAACTCAGCCAGATGTGTGAGGTATTATTATTATTATTATTCGGGAGAAGCCAGACATCCATTCCTCCTTCCCACCTTGCCAACGTTCTGGATTTGGTGGTCCATTCCCCTCTGGTTCTCCCCTCCCCCTGCTTTTTTGGGGCTTGCTTTGCCAGTCCATCAGTTTAGCCTTAATGGGTTGTGGATTGTAGTGGCTCAACTGATGAGGTAAAGAAGACACACAAGAAAAAAAACCTGAGGGCTGTAACTTGTGGGATAATTATAGGGGCCGTCCTCAACGGGGTAGAACGCCAGAAACTACACTGAAGACTCAGAGTAAGTAAATTAATACCCGAGGGGATTAACTTGCCAAAAGGCTGAAGCAATCGGCGGTAGCGTAATAATTGTATCATAAGCATCGAATACTACACCAGCTAGACACACAGAGAGAGCATTGTGCTGCTTTGCCAGCATCAAGCATTATCTTTTGGAAGGGAGCTTTAATGCCTGTCCTTCCACATCACTGGATGCCAGGACGGTAAGGGACAACGATTTATATTTTACTATGCATTGCTGGCAAGTTGTGGCTTCCCCTATCCTCTTACCGGCAGGCAGTGCCGGTTCCAGAATTTCCAGGAGAGGGGGGAGACGCTTGGGTAAGGTGGGTCGTTTTTGTTTGGAAGAGGCAAGGCATAAAACTGGAGAATTCTCTCTTGATTCTCTTGTGCTACCATCTGGAGAAAGAGGAGATGCCACCACCTGTCGATTTGCCGGACTCTTTGCGGCCGTGGAATCCCTCGCAGCCGGCCAGGCCTCACCACCCCATTGAATCAGATCCTTTCTAACTGGCTGTTCTCATGAAACAATTCAAAAAGCAACATCCTCGGTTGTTGTTTTTTAAAAAAAGAAAATGTGTGCTGATGTTTGTTCACATCAATCTCGGTGCAGTATTATTTGCAAGACAGAGGACAAATGGGGCCTGTAACGAAATGTTGCAGCATTGAGCTTTTCTGTTCAGGGTAAGGTAAAGGGATTCCTGACCATTAGGTCCAGTCGCGGACGACTCTGGGGTTGCAGCGCCCATCTCGCTTTATTGGCCGAGGGAGCCGGCGTACAGCTTCTGGGTTGTGTGGCCAGCATGACTAAGCTGCTTCTGGCGAACCAGAGCAGCACACGGAAACGCCGTTTACCTTCCCGCTGGAGCGGTACCTATTTATCTACTTGCACTTTGACGTGCTTTCGAACTGCTAGGTTGGCAGGAGCAGGGACCGAGCAACGAGAGCTCACCCCGTCACGGGGATTTGAACCACCAACCTTTTGATCGGCAAGCCCTAGGCTCTGTGGTTTAGTCTATTTTATTCCATTTTATTTTATTCTATTGTACTCCAGTCTTTTTGCCACTCCTGGTTTTCTCTCTCTCTCTCTCGACATCCCAGTCAGTATTTTGTGGCCACTAAACACATTCAGTCTTTATTTGGGCTGATCTGGGGGTTTCCTTTCCCCCTTAGGTTTTCTTAATTTTTCTTTTGAGGGATGTGCTAGGCACCTGCAACTCTAGAATCCCCCTGAGCTTACTGATATCTCTCTCTTGCGCACAGATTATGCTGTTTTGGTGAGATAAGCAACGGCACTCAAAGAATTGAGATTGGGATTAGTTTGTATGATCGCTTCCTAGTCTTTTTTGCTCTCCCTCTCCAAGTTCCTTCACAGTGACCTGGATTACAGTTCTTATACTGTCACTTTTTGCATAAATCCAACAAACATATGGCTGTTTAAATCCCTGCTTTTATAGAAAAGCCCCCCCCCTTTTATACAAAGAAAGAGACAAAAAGTATGTGCTCTTCCGTGATGAGCAAACGGGTGCAGCGAGATCTTTCTTAATAAAAATAACAATCTTTCCAGAGCTGTGGAGTCATTTTAATTAAATCTGAGAAATTGCATGTGCTTAATTAACGAGATCACTTTTTGAAATTTAATATGCTATAGCTGCAATTTATTTGTGTGTGTTTGTGGATACACAAACACAGAGCCACAGACTTTTATCTGAATGTGCCCTGATGCCATTTCCATAGAGAGCTGAACTTTGCTAGGTACCTACAGAAAGATTCAGGGGAACAAGGCAAGGCGTAAACAAAACTCTGCATTGGGGAAGAGGGTTTGCCTTGTGCAATTTTCTACCTTCATTTCTGGAACATTGCAAGGTGAGGATTGCCGTGTGATAGATGAAAGCAAGTTTGAGTCAAGCTGCATTTATACCATCCTGACAACACTGGGTTTGAAATATCTCTATTTTTGGCCATGCAGACCTTAATCTCTAGTAATATGCTAAGTGCAGTGAGATGAACGTGAACAATGTATCTGCTTACGCTGGAGCTAAATTAATACCAGAGGGATTAACCTTCAGTCGAGTGTAATAATTATGATTGTAGTAATTATTATAGAAAAGCATTTTTTCCATGGTAACGTTTACTAATGGGTTGCATCTCAGGTGGCGGCTGGGGGGGAGGTGCTTTAGTTTTGTAGAGTGAATGTGGTTATACTGATTTAGATGTGGAGAGTTCAGATTTCACCCCCTTCCCTATTAGTTAAGTGAGGCTACAGTCACACTGTGCCTTTAAAGTCCAATGTTACCGATTTAAAGAGTCATGGCTTCCCACAAATAATTCTGGGAGCTGCAGTTTCTTAATAGTTCTGAGAGTTGTTAGGGGACACCTGTTCCCCTTCACAGATCTATAGTTCCAAGAGCTTGCTTATTAAACCCCATGACTCAAAACAACAACAGCATTGGACCTGTAATATCTACTGCCTAGTCGCAAATATCAGCTTCCTAAGGAAGGTGGTGGCCCAACTGCAGGCAGTCATGGAAGAAGCAGATTATCTGGTCCCCTGGTTTAGAGACTGAATTACCCTTGACCGCTCTGAAAGATTATCTTTATTAGGAGAGAGACAGAAGGAGTTGACCCTGTCAATTGTCCTTGATCTCCCTGTTGCTTTTGACACCATCAGCCATCCTAAATCTGTGAGATAGGAGTTGGAGGCCTGCTTCTTACATGGCTCTGCTTCTTAAATCAGAGCAACAGCCAGAGAGTAGCAATAAGTAATAATCTCTTGGCTTTTGACTCGTAAAGTTCAGCAGTGTCCCACTCTGTTTAAGAATAAATGAAGCCCTTTGGAACTAGCGGATTTGGGGACAAGCCATAGCCCATAACCTCAGTACTAGATTACTGTACTTCACTCTATGTGGGGCTGCCCTTGAAGCTGATTCAGAAGTTGCAGCTAGTGAAGAATGTGGTAGGAAGATGGGGAGCATTTCTGATAGACCTGACCTGGCTTTCAAAATGCTACAAAGTGCTTGCATTGGTTTGTTGCCTGCTCCCATATAGACCTTTTCTGAAATTCAGATTGGCTGGGAAGGCTCTGTAGGCTGTAGTAGCTCTAACCATGGCAAGGAAGAACCTTCTCAGTGGTGGCACTCCAGCTATAGAACTCACTCTCCTCTGAGAATTGACAGATTTCATTTAGCTGACAAATCACCCAGATAGTTGCTGGGGTTTTTTTCTTACTTTCATGTGTCTGCTATGTGGGAACTGTTTTGGCATATGGACTTGTATGTCAGGATGAAACCCACTCTAGAATTGCACATGCAATGAAAATAGTGGAAGACATGTCTGAAATAAATGCAATGAAATAAGCAGTTGACTTAGCAGGACCGTTTGTAGCTGTCCAGGGTCCTGAATGCTCTGAGTTAGATTTGTGCCTTGATTCTGCCCACTTCTCCTGTGAACCTCAAGCACCCACACAACAGTGTCTTCTTCCTTACCACCCAGCAGGGGGTTCATTTCTGCAGGGCGCTCCTCCACAAGGTTGTTGAAAGGAGGCAACATGGTGCTGCTTCATGAATGGCTTTCCTGTGTCCCTGCTCCTCCACATGCAGCTGCTGGGTGACCTTGGGCTAGTCACACTTCTCTGAAGTCTCTCAGCCTCACTCACCTCACAGAGTGTTTGTTGTGGGGGGAGGAAGGGAAAGGAGATTGTTAGCCACTTTGAGACTCCCTAGGGTAGTGATAAGGCGGGATATCAAATCCAAACTCTTCTTCTTCTTGCGAAGCAGCACCTGCACCCGGCAGGATCAATCCCAATCCTTGAACAGAGTGAGTTCATGGCTGATGTGAGATTTGTACAAGTGACGGTCCCATAAACAGATTCATACGCAGCTCTCCACTTGAACCTTTTGTTCCGTGCAAAGTTAAAGCGGGGAGCGGGGGGGGGGGGATGCAGTATCTGAATCTATATTCACAGAGTTGCACTGTGAATCCCAGGAGTGGTATAAATGCCACCTAATAGTGCCTAAACATTTGCGAAAGACCTTTCCATTACTTTTACAACACTGTAAACATTCTGTAGAACACAGGTAAATTGCGACGAGGCATTAATACAACACCTTGGGGCTCCATGAATTCATTCAATATCTACCCTTCTTCTTCCCAGTCCTTTCCCCATCCTTACATTCATTTTACTTCATCTGAGGCATTTACATATAATTAGCATATATACAGTTTGTTCGGGGAGCGCATTCGCGGAGCCATTACTCTATACGTGCTACTGTACTGTGCTGCATAACTTAAAACTGTCCCTTTTCTGTAATAAACACGACAATGAGAGGAGAAATAGAATCAGCACCAAAACTGGCAATGATGAACAATTCTCTTAAGGGGGGAAAAACTCCTAAGTGTATATTGGCTATTTAGGATACCTTTAAAATATCCTTGTTAGATTTGACTTCTATTTAGAACCAGTCCTCTGTCTCCAAGAAATGGCTTGTCAGATGTCCATGGGAAGCTCACAAATAGAGCAGGGCTGCAATGGCTGTCCTATTGTTCACCTCTCATTCTCACTCGAACAGAATGAAGGAGTGTAGATCAGAAAACCTTCCATGAAAAGCATGGATCTGGAGGTAATGGGCAGCTCAGCAGGAGCTTATTCTTTCTGTATCATGAACTGTGCTCCTCAGCAGGCATGACGAGCTGACCTGAGATGGCCATTAGTCTTCATGCAATGGAGTCCGCAAGTGCCCTTGTTCTTTGCTATGTCCTTTTTCACTCGCTGTGCTCAAATATATAAATTGGGGTGGGGGTGGGGGGCTGGAGTGGACAACGCTTTGGATTTAACAGATCTGGGGGGGGGGGGAGTCAAAGTGGAAAGACAGGCTGCATACGCACCATTCCTTTAAGGCACATTTGAAGCACACAACTTTCCCAAGGAATCACAGGAGCTGCAGTTTATCCCTCACAGAGCTAAAATTCACAACAGCCTTAATGAAATAAAGTTCCAAAGATTCTTTTTGAAGGGCTGTGCTTCAAACATATGGTGTGATAGTAATAGATCCAAAAACAGATTGCCTCCTTTCTTAGTGCAATTGACACAGACACAGTTATGCGACCCCTGAGCCAATGAGATAAGTAACTATGCAACCTTTAGAAGACATCTGAATGCAGCCGTGCATATAGAAGTTTGTTAATGTTTAATTGTGTTTTTATATATGTTGGAAGCCACACAGAGTGGTTGGGGTAACCCAGTCAGATGGGTGGGGTATAAAGAGCAAAACTGTTGTTGTTGTTGAATAGGATGTCCCTATTTTCATCAGAGAAATGTTGGGGGGTATGTAATCTTGTCGTTGGTGCATATCCATCCATTCAGGTTTTCTTTTTCTATTAGGCCTAGATCTTCATCTCTCACCATCCATGCTCAGAGACAGTATTCTTTTGCATACAAGTTCCTGGAAACTGTAGGAGAGGATTGTTCCCTTGCTCTTAGGTCCTAAATTCTTGTGGGAGCCAGCGTGGTGTAGTGGTTAAGAGCGGTAGTCTCGTAATCTGGTGAACCGGGTTCACTTCCCCGCTCCTCCACATGCAGCTGCTGGGTGACCTTGGGCCAGTCACACTTCTCTGAAGTCTCTCAGCCTCACTCACCTCACAGAGTGTTTGCTGTGGGGGAGGGAGGGAAAGGAGATTGTTAGCCACTTTGAGACCCGTTAAAGGGAGTGAAAGGCGGGATATCAAGTCCAAACTCCTCCTCCTCCTCCTCTTCTTCTTCTTCTTCTTCTTCTTCTTCTTCTTCTTCTTCAAGCCCCAACCCCTCCTTCTTCTCATGAGATCTCATGGGGGAGATCTCACAAGACCATGATGGAGAGAGATGTAACTCCACCTTCTCCACCACTTCCTGGGCTGTGTACCACTGGGCAAAACCACCCCACCCACAGGCCGCTCTTGGAATGAGGCCTGTCAGAGTTCAGTGACATATTCCAGGCAAAACCACTGAAGGAGGGGGTGACATGGGGAAAGTTCCACATTTGCCCCCCCCCCAGTCTGTTGTTGCCCACCCCTGTTGAACATTAAGTAGAGATATGGTCCTTTAGTGCTTTGAAAGGGCAGGATTTTTTTTTACTTTTTCAGAACACCAGTCAATTTGGCCCCATCCCAAGATTCTGGCAACTTATTGGGCCTGTTAAGAGTCTTGCATACTATTGCAGTAATAGGTAATAAAGCATCTGAACATCTATTATAAAGCTCCATTGGAAAGCCATCTAGCCCAAGCAATTTATTACTTTTCAAACATTCAATACTGCTTTGTTTCTCTTGAATAGATATTGAAGCATTTAATAAGGTCTCTTTCTTCCTGAAAAAGAAATCATTAGAATATTTAATACATTCAAAATAGTTGGCAATGTTATCCTGAGTTGTTTTTCCCCTCTTCTGATGGATGAATCAGAGTATAAAAATGATACAACCTCTTTGAGCATCTCATCCATATTATACACATAATTATTATCTCAACATTCAACATTCAATTCAGTTGGGGGGAGGGGGAATCCAGACTGATTCACATTTCTAGGGCAATACTTTACCAGACTTATTTCCAAATTCAAAAAAAGATTCTGTTTCACAAAAAATCTGGGGGTTTTTACTCAATATATTTGTACAAAGAACATCCAGTCTTTTTCATCAGTGTCTTACTATTTTCTGTGACTCCCTGGGTTTATTCTTGTCCACTAAAACAGCAAGCAAATGTTCTAACGATTCTTGCCCGTGTTTGTTTATTCTTTTTATTGAAGTGACTTCCCTACTTAATTAATATCTACTCCTGCACCTTTTATGTCGGCTTTCTAGCAGCACAGTCTGATGCATGTCTACTCAGAAGTAAGTCCTATTGAGCTGATTGGCCTTAGGCTGCAGATTACTGGTTGGGATTTCATTTAGCTCTCACTTAACCCCTATCTTAATGGGACGCAGGTGGTGCTGTGGGTAAAACCTCAGTGCCTAGGGCTTGCCAATCGCATGGTCAGCGGTTCGAATCCCCACGGCGGGGTGAGCTCCCGTCTTTCGGTCCCAGCTCCTGCCCACCTAGCAGTTTGAAAGCACTCTTAAGTGCAAGTAGATAAATAGGTACCGCTTTATAGCGGGAAGGTAAACGGCGTTTCCGTGTGCTGCGCTGGTGCTGGCTCGCCAGAGCAGCTTCGTCACACTGGCCACGTGACCTGGAAGTGTCTCCGGACAGCGCTGACCCCCGGCCTCTTAAGTGAGATGGGTGCACAACCCTAGAGTCAGACACGACTGGCCCGTACGGGCAGGGGTACCTTTACTAATCCCTATCTTAAAACAGCTGTACTGGTTGCCAATTCATTTTCAGGTCCAATTTGAGGTGCTCATGTGAGTGTTTGAAGCCATGAAATACCGAGGCCCTGAATATCTGAAAGGCCTCCTACAGACCCTCTTGGGTGCTAAGATCAGCAAATGGGTCCCTCTTGGTTGTTCCTCCATCATCAGAAGCTGAAGGGGGTGGTAGCTCAGGAGAGGTCATTCTCTGTGGCATTTGCCAAGTGGCCCAAATAGCCTAGTAAGGCTCTGAGAGTGAGGCTTGTGTGGCAACATGGTCATGGCCCCTCTTAGCCAAGGCCTCCTTCCCTCTTTCAAGATCCTGTGAGATGATCTCAGTCCCATGAGATCTCCATGGGGTGATAATGTCCCACCTGCATACTGAGCTCCTGTGCTACCAAGCAAAGTGCATAACTTAGCTGGATTGCCCCCATATATTCTGCTCATGCTTGAACTACAGTGGATCTCAGTATTAATGGGTGTGGGGGCCTAGAACAGCCCTCCCAACACTTTCCTGGATGGGGTGGGGCTGCAGTATGGTGAGGGCTATAAGGATGTACCAGAGGTGGTACCACTGGGAACAGCAGTGCAGCCAACTGGCCCAACCTCACTGCTGCTCCACCTCAACCCAACAAAATCCCTGTGTTGTGTGGTAGGCAGCAGAGAGGGGAAACTTGGGCTGGATCCTAAGCTTGGTCATGCAACAACCCGACGTAGAACACTATTTTAAAGACTTGTTTCCCCTCTGCCAGGCTTAGGCAGAACAGGAGCCCAACTGCTGATGAATGAACCCAGGTCCTGAGAACATCCTCTGAGGTCCTTCTTCATGTGCCTCCTCCATGAGAAGTCTGGAAGGTGGCAATGCAAGAATGGGGGTTTTATATAGTGGCTTCCCATTTGTGGAAAGCTTTCCCCAGGGAGGTCCACCAGGCACCTTCATTATACACCTTTAGGTACCAGGCAAAAACATTCCTCTTCAGCCTGGCCTTTGGCTGGCTGACATCCAATGTCCTTTAAATGTGTTGTAGGAGGAGGGATTATTTGTTTGTTGTTGCTCTTAATTTTACTATACATTTTGTGTTTTTTATATTGTAATTTTATGTTGTGAACCAACCTGAGTTCCATGTATGAAGGGCAGAATAATAATAATAATAAGCCAGCTTGCTTTATGTCAGCTTCTTGCACAGAAAAAGGGTTCCTTACTCATAGAACTGTATCACACTGCAAAAATGAAATAACGTTCCCCATTCACGATCATTAATCCTGTCTTTAACATCACATTCAGCCTGCATAAGAGGCACTTACCATTAGGGAATATTGGGAGAAATGTCTCCTTTTTTTTTTTACAACTTTTTATTTATTTATTTAAAAAATGAACTGTCTTAAATCTCTATGATAATTTGGAAGATGCTAACTAGACTGAAAAAGCCTTCAGGTCACAAGTTGGGATTTATTATACACAAATCAGTGCTAGCCACGCTATAGGAGATGGGAAGCCTCGACGACATAACTTTTAAACCCACGTTGAGAAACTTTATATTTCCTTTCTCCCTATTAGCCTATTTGCATCGGTGCAATAGTGAGCGGTTTCTGCCGTTCGATGGAGAAACAGAATCCTCAAATCAATAATTCATGGCCCTGGATGATAAAACTAATATAGCAAGTTACAGAAATGTCAGTGTGCAATGGGGAGGCGATAGGGAAAGATTGCAGAGAAGTTAAATAATTGTTACTCAGAACACACAAGTACAAATCTAAACATTTAGAGGCAGTCAGGAAATCTTGAAGGGCCGGTCCCCTGGGGCTCCACAGAGGAATTCATGTTTCTAAAGTAGGCGGTTTTTTATTATTACTCCTGGTGGAGCAGGAGGTTTCATTGTGTTCCACGGTGTCAGCATAACTAAGGCAAATAAACTTCCCTGACATTAATGATCACTCTGTTTCTATCTCGTCCCTGGGAAGTGTGGGGAGAAAGAAAGAGAATGAGATCAGACTGGGGTTTCTAACGCAATGATCTTCAAACTTTCCATACTCAAGAAGAAGAAGAAGAGTTTGGATTTGATATCCCGCTTTATCACTACCCGAAGGAGTCTCAAAGTGGCTAAGATTCTCCTTTCCCTTCCTCCCCCACAACAAACACTCTGTGAGGTGAGCGAGGCTGAGAGACTTCAAAGAAGTGTGACTGGCCCAAGGCCACCCAGTAGCTGCATGTGGAGGAGCGGAGACGGAAACCCGGTTCCCCAGATTACGAGACTACCGCTCTTAACCACTACACCACACTGGCTCTCTCAAGAAACACTGTCCGCATGCATGCTTCTGCGATAGAATCCTTGCGCACTGCAGAGCATGCTGGGATATAGTTTCCATAAAGAGAGCCTGCTGGGTAAAGCCAATAGCTCACGTAAACCAGCATCTTGTTCTCACAGTGGCCAACAAGATGCCTGTGGGAAACCCACAAGTGGGGCCCCCAAGCACAGCAATGTTTTCCACTCCGACAGTTTCTAGTAACAGGCATTCAGAAGCATTAATGCCTCTGAGCATGGAGGCAGAACAGCAGCCATGATGGTTAGCAGCTATTGATAGCATTATCCTCCTGAACTTGTCTAATCCTCTTTAAAAGCCATCCAAGTTGGCAGCCATCACTGCTTCCTGTGGGGAGCATAGCTGTCAACGTTTTACATTTTTTAAGGGAAATTCCCTTATTCCGAATAGGATTCCTCGCAAGAAAAGGGAAAAGTTGACAGCTATGGTGGGGAGCGAGTTCTGTAGCTTAATGATTGTGATGCATGAAGAAGGACTTTTAAAAATCTGTCCTGAATCTTCCAAAATTTGGATGTCCACGAATTCTAGTGTTGGGAGAAAGGGAGGAAAACTTTTCTATCTCCACTGCTATGCACATGGTTTCAGCAGAATGTCAGTAGCGGCGAGGAAGCTATCTTCCTGGGAACCACAGTATCAGATGCTTTTCTGGTTGCCAGAGGCAAACCTCTGGCACTATCTTACCAAGTGTAGGGATGGAGGAGAAGTTTGGTGCAGGTTGCACTGAAAGATGAACCCATCTTATTTGCACTTGCCCAAATAATAGGTGAACTGAAACTACCGTCTCTCAGAAATCTGTACTTCTCAATTTTGAAATGCAGTCTCCCTGCCAAGTAAGACATACGTAGATGCACATATGAGGGCAAAGTGTGCATAAGAATCCATATATTAGTGAAAGGAACATATGCCGTGGTACCTTGGGTTATAGACGCTCCAGGTTACAAACGCTTTAGGTTACAGACTCCGCTAACCTGGAAATAATGCCTCAGGTTAAGAACTTTGCTTCAGGATGAGAACAGAAATCGTGTGGTGGCAGCGGAAGGCCCCATTAGCTAAAGGGGTACCTCAGGTTAATAACAGTTTCAGGTTAAGAATGGACCTCCAGAATAAATGAAGTTCTTAACCTGAGGTACCACTGTACAACGAATTATATCAGGAGAATTCTTTTTGCAAAAACTTTGTATGTTATCCAAATTGTATATAACTATGTGCTTATTAAAACAGGAAACTTGATGAATATAGGCACTGACTCCTAGGGACTGAGGCACTTTGCCCCCTCCCAATGTATTTCTCTTATTTTAGGTGGCCAGGGGCCCCCATTGTTCAGAGGGTAAATGTGGAGCCTGGCATGACATGGTTCAGTGATCAGATGCTACTACTGCTGCCACTGGCTGGGGGCAGCTTCCCTCTGGGGAAGCCATGACAGGGGAAGAAGAGGATGAGGAGGAGGAGGAGTTTGGATTTGATATCCCGCTTTCTCACTACCCTAAGGAGTCTCAAAGCAGCTATCAATCTCCTTTCCCTTCCTCCCCCACAACAAACACTCTGTGAGGTGAGTGGGGCTGAGAGACTTCAGAGAAGTGTGACTAGCCCAAGGTCACCCAGCAGCTGCATGTGGAGGAGCGGGAAGCGAACCCGGTTCACCAGATTACGAATCCACCGCTCTTAACCACTACACCACACTGGCTGGAAGGGGGAGGATGAGGCTGTTTGGCTCAATGTCATGTTGGATGCATGATGTCAGGGTGTCATGTCAGCCCCCTCCTCCAATGTTTTTGAGAAGTTGGCACCTCTGTTGGTGAATTTTCATGAAGACTTATTTCTAAACAAACCATCACCAAAACACTCCTTCCTTGAAGGCTTTTAAGCAGAGGTTGGACGGTCATCTGTCATGGATGCTTTAGCTGAGATTCCTGCATTGCAGGGGGCTGGACTAGAGTATCCTTAGGGTCCCAACCCTACAAATCTATGATGTTATGCTATGATTCAGATTTAAGACCTGAGGGGTGGGGAATGATAAACTGACAGAAACTGAAATTGATAGATTCACCCATCCCGAATTTAGCCAGAAGGATGGTTCTTTGTGTACAATGGGATTGTACACCTGGCATTTCCCATAACCTTCAAACAACAAGGAACCAGTCCTGTGCTTGAATGGGGAGCTTTGTCTGTCCATCAAAATGCCCACCTGTTGGACCACAACCTTAGCGTAAAGTATGCTAGAATTACTATTCCCCTTTGCATTGAACAGGCACTGTTCGAACAACTATACCCTATGCCTTGCATACTAAAAGGGATGATAAATATGTATCTTATGCAACTGTTACTCTAGAATATGTACCAGGTCTGATCCCTTAGGGCAATCGGCAAAACAAGCTTTAACCTCATGTGGCTTCCTTGCAGGGTAAACTTCAAATTAAATAATTAAGCTGCTTACGGAACAAAATAGAGAAGTTTACAGGTAGAGCTCCATCTATCATTAAATTCCCAAGACAGCCTTTTGAAACAATGTAGCTTGTGATTTATGGGGTCTGGTAATGCAATGTGTAGTATATCCTTTTTGCACATGGCTATGATTCTTCCCTGAACCAAACAATTACTATTAGAGACTGACAATTTCTAAATACTCATTTGGGTGGTACTTAATTATACTTATTAATGGCACAACACCTGCCTGCAAAGTATATTTCCTTTTAGTTTTAAACCCCAAATATGGTGGAAGTATATTTATTTATTGGGGCTCAGTGGGTCATACACCTGTTATTAAATCTTAGTGAGCAATATCAACACATTTTGTTTCATAGAATCATACAGTTGGAAGGTACCTCAATGGTCATCTAGTCCAACCCACAAAAATGCAGGAATCCTGCCCACAACCATCCCTGGCCGGGCTCGAACCACCAACATTCTGGTTAACATTAAGATGCACTGACCCACTGTGCCACTGGGAGGGGGATTGTTTTGTCTGATAAAAATATTATCATGTGTAAGCCACTATCTATTGATGTCCCCGTTCCTTGTCCAAACACTCCCTTGCCTCAAACTCACATTCTAAAACAGATAGCAAGCTTGGTCTTCTCCAGATGTTGTTGGAATACAGTTTCCACCATTTTTCTTTTAACCACTGACCATGTTGGGTGGGACTGATAGGAGTTGGAATCTGGCAGTATCTGGAAGACACCACTTTGGCTGCCTCTGGTCAGAAAAGATATGATACAAAAGGAAAGGGGGCTGGGAGGGAGGAGGGAAAAAGCAAGCTTTGGAACTAGATATTAGGTTCAGCTCCGAGAGTTTTCTGGTGGTTCCCTCACTGCGAGATGTGAGGTTACAGGGAACCAGGCAGAGGGCTTTCTTGGTGGTGGCACCCACCCTGTGGAACGCCCTCCCATCAGATGTCAAGGAAATAAACAGCTATCTGACTTTTAGAAGACATCTGAAGGCAACCCTGTTTAGGGAAGTTTTTAATGTTTAATGTTTTATTCTGTTTTTCATCTGTTGGGAGCCACCCAGAGTGGCTGGGGAAACCCAGCCAGATGGGCGGGGTATAAATATATTATTATTAATAGTAGTAGTAGCAGCAGCAGTAGTAGTAGTATTAGCTACAGAGTTCTTGTAGCATCCATGAGAAGTTTGGAAAGCAGGAGCCAAAGCTCTTGGTCTTTCAGCAAAGGGACTCTGCAGTGCCACCTCTTCTAAAGCCAGATGGAATGGCTGTTGAAAGGCAGCAAGTGAAGGAGAGGCCTGTTAGAAATTGTCATTTGGTAGAGCTGTCAGGAGTGGTCCTGCAGCCCCATCACTCCCTCCTATCACTTTTAGCCAATGGTGCGAACTTTTGTCATGAATTGGCAGGAGTGTAGGCACGACTGGTACCCACTTGTGAGGAGTGTAGGCATGACTGGTACACACCAGGACAAGCTGAAGCTGGGGAAGGGGAGGTTGGGGACTTAGGAGGTATTCAGGGGACATCAGAGGATGTTTAAGGGGCAGGATGGGAGCCAGGGCAAGTGGGCACATCACCAGAACCAAAGGTGCCCCTGTCTCCCCAAACACAGTGGGCTCTGAGGCATCAGGTACAGTGGGAAGTGGGAAGTGCAGTTTAAGAGACTGCGTCAGGTGAGAACGCAGCCTAGCTGATTGGTTGATCAGGTGAAGATCATGGGACTTGTTGGGTCTGGGCAGAGGTGTGTGGCCACTCAGCTTGATTAAGCTCAGACCAGGTGGGGACCACATGTTTGTTAAGTGAAGAGACACAGCTACTCAGCTGGAGCAAACTCAGGGACATCAAATAAGATTGAGAGGAAAAACAGAGAAGCAGGGCAGAGACTCTGTGTTTGCTCAACTTTTCACTGTTGATGGACCATGGCTTGGCTGCTTCTTGAACTCTACTGGGCTGCAATTTCAGGACTGACCCCACAATGCCAACCCTGGATCTTCTTCAGAAGGTTTGACTTTGAACCTTTCTCATTGCATGGGACCTGAACCCATATTTGACCATTGGACTGTCTGACTCCTTTGTAATGTTGCCCTTGAAACTGTGTGCACTATTGGGACTTACCTAAGAGTACACCAGATTCAGGACATCTGCAGAGCATGGGTAACAGCATGGTGCCTTCTAAATGATGTTGGACTATAGCAGGCACGGGCAAACTTGGCCCTCCAACTGTTTTGGGACCACAACTCCCATCATCCCTAGCTAACAGAACCAGTGGTCAGGCATGATGGGAACTGTAGTCTCCAAACTTCTGGAGGGCCAAGTTTGGCCATGCCTGGGCTATAGCTAACTCACTTTCATCATTTTCACTGCTCAGCCACATTTGTAATCAGGATCACCAAATTGGACCGTGAATCAACATAGGGTTGCCTTGAACAGCCCTAGTTTTCACACTTACACACATGCATCTAACAATATTCCCAGCTTTTCTGATTCCTGTTTGTTTCCCACAACTTGAGAAAAACAACCAAAAATCAGTGTTACTTAAACAGCAAGACTTGTTTTTTTTATTAGAAGTGAGATGGTACCGTCAGATATTGTAAGCTGCATCCTGCTTGAAGTTAGCTGTTATTTAAAGTGCTGTAGGTTCATCAAGCTCTCCCTTTTTCTAAAACCCAAACTGAGAAGCCAGAGAGCAAAGTTTCTTCCATTAAAATACAAAACCTCTAAACATTGCAATCTTCTGCAGCTGCTAATCAGACCGAAGCAGAACTGCATGTGGCATTTGAAGATAGGAAACTCTGCGTTGGGAAAATAAATAGATAGAAGGAGAAATGTGGTCTGCTTGGTCCTTCACAAAAACAATAGGAATGAGAATGTCAAATGGACATTTCCCTTGTGTATTTTAAATCTCAGCAGGGATGAGAATCTGAATGTCACATAAAAGCCCTGGATAAAAAGTTGGGGTCTGCGTTGCTGCTTTAAATGTTGTTTCACTTTATTTCATCCAGTAGAAAATGGGTTTGATGTTCAGTGATCCCAAAATGAACAGCTTAGAGAAGTGCCTCCTTCCTCCCTGGTGTGACAATGTCCACACAGGCTTATATTTACACAATATCAAATGGCAATGAAACTGGCGCAATGAGACACACACATATCCTTTGATTGAAATTACTGCAGTAACGTTGTGCCCATCTTTAACAATATCTTTTGTAGGAGAGGTTGCAACCTGGAAAATGACAAGTTGGAGATGAACTCAACAACCTTGTTCCATAACATGCATGCATTGTTTATATAAGTTGACAATGAGCATAGAGGCTGTGTCACACACATGCAGCCTTGCCCCTGTGATTGAGGGCACAATGTTGGCATGCTCCATGGTGTACACACATGACATCAGCATATCCTGTGGCATATGCACTCTACCTCTCTTTCAAATCAGAACTAGTGAAGGCGGTGAAGGTCCTGTGTGAGTGTCTGGAGGCAGTTGGAGGGTGGATGGCGGCTAACAGATTAAGGTTGACTCCTGACAAGACAGAAGTACTGTTTCTGGGGGACAGGAGGCGGGCAGGTTTGGAGGACTCCCTGGTCCTGAATGGGGTAACTGTGCCCCTGAAGGACCAGGTGTGCAGCCTAGGAGTCATTTTGGACTCGCAGCTGTCCATGGAGGCGCAGGTCAATTCTGTGTCCAGGGCAGCTGTTTACCAGCTCCATCTGGTCTGCAGGCTGAGACCCTATCTGCTTGTGGACTGTCTCACCAGAGTGGTGCATGCTCTAGTTATCTCCCGCTTGGACTACTACAATGCGCTCTATGTGGGGCTACCTTTGAAGGTGACTTGGGAGGTTGTGGACTCTCCTGTTAGAATTCCTGCTCCATGATCGCAGTCATAGGATTGTTGTCTATCACATGATGGTGTATGTTTTGACTCCACAAAGTGGGAAGTGACTGAGACAGGATGATTGTGTTACTGTGTTCCGTGAAGTGGGACTATTGTCCTTTGTTCATTCTCTTTGCTGTCTGATGCTAGAGAGAGAGGGAGCCATGTTGCAGTGCTCCGTGTGTGTTTATATGTAAATAAAGTAGATTAGCCAAAATGCTGAGTTGCTGAGGTATGTTACGCAAACTGCGAAGACTCTGCGGATCCCTAAGTGTTCTGATGTCTGTTGGCATCTGTCGCTGTTCTGATGTCTGTTGGCATTTGAAGCTCCGAACGAAAGACCAGGAGGGAGAGAACATGCCAGTCGGGCATGTGTCTCTGCTAGGGTCCTACTTGAGTGTAGGATGAGCTCCTGACAGTAGACTCTCTTTCCTTGGAGGTTTTTAAGCAGAGGTTGGATGGCCATCTGTCATGGATGCTTTAGCTGAGATTTCTGCATTGCAGGGGGTTGGACTAGATGACCCTTAGGGTCCTTTCCAACTCTACAATTCTATGTATTACATTCATGACAGAGATTAACATTTGGAATGCAAAATATTGGTGAATGAAATATAAGTAAGTAAAGTAAATTTAGCGTGTTTGGGCTCCTTAAGCATCTTGACAATTATGCTCCTGCTCAGATCTCTTCTTGGTCTATCTCAAATCGGAATCTTTTGCAGACGCATAATTTTTGCTCAGCTGGAAACCTCCTGTTCAGGAAATGCCAAGCACACCATTTAGCTCCAAGTGCACCAGAATTGGGGAATGAAACCTATTCAAGCTTGTCTTAACTTTACTATTCTTAGTCCTTAAAAATGAACCATAGAGATCATTTGTTTGAAAGGGTGAGGGTGTGAGCTCTGTTAAGAGCTGAATATGAGATTTACAAGCAAGAGTTGAAAATCTGGCGAGTTCAATTTTGGCATTCATAAAAGCACCTCTTTGAGGGTAGGTGGTGTATATATATATATATATATATATATATATATGCGCTAGATAAATTGCAGAGAAATCAGACTGTACAGGGAAATGTTTAAATGAAACTTCCAAAAAATCCTATGACTGAGTAGTCCAAAAATGGAGTGATCGTGCAAGCAAAATGTAGGATGTTAAAAAAAGGTAACCCATATTGGGAATAAGCTGTTAGTTACTGGATGGGAGAACTGAGCAGAGAGTAGCTAATATTGGAAATAAATCTTCTGAATCACGAACAGAAATATTTTATGTAGTTTGTCTGTTTTTGCCTGCAGTACCTCTATGAGTGGGCTCATCCATGCATGGCTATCACTTGATTTGTCATCATTACCGTAAACCTGAGGAGTCACAGAGGAGCAAGTACATTGTAAAGTATTTGAAGATGAGGTTTAGAAATGGGGAGAAATTCAATTCAGTTCACATCTTAATGCAGACCTCATAATTCACAATTCTTGAAACAATATGCAAAATGAAAATGCAGCTGTCTTTAGAGAATTGGACTATTCCACTTCAACATTTATTTTTATTTATTTTTTTAAAAAATGCAATAGTAAACTGAGTTAAAACAAATTATTGCTATTATTTCCATACCAAAATCAAGGTGCTCACGTTATTGTTTAAAACCGTCAACAAATGGAAGTCCACCTCCTTCCCTCTTTGGTGTTTAAATCAGCAGAGTGGGCCCTACTACTCATATCACTGCTTTCAGAAGTTTTCGAGAGAGCCCAGGAGACACCCACAGAAGGATATCCGGCAACAGGGATGCGAACTTAAATAAAATATGGGGAGGGGCAGATAAGCCCCGCCCCACGTAATTGATCACATGACCTGTTGCACACACACCATTTGAATGGCAATGCCCATCAACCTTGGTGGGCAGGGCCAGCCTCCTTAAATATTTTATAGGGAATAATAATAATAATAATAATAATAATAATAATAATAATAATAATAATTGTTTATTTATATCCCGCCCTCCCCAGCCTAAGCCGGGCTCAGAGCAGCTAACAACAGTAAAAATAAAACAATTTACATAAAATCACAATCAATTAATTGAAATACATTTTAAAATCAATTCATTCTAAAATCAATTCAAAATCAAATTAATGGCAACCATTGGGCTAGAGTGCTATGAGGATTACAGAAGGAGAGAGGGGGTCAGACTGCGCCTTGGCCAAAGACCTGGTGGAACAGCTCTGTCTTGCAGGCCCGATGGAAAGATGTCAAGAAGGAGCAAAAAAGCTGGCTCCTATGTTTGGCGCCTTCATTGTATAGCTTTTATCATAGGCTGAAGATACACCTTTTAGCCCAGGCGTCGTTCATACCCACCCAAATCTTTTAACTTTAATTTGTTTTAACTGATCTTAATATTGCAGATTTTAAAAAATTTCAATCTGCTCTGTTTTTGAGTGGAACAAGGGACTCTGCATAGGCAGGGTGACGCAGGGCTGGGTGGAAGGAGACCTCTGCTCGCAATGTTGATTCCTTCCCAGTGTGGTACAAAGTGGTCTTAGATCTCAGTGCCAGGCCGCAAGCTGTTCAGGACTTTGTACTCTAGTGCCAACAGCCTGGATTGGGCCCAGTCAGCTAGTGTCTTTACAGACACATAGATGATCTATCTATCTATCTATCTATCTATCTATCTATCTATCTATCTATCTTTATTACGGTCCAGAGACCCAACAAATCGTTACAAAGCAATGCACAATTCAGACAGGCTACCTCCAGGTGAAACAAGCATTTTGTTCAGACTTAAAGATAGGAATCATTGGTTCTTGCAACCACCAATAAAAACTTTGCCTCTGCTAATGTTCTAGCATTTGTCCCGTCTTCCAATAGGAACCTGACATAGTGAACCTCTGATTTTCCCGGGAAAGGCACCAGCAAGGGTAATATCAATTCAGCCCTGGCTTGCTCATATTTCGCACAGTGCAGCAAAATATGTTTTATAGAATCGATGTCTTGAGCACACGGGCAAAGTCTGTCCTGGTAGGGAGCTCCTCTCAACCTGCCATCCAACTCTGCAGAAGGAAAGACATTTAGTCTGGCTTTGGTGAATAACCTTTGCTAATTTAGTACTGTGAGGTTTTTAATGTAAGGTGTTAACTTAAAGACATGCCCATATTGTACTCCTACTGCCAGCAGACTACAGACTGGGTGTGATCGAGATCGCAAGTCCCCATAATCTTTGCTTTAACATCTTTAGGGCACCTTCATAACCCAGGTAATAAAGTTGGGGGGGGGTGACAGACCAATAGAGGTGGCTTTTCTAGCCATGGTTTTCTGCCATTTGCTGACAGGCTCCTCATGGTCAGGTGTTGGTACAAACCCTTCCCTAGATCATGGATGGCGGCTAATGGATTGAAGTTGAATCCTGACAAGACAGAAGTACTGTTTTTGGGGGACAGGGGGCGGGCTGGTGTGGAGGACTCCCTGGTCCTGAATGGGGTAACTGTGCCCCTGAAGGACCAGGTGCGTAGCCTGGGAGTCATTTTGGACTCACAGCTGTCCATGGAGGCACAGGTCAATTCTGTATCCAGGGCAGCTGTCTACCAACTCCACCTGGTACGCAGGCTGAGACCCTACCTGCCCGCTGATTGTCTGGCCAGAGTGGTGCATGCTCTAGTTATCTCCCGCTTGGACTACTGCAATGCGCTCTACGTGGGGCTACCTTTGAAGGTGACTCGGAAACTACAACTAATCCAGAATGCGGCAGCTAGACTGGTGACTGGGGGCGGCCGCCGAGACCACATAACACCGGTCTTGAAAGACCTACATTGGCTCCCAGTACGTTTCCGAGCACAATTCAAAGTGTTGGTGTTGACCTTTAAAGCCCTAAACGGCTTCGGCCCAGTATACCTGAAGGAGCGTCTCCACCCCCATCGTTCTGCCCGGACACTGAGGTCCAGCGGCGAGGGCCTTCTGGCGGTTCCCTCATTGCGAGAAGCGAAGCTACAGGGAACCAGGCAGAGGGCCTTTTCGGTGGTGGCGCCCGCCCTGTGGAATGCCCTCCCATCGGATGTCAAGGTGATGGACAACTACCTGACATTCAGAAAACATCTTAAGGCGGCCCTATTCAGGGAAGCTTTTAATGTATGATATTTTAGTGTTTTTTGGTTTCTGTGGAAGCCGCCCAGAGTGGCTGGGGAAACCCAGCCAGATGGGCGGGGTACAAATAATAAATTATTATTATTATTATTATTATCAAACACTGAAGATGATTTATTTTAATGTCTATTTCACAAGAGAACCAGTGGCGATGAAAGGACGCCATCCTAGTCTAGTGCCTTTGTTTATCACTTTCCAGAGAGTCATTTTGCCATTTGCGGCAAGTTGAAGCCAGCAGATTGACTTGACTGCAAAGAGCAGTGTGCCCCAGTTATAATGCGTATTACATTCCTGTACTTTGCAGTCCAGCGGGGGGAAAACAATATGGAAGTAGTAGAGTGGAAGGAACAAATGCGTTCTCTATTGTACAGAAAGACTAGTCTCGCTACCTAAGGAACCTCAGAGAGCTCACTTGTGCAGTTGTTTTAAAGGTACTCATTTTAAAATACCCCCCAAGATAAACTGCCTAATGCAAGTGTCTCTCAGCTCTGTTCTGCCCTTGATTGCTTCGGCACAATGTTATCCGCATTTTCAGCAGGAATTCCCCTGAGAGAGAACGGGGAGAGTGGGGGGAGTTTGGTGTGTAGGTCTAACTGTTGAATATTGCAGCTGCCTCCCGGCTATGTTACCTTATCTCAGTATGCTGTAGTGCTCAGTCATGTGTGTTTGCTTCATGGAGCGGATTGTCTGTGAAACAAATATAATCAAATGGAGGGAAGATGAGAGTGTAAGTGGGAAGGACATAAAACCAGCTTCGTACGGAGGCAAAATAATTATACTGTTAAATCGAGCACGGCCAGACGTGGTAAATACAGTCATTGTGGTCCCCGAGGGACCTCCAGAGTGGATGGGGTTTTTCCAATCCCTCAAAGAAAGAGAGTTACGGCTTGATTGACAACCATCAAAGTCCTTGTTTAAAGTTCCTAACATCAAGATGATATTCCGTATGATGGCTGTGTCAAAGGAAACACATATGTTTTGTGAAACAGTTGGCATAGTTCCCCTGAAAATAGTTTTGTATACTGCTACGTTTGTTGGCACTAGAGATGGGGAGAGCAATTGATTTAGTTTGCATTTACTGAGTTTTCCTTCCTGAACCAACACATGAACCACAACAAAGCTATCTTTCGAAATCTGCATTTCTCTGAATATTGCAGTTCCTCCCTCCTGCCAAAAAAATAAAAATAAATCTGTACAGAAGGGAATTTATTAAGTGGAAAGTGGTCACATAAATTGTGGCATGCTTGGATATTAATTTATTCAGCACTTGTGAGACGAAGGAATGCTATCAGTCTTCTACCTTTGTCCTTGAAGAACATCTCTCGTGTAACAGCCGGACAACATTATTGTCTGTGTATTCGGAGTAATGGTATACTAATTCTCGGACTGTTTCCCCTAATATAACGCATTTTTGTATATTATTTGTATTTATTTGCACAAACTACCCGAGTAAAGGCATTTGGGGTGTGTGTGTGTGTGTGTGTGTGTGTGTGTGTGTGTGTGTTTTACACATTACTTATCTGGGGAACTGAATTGTAAACCCCTGCAGCAGAAGGGCATGGGGCTATTGGGTTGTTATTTGATTTTGTATTTTGTGGTTTTGAATTGTGATTTTATTTTGTGATCCACCCTGAGACCTGCGTGTAAAGGGCAGTATACAGATGATAATAATAATAATAATTTCAAAGTGTGGATTTTAAAGAATGGATGTGGTTTGGTTCTTGTGTTGTTTCAGAGAATGCAATTTAGGTAGGTCCCCCTTTAAATGCAAATCACACCCTCCCCCCCTAAAAAAATATCCCTACTGGCATCAACAGCCTTCTGGCACCCCCATTCTTAGACCTGGCTCCACAGTAGCAGCTGTTTCAGCTGATTCATAGGGAAAGGCTGGAACCATCACCCAGTTGCCCCCTGCCTGCTGGAACAGTCCCCAATAGCTTCCACTCCACTTGATTACATCATAAAGAATGCCAGGGAAACGACCCTCATCCATTGGCTCAGCTAGATCCATTTGGCTCCTCCCTTCCCAGAACTGCTCCAGTAGCAGCTCTTCAATCTGTCTGTCATGGATGGAAAGGCAAGAATGAGTCTCATTCATCAGGAGCCAATGAATCAGTTGGATTATCCTCTCTCCGAGGTGCCTCCTGATATAACTACCGTATTTTTCGCTCTATAACACGCACCCGACCATAACATGCACATAGTTTTTAGAGGAGGAAAACAAGAAAAAAAAAATATTCTAAACGAAACAGTGGATGTATGATTTTTGTGGTTCATGCTGTGGCCACAGACATGTGATCTGACGGTGAGTTTGGGGTAGCCCAATGCAAAAATCCTGAGGATCCATGTGGATCCGTGCTTTGTAACCACATTTTAAGTGGAGAGGGAAGGAAAAGCACTCAAGGGACAAGGAACACGCGTGGGGTGGGTGGAGAAGGATGCTGTTAATAATGAAGAGAGGAGAAGGCTCCTCTCCTCTCCCGCTTTGCTCCTTTAAAAGCAAGCAGGTTCTGCTTCTCTCCCTCCTCCCCAGCTCGCTGAAAAACCTTGCTGCTATTTAGCCAGCTGAGTGGGGAAGAGAGGGACAGAGACCCTGCTTGCTTTAAAGGAGCCAACAGGACAGGAGCCGCTTACACTCGTGTAAGCGGCTCCTCTCCTCTCCCGCTTTGCTCCTTTAAAGCAAGCAGGGTCTCTGTCCCTCTCTCCTCTTCACTCAGCAGCTCTTCTCCCGCTTTGCTGTTTCAAAGAGAGCCATGGAGGAGGGAAGGAAGGGGAACCATGGATTCTCTGCTCACGACTACAGCAGATCCCCCCACCATCCGTAGGCATTCGCTCCATAACACGCACAGACATTTCCCCTTACTTTTTAGGAGGAAAAAAGTGAGTGCTATGGTGCAAAAAATACGGTACTTCACCTCATCATTATAGAACATCATTATTTAACAGTATGAAATAACTTGTAGCCAGGTTTCCTTATTTTCCACTTCCCTGCTGGAGGGCAGAGAGGGATGTGGTGTGTTTAGGAAGACACTAGTCTTACTGTAGGGAGTCAAAGGCTGGTATTCAGCTAAGTTTTACTCACAGTAGACTTATTGAAATTAATGGATCGTGTTCATTAGTTCATAGGGTCTACTGTGAGTAAACCTTAGTTGAAATAGCACCCCAAATCTACATTTGTCATTCCACCCATTTCTGCCTCTGGTCAGTTGGCATGCGGTCCTCAGAAGATTGTTCACTCCTAACAGCTAACTTAGAATGAAATGTTTCCTAGCTCAGTCAGTAGAGCATTAGACCCTTAATATCAGGGTTGGGAGTTCAAGCCCCATGTTGGGGAAAAGATTCCTGCCTTGAAGGGGGTTGGAAAAGATGATCCTCATGGTCCCTTCCAGCTGTACAATTCTGTGATTTTCCAGCATCTGCTCAGCTTTATTGGTTGGTAATGATGGGGTTGGGGTGGGGGAATAATGGTGTTGTGATGTCATAATAAATTAACCTGTTTTTAATACTGTATTTCAATGTTCTAACCTGTCCTGGAATCTTAGAGTGATAAGTGGGTAGTAATAATAAATAATAATAATAGTCAATGTAAGAGTTGCTTCTGGTTATGTAGAAGGGGAATGGAATGCAAGGGACTGATTACATTGACTGGAGAATACACTGCACAAGAAAGATCAGTATTCTATTTTATTTTTTACCAAGGAAGCTACAGCTGGTTCTCAATGAATTGTTGCTTCCGATTTATGTTTAGCAAGGAAGAATATGGATTTCCCCCCATTGTTATCATTGTTTTAGCCGCTGGCAAAGAGACAACCGTATTGGAAGCTAATTTGGAAGCTTGGCTCTATTATTTGGCACTCTTAATTACTTGCCTCAGTGAGCAAGGCAGCCGGAGGACAAAAGAATGAGAGCCGGCTATTGCATTGGGAGACTTGGGTGAGAGGAGCTGCAGGCAAAGGGTTTGGAAGCATTGCAGGATGGAGAAAGGTCTTGCGCCGTCTGCTTCTTGCTCGGAGAGCTCTTCATTATCGTCACCAGCATGTCGCCGCTTTGACTTCATACAGCGGTTTTCTTTGGTGGATTATTTAGCAACCCCTCCCCGTCCTGCTCCAGATGGATATGTGGATATTACTGTGTGTGTTTGGAGAGGTGTGTGGAGGAAGGTCAACTTTTCTAACATTTGGACACCTTGGAAGACTGATTCCAACATTGCAGGGGGCTGGACGTGATAACCCTTCCAACTTTGATTCTATGACCCACCCAGTTTGCTATCTCTTGGACCTTGTTGTTGTTTAGTCTTTTAGTCATGTCCGACTCTTCGTGACCCCATGGACCAGAGCACGCCAGGCACTCCTGTCTTCCACTGCCTCCCGCAGTTTGGTCAAACTCATGCTGGTAACTTCGAGAACACTGTCCAACCATCTCGTCCTCTGTCATCCCCTTCTCCTTGTGCCATCCATCTTTCCCAACATCAGGGTCTTTTCCAGGGAGTTTTCTCTTCTCACGAGGTGGCCAAAGTATTGGAGCCTCAGCTTCAGGATCTGTCCTTCCAGTGAGCACTCAGGGCTGATTTCCTTCAGAATGGAGAGGTTTGATCTTCTTGCAGTCCATGGGACTCTTGGACCTTGGCGTGTGCCAATTGAGCATTGAAGGTTACATAGCCATGGGTGGCCCAAGGTAGCTTCATCCACCTTGGTGGCTAGGGTGAAATACTAGGGTGCTTTCAGCAGGTTCTAGGAGCCCTCTTTGTTGTGAGATTTTGGGGTGATCTGTGAGGGTTTTTTTGAGCCCTGTGTAAAAGCCAAGGTGGATGGATGCAGTCCTGTGTGGAAGCTAGGAAGCTGAGAGGTATTTACTGAGGAAGTGAGTCCTCCAGAGAAGGAGCTGATATCAGTATATATTTATTAGTAACTAGTATTAATGTTTTTATTGCTGTAACATGATATTTGGGTTTGCTCTGCGTCACTTAAAGATATTATTATGTTGTTATTATATTATATATTGAGCAGTATATCTGTCTGTTGTTTTTGTTTTTGTTAAAGTGCACTAAGTGAGGGTTTTAAAAAATGTTTAAAGCTTCAGTTAAGGTGTTGTTGTTTTTAAGTATGTTACTCTGCTTTAATGAGAGAGAAAAAGAGAGAGAGAGAATGGACTCAATAGAGGCCTGCACAAGCAGTACTCTAGACAGCCTCACAACACAAGGCTTATTGATGGGCACAAACAAGCACAGTGTGTACTGCAAATTAAAGACCACCATGAAACTACAAAGGTTTTGTTTTGTTTTGTTTTGTTTTTTTAAATGGAAACAAGAGTAAACATCGTTCAGCCCCTCTTAATTATATTAAGGACAAAAAGACCAAGAAGCAAACCCCTTCCACCACCACCCTAATATGGGACAACAGAGGAAAATGAGTGCCTTTTGCTTGGCCTGGATCTATTTGTCTGAAACTTGCAAGAATTTTAGAGGGTCTCCCTTGCCTGCAAATTTCTCCACTTTGGCCAAAAGGAGGAAAAGTGATTGTTTTGTTTTTTTAAATAGTGAATGGGAAACATAACTTTGTTTTACAGACTGAAGTGAGGAGAGGACAGAGCGACTCAAAACAGATCAGAATTTATTTTATTTTTTTAAGTACAGATACAGCTTGGATCTTGGGATCCATGCACACCTCCAGCAAGTACATGCTGTTGGACAGAGGCTAACTGGTGCTACATTCTGGAATACTAAATCTGCCAGACTTCTTGTCATTCAGGGATTTGATGTACAATATTGTTTGTGCCTCCCCCCCCCCCTGCTGCACATGTTCAGCTTGTCCTCCTAATGTTTGCCATCCTTCCAGCTATCATCTCATTCTGTCAAGATCTGATTGCTAGTTCACATCCCGATAAGATCTTACCAGTGCTGACTTGAAGAATATTGCAGTATCCCCTTCTTTGCTTACAGTCAGTTACCTAGTTGCATCCTCCTTGTTTCCCTTATTACCCTTTCCATGGGAAGTAGAATAAATAACATAGTGGGGGGAATATGCAGAACAAGCAGGGATAAGAATAAGCAAAAGCATGTAAATGACCGCATTTGAATAAATAGGGATAATTCATATAGTTAGACTGCATTTGCATAATGCATGCAAGTCACAAAATATCTATTTTTGTGTGCGCGCACAACCATGCCCTTTGTGTTGCTTCTTTAACTCCTTGGCTGTAGATCAAACTAGCTGTGACATGGGAGCTGTGTGACTGGAACTCTGATCATCTTTGGAATGCCTCCATTGGGACCATGGTGTACGATACAGATGGGGAACCCAAGCCTTTCAGATATTGCTGGACCATTGATCACATCCACAGTATACCTTTACAGCACTCTTATGCCACTTTAAAAGGCATGGGTTCCCCCAAAGAATTCTGGGAACTTTAGCTTGTTAAAGGTGCAGAGTTGTCAGGAGGCTCCTATTCCCCTCTCAGATCTAACAGAGTTCCCTGTGAAGATGAATTGATTGCTAAAAGGCTCTGACAATCATAGCTCGGGTGTGTACAGTGGTACCTCAGGTTACAGACACTTCAGGTTACAGATGCTTCAGGTTACAGACTCTGTTAACCCAGAAATAGTACCTCGGGTTAAGAACTTTACTTCAGGATGAGAACAGAAACTGTGCGGCAGTAGTGCGGCGGCAGCGGGAGGCCCCATTAGCTAAAGTGGTACCTCAGGTTAAGAATGGTTTCAGGTTAAGAATGGACCTCCGGAACAAATTAAGTTCTTAACCTGAGGTACCACTGTAACGGGGTCTCCTAATGACCCTTAGCACCCTTAACAGACTACACTTCCCAGGATCCTTTTGGGTGGAAGCCATGACTGTTCAAGTGGGTGTGTGGAAGTGGCCTTATATTTCCCATCACCCCCAGTTTGAGGGGGGTTGTCACAGATGGGAAGGAGTCCAGCAACATCTTGCAAGCTTCATATTTCCCATCCCAGATGCATATTAAAGGGAAATTTAATGCTTTCCTCTGGTACTATTTACCCACTGAAACTCCCTATCTCGCAGGTGTTCACCTCACTCCCCCTCCACCGGCCTCCTTGCTGCTCAGCCTATTTGCTTGTTCATTTTAGTTCATAGAATCAAAGAATTGTAGACTGGGTGGGACCCCAAGGGTCAGCTATTCCGACCCCCTGCAATGCAGGAATCTCAGCTAAAGCACCCATGACAGATGGCCATCCAACCTCTGCTTAAAAACCTCCAAGAAGGAGAATCCACAACCTTCTGGTGTGACCATTCAATCTGGCATATGAATCCTTAGTTTTAAGATTAGTAAAGGTAAAGTGACCCCTGACCATTAGGTCCAGGCGTGACCGACTCTGGGGTTGCAGCTCTCATCTCGCTTTATTGGCTGAGGAAGCCGGCGTACAGCTTCCGGGTCATGTGGCCAGCATGACTAAGCCGCTTCTGGCGAACCAGAGCAGTGCACAGAAATGCCGTTTACCTTCCCGCCGGAGCGGTACCTATTTATCTACTTGCACTTTGACATGCTTTCGAACTGCTAGGTTGGCAGGAGCCGGGACCGAGCAACGGGAGCTCACCCCGTCGTGGGGATTCGAACCACCGACCTTCTGATCAGCGAGTCCTAGGCTCTGTGGTTTAACCCACAGCGCCACCCGCATCCCTAGTTTTAAGATTAGGTTGTGTTTAAAAACAAAACAAAAACAAAACAAAAAACCACTTGCTGTCATAATAGAGTATTAAAACATATATATGTTCCATGAATAGTTAAGTTATGGCACGCTCTCCCGCAGGAAGCAGTGATGGCCACCAACTTGGATGGCTTTAAAAGAGGATTGGTCAGATTCATGGAGGACAAGGCTTTCAATGGCTATAAGCCATGATGGCTGCGCTTTGCCTCCATGCTTGGAGACTGTAATGCTTCTAAATACCAATTGCTGGAAACCAAAGGAAGGTGAGAGTGTTCTTATGCCTGGGTCCTACTTAAGGGTTCCCCAAAGGTGTCTGGGTGAGAACAGGATGCTGGACTCGCCCATCAGGCTCTTCTTGTGATCTTTCCAACACAATGTTCAAGATGGGTCACAATTAAATTAAATTAAAGTTATAAAAAGCAAGACAGGAAGGAAGGAAGGAAGGAAGGAAGGAAGGAAGGAAGGAAGACATTTTTCAGCTATTATTGCTTATACAGTGGTGCCTCGCAAGACGAAAAGAATCCGTTCTGTGATTCTCTTCGTCTAGCGGTTTTTTCGTCTTGCGAAGCAAGCCCATTGACGGATTAGCGGATTAGCGCTATTAGCAGCTTTTAGCAGCTTATCGGCTTATCGGATCAGCTGATAAGCGGATTAGCGGCTTAGAAAAAGGGGGGGAGGGAAAAAACCCGCAGGAACTTGCAAGACATTTTCGTCTTGCGAAGCAAGCCCATAGGAGATTCGTTTTGCAAAGCACCTCCAAAACGGAAAACTCTTTCGTCTAGCGAGTTTTCCGTCTTGCGAGGCATTCGTCTTGCGGGGCACCACTGTATTATTTATTTATTTATTTATTTATTTATTTATTTATTTATCTATTTAAAAAAAATCTCTTTAATTTTGATCCACTGTGAACATTTTATTGGACAGGCAGGCAGTAAATATGTTTTGATAAAACAAAGCAATGGATAAAAAAATAAATGCATCTTAAGGAGAGTTTCAAGGCCTGAAGCTCTAACACCGATGTCTTGCTAGGCTCTGGTCTGATGCCTGATTCTATGTATATAGAATATTTTAAAAGCCGCAAATACACTCTGTTGTGTGCATCCAACTATCCACTTGTGGCAGAATATTGAAAGATTCACCCTAAAGCTGTGGGTTCTTCCCCTATCCACAAAGACATTCTCTTTGAAATTGCACAGCACCAGTGTTTTAATTTAGGACTCCATCCTAACCCTGTTATTCATCCACCAGCTAAAGAGTTTGCCCCTTTGCACACCCCTTCTCTTATTTTGCCACACACAATCTCCCGGATGAAATTTAATTATGCTTCCTCTTTGCTTCAGTAGGAGCAGCCTTGTCAGTTTAATTGATTTTTGGTCAAAGTAATATTGATCTGATAAAAGCAAATCCATTCCTCTCGCAACAATTAAAACATTTAAATAGGCTCCTTCTCTTCTTTCACAAACGGACATGAAAAACCGCTGGTGGCTGCCCCTTATGGCTGACGTTGATCATTAGCAAATGAATTAGTGTCCATTTGTATTGGTGCCTGTCTTCTTTCAATATCTTGATATTTTCCGGCATTATTTTCCAGTTATGAAGGAGCAGGAATACCGCAGAGGCCCATTTGATGTCTTAGTCCAAAGAGCCAGTCCAGTAAGTTTCTTTTGAAGCCTTTTTCTTTTGTGAGCAGCTTGGTATTCACACCGGAGATAATTGTAGTCAAGAGGACTGAGCAGGTACTTTGCTGGGAAACCATACAAAACATAATTGCAATACGTTTTGACTCAAGAAAATGGCAATCGATGTTAGGCAAGTAGGACTGCACCATCTAGCTGCTGCTCTCTCCTAGCTGCTCAAGTTTGTAAGTGTTAAACTGTGGTGGACAAAAATGCTCTGCTCCAGTAGCCTTTAAGCTGTCGCACGTTGCAGGTCTAAGTTTCTTTCCATTCAACACTTGGTTATTTATGGTTGTAGTGGTTGGGAGTTACTCGTGCGTAATCCTGCTCCGTTTGAGCGTCGGATTGCCTGGTTAAACCCTCCGGACTGCGCAGCCCATCTTAGCGTGGCTGCCCTTAGTCACTCGTAGGATCTGTCTGTGGGCGTTTCTTAAAGCGTTGCCAACATAAGAGTTGTTTGACGCCCAATCGTTTCCGCCTCTCACTGCGCGGGAGTCTCCTGCGCAGGGTGGGCGTGGGCAGCGGGGTGCTGGGGCTCTCCTCGCTAACTTCCAACGAAGAGTCTTGGAGCCCCTGCACCTCCCTGTCCCGTTGCTCTCCCTGATCCCTGGTGTTACACTCATTCTCTTCCCCTTCTTCCCGGCTGAGTCTCCCTCTAGCGCTTGGACCTTCCCCTGCAGAATCCGAGACCCTTTCCTTCTCCCGTGCCTCTGATGGCAGTTCCCTGACAATGGTCTTGCATGTATGACATATCAGTTTCAATTTCTGGTGTCTCTGACTTAGATGTCATTGGGAAACGGCCTCTGCCTCATCAGACCATGTCACTCGCCCTTTACAGGAATGTCTCCAGTAGCTCCTATTGCACTTAGATGTCTCCTAGGGAAAGTAAAGAATGCAAGGCTCCCCATGTTGGTCTAGCTGGGACCAACAGCCATATGGTTCTTCCATTCCTACAACTGGTTCCACAGTAGCCGTCATTCCATCTGTCTCTTTGGGATGAAAAGCCTGGGGCCAACAGTCATTTGCTACCTGCGGAAATGGCACTCTGCCTGTCCACTGTGTCATTTTCTTGTATAAAAGGACAAAATAATTTGTACCCGAGTTTACTTATTCCGCCCCCTCCCCATTTGTTGTTGTCATTTGTCTTTTGTAAAATGCATTTTTGGTTGTAAGCCAAGGGTAGGGAACCTGAGGTCCTCCAGATGCTGGACTCAAAACACCCATCATTCCCAGCCAAAATGTTGAGGGACAATAGGATCTGTGGTCCAAGAACACCTGAAAGGTGATATGCCCTCCATACCAAGTCTAAGCATAAGAAGGCAGCTCTTTGGGACTGTCTGACATTTTGTGACGAGGGGAAGGCATGAGTGGAAGAGGACCACTTCAGTTCAGTTCAGAAGAGGATCAGTTCAGGCTATTGTTAATAAGCTGGATGCAGGCCAACCAACTGAATTTGAATCTGTACAAGACACAAGTGCTGTGGGTGAATGGTTCCTGTGTTTGGGGGTTGCCATGATTAATGTCCTCCATGGAGTTGCACCTCCTTGAAGGAGCTGGTACATAGCTTGGAGCTACTCCTGTCTCTCCAGGCCCAGGTGAAAATGCCCAGCTTCAGCTGGTGGCCATTTCTGGATAGGGATAGCCTGACCAATGATGACTCATGCTCTGGTCACCTGCAGAGTGTAATGGGTTCTATATGAGGCTGCCATTTAAAGATGGTCCAGAATTGCAAGTGGTGCAGAATGCTGTGGAAAGGTTGGGGCAGTGGCTGAGAGCATATGGATCCTATCTTAAAACAGCTAAACTGGTTTTCATCCTTCCGCCGCCGCCACCCCCCAGACAAGATGCCAGAGGCTTACCTTGATGTTTAAAGCTCTACACGGCTTGGGGCCAAAATATTTGCAAGAAGACCACCTTCTTCCATGTCAGACAGCCAATACTGTAAGACAGGAGTGCCAACTTGAATAATAATAATAATAAGAAGAAGAAGAAGAATAAAATTTTATATCCCGCCCTCCCTAGCCAAAGTTGGGCTCAGAGCAGCTAACAACAGTAAAATGATAAAACATTCTAAAATCATTTCATTATAAAATTAATTAAAATCAGATTAATGGCAACCATTGGGCTAGAGTTCTATGAGGATTACCAAAGGAGGGGGTCAGACTGTACCTTGGCCAAAGGCCTGGTGGAACAGCTCTGTCTTGCAGGCCCTGCGGAAAGAAGTCAAGTTCCGCAGGGCCCTAGTCTCTTGTGAGACAGAGCATTCCACCAGATCGGAGCCACAGCTGAAAAAGCCCTGGCTCTGGTTGAGGCCAGCCTAACCTCTCTGTGGCTTGGGACTTCCAAGATGGTTTTGTTTGAAGACCGTAAGTTCCTCTGTGGGACATACCAGGAGAGGCAGTCCCGTAGGTACAAGGGTCCTAGGCCGTATAGGGCTTTAAAGGTTAAAACCAGCACCTTAAACCTGATCTTGTACTCCACCGGGAGCCAGTGCAGCTGGTATAGCACTGGATGAATGTGATCTCGCAGCGACGACCCCCTAAGGAGTCTTGTCGCAGCATTCTGCACCCGCTGGAGTTTCTGGGTCAGTCTCAAGGCCAGCCCCACGTAGAGCGAGTTACAGTGGTGCCCCGCAAGACGAATGCCTCGCAAGACGGAAAACTCGCTAGACGAAAGGGTTTTCCGTTTTTGAGCTGCTTCGCAAGACGAATTTCCCTATGGGCTTGCTTTGCAAGACGAAAACGTCTTGCAAGTTTGTTTCCTTTTTCTTAACACCGTTAATACAGTTGCGACTTGACTTCGAGGAGCAACTCATAGAACGCAGTGTACATAGTAGCCTTTTTTGTGGTTTTTAAAGACTTTGGTGATTTTTGAAGCTTTTCCAAAACTTCTTTTGCAGCCATTTGGTAAGTTAAGCTTTTAAAACTTTTTTTTGGGGGGGTTTGGATTTTGGGTTGGGGTGTTTGGAATTCAAGGACTTGGTGTTGGGAAGGGGTTTGTATGAATCTGGAAGCTTGTGTGTTTTTTTCTGAATTTTTATGATTTTCTGTGACCATTGGGCCACTCTGCTGTTTTTTTTTTAAAAAAATCTGGATTTGAATTTCTGTGTGCTGGGTGGCTGGGGGAACAGTTGGGGAGGGGTTTGAAAGAATCTGGAAGCTTGTGTTTTTTTCCTGCATTTTTATGATTTTCTGTTACCATTGGGCCACTCTGCTGTTTTTTTAAAAAAATTCTGGGTTTGAATTTTGAAATGCTCTTTACAGTATGTGTGACTTCAAAGAGCACTTACAACTCCTCTTGTACCAAATTTGGCTTAGTTTGGACTTTTTTTGACCATAGGAACACATTAATTGATTTTCAATGCATTCCTATGGGAAACCGTGCTTCGCAAGACGAAAAATTCGCTAGATGAAAAAATTCGCGGAACGAATTAATTTCGTCTTGCGAGGCACCACTGTACAATAAAATATTGTGGGGGCCCAGGTAAGGCCTGCCCCACATAATTCATTGCATAACACAGTGTGCGCGCACACCATTTGAATGGGAATGCCCATCAAGTGGGGGGGGGGGCTTGGCCCCATCACATATTTTATTGTGGGGGCCAAATCCCCCACAGCCCCTAGGAGTTGGCTCTTATGCCCTCCCAGTGGTCCGGCTTGAGTGTGAATTATGTGGCATGGGACCCTGGAAATGAATTTTTCAATGATGAACCCATGTATTGTGGAACTACCTTCTGGAGTTATGTCTGGACCCATCTGGTTTTAGGTGACTGGTTAATGCACATCTTTTGGGGGCAGGTATTTGGAGGAGAAGAGGCCCCGTTCCTGTAGCTGCAATTGTTCTGTGATTTGTGAGGGGTCTATTTCCCTGTTTTAAAGTGTCCTGTGGCTTGAACAAAAAGAAGAACAACCCTTGAGTCTTTCCCAGTGGACTCCCACTCAAAGAGAACGCTTCTTATCAAGACTGTTGAAACTAGGGATTATCAATGAAACACACACAAACACACACACACACACACACAACTCTATTGACATGGCTGAGTGGATGGTTGTACATGTATACACAGATGTGCATTCCTTGAACACCATTTGAAACATGCCAAAGGGGAAACAGTGTTGACATAACAAGCATGTGTGTTGATAATGTACCAGATGGGAGAAATATATTATCCTCATTACTCTATTCTACTGATTTGCATCTTCACTTTCCAGCTCCCATAAGCCCTATGCAGAAAAGCCAATGATTAGGGATGATAGGAGTCATACACTAATAATAACTGATGGTTCAAGTTTTCCTGATTCGTGCTGTAATCTATAATCAGTACTTTAAACTACAAACTGCCTTGCATGCTTTGGCACAAAGGCTGTGTATATGGGATCAATAAATAAGTTAATGAGGATTGAAGTCTGAGTCTCTAGATCAGGGGTGGGAAGCCTTCTTGATGTTGCTGGTTTTAGCTTTCATTGCTGGATCAGGGGGCCATGGTGGCTGGGACTTAGGAATTGGAGTCCAACAACATCTGGAAGACCACAAGGTTCATGGCCGCTGCTTAAGATAATGGGTTGTTTCAACTCTATCTGAAAGCCAAATCTGAAGGCAAGATAAACATAACTTTTCATACCCAGACACGAATGTTAAACAAGAGGCTGACTGTAAATTAATTTTCACATTGTCTGGGTTTCAAATGTTTCTTTCTTGGCTGGTATGCAAATCCTCATAATGGTATAGAAACAAATGCCAGCACAACTGATGGTTATTGGATAATGCCCTAATTACAGATTTTATGTACATTTTTAGTGTTCTTGGATGCTTACACAATACACCAGTTTCAGCTAAAGAGAGCAGACTAGCTCTATTCACGGCTCAGTTTCTATGCCCATATATGTGAGAGTAAAACCCATTGAACTCAATGGAGTTTACTTTAGAGAGGATACATAGGGAATTCTACTCCAAGATACCCAGAGGGTTATTGCACTTTTGTCCTGCTTGTGGACTTGCCATAGGGGTCTGGTTGGCCATAGTGGATACAAAATTTTGGACTAGATAGACCTTCTTATGTTTTTTTTAGTATTTGCCTTGCATAAGAATCTGTCCCAGTCAGCATAGCCAATGATCAAGGATGCTGGGAGTTGAAGGGCAGGGAATGAGTAAATACTTTCATCACTGTTTGCAGACATGTTAAATATATATACATATCATCAAAATGATGGGTACTTTTTGCAAACAGGAGAAGTATTTATAAAAAGTGCTCCCTGCCACACCTACACACAGCTTTGAATAATAGAATCATGGAGTTGGAAGGGACCCTGAAGATCATCGACTCCAACCCCCTACAATTCAGATTTATGCAGCTGTTACAGGGATCAAACCTGCAACCTTGGTGTTATCAGCACCGTGTTTCAACCAACTCATCTAGCCATGTTTAATGAAAGCAAATCTTTCCATGTACATTAAGGACCTGAGCCATAGAACCCACATTTCCATAACATTGCAGTCTAGGGTTGTGTTCACACTGCCATTTACTGCAGTGCTCCCACCACTGGTTCTTTAAGCCAGGTTTGCATGACATTCTCCCCAATCCATCTGTACCCTGTTGCTTTTAGAGAAGCATTCGTTTTCCCTCAGACCAGCTTCTGTGCAATTAGGAGAAATGGGCGGTGCCATTCCATTGTGGTGGCTTTCATGTATGTGTAGATGATGGCACATGCGCAGGTGAAAGCTTCACTGACTTCAAGTTCTGCACAGGAAAATAATAATAATTGGGCAAATACATCTCTGGCCCCGCTCCATTGTGGACAGTGGTGGGAGAATGTGACTTGGAAACACTAGAGCTGCAAATTTAAGCCACTAATGTGAACATAGTGTTAATTGCAGAGATAATCTAAAATTAGATGAACTAGATGGGACACAGATGTACCCAGCTGTTTCCTGGAATGCAAACATCACCAGCAAGTTTCAAATCTTTTGTAAGCCTCCGAGACCAAGGAAAAGAGACAGTGGAGGAAGATTGGAAGAAATTTAAAGTCTATCTTAAGAACTTTTATAAAATAAATGAGTTCTAAAATGCCAAGGTTAGGGAAATTAAGAGGTTATAGCTGTATTGATTTGGTAAAAGACAGGGGGAGTAAAAGGTCAATTAGTTAAATTTTGAAGTGAGGATTTGCTGAAAGAAATTTGAAAATAGGGATGCAGAAAGGGAAGGTATGGGGAAGTCGGAGAAACAGGGTTCAAGAAAAAAAAGGTTTTGAAATTATACATGTTTATGTGTTTGTTTGTTATTGTATTGTGTAATGTTTGTGTTAAATATGTGTTAAAAAACCAATAAAAATCATTATAAAAAAACCACAAAACTTTTGTAAGCCTCATTAAAGATTTGTCTTAACCTCTTAGTCCTCAGCTGCAACTGAAATCGAAACGAAACCTATGTAGCCTCATTTGTTCATATCAGACCCAGTGAACTTAATGAACCTGATTAAGTTGAGTCATTTATTTCAATGGGTCTACCTTGAGCAAAATGCACTTGAATAAAACCATTTGCAGCACAATCTGCTCAGCTCTAAATCCAATTGAGCTCAATGGGATTTAATCCCAGGGAAGAAGGCACGGGACATCAGCCTTAATCTGTATGCCTCTAGAGGCAGAGATCTATTTTTTTTCTTTAAAGTTACATGCATATTGATCACACTATGTAACTAATGGAGGTTAATAATCAAGAGGATCAAAACAAATCATGCTGAATGTTCAGATATATCTACAGTAGATGTGCTTACTGGTAACTGATTGTGATCTGTATGTTTTATTGTTAAGGGGAAAACAACAACTCCAACAGTGTAAAAGCACAACATAGCTTTCTTGTTGTCCCTTTTTTCCTCTTCATATTCTCACCAAGTAGTGCCTCCCATGGGAGTTAACTTCATCTGCATTCAGAGATGGCAGAGAAATTAGACTTTAAAGGCAAACTTACCCATTTGCACTTTCTGAAGCAATATGCAAGCCAAAAACCAGCCATCTTTTGAAATTTGTGCTTCTGTGAATTTTCAGTGAAGTTCTCCAGCCATGTAATGTGTACAGATACTCATTTCTGTAGCATCTATTCTATTCATCCTGTGGCGAAGTGTGCCTATAAATGCACACACTAGCGAAAGTAACATAGGGGGAAAATGCATCCTATAACCAAAATATGTATGCTATGTGAAATTCACGGGAAAATGTTGATGAATTTTCATGAGGACTTTTAAAAAAGTATAATAATTGTAAACTGCTATGGGATTGTGCAGAACGGAATGTATCATTGGGAGAAGGATAAAATGAAATTCATTGATTTGTGTCTGTAATGCAATGTGATGGGAGTATTCCCTTTCTGTTTTTATCCTTGGGAGCATCTGTCCACCCAAGCTGCATGTGGTAAGCCTTGATACTGCTCTCTAGGGTTTTATTCACTTTGCACAGCATGCAAAATGTTACTGAGCAAGGCGGTACCACCTCAATTTGGGTTAGCATCAGACTGAAGAGAAAGGACAAAGGGTTACAGGGTGATCTTTCCCTCCTTGCCACGTCCAAGTTGTATGGGCTTCCTGTCAGGGAAAAATAAACTGGCTTATTCATTAAGCTGACCTTTCTTTTAAAAAAAAAACAGCAACAAAAAACACAGGACTTGCTGATGCCTTGTGTAAAATTTGGAAGACCTTCTGCTTAGACCATTTGGGCTATGCGGAGGGTATTTTTATTCCAGCTATCGTCATACGAACTCTCTTCCATCTGTTCTTCCTTCCATCACAGAGGGTAGTTTGTTTTGTTTTTGAGCTAGCAACATTAAATATACTCCATCTATCTCCTTGGCAGTAAGAAGGATGTTGCTTTAACAAAGCACAGCGTGGGAAGCCATGCTTTGATAGACAACGTACAGCTCCAAAAGGCATACATTTCCTTTACAGTGTGGGCTTTGCTTGTCACCTTTCCTGAGGCTGAATAGGAATTTTGGGGGAAGTTCCTGATTGGCTTTTAGGTGTCTCCCCCCCAAAAAAACTTCATACTATGGGGTGATTTCTTTGGCCTTTGAGGTGGGGTTTGCGTATCTTTGGTTCAATATGCGTGAGACAGGTGAGAGAATTTGAGAACTAGTTTGTTGACTAGCTCAGTTGGTTAGAGCGTGGTGCTGATAACACCAAGGTTGCAGGTTCATCCCCTTTTGGGACAGCTAAATATTCATTCCTGTATTGCAGGGGGTTGGACTAGATGACCCCCAAGGCAGAAGCGAAGTAACCTGCTCTGGTATCTGGAGCGGCGCTCATCCCAGGTGGCATGGCACATATCCCAGGGTGTGTGGCACACATCCCAGGGGGTGTGGTGTGCTACCCATGGAGGGCGTGGCATGCGTCCCGGGGGTGCGTGGCCAGTGGCGCGTGCCCCGTGGTTGCCACCAATCGGGGGTCGGCATTTTGTCACCCCCCTTTGGAATGGTACCCCCTCTCAGAATGACCCTACCCCAGGGTCCCTTCCAACTCTACAATTCTGTGGTTTCTGAACTACCTGGTAGGGCACTCTTGAGACATCTTCCATTGCCTTTGGCTTGAAACAACACTTTTTGGGAATGTCCTTGAAACTTGGCAGGCACACTTTTGTGAATGCCGGACTGTATTCTAATCGTTTGCTATGTGGCCACAGGTTGTGGCTGTAAATATGCCCAGGAGAGCAGAGGGATCAGAACTGTTTTTTATCAGGTAACTCACCTACTTGAACTCCCCCACCATAGTTTTCAATAAAGTGGTAGAAGAGTTTGGATTTGATATCCTGCTTTATCACTACCCTAAGGAGTCTCAAAGCGGCTAACATTCTCCTTTCCCTTCCTCCCCC